>NC_141685.1:1376165431-1376811257 GCF_964263255.1 Lissotriton vulgaris | reverse complement strand
TTCACTCACTCTGCATTCACTCTCACTCTGCAGTCACTCTCACTCTGCAGTCACTCACACTCTGCAGTCACTCACACTCTGCACTCACACTCTGTACTCGAACTCTGCACTCAAACTCTACACTCACTCTGCACTCATTCTGCACTCACTCTCACTCTGCACTCACACTGCAGTCACACTCACTCTGCACTCACACTGCACTCACTCTGTAGTCACACTCACTCTGCACTCACTCTGCAGTCACACTCACTCTTCACTCACTCTGCATTCACTCTCACTCTGCAGTCACTCTCACTCTGCAGTCACTCACACTCTGCAGTCACTCACACTCTGCACTCACACTCTGCACTCAAACTCTGCACTCAAACTCTACACTCACTCTGCACTCACGCTGCACTCACACTCACTCTGCACTCACTCTACACTCACTCTGCACTCACACTGCAGTCACACTCACTCTGCACTCACTCTGCACTCACTCTGTAGTCACACTCACTCTGCACTCACTCTGCACTCACTCTGCAGTCACACTCACTCTTCACTCACTCTGCATTCACTCTCACTCTGCAGTCACTCTCACTCTGCAGTCACTCACACTCTGCAGTCACTCACACTCTGCACTCACACTCTGCACTCGAACTCTACACTCAAACTCTACACTCACTCTGCACTCACACTCACTCTGCACTCACTCTACACTCCCTCTGCACTCACTCTGCACTCACAACCACACTCACTCTGCACTCTGCACTCACTCTGCACTCACTCTGCACTTTCTCTGCAGGCACATTGCATCTGCCCTCACTCTGCCCTCTCTGCACTCACTCTGCACTCACACTCACTCTGTACTCACTCTGCACTCACTCTGCACTTACTCTGCACTCACACTCACTCTGCACTAACTCTGCACTCACACCCACACTCACTCTGCACTCACTCTGCACTCACTCTCACTCTGCACTCACTCTGCAGTCACTCTCTCTGCATTCACTCTGCACTCACTCTGCATTCACTCTCACTCTGCACTCACTCTCACTCTGCACTCACACTGCAGTCACTCTCTCTGCATTCACTCTGCACTCACTCTGCATTCACTCTCACTCTGCACTCACTCTCACTCTGCACTCACTCTGTAGTCACACTCACTCTTCACTCACTCTGCATTCACTCTCACTCTGCAGTCACTCTCACTCTGCAGTCACTCACACTCTGCAGTCACTCACACTCTGCACTCACACTCTGCACTCAAACTCTGCACTCAAACTCTACACTCACTCTGCACTCACTCTGCACTCACACTCACTCTGCACTCACTCTACACTCACTCTGCACTCACTCTGCACTCTGCACTCACTCTGCACTCACTCTGCACTTTCTCTGCAGGCATATTGCATCTGCCCTCACTCTGCCCTCTCTGCACTCACTCTGCACTCACACTCACTCTGTACTCACTCTGCACTCACTCTGCACTTACTCTGCACTCACACTCACTCTGCACTCACTCTGCACTCACACCCACACTCACTCTTCACTCATTCTGCACTCACTCTCACTCTGCACTCACTCTGCAGTCACTCTCTCTGCATTCACTCTGCACTCACTCTGCAGTCACTCTCACTCTCCACTCACTCTCACTCTGCACTCACACTGCAGTCACACTCACTCTGCACCCACACTGCAGTCACTCTCATGCTGCACTCACTCTGCACTCACTCCCACTCTGCACTCATTCTGCACTCACTCTCACTCTGCACTCACACTGCAGTCACACTCACTCTGCACTCACTCTGCACTCACTCTGCAGTCACACTCACTCTTCACTCACTCTGCATTCACTCTCACTCTGCAGCCACTCTCACTCTGCATTCACTCACACTCTGCACTCACACTCTGCACTCAAACTCTGCACTCAAACTCTACACTCACTCTGCACTCATTCTGCACTCACTCTCACTCTGCACTCACACTGCAGTCACACCCACTCTGCACTTACACTGCAGTCACACTCACTCTGCACTCACACTGCAGTCACACTCACTCTGCACTCACTCAGCACTCACTCTGTAGTCACACTCACTCTGCACTCACTCTGCACTCACTCTGCAGTCACACTCACTCTTCACTCACTCTGCATTCACTCTCACTCTGCAGTCACTCTCACTCTGCAGTCACTCACACTCTGCAGTCACTCACACTCTGCACTCACACTCTGCACTCGAACTCTGCACTCAAACTCTACACTCACTCTGCACTCATTCTACACTCACTCTCACTCTGCACTTTGTTAGAAACGGGACCCTGGCTGGCCAAGACTTGCGTCGAGGTCAGTCAGGGATCACCATTCCTAAGGTCAGAGCAAGGGAGTTACACGCCAAGATAACCCCTACTCGCCCTCTAGGTAACGTGGCGCGAGCAGCAAGGCTAAACTTGGAGGCGATGTGAGTTAAGTATTTGCGCACGCACCCCAGCAACAACACCCAAGGCCCACCACAAAGCAAACTCCACACAAGGTTATATAAAAAATAGCCTTTGTATTACAATAAACACATTAGATAAAAACACACACTTTACAATGTGCCAGGGGCACGGGCAGAATTTACAGGGGATATTTACAGGACAGGGCCACCTGGACCACTGTCAGGAATCAGCACTTTCAGAAGTAACACTTTTAAAAATAAGCACTTTTAGAATGTAAAATCACTGTAGCACAAAAATAACATACAACCAGTTACTACTGGTATTCAGGTAAGTACTCCCTACGCAATCCTAACCACCTTAGGAGATTACACTAGGGAACCTGGGCTTTGCTAGCACCACCTGTACTAGCAAGAAGGAAACAACCACCTACATATCACACTACCTGTAGGGGTGTAAGATCATAACACATGATGCAATGCACAACATTCATTCAGAGGTGTAGAAAGAACCACATAACGCATCAACACACGTTCAGCGGTGTAAGGAACAAGGCACATGATGCATCAACAACACATTCAGAGGTGCAGCAAAGAACACTTCGCATAATTCACATTAGCATAGAACTTACATCAAAGTCCGGGGTCCAGGTTGCGCCACTGCGCCAAAACCTAAACATAGCAGCTGCCCACAAAGTGCTGGGCAGCTGAGGGACAGAACAGGGGGGGGCCTAAACGCTGCAGCTGGCACTAAGTGCTGCGCAGCTGGGGAAAGGCCAGGAATGAAGGAGTGCGCCTCACTCCTAAAGTCCAGAACATGTCCCTAGAAAAGAAAAGACCTACACGGTGCAGCTGCCCACTAATTGCTGGGCAACTGGAAACATATCGGCGCCAGGGGCCCTCACTGGCCCCTCAGGAACAAAAACTACATCAAAACTGCGCAATAGGTTGGAGCCCTCTAGGCTCTAAACACATTCATGTGTCCCCTGGAGCACTCTGGCTCCTCCAATAAGGAACTCTCCCCCAACAATGGAGCCCTCTGGCTCTAGGAAGAATGGGGCCAAAACAGGTGGGGGCCACTCGGGCTCTAGGCATCACTCTGCCCCTGAAGACAGATATGGCCACATCGTGGGAGCGGCCCGCTATCATGTGGGGCCGCTCAAAGAACAATCAGGACAGCCCCGAGGCCCCTCTCCTTACCGGGCTCCGGGCGTCCATTCTCTCTGTGTCCCCTCACCGGGGGCAGCGCAGGACTTCGCCTCTGGGGCTCCCCTCACTCCTGGGAGCCCCAACACGCAACATCCGGCTCCAGGAGGGGAGGGGGGCATCTTCACCCGGTCCCCCATCTCGGGACCGGGACTTGGAAAGTGGAGCCCTCAAGGCTCCGGGCTCCTCTTGTCTGGCCGGGCGCCCTGGCCAATCAGAGCACGGCGGCGGGCGGGACTTCCTTCAGCAACCCGGAAGTCCCGCCTACAGTCAGGCGCGATGCCGCCTGACTTCCGGTTTTGCCCGCGGCTGCGGCGGTGATTTCTCGGGGCATAGCGAGGGGTGGCACCCTCGAGATTAATTAAAACCAACACAGCGAGGTGGGCACTTGCCAATTAATTAAATAAACGGGGTGGCACCCGTATTTAAGAAGAAAGTGCAACGAAGCACTCTGGGGCACCAGAGGGGCAGGAGCGCTTCCCTCAGAGGGAAAACGACAGCGCTCTGCCCAGGCATGAAAAATAAAGCGCTCACAGCGCTAGCGGGACACAAAGCGCTCCAATGCGCTAGGGACAGCACACAAGCGCTCCCAGCACCACTAGACAGGACAAAGGGCCTCCAGGCGCCTCAGGGGAACACAAGTCCAGCAAAAGTCCAAGCACAGCGCTAGAGGGGAATAAACAGCGCTCCCAAGCGCTATAAGGGACCAAAGTCCAGCAAAGCTCTTCAGAAGTCCAGGGGCTGGGGAGGGCCCAGGGGAGGCAAGCCTTCCCCCTGGGCCCAAGCAGCAGCACGCCCCTGGCAGATTCGAGTTGCAGAACAAGAACATTTTCATGGGGTCACAGCCCCTCTTTTATACACCTTTTCTCTTTTGTCTGTAGGTGCAAGGTGGGGGAAGAACCAGTCGCAGCTGGTCTGTGAGCACTGTTGATGGCTCAACCACCCCTTTCATTCATCAGGCAGGCTAGGGTCATCAGTCGCACCACAGGGGGCGGAGCCAGCATTGTGTGGGGGAAACCCAGCCTCATTCAGGACACAGGCGCAGCCCCTCCCTCACATCAGCATGCTAATCTCTCCATTCACCACCGGGGCAGACCCACACAGACTTCCTGGAGCCTGGCATCCCAGCCAGCTCCAGCCAATCACACGCCAGCACCTTCACAGCACATACACAGTCATGTCTAGAAGTAGCACTTCCGCACAAGACACAACCATGTCACATACATCGTTGCGAAGCATTCACTCTCCCGAGTTTGCACATACCAAACTTGACCATGCACGCCTCACGCATCAGCAACTACCAGGGACACAGACATTCCCCATGCATTCCTATGGGAGAGCAGGCCAATCTCACACACGCACTCAGGGAGAGGACGCACTTTACACTGCGCCACAGTGTCAAAGTGCGCAAAGACCAGAAATCACTAGGCAAAAAGTTCAGGGGTGAACCCGCCAGAAGGGCCAAGTCCAACACAACCCCCTTCCAGCCAAAACGCAGGGGAGAACAATCACCACCGTGATGGACTTCCCTGCTTGGGGCGATAGAACACGGACGCGGGCCCGCACTGCAGGGACACCCTCCGGTTCTACGCCATGTCTATCCATAAGACAAGCACCTTCTTAAAAAAAACAGGCCCAACTAGGCTACCCCACTGGTACTCCTTAGTTGTCCACGGCTAGGACCAGGCCCTAGGCCACCCAGATACCACTGGTCCCTACCAATCCACAGAGTGGGGGGTGGTAACCCCTGGCCTACATAGCCATTCTCCACTCCCTTTCTCAGTCTAGTTTCAAACTACCACTGCTCCTTCAACCTAGGGTCCACACCCTCAGGCTGACCAGAGGTCACAGGCAAGAATGCCCCACCCTACCTCTACTTCTGAAGCACCCTCCAGAACACAACTCTCCCACCAGTTCGGGACCTTTACTCCCTCAGCAGCAGTGACCACGGTCAGACCAGCACAAGATCGGTGTAGTGAGGCGTTGCACTTTGCGGGTTGCCAGGTGCGGCGCAGGCGGCGGCTCACGGACCGCGTCGAGACGGGGACGGCAAGCGGCATAGGCTGCGCGGCCGAAGGCAGACGCGGCTCAGTGCGGTGCCTACAGGACACCAGGCTGGTCATGACAGAGTCACAGCTCCCCTAACTGGTCTACCACCTGGGATTCGAATTCACTCCTCCTTCAGCAGCAAGGCAACCACTGCAGGTCAATCCCCAATAGAGCTTACCCGGTTCCTTCTCTTCAGGCAGGAGTTCCTTCAGGACACTACATACAGTTGCCCTTACGTCCAGATCCGGACACACCGGCTACTGGCTCCCCAACCGAGGGACGTACCCCTTTGGTCAGATGCCTGGCGCACCAGGACTTCCTTGAGGGTGACACAACTAATGTGTCGTGTACAAGTCTGCCTGACACTCAGGACAGAAGTGGCAGCACCATGGTCACTCCCTGGTTACTCCACTGGGGAACCTATCCCCCTCGCACCCCTACATCTGGACTTCTGCACCCTCCCAACTGGAGCGGTACTGCCAGATAACAGAACTACTAGAGCCCTGCTTACAGGCGCTCCACGTTCTCTCCACACTGGGAGATCTCCCTAGAAGGACGCTCCATACGGACATGCTAGGCTCCCTCACCTGGTGTTCCTAAGAAAGAAAACCACCCAGACTACGAAGACCAGGATTGTGCTCCTCTGAGCCACTTCCACCACACTGGGCTGGAAGACCAGAACCTTTCCTTAGGGTCACTCCCCAACAATTAACACAATGGCACAGGGGCAGGGGAAACTCCCATGAGCTTCAGGCCCACCCATGAAATCATGTTCACTGATGTTCTACATTCTTCAAACACTATGGGAGATCTTCCTCAAATGACCTATTGGTACAGCCTAGGCCCCCGACCTGATGTTCCCTGCAGAAACATTCCAGGCCCTGACACTGGGTTTCGGGCACCTGGAGACATGCAGTCCCACCCACTCCTTCTCCTCTGAGACAGGACGTGAGCCCCTACACCGAGACCTAGCTGGGCTACACAACCTCTTCCACCACACTGGGCTGGAAGACACCTCAGCCACTCCTTTTGGAATCACTCCATCCCCTATGCCTCTCTCCTCCCAGAACATTACCAACTCCAAACATCTGTCTCTAAATAGACCACAGAAATCAAAAGCAGGCTCCACTGTCTGCAGACGTTCTTGGGAAAAGTTTAACACACGGAACTTTGGTATCTGAGCAAAACAAGAGTACACAAGCATTCAGCAAGCTCCCCATCCAGAGAACTCACACACATGTCCAGTGCCACACACCATTCATCCACACACACCCCTCCCCAGACTGGTAAGGCAGTTTCTACCACCCCTGATTTCTCAACCTGACCACACGTGACACAGGTACCATAACTCCAGGGCAGGGACGGGGGACACATGCACTGAACACATTCATGCTGCCACCACTGGATCCCACCCTCCTGGTGAATCCAGAAAACACACTGCACTTAGGGGGATGATCTACCCTCCCGAGCTAGGGACACCTAACTCAAAGTGCACCAGAAACACATTTCCACAGAAATTAAATTTTTAGCAAAAGCACCATACAATAATCCCCAAAATGTGATTTATCTAAAATGTAGAGTTTTGTAGTGCGGCCAGTTGCCACTGTGGTACATCGCAAACACAAATCCTTATCCTCACCGCTGCGTCCAATGTTAGAAACGGGACCCTGGCTGGCCAAGACTTGCGTCGAGGTCAGTCAGGGATCACCATTCCTAAGGTCAGAGCAAGGGAGTTACACGCCAAGATAACCCCTACTCGCGCTCTAGGTAACGTGGCGCGAGCAGCAAGGCTAAACTTGGAGGCGATGTGAGTTAAGTATTTGCGCACGCACCCCAGCAACAACACCCAAGGCCCACCACAAAGGAAACTCCACACAAGGTTATATAAAAAATAGCCTTTGTATTACAATAAACACATTAGATAAAAACACACACTTTACAATGTGCCAGGGGCACGGGCAGAATTTACAGGGGATATTTACAGGACAGGGCCACCTGGACCACTGTCAGGAATCAGCACTTTCAGAAGTAACACTTTTAAAAATAAGCACTTTTAGAATGTAAAATCACTGTAGCACAAAAATAACATACAACCAGTTACTACTGGTATTCAGGTAAGTACTCCCTACGCAATCCTAACCACCTTAGGAGATTACACTAGGGAACCTGGGCTTTGCTAGCACCACCTGTACTAGCAAGAAGGAAACAACCACCTACATATCACACTACCTGTAGGGGTGTAAGATCATAACACATGATGCAATGCACAACATTCATTCAGAGGTGTAGAAAGAACCACATAACGCATCAACACACGTTCAGCGGTGTAAGGAACAAGGCACATGATGCATCAACAACACATTCAGAGGTGCAGCAAAGAACACTTCGCATAATTCACATTAGCATAGAACTTACATCAAAGTCCAGGGTCCAGGTTGCGCCACTGCGCCAAAACCTAAACGTAGCAGCTGCCCACAAAGTGCTGGGCAGCTGAGGGACAGAACAGGGGGGGCCTAAACGCTGCAGCTGGCACTAAGTGCTGCGCAGCTGGGGAAAGGCCAGGGATGAAGGAGTGCGCCTCACTCCTAAAGTCCAGAACATGTCCCTAGAAAAGAAAAGACCTACACGGTGCAGCTGCCCACTAATTGCTGGGCAACTGGAAACATATCGGCGCCAGGGGCCCTCACTGGCCCCTCAGGAACAAAAACTACATCAAAACGGCGCAATAGGTTGGAGCCCTCTAGGCTCTAAACACATTCATGTGTCCCCTGGAGCACTCTGGCTCCTCCAATAAGGAACTCTCCCCCAACAATGGAGCCCTCTGGCTCTAGGAAGAATGGGGCCAAAACAGGTGGGGGCCACTCGGGCTCTAGGCATCACTCTGCCCCTGAAGACAGATATGGCCACATCGTGGGAGCGGCCCACTATCATGTGGGGCCGCTCAAAGAACAATCAGGACAGCCCCGAGGCCCCTCTCCTTACCGGGCTCCGGGCGTCCATTCTCTCTGTGTCCCCTCACCGGGGGCAGCGCAGGACTTCGCCTCTGGGGCTCCCCTCACTCCTGGGAGCCCCAACACGCAACATCCGGCTCCAGGAGGGGAGGGGGGCATCTTCACCCGGTCCCCCATCTCGGGACCGGGACTTGGAAAGTGGAGCCCTCAAGGCTCCGGGCTCCTCTTGTCTGGCCGGGCGCCCTGGCCAATCAGAGCACGGCGGCGGGCGGGACTTCCTTCAGCAACCCGGAAGTCCCGCCTACAGTCAGGCGCGATGCCGCCTGACTTCCGGTTTTGCCCGCGGCTGCGGCGGTGATTTCTCGGGGCATAGCGAGGGGTGGCACCCTCGAGATTAATTAAAACCAACACAGCAAGGTGGGCACTCGCCAATTAATTAAATAAACAGGGTGGCACCCGTATTTAAGAAGAAAGTGCAACGAAGCACTCTGGGGCACCAGAGGGGCAGGAGCGCTTCCCTCAGAGGGAAAACGACAGCGCTCTGCCCAGGCATGAAAAATAAAGCGCTCACAGCGCTAGCGGGACACAAAGCGCTCCAATGCGCTAGGGACAGCACACAAGCGCTCCCAGCACCACTAGACAGGACAAAGGGCCTCCAGGCGCCTCAGGGGAACACAAGTCCAGCAAAAGTCCAAGCACAGCGCTAGAGGGGAATAAACAGCGCTCCCAAGCGCTATAAGGGACCAAAGTCCAGCAAAGCTCTTCAGAAGTCCAGGGGCTGGGGAGGGCCCAGGGGAGGCAAGCCTTCCCCCTGGGCCCAAGCAGCAGCACGCCCCTGGCAGATTCGAGTTGCAGAACAAGAACATTTTCATGGGGTCACAGCCCCTCTTTTATACACCTTTTCTCTTTTGTCTGTAGGTGCAAGGTGGGGGAAGAACCAGTCGCAGCTGGTCTGTGAGCACTGTTGATGGCTCAACCACCCCTTTCATTCATCAGGCAGGCTAGGGTCATCAGTCTCACCACAGGGGGCGGAGCCAGCATTGTATGGGGGAAACCCAGCCTCATTCAGGACACAGGCGCAGCCCCTCCCTCACATCAGCATGCTAATCTCTCCATTCACCACCGGGGCAGACCCACACAGACTTCCTGGAGCCTGGCATCCCAGCCAGCTCCAGCCAATCACACGCCAGCAACTTCACAGCACATACACAGTCATGTCTAGAAGTAGCACTTCCGCACAAGACACAACCATGTCACATACATCGTTGCGAAGCATTCACTCTCCCGAGTTTGCACATACCAAACTTGACCATGCACGCCTCACGCCTCAGCAACTACCAGGGACACAGACATTCCCCATGCATTCCTATGGGAGAGCAGGCCAATCTCACACACGCACTCAGGGAGAGGACGCACTTTACACTGCGCCACAGTGTCAAAGTGCGCAAAGACCAGAAATCACTAGGCAAAAAGTTCAGGGGTGAACCCGCCAGAAGGGCCAAGTCCAACACACTTACACTGCAGTCACACTCACTCTGCACTCACACTGCAGTCACACTCACTCTGCACTCACTCTGCACTCACTCTGTAGTCACACTCACTCTGCACTCACTCTGCACTCACTCTGCAGTCACACTCACTCTTCACTCACTCTGCATTCACTCTCACTCTGCAGTCACTCTCACTCTGCAGTCACTCACACTCTGCAGTCACTCACACTCTGCACTCACACTCTGCACTCAAACTCTGCACTCAAACTCTACACTCACTCTGCACTCACGCTGCACTCACACTCACTCTGCACTCACTCTACACTCACTCTGCACTCACACTGCAGTCACACTCACTCTGCACTCACTCTGCACTCACTCTGTAGTCACACTCACTCTGCACTCACTCTGCAGTCACACTCACTCTTCACTCACTCTGCATTCACTCTCACTCTGCAGTCACTCTCACTCTGCAGTCACTCACACTCTGCAGTCACTCACACTCTGCACTCACACTCTGCACTCGAACTCTGCACTCAAACTCTATACTCACTCTGCACTCACACTGCAGTCACACTCACTCTGCACTCACTCTGCACTCACTCTGCACTCACTCTGTAGTCACTCACACTCTGCAGTCACTCACACTCTGCAGTCACTCACACTCTGCACTCGAACTCTGCACTCAAACTCTACACTCACTCTGCACTCATTCTGCACTCACTCTCACTCTGCACTCACACTGCAGTCACACCCACTCTGCACTCACACTGCAGTCACACTCACTCTGCACTCACACTGCAGTCACACTCACTCTGCACTCACTCAGCACTCACTCTGTAGTCACACTCACTCTGCACTCACTCTGCACTCACTCTGCAGTCACACTCACTCTTCACTCACTCTGCATTGACTCTCACTCTGCAGTCACTCTCACTCTGCAGTCACTCACACTCTGCAGTCACTCACACTCTGCACTCACACTCTGCACTCAAACTCTGCACTCAAACTCTACACTCACTCTGCACTCATTCTACACTCACTCTCACTCTGCACTTACACTGCAGTCACACTCACTCTGCACTCACACTGCAGTCACACTCACTCTGCACTCACTCTGCACTCACTCTGTAGTCACACTCACTCTGCACTCACTCTGCAGTCACACTCACTCTTCACTCACTCTGCATTCACTCTCACTCTGCAGTCACTCTCACTCTGCAGTCACTCACACTCTGCAGTCACTCACACTCTGCACTCACACTCTGCACTCAAACTCTGCACTCAAACTCTACACTCACTCTGCACTCATGCTGCACTCACACTCACTCTGCACTCACTCTACACTCACTCTGCACTCACACTGCAGTCACACTCACTCTGCACTCACTCTGCACTCACTCTGTAGTCACACTCACTCTGCACTCACTCTGCAGTCACACTCACTCTTCACTCACTCTGCATTCACTCTCACTCTGCAGTCACTCTCACTCTGCAGTCACTCACACTCTGCAGTCACTCACACTCTGCACTCACACTCTGCACTCGAACTCTGCACTCAAACTCTACACTCACTCTGCACTCACTCTGCACTCACACTCACTCTGAACTCACTCTACACTCACTCTGCACTCACTCTGCACTCACGACCACTCACTCTACACTCTGCACTCACTCTGCACTCACTCTCACTCTGCACTCACACTGCAGTCACACTCACTCTGCACTCACACTGCAGTCACACCCACTCTGCACTCACTCAGCACTCACTCTGTAGTCACACTCACTCTGCACTCACTCTGCAGTCACACTCACTCTTCACTCACTGTGCATTCACTCTCACTCTGCAGTCACTCTCACTCTGCAGTCACTCACACTCTGCAGTCACTCACACTTTGCACTCACACTCTGCACTCGAACTCTGCACTCAAACTCTACACTCACTCTGCACTCACTCTGCACTCACACTCACTCTGAACTCACTCTACACTCACTCTGCACTCACTCTGCACTCACAACCACTCACTCTGCACTCTGCACTCACTCTGCACTCACTCTGCACTTTCTCTGCAGGCACATTGCATCTGCCCTCACGCTGCCCTCTCTGCACTCACTCTGCACTCACACTCACTCTGTACTCACTCTGCACTCACTCTGCACTTACTCTGCACTCACACTCACTCTGCACTCACTCTGCACTCACACCCACACTCACACTCACTCTGCACTCACTCTGCACTCACTCTCACTCTGCACTCACTCTGCAGTCACTCTCTCTGCATTCACTCTGCACTCACTCTGCAGTCACTCTCACTCTGCACTCACTCTCACTCTGCACTCACACTGCAGTCACACTCACTCTGCACCCACACTGCAGTCACTCACATGCTGCACTCACTCTGCACTCACTCCCACTCTGCACTCATTCTGCACTCACTCTCACTCTGCACTCACACTGCAGTCACACTCACTCTGCACTCACTCTGCACTCACTCTGTAGTCACACTCACTCTGCACTTACTCTGCACTCACTTTGCAGTCACGCTCACTCTTCACTCACTCTGCATTCACTCTCACTCTGCAGTCACTCTCACTCTGCAGTCACTCACACTCTGCAGTCACTCACACTCTGCACTCACACTGCACTCGAACTCTGCACTCAAACTCTACACTCACTCTGCACTCATTCTGCACTCACTCTCACTCTGCACTCACACTGCAGTCACACTCACTCTGCACTCACACTGCAGTCACACTCACTCTGCACTCACTCAGCACTCACTCTGTAGTCACACTCACTCTGCACTCACTCTGCAGTCACACTCACTCTTCACTCACTCTGCATTCACTCTCACTCTGCAGTCACTCTCACTCTGCAGTCACTCACACTCTGCAGTCACTCACACTCTGCACTCACACTCTGTACTCGAACTCTGCACTCAAACTCTACACTCACTCTGCACTCATTCTGCACTCACTCTCACTCTGCACTCACACTGCAGTCACACTCACTCTGCACTCACACTGCACTCACTCTGTAGTCACACTCACTCTGCACTCACTCTGCAGTCACACTCACTCTTCACTCACTCTGCATTCACTCTCACTCTGCAGTCACTCTCACTCTGCAGTCACTCACACTCTGCAGTCACTCACACTCTGCACTCACACTCTGCACTCAAACTCTGCACTCAAACTCTACACTCACTCTGCACTCACGCTGCACTCACACTCACTCTGCACTCACTCTACACTCACTCTGCACTCACACTGCAGTCACACTCACTCTGCACTCACTCTGCACTCACTCTGTAGTCACACTCACTCTGCACTCACTCTGCACTCACTCTGCAGTCACACTCACTCTTCACTCACTCTGCATTCACTCTCACTCTGCAGTCACTCTCACTCTGCAGTCACTCACACTCTGCAGTCACTCACACTCTGCACTCACACTCTGCACTCGAACTCTGCACTCAAACTCTACACTCACTCTGCACTCACACTCACTCTGCACTCACTCTACACTCACTCTGCACTCACTCTGCACTCACAACCACACTCACTCTGCACTCTGCACTCACTCTGCACTCACTCTGCACTTTCTCTGCAGGCACATTGCATCTGCCCTCACTCTGCCCTCTCTGCACTCACTCTGCACTCACACTCACTCTGTACTCACTCTGCACTCACTCTGCACTTACTCTGCACTCACACTCACTCTGCACTAACTCTGCACTCACACCCACACTCACTCTGCACTCACTCTGCACTCACTCTCACTCTGCACTCACTCTGCAGTCACTCTCTCTGCATTCACTCTGCACTCACTCTGCATTCACTCTCACTCTGCACTCACTCTCACTCTGCACTCACACTGCAGTCACTCTCTCTGCATTCACTCTGCACTCACTCTGCATTCACTCTCACTCTGCACTCACTCTCACTCTGCACTCACTCTGTAGTCACACTCACTCTTCACTCACTCTGCATTCACTCTCACTCTGCAGTCACTCTCACTCTGCAGTCACTCACACTCTGCAGTCACTCACACTCTGCACTCACACTCTGCACTCAAACTCTGCACTCAAACTCTACACTCACTCTGCACTCACTCTGCACTCACACTCACTCTGCACTCACTCTACACTCACTCTGCACTCACTCTGCACTCTGCACTCACTCTGCACTCACTCTGCACTTTCTCTGCAGGCATATTGCATCTGCCCTCACTCTGCCCTCTCTGCACTCACTCTGCACTCACACTCACTCTGTACTCACTCTGCACTCACTCTGCACTTACTCTGCACTCACACTCACTCTGCACTCACTCTGCACTCACACCCACACTCACTCTTCACTCATTCTGCACTGACTCTCACTCTGCACTCACTCTGCAGTCACTCTCTCTGCATTCACTCTGCACTCACTCTGCAGTCACTCTCACTCTGCACTCACTCTCACTCTGCACTCACATTGCAGTCACACTCACTCTGCACCCACACTGCAGTCACTCTCATGCTGCACTCACTCTGCACTCACTCCCACTCTGCACTCATTCTGCACTCACTCTCACTCTGCACTCACACTGCAGTCACACTCACTCTGCACTCACTCTGCACTCACTCTGCAGTCACACTCACTCTTCACTCACTCTGCATTCACTCTCACTCTGCAGCCACTCTCACTCTGCATTCACTCACACTCTGCACTCACACTC
The DNA here is from genome assembly GCF_964263255.1 of Lissotriton vulgaris. Classification (NCBI taxonomy): domain Eukaryota; kingdom Metazoa; phylum Chordata; class Amphibia; order Caudata; family Salamandridae; genus Lissotriton; species Lissotriton vulgaris. The sequence continues at coordinate 1,376,796,427 of NC_141685.1, read as the reverse complement.
TGCACTCAAACTCTGCACTCAAACTCTACACTCACTCTGCACTCATTCTGCACTCACTCTCACTCTGCACTCACACTGCAGTCACACCCACTCTGCACTTACACTGCAGTCACACTCACTCTGCACTCACACTGCAGTCACACTCACTCTGCACTCACTCAGCACTCACTCTGTAGTCACACTCACTCTGCACTCACTCTGCACTCACTCTGCAGTCACACTCACTCTTCACTCACTCTGCATTCACTCTCACTCTGCAGTCACTCTCACTCTGCAGTCACTCACACTCTGCAGTCACTCACACTCTGCACTCACACTCTGCACTCGAACTCTGCACTCAAACTCTACACTCACTCTGCACTAATTCTACACTCACTCTCACTCTGCACTTACACTGCAGTCACACTCACTCTGCACTCACACTGCAGTCACACTCACTCTGCACTCACTCTGCACTCACTCTGTAGTCACACTCACTCTGCACTCACTCTGCACTCACTCTGCAGTCACACTCACTCTTCAATCACTCTGCATTCACTCTCACTCTGCAGTCACTCTCACTCTGCAGTCACTCACACTCTGCAGTCACTCACACTCTGCACTCACACTCTGCACTCAAACTCTGCACTCAAACTCTACACTCACTCTGCACTCACGCTGCACTCACACTCACTCTGCACTCACTCTACACTCACTCTGCACTCACACTGCAGTCACACTCACTCTGCACTCACTCTGCACTCACTCTGTAGTCACACTCACTCTGCACTCACTCTGCAGTCACACTCACTCTTCACTCACTCTGCATTCACTCTCACTCTGCAGTCACTCTCACTCTGCAGTCACTCACACTCTGCAGTCACTCACACTCTGCACTCACACTCTGCACTCGAACTCTGCACTCAAACTCTATACTCACTCTGCACTCACACTGCAGTCACACTCACTCTGCACTCACTCTGCACTCACTCTGTAGTCACTCTCACTCTGCAGTCACTCTCACTCTGCAGTCACTCACACTCTGCAGTCACTCACATTCTGCAGTCACTCACACTCTGCACTCGAACTCTGCACTCAAACTCTACACTCACTCTGCACTCATTCTACACTCACTCTCACTCTGCACTTACACTGCAGTCACACTCACTCTGCACTCACACTGCAGTCACACTCACTCTGCACTCACTCTGCACTCACCCTGTAGTCACACTCACTCTGCACTCACTCTGCACTCACTCTGCAGTCACACTCACTCTTCACTCACTCTGCATTCACTCTCACTCTGCAGTCACTCTCACTCTGCAGTCACTCACACTCTGCAGTCACTCACACTCTGCACTCACACTCTGCACTCAAACTCTGCACTCAAACTCTACACTCACTCTGCACTCACGCTGCACTCACACTCACTCTGCACTCACTCTACACTCACTCTGCACTCACACTGCAGTCACACTCACTCTGCACTCACTCTGCACTCACTCTGTAGTCACACTCACTCTGCACTCACTCTGCAGTCACACTCACTCTTCACTCACTCTGCATTCACTCTCACTCTGCAGTCACTCTCACTCTGCAGTCACTCACACTCTGCAGTCACTCACACTCTGCACTCACACTCTGCACTCGAACTCTGCACTCAAACTCTATACTCACTCTGCACTCACTCTGCACTCACACTCACTCTGCACTCACTCTACACTCTGCACTCACTCTGCACTCACTCTGCACTTTCTCTGCAGGCATATTGCATCTGCCCTCACTCTGCCCTTTCTGCACTCACTCTGCACTCACACTCACTCTGTACTCACTCTGCACTCACTCTGCACTTACTCTGCACTCACACTCACTCTGCACTCACTCTGCACTCACACCCACACTCACTCTTCACTCATTCTGCACTCACTCTCACTCTGCACTCACTCTGCAGTCACTCTCTCTGCATTCACTCTGCACTCACTCTGCAGTCACTCTCACTCTGCACTCACTCTCACTCTGCACTCACACTGCAGTCACACTCACTCTGCACCCACACTGCAGTCACTCTCATGCTGCACTCACTCTGCACTCACTCCCACTCTGCACTCATTCTGCACTCACTCTCACTCTGCACTCACACTGCAGTCACACTCACTCTGCACTCACTCTGCACTCACTATGCAGTCACACTCACTCTTCACTCACTCTGCATTCACTCTCACTCTACAGCCACTCTCACTCTGCATTCACTCACACTCTGCACTCACACTCTGCACTCAAACTCTGCACTCAAACTCTACACTCACTCTGCACTCATTCTGCACTCACTCTCACTCTGCACTCACACTGCAGTCACACCCACTCTGCACTCACACTGCACTCACACTCACTCTGCACTCACACTGCAGTCACACTCACTCTGCACTCACTCTGTACTCACTCTGCAGTCACACTCACTCTTCACTCACTCTGCATTCACTCTCACTCTGCAGCCACTCTCACTCTGCATTCACTCACACTCTGCACTCACACTCTGCACTCAAACTCTGCACTCAAACTCTACACTCACTCTGCACTCATTCTGCACTCACTCTCACTCTGCACTCACACTGCAGTCACACCCACTCTGCACTCACACTGCAGTCACACTCACTCTGCACTCACACTGCAGTCACACTCACTCTGCACTCACTCAGCACTCACTCTGTAGTCACACTCACTCTGCACTCACTCTGCACTCACTCTGCAGTCACACTCACTCTTCACTCACTCTGCATTGACTCTCACTCTGCAGTCACTCTCACTCTGCAGTCACTCACACTCTGCAGTCACTCACACTCTGCACTCACACTCTGCACTCAAACTCTGCACTCAAACTCTACACTCACTCTGCACTCATTCTACACTCAGTCTCACTCTGCACTTACACTGCAGTCACACTCACTCTGCACTCACACTGCAGTCACACTCACTCTGCACTCACTCTGCACTCACTCTGTAGTCACACTCACTCTGCACTCACTCTGCAGTCACACTCACTCTTCACTCACTCTGCATTCACTCTCACTCTGCAGTCACTCTCACTCTGCAGTCACTCACACTCTGCACTCACACTCTGCACTCAAACTCTGCACTCAAACTCTACACTCACTCTGCACTCACACTGCACTCACACTCACTCTGCACTCACTCTACACTCACTCTGCACTCACACTGCAGTCACACTCACTCTGCACTCACTCTGCACTCACTCTGTAGTCACACTCACTCTGCACTCACTCTGCAGTCACACTCACTCTTCACTCACTCTGCATTCACTCTCACTCTGCAGTCACTCTCACTCTGCAGTCACTCACACTCTGCAGTCACTCACACTCTGCACTCACACTCTGCACTCGAACTCTGCACTCAAACTCTACACTCACTCTGCACTCACTCTGCACTCACACTCACTCTGAACTCACTCTACACTCACTCTGCACTCACTCTGCACTCACGACCACTCACTCTGCACTCTGCACTCACTCTGCACTCACTCTCACTCTGCACTCACACTGCAGTCACACTCACTCTGCACTCACACTGCAGTCACACTCACTCTGCACTCACTCAGCACTCACTCTGTAGTCACACTCACTCTGCACTCACTCTGCAGTCACACTCACTCTTCACTCACTCTGCATTCACTCTCACTCTGCAGTCACTCTCACTCTGCAGTCACTCACACTCTGCAGTCACTCACACTCTGCACTCACACTCTGCACTCGAACTCTGCACTCAAACTCTACACTCACTCTGCACTCACTCTGCACTCACACTCACTCTGAACTCACTCTACACTCACTCTGCACTCACTCTGCACTCACAACCACTCACTCTGCACTCTGCACTCACTCTGCACTCACTCTGCACTTTCTCTGCAGGCACATTGCATCTGCCCTCACTCTGCCCTCTCTGCACTCACTCTGCACTCACACTCACTCTGTACTCACTCTGCACTCACTCTGCACTTACTCTGCACTCACACTCACTCTGCACTCACTCTGCACTCACACCCACACTCACACTCACTCTGCACTCACTCTGCACTCACTCTCACTCTGCACTCACTCTGCAGTCACTCTCTCTGCATTCACTCTGCACTCACTCTGCACTCACTCTCACTCTGCACTCACTCTCACTCTGCACTCACACTGCAGTCACACTCACTCTGCACTCACTCTGCACTCACTCTGTAGTCACACTCACTCTGCACTCACTCTGCACTCACTTTGCAGTCACGCTCACTCTTCACTCACTCTGCATTCACTCTCACTCTGCAGTCACTCTCACTCTGCAGTCACTCACACTCTGCAGTCACTCACACTCTGCACTCACACTGCACTCGAACTCTGCACTCAAACTCTACACTCACTCTGCACTCATTCTGCACTCACTCTCACTCTGCACTCACACTGCAGTCACACTCACTCTGCACTCACACTGCAGTCACACTCACTCTGCACTCACTCAGCACTCACTCTGTAGTCACACTCACTCTGCACTCACTCTGCAGTCACACTCACTCTTCACTCACTCTGCATTCACTCTCACTCTGCAGTCACTCTCACTCTGCAGTCACTCACACTCTGCACTCACACTCTGTACTCGAACTCTGCACTCAAACTCTACACTCACTCTGCACTCATTCTGCACTCACTCTCACTCTGCACTCACACTGCAGTCACACTCACTCTGCACTCACACTGCACTCACTCTGTAGTCACACTCACTCTGCACTCACTCTGCAGTCACACTCACTCTTCACTCACTCTGCATTCACTCTCACTCTGCAGTCACTCTCACTCTGCAGTCACTCACACTCTGCAGTCACTCACACTCTGCACTCACACTCTGCACTCAAACTCTGCACTCAAACTCTACACTCACTCTGCACTCACGCTGCACTCACACTCACTCTGCACTCACTCTACACTCACTCTGCACTCACACTGCAGTCACACTCACTCTGCACTCACTCTGCACTCACTCTGCACTCACTCTGCAGTCACACTCACTCTTCACTCACTCTGCATTCACTCTCACTCTGCAGTCACTCTGCACTCACTCTGCACTCACTCTGTACTCACTCTGCAGTCACACTCACTCTTCACTCACTCTGCATTCACTCTCACTCTGCAGTCACTCTCACTCTGCAGTCACTCACACTCTGCAGTCACTCACACTCTGCACTCACACTCTGCACTCGAACTCTGCACTCAAACTCTACACTCACTCTGCACTCATTCTACACTCACTCTCACTCTGCACTCACACTCACTCTGCACTCACTCTACACTCACTCTGCACTCACTCTGCACTCACAACCACACTCACTCTGCACTCTGCACTCACTCTGCACTCACTCTGCACTTTCTCTGCAGGCACATTGCATCTGCCCTCACTCTGCCCTCTCTGCACTCACTCTGCACTCACACTCACTCTGTACTCACTCTGCACTCACTCTGCACTTACTCTGCACTCACACTCACTCTGCACTAACTCTGCACTCACACCCACACTCACTCTGCACTCACTCTGCACTCACTCTCACTCTGCACTCACTCTGCAGTCACTCTCTCTGCACTCACTCTGCATTCACTCTCACTCTGCACTCACTCTCACTCTGCACTCACACTGCAGTCACTCTCTCTGCATTCACTCTGCACTCACTCTGCATTCACTCTCACTCTGCACTCACTCTCACTCTGCACTCACTCTGTAGTCACACTCACTCTTCACTCACTCTGCATTCACTATCACTCTGCAGTCACTCTCACTCTGCAGTCACTCACACTCTGCAGTCACTCACACTCTGCACTCACACTCTGCACTCGAACTCTGCACTCAAACTCTACACTCACTCTGCACTCACTCTGCACTCACACTCACTCTGCACTCACTCTACACTCACTCTGCACTCACTCTGCACTCTGCACTCACTCTGCACTCACTCTGCACTTTCTCTGCAGGCATATTGCATCTGCCCTCACTCTGCCCTCTCTGCACTCACTCTGCACTCACACTCACTCTGTACTCACTCTGCACTCACTCTGCACTTACTCTGCACTCACACTCACTCTGCACTCCCTCTGAACTCACACCCACACTCACTCTTCACTCATTCTGCACTCACTCTCACTCTGCACTCACTCTGCAGTCACTCTCTCTGCATTCACTCTGCACTCACTCTGCAGTCACTCTCACTCTGCACTCACTCTCACTCTGCACTCACACTGCAGTCACACTCACTCTGCACCCACACTGCAGTCACTCTCATGCTGCACTCACTCTGCACTCACTCCCACTCTGCACTCATTCTGCACTCACTCTCACTCTGCACTCACACTGCAGTCACACTCACTCTGCACTCACTCTGCACTCACTCTGCAGTCACACTCACTCTTCACTCACTCTGCATTCACTCTCACTCTGCAGCCACTCTCACTCTGCATTCACTCACACTCTGCACTCACACTCTGCACTCAAACTCTGCACTCAAACTCTACACTCACTCTGCTCTCATTCTGCACTCACTCTCACTCTGCACTCACACTGCAGTCACACCCACTCTGCACTCACACTGCAGTCACACTCACTCTGCACTCACACTGCAGTCACACTCACTCTGCACTCACTCAGCACTCACTCTGTAGTCACACTCACTCTGCACTCACTCTGCACTCACTCTGCAGTCACACTCACTCTTCACTCACTCTGCATTCACTCTCACTCTGCAGTCACTCTCACTCTGCAGTCACTCACACTCTGCAGTCACTCACACTCTGCACTCACACTCTGCACTCGAACTCTGCACTCAAACTCTACACTCACTCTGCACTCATTCTACACTCACTCTCACTCTGCACTTACACTGCAGTCACACTCACTCTGCACTCACACTGCAGTCACACTCACTCTGCACTCACTCTGCACTCACTCTGTAGTCACACTCACTCTGCACTCACTCTGCACTCACTCTGCAGTCACACTCACTCTTCACTCACTCTGCATTCACTCTCACTCTGCAGTCACTCTCACTCTGCAGTCACTTACACTCTGCAGTCACTCACACTCTGCACTCACACTCTGCACTCAAACTCTGCACTCAAACTCTACACTCACTCTGCACTCACGCTGCACTCACACTCACTCTGCACTCACTCTACACTCACTCTGCACTCACACTGCAGTCACACTCACTCTGCACTCACTCTGCACTCACTCTGTAGTCACACTCACTCTGCACTCACTCTGCAGTCACACTCACTCTTCACTCACTCTGCATTCACTCTCACTCTGCAGTCACTCTCACTCTGCAGTCACTCACACTCTGCAGTCACTCACACTCTGCACTCACACTCTGCACTCGAACTCTGCACTCAAACTCTATACTCACTCTGCACTCACTCTGCACTCACACTCACTCTGCACTCACTCTACACTCACTCTGCACTCACTCTGCACTCTGCACTCACTCTGCACTCACTCTGCACTTTCTCTGCAGGCATATTGCATCTGCCCTCACTCTGCCCTCTCTGCACTCACTCTGTACTCACTCTGCACTCACTCTGCACTTACTCTGCACTCACACTCACTCTGCACTCACTCTGCACTCACACCCACACTCACTCTTCACTCATTCTGCACTCACTCTCACTCTGCACTCACTCTGCAGTCACTCTATCTGCATTCACTCTGCACTCACTCTGCAGTCACTCTCACTCTGCACTCACTCTCACTCTGCACTCACACTGCAGTCACACTCACTCTGCACCCACACTGCAGTCACTCTCATGCTGCACTCACTCTGCACTCACTCCCACTCTGCACTCATTCTGCACTCACTCTCACTCTGCACTCACACTGCAGTCACACTCACTCTGCACTCACTCTGCACTCACTCTGCAGTCACACTCACTCTTCACTCACTCTGCATTCACTCTCACTCTGCAGCCACTCTCACTCTGCATTCACTCACACTCTGCACTCACACTCTGCACTCAAACTCTGCACTCAAACTCTACACTCACTCTGCACTCATTCTGCACTCACTCTCACTCTGCACTCACACTGCAGTCACACCCACTCTGCACTCACACTGCAGTCACACTCACTCTGCACTCACACTGCAGTCACACTCACTCTGCACTCACTCTGCACTCACTCTGCAGTCACACTCACTCTTCACTCACTCTGCATTCACTCTCACTCTGCAGCCACTCTCACTCTGCATTCACTCACACTCTGCACTCACACTCTGCACTCAAACTCCGCACTCAAACTCTACACTCACTCTGCACTCATTCTGCACTCACTCTCACTCTGCACTCACACTGCAGTTACACCCACTCTGCACTCACACTGCAGTCACACTCACTCTGCACTCACACTGCAGTCACACTCACTCTGCACTCACTCAGCACTCACTCTGTAGTCACACTCACTCTGCACTCACTCTGCACTCACTCTGCAGTCACACTCACTCTTCACTCACTCTGCATTCACTCTCACTCTGCAGTCACTCTCACTCTGCAGTCACTCACACTCTACAGTCACTCACACTCTGCACTCACACTCTGCACTCAAACTCTGCACTCAAACTCTACACTCACTCTGCACTCACACTCACTCTGAACTCACTCTACACTCACTCTGCACTCACTCTGCACTCACGACCACTCACTCTGCACTCTGCACTCACTCTGCACTCACTCTGCACTTTCTCTGCATGCACATTGCATCTGCCCTCACTTTGCCCTCTCTGCACTCACTCTGCACTCACACTCACTCTGTACTCACTCTGCACTCACTCTGCACTTACTCTGCACTCACACTCACTCTGCACTCACTCTGCACTCACACCCACACTCACTCTGCACTCACTCTGCACTCACTCTCACTCTGCACTCACTCTGCACTCACTCTGCAGTCACACTCACTCTTCACTCACTCTGCATTCACTCTCACTCTGCAGTCACTCTCACTCTGCAGTCACTCACACTCTGCAGTCACTCACACTCTGCACTCGAACTCTGCACTCAAACTCTACACTCACTTTGCACTCACTCTGCACTCACACTCACTCTGAACTCACTCTACACTCACTCTGCACTCACTCTGCACTCACGACCACTCACTCTGCACTCTGCACTCACTCTGCACTCACTCTGCACTTTCTCTGCATGCACATTGCATCTGCCCTCACTTTGCCCTCTCTGCACTCACTCTGCACTCACACTCACTCTGTACTCACTCTGCACTCACTCTGCACTTACTCTGCACTCACACTCACTCTGCACTCACTCTGCACTCACACCCACACTCACTCTGCACTCACTCTGCACTCACTCTCACTCTGCACTCACTCTGCAGTCACTCTCTCTGCATGCACTCTGCACTCACTCTGCAGTCACTCTCACTCTGCACTCACTCTCACTCTGCACTAACACTGCACTCACACTCACTCTGCACCCACACTGCAGTCACTCTCATGCTGCACTCACTCTGCACTCACTCCCACTCTGCACTCATTCTGCACTCACTCTCACTCTGCACTCACACTGCAGTCACACTCACTCTGCACTCACTCTGCACTCACTCTGTAGTCACACTCACTCTGCACTCACTCTGCAGTCACTCACACTCTGCAGTCACTCACACTCTGCACTCACACTCTGCACACGAACTCTGCACTCAAACTCAACACTCACTCTGCACTCATTCTGCACTCACTCTCACTCTGCACTCACACTGCAGTCACACTCACTCTGCACTCACACTGCAGTCACACTCACTGTGCACTCACTCAGCACTCACTCTGTAGTCACACTCACTCTGCACTCACTCTGCAGTCACACTCACTCTTCACTCACTCTGCATTCACTCTCATTCTGCAGTCACTCTCACTCTGCATTTACTCACACTCTGCAGTCACTCACACTCTGCACTCACACTCTGCACTCAAACTCTACACTCACTCTGCACTCATTCTGCACTCACTCTCACTCTGCACTCACACTGCAGTCACACTCACTCTGCACTCACACTGCAGTCACACTCACTCTGCACTCACTCTGTAGTCACACTCACTCTGCACTCACTCTGCACTCACTCTGCAGTCACACTCACTCTTCACTCACTCTGCATTCACTCTCACTCTGCAGTCACTCTCACTCTGCAGTCACTCACACTCTGCAGTCACTCACACTCTGCACTCACACTCTGCACTCAAACTCTGCACTCAAACTCTACACTCACTCTGCACTCACGCTGCACTCACTCTCACTCTGCACTCACTCTACACTCACTCTGCACTCACACTGCAGTCACACTCACTCTGCACTCACTCTGCACTCACTCTGTAGTCACACTCACTCTGCACTCACTCTGCACTCACTCTGCAGTCACACTCACTCTTCACTCACTCTGCATTCACTCTCACTCTGCAGTCACTCTCACTCTGCAGTCACTCACACTCTGCAGTCACTCACACTCTGCACTCACACTCTGCACTCGAACTCTGCACTCAAACTCTACACTCACTCTGCACTCACTCTGCACTAACACTCACTCTGCACTCACTCTACACTCACTCTGCACTCACTCTGCACTCACAACCACACTCAATCTGCACTCTGCACTCACTCTGCACTCACTCTGCACTTTCTCTGCAGGCATATTGCATCTGCCCTCACTCTGCCCTCTCTGCACTCACTCTGCACTCACACTCACTCTGTACTCACTCACACTCACTCTGCACTAACTCTGCACTCACACCCACACTCACTCTGCACTCACTCTGCACTCACTCTCACTCTGCACTCACTCTGCAGTCACTCTCTCTGCATTCACTCTGCACTCACTCTGCATTCACTCTCACTCTGCTCTCACTCTCACTCTGCACTCACACTGCAGTCACACTCACTCTGCACCCACACTGCAGTCACTCTCATGCTGCACTCACTCTGCACTCACTCCCACTCTGCACTCATTCTGCACTCACTCTGCAGTCACACTCACTCTTCACTCACTCTGCATTCACTCTCACTCTGCAGCCACTCTCACTCTGCATTTACTCACACTCTCCACTCACACTCTGCACTCAAACTCTGCACTCAAACTCTACACTCACTCTGCACTCATTCTGCACTCACTCTCACTCTGCACTCACACTGCAGTCACACCCACCCTGCACTCACTCTGCAGTCACTCTGAACTCACTCTAATTCTACACTCACTCTCACTCTGCACTCACTCTCTCTGCATTCACTCTTCACTCACTCTGCAGTCACTCTCACTCTGCACTCACACTCACTCTGCACTCACCCTCACTCTGCACTCACTCTACACTCACTCTGCACTCACTCTGCACTCACACCACACTCACTCTGCACTCTGCACTCACTCTGCACTCTCTCTGCACTCACATTGCCTCTCTACTCACTCTGCACTCTCTGTACTCACTCTGCACTCACACTCACTCTGCACCCACACTGCAGTCACTCTCATGCTGCACTCACTCTGCACTCACTCCCACTCTGCACTCATTCTGCACTCACTCTCACTCTGCACTCACACTGCAGTCACACTCACTCTGTACTCACTCTGCACTCACTCTGCAGTCACACTCACTCTTCACTCACTCTGCATTCACTCTCACTCTGCAGCCACTCTCACTCTGCATTTACTCACACTCTCCACTCACACTCTGCACTCAAACTCTGCACTCAAACTCTACACTCACTCTGCACTCATTCTGCACTCACTCTCACTCTGCACTCACACTGCAGTCACACCCACTCTGCACTCACACTGCAGTCACACTCACTGTGCACTCACACTGCAGTCACACTCACTCTGCACTCACTCAGAACTCACTCTGTAGTCACACTCACTCTGCACTCACTCTGCACTCACTCTGCAGTCACACTCACTCTTCACTCACTCTGCATTCTCTCTCACTCTGCAGTCACTCTCACTCTGCAGTCACTCACACTCTGCATTCACTCACACTCTGCACTCACACTCTGCACTCGAACTCTGCACTCAAACTCTACACTCACTCTGCACTCATTCTACACTCACTCTCACTCTGCACTTACACTGCAGTCACACTCACTCTGCACTCACACTGCAATCACACTCACTCTGCACTCACTCTGCACTCACTCTGTAGTCACACTCACTCTGCACTCACTCTGCACTCACTCTGCAGTCACACTCACTCTTCACTCACGCTGCATTCACTCTCACTCTGCAGTCACTCTCACTTTGCAGTCATTCACACTCTGCAGTCACTCACACTCTGCACTCACACTCTGCACTCAAACTCTGCACTCAAACTCTACACTCACTCTGCACTCACGCTGCACTCACACTCACTCTGCACTCACTCTACACTCACTCTGCACTCACACTGCAGTCACACTCACTCTGCACTCACTCTGTAGTCACACTCACTCTGCACTCACTTAGCAGTCACACTCACTCTTCACTCACTCTGCATTCACTGTCACTCTGCAGTCACTCTCACTCTGCAGTCACTCACACTCTGCAGTCACTCACACTCTGCACTCACACTCTGCACTCGAACTCTGCACTCAAACTCTACACTCACTCTGCACTCACTCTGCACTCACACTCACTCTGAACTCACTCTACACTCACTCTGCACTCACTCTGCACTCACGACCACTCACTCTGCACTCTGCACTCACTCTGCACTTTCTCTGCAGGCACATTGCATCTGCCCTCACTCTGCCCTCTCTGCACTCACTCTGCACTCACACTCACCCTGTACTCACTCTGCACTCACTCTGCACTTACTCTGCACTCACACTCACTCTGCACTCACTCTGAACTCACACCCACACTCACTCTGCACTCACTCTGCACTCACTCCCACTCTGCACTCACTCTGCAGTCACTCTCTCTGAATTCACTCTGCACTCACTCTGCAGTCACTCTCACTCTGCACTCATTCTCACTCTGCACTCACACTGCAGTCACACTCACTCTGCACCCACACTGCAGTCACTCTAATGCTGCACTCACTCTGCACTCACTCCCACTCTGCACTCATTCTGCACTCACTCTCACTCTGCACTCACACTGCAGTCACACTCACTCTGCACTCACTCTGTAGTCACACTCACTCTGCACTCACTCTGCAGTCACACTCACTCTTCACTCACTCTGCATTCACTCTCACTCTGCAGTCACTCTCACTCTGCAGTCACTCACACTCTGCAGTCACTCACACTCTGCACTCACACTCTGCACTCAAACTCTGCACTCAAACTCTACACTCACTCTGCACTCATTCTGCACTCACTCTCACTCTGCACTCACACTGCAGTCACACTCACTCTGCACTCACTCAGCACTCACTCTGTAGTCACACTCACTCTGCAGTCACACTCACTCTTCACTCACTCTGCATTCACTCTCATTCTGCAGTCACTCTCACTCTGCAGTCACTCTCACTCTGCAGTCACTCACACTCTGCAGTCACTCACACTCTGCACTCACACTCTGCACTCAAACTCTACACTCACTCTGCACTCATTCTGCACTCACTCTCACTCTGCACTCACACTGCAGTCACACTCACTCTGCACTCACACTGCAGTCACACTCACTCTGCACTCACTCTGCACTCACTCTGTAGTCACACTCACTCTGCACTCACTCTGCACTCACTCTGCAGTCACACTCACTCTTCACTCACTCTGCATTCACTCTCACTCTGCAGTCACTCTCACTCTGCAGTCACTCACACTCTGCAGTCACTCACACTCTGCACTCACACTCTGCACTCAAACTCTGCACTCAAACTCTACACTCACTCTGCACTCACGCTGCACTCACACTCACTCTGCACTCACTCTACACTCACTCTGCACTCACACTGCAGTCACACTCACTCTGCACTCACTCTGCACTCACTCTGTAGTCACACTCACTCTGCACTCACTCTGCACTTACTCTGCAGTCACACTCACTCTTCACTCACTCTGCATTCACTCTCACTCTGCAGTCACTCTCACTCTGCAGTCACTCACACTCTGCAGTCATTCACACTCTGCACTCACACTCTGCACTCGAACTCTGCACTCAAACTCTACACTCACTCTGCACTCACTCTGCACTAACACTCACTCTGCACTCACTCTACACTCACTCTGCACTCACTCTGCACTCACAACCACACTCACTCTGCACTCTGCACTCACTCTGCACTCACTCTGCATTTTCTCTGCAGGCACATTGCATCTGCCCTCACTCTGCCCTCTCTGCACTTACTCTGCACTCACACTCACTCTGTACTCACTCTGCACTCACTCTGCACTTACTCTGCACTCACACTCACTCTGCACTAACTCTGAACTCACACCCACACTCACTCTGCACTCACTCTGCACTCACTCTCACTCTGCACTCACTCTGCAGTCACTCTCTCTGCATTCACTCTGCACTCACTCTGCATTCACTCTCACTCTGCACTCACTCTCACTCTGCACTCACACTGCAGTCCCACTCACTCTGCACCCACACTGCAGTCACTCTCATGCTGCACTCACTATGCACCCACTCCCACTCTGCACTCATTCTGCACTCACTCTCACTCTGCACTCACACTGCAGTCACACTCACTCTGCACTCACTCTGCACTCACTCTGTAGTCACACTCACTCTGCACTCACTCTGCACTCACTCTGCAGTCACACTCACTCTTCACTCACTCTGCATTCACTCTCATTCTGCAGTCACTCTCACTCTGCAGTCACTCACACTCTGCAGTCACTCACACTCTGCACTCACACTGCAGTCACACTCACTCTGCACTCACTCAGCACTCACTCTGTAGTCACACTCACTCTGCACTCACTCTGCACTCACTCTGCAGTCACACTCACTCTTCACTCACTCTGCATTCACTCTCACTCTGCAGTCACTCTCACTCTGCAGTCACTCACACTCTGCAGTCACTCACACTCTGCACTCACACTCTGCACTCACTCTGCAGTCACACTCACTCTTCACTCACTCTACACTCACTCTGCACTCACTCTGCACTCACAACCACTCACTCTGCACTCTGCACTCACTCTGCACTCACTCTGCACTTTCTCTGCAGGCACATTGCATCTGCCCTCACTCTGCCCTCTCTGCACTCACTCTGCACTCACACTCACTCTGTACTCACTCTGCACTCACTCTGCACTTACTCTGCACTCACACTCACTCTGCACTCACTCTGCACTCACACCCACACTCACTCTGCACTCACTCTCACTCTGCACTTACTCTGCAGTCACTCTCTCTGCATTCACTCTGCACTCACTCTGCAGTCACTCTCACTCTGCACTCACTCTCACTCTGCACTCACACTGCAGTCACACTCACTCTGCACCCACACTGCAGTCACTCTCATGCTGCACTCACTCTGCACTCACTCCCACTCTGCACTCATTCTGCACTCACTCTCACTCTGCACTCACACTGCAGTCACACTCACTCTGCACTCACACTGCAGTCACACCCACTCTGCACTCACACTGCAGTCACACTCACTCTGCACTCACACTGCAGTCACATTCACTCTGCACTCACTCTGCACTCACTCTGTAGTCACACTCACTCTTCACTCACTCTGCATTCACTCTCACTCTGCAGTCACTCTCACTCTGCAGTCACTCACACTCTGCAGTCACTCACACTCTGCACTCACACTCTGCACTCGAACTCTGCACTCAAACTCTACACTCACTCTGCACTCACTCTGCACTCACACTCACTCTGCACTCACTCTGCACTCACTCTGCAGTCACACTCACTCTTCACTCACTCTGCATTCACTCTCACTCTGCAGTCACTCTCACTCTGCAGTCACTCACACTCTGCAGTCACTCACACTCTGCACTCACACTCTGCACTCGAACTCTGCACTCAAACTCTACACTCACTCTGCACTCACGCTGCACTAACACTCACTCTGCACTCACTCTACACTCACTCTGCACTCACTCTGCACTCACAACCACACTCACTCTGCACTCTGCACTCACTCTGCACTCACTCTGCCCTTTCTCTGCAGGCACATTGCATCTGCCCTCACTCTGCCCTCTCTGCACTCACTCTGCACTCACACTCACTCTGTACTCACTCTGCACTCACTCTGCACTTACTCTGCACTCACACTCACTCTGCACTAACTCTGCACTCACACCCACACTCACTCTGCACTCACTCTGCACTCACTCTCACTCTGCACTCACTCTGCAGTCACTCTCTCTGCATTCACTCTGCACTCACTCTGCATTCACTCTCACTCTGCACTCACTCTCACTCTGCACTCACACTGCAGTCACACTCACTCTGCACCCACACTGCAGTCACTCTCATGCTGCACTCACTCTGCACTCACTCCCACTCTGCACTCATTCTGCACTCACTCTCACTCTGCACTCACACTGCAGTCACACTCACTCTGCACTCACTCTGCACTCACTCTGTAGTCACACTCACTCTGCACTCACTCTGCACTCACTCTGCAGTCACACTAACTCTTCACTCACTCTGCATTCACTTTCACTCTGCAGTCACTCTCACTCTGCAGTTGTTGGACTTGGCCCTTATGGCAGGTTCACCCTTAGACTTTTTGCCTTATGGGTGACCCTGTGTCAGTGATTTTTGGGTCTCTGCGCACTTTCCCCTGAGTCCCAGAGTGAAAGTGCGTGCGTGTAGTATGGCTGGCCTGCCCTCCCATAGGAATGCATGGGGAATGTGTGTGTCCCTGGTAGTTCCTGATGCGTGGGGAGTGCAGGCTCGAGTTTAGTATGTGTAAACTCGTGAGAGTGAATGCTGCGAGATGGTGTCTGCGGCATGTATGTGTCTAGAAGGGAAGTGCTACTTCTGGACATTGAGATATGTGTGCATGTGCTGTGAGGGTGCTGGAGCGTGATTGGCTGGAGCTGGCTGGCATGCCAGGCTCCAGGAAGTCTAGATGGGTTTGCCCGGTGGTGAGTGGGAGATTAGCATGAGTGATGTGTGGGAGGAGTGTACCTGTGTCCTGGATGGGCTGGGTTTCCCCCACACAATGCTGGCTCCGCCCCCCTGTGGTGTGTCTAACGACCCTAGCCTCCCCAGTGAAAGAAATGGGTGGTTGGGCCATCAAGAGTGCTCCAAAGCCAGCTGAAACTGGTTTTCCCCCCACCCTGCACCTTGAAACAAAGGATTTTACAGTATAAAGAAGGGGCTGTGTCCCCTTAGAAAATGTTCTTGTTCCAGGATCCTGAGGGGGCTGCTGTTGCTGCTGCTGGGCCAGAGGACCGCCACTTGGGGTGTCTCCCTGCCTGGAGACCCAGTGTGCTGGCTCTGGGCCCAGCCTTGCCCCCTGCCCCTTGAAAGGACTTTTGCTGGGCTTGTTGGCCCCTAGCGCCTGGGAGCGCTTTTGATTGCCTTTTAGCGCTTAAGAGCGCTTTATTTTGCTTGCAGCGCTTGGGAGCGCTGTGGTCACCCCTCTAGCGCTGGGAGCGCTTTGTCTGCAGAGGCCGGTGCCCACCCGGCATTGCCTGCCCCGAGCGAGTGTCCACCTCGCTGATTTACTGATTTTGAAGCCCCTGGCGAGTGCCCACCTCGCCAGGGACCGTGCCGCTATATTCGTGGCCATAGCGAGAGCCCACCTCGCCTTATTTAAATTATCGGGAGCTCACCCCGTGTGGAAATCACCGCCGCAGCCCAGGAACCCGGCCGGGCCGCCGCGCTGCCTACGGCGACCCGGAAGTCCCGCCTCCACACCCCCAGGGCCGCGCTGCCATTGGGGGCCCCGAACCGGAAGTCAGGCGGAACAGGTGGGACAACCGGAAGTCGACAGGAGCCCACCCTGCGCTCCGGTACCAGGACGTGCAGCGAGAAGAAGTGAGACTGGGCGCGAGGTTCCCCAGGGCAGGAGAGCCCAGGAGAGCGAGAGGAGCCCCGCCCGCGGCCCCAGAGCAACCGCGGGAGAAGTGCTGCAGGGAGCGAGGCTCCCGTGTGAGGAGGAGCGCCCCGCCCGCCAGGAGGAAGCCGGTGAGTGGGGCCCCGGGGGCATTTCTTCTTTAGAGCCTGAGAGGCTCCATCCGGGGGCAGTGTTCCGAGCCCAGCGAGGCTCCAACGACGGGGCATTTCTTTAATTAGAGCCCAGTGGGGCTCAGGTGGCAAAGTGGTGACGAGCCCTGGGAGGGCCGCGAGGGCATTTTGTTTCCTGCCCACAAGAGGCTCAAGGCGCCCGATCTGTTGGCAGAACCACGGAGGCTCGAAGGGGCACCTTTATTTACAAGCCCTGAGAGGTTCCTGAGTGCCCCCATTGCTAATTCAGAGCCCAGAGAGGCTCCTGGCCCCCATTGATGTGTTAGAACCCCTGAGAGGCTCAGGGGGCAATTTGTGTGCTTGAGCCTAGAGAGGCTCCCACGTTGGCCACAGTATTGTCTGCAGTTGCCCAGCACTTTGTGGGCAACTGCTCCGTTTAGGACACTGACTTTGGACACAGGGCGTCCTGAGCCCCAACAAGGCCAGAGGGCCTAGGGACAGTCACAGGTGGTGACTAGTGTGAGTTATGCGCTATTGTGGTTGCTGTTCTTGCACCTCTGAATGTGTTGGTAATACGTCATGTGCTTTGCTTTTAACACCTCTGAATGTTTTGTTAGGCATCATGTGTTTCCTCCCTTACACCTCTGAATGTAGGCATTGCATCATGTGTTATGTTCTTACACCCCTACAGGTATAGTGATACTTAGGTGGTTGTTTTCTCCCTAGTGCAGGTGGTGCTAGTGAGATCCTGGTTACCAGTAATTACTGGTTGTGCGCTCTATTTTTATATTGTGTGCTATTTTGTGCTAAAGATTTTACATTCTAAAAGTGCTATTTTTAAAAGTGTTACTTCTGAAAGTGCTGATTCCTGACAGTGGTCCAGGTGGCCCTGTCTTGTAAATATCCCCTGTAAATTCTGCCCGTGCCCCTGGCACATTGTAAAGTGTGTGTTTTTATCTAATGTGTTTATTGTAATACAAAGGCTATTTTTTATATAACCTTGAGTGGAGTTTCCTTTGTGGTGGGCCTTGGGTGTTGTTGCTGGGGTGCGTGCGCAAATACTTAACTCATATCGCCTCCAAGTTTAGCCTTGCTGCTCGCGCCACGTTACCTAGAGGGCGAGTAGGGGTTATCTTGGCGTGTAACTCCCTTGCCCTGACCTTAGGAATGGTGATCCCTGACTGACCTCGACGCGAGTCTTGGCCAGCCAGGATCCCATTTCTAACATTGGACGCAGCGGTGAGGATGAGGATTTGTGTTTGCGTTGTACCACAGTGGCGACAGGCCACACTACAAAACTCTGCATTTTAGATGACCACATTTTAGGGGATTATTGTTCTTGAAGTTCCATTATTTTCTTCTCCTGAAGGTATCATTGTTTGTGTCCAGTACATTTGTTCCCCTGCCCCGCGCCCAGAGTTTGGTACCTGTGTCACGTGTGGTCAGGTTGAGGTATCAGGGGTGGTAGAAACTGCCTTACCAGTCCGAGGGGGGGGTTGTGGGTGAATGAATGGTGTGTGGCACTAGGCAAGTGAGTGTGAGTTCTCTGGGAGAGGGAACTTGCTGAACCTTTGTGAATTGTGTACTCCTGTGTTAGCTCAGACCCCTAGGTTCCCTGTGTAATCTTTTCACCAGAACGTCTGCCAGAATGGAGCTTGTTTTTGATTTCAATGATCTAGCCACATACGGTGTGTGGGAGCTGAGAAAGTTCTGTGAAGAGAGAGGCATAGGGGCGGATCAGTCAGGCTGGTATGCACTTAGGAGATGCATGGTCAAATGGCAAGAGGATCAATGGGATCTTGAGCGCAGTGAGGAAAGGGCCTGGGCCTCACACCATGAGGGTGGTGGGTCTGTGGGGAGCCCTGAAGATTCAGAAGAGGAGGAAGAAAATGATAGCACAGGGACGCCAGCAGATAGTGAGGACCCCATAGATAGGGAGTCCCTTGCTGGGTCCAGCGTAGGAGGCAGCGCCTCATCCCTTTCCCTGTCCCCAGAGGAGCTGGAAGATAGGAGGAGAGAAAGGGAACACCAGCTGGCCTTAGAGAAGCTCAGGTTAGAGCATGCCCAGGCTATGGCGCAGCTGGAGGTTAAGAAGCAACAGCTAGAGACTGAGAGGGTCTTAGCGCAGGAAAGGATAGAGGAGGCTGAGAGGGCCTCCACCAGAGGCAAAGTAGCTCTGGAGGGTAGACTATCCCCTGCGCGCAGTGTTGCTTGTCTGGATTCTCCAGGGAGGGTTGAGTCCAGTGGTGGCAGCTACATAGATTTCAGTGGAGGAAATCCCACTCCCAGTTCCCCGAGTATGGTTCCTGTTTCCCCAGAGGAGGAGAATAGGTTGAGGTTTAGGAACCTTAGGAAACCGTCTCATCAGTCTTGGGAAGATTTTGTGGATGACTGTTGTGGAGCCCTGTGTGATTGGGTACGGGAGCCCACGAAATGTGATTGGGACATATTGTTTGATATGTTTCTCAGAGAGCAGTTGCTCAGTGTGGTTTATCCAGGATTGCGCCAACACCTAGTAGGGTGTGGATTGTCTGAACCATACGAGCTTGCAGAGGAAGCAGACCGCTGGGAGAGTGCCAGAGGTTCTCTAGAGTCATTAGGGAGTGACTCCAAAAGTAGTGGTTCAGGTATCCTCCAGCCCAGCGTGGTGGAGGCGGCTCAGTGTAGCCCAGCTAGGTCCCAGGATAGCGAGGAGAGTGTAGGGGCTCACTGCCTGGCTCAGTGGAGCAGGAGTGAGGGGGAGACCGAGGTTCCCCAGACGCCCGAAGCCCTGCCTCAGGACTTGGATGGTTTCTGTAGGGAACACCAGGTTGGGGACCTAGGCTGTCCTGTTAGTCCATTTGAGGAAGATCTCCTAGTGAGTAGAGGACCTGGAGCGTCTGTAACCAGAGCTCCTGTGGTTCTAGAGTCTGGCAGTACCGCTCCGGTAGGGAGGGTACAGGAGTCCAGCGTGAGGAGTGATTGGGGGAGTTCCCCAGTGGAAGAACCAGTGGGTCAGGGACTACCCAGTTGGGCTAGGATCCCGTGTAGTGACCATGGTGACACCACTTCTGTGCTGGGGGATCTTTGCGCACTGTCAGGTGGACAGGAGGCGGGAGATCTGCGCCAGGCAGACAGTCACACAACATATGTGTCATTTGTTAGCCTCAGGGGGATGGTGTGTGAATCCCCAGAAGTCCTGGAGTGCCAGGCAATTGTTCCACCGAAGGTTTTAGACCAGAGGTTGGAAGGCCAGGTTCAGGATCAGCCTGACCTGAAGGGTAGGACGACTGTAACCAGTGTCCTGACCGGTTCTTCTTCCAGAGGAACTTCTCCAGTTGGGAGAGGGCAGACCTCTGGAAGGGGGTGCAGAGGGTGGGAGAGCCCACCTCTGACCCCGGTGCAACATGAGGGGTTAAACCCTGTGTTGGAGTGGCGTTGTAAGGGTACCCCTCGCAGGAGGAGGAGGAACCCTAGAAGAAGAGGTAGGGGGAGGAAAGCCTTCCCCGAGACTCCTGGTCCGCCTGAGGTTGTAGACCCTAGGCTGGAGAACCAGTGGCAGTCTAGTCCTGTCTTGCAGGCAGGAAGAGTGGAGAATGGCTACTATGTACCAGGGGTTACTACCCCCCACTCTGTGAATAGGCAAGGACCGGTGGCACCTGGGTGGCCCAGGGCCTGGTCCTGGCCGCGGACAGCTCGGGAGTACCAGTGGGGTAGCCCAGTTGGTCCAGACAGTGTGTTGAGAAGGAATCCCATGGGTTCACCGTGGCGTAGAACAGGAGGGTGTCCCTGCAGTTGCGGGCCCGCGTCCGTGTTCTATCGCCCCAAGCAGGGAAGTCCATCACGGTGGTGATTGTTCTACCCTGCGTTTTGGCTGGAAGGGGGTTGTGTTGGACTTGGCCCTTATGGCAGGTTCACCCTTAGACTTTTTGCCTTATGGGTGACCCTGTGTCAGTGATTTTTGGGTCTCTGCGCACTTTCCCCTGAGTCCCAGAGTGAAAGTGCGTGCGTGTAGTATGGCTGGCCTGCCCTCCCATAGGAATGCATGGGGAATGTGTGTGTCCCTGGTAGTTCCTGATGCGTGGGGAGTGCAGGCTCGAGTTTAGTATGTGTAAACTCGTGAGAGTGAATGCTGCGAGATGGTGTCTGCGGCATGTATGTGTCTAGAAGGGAAGTGCTACTTCTGGACATTGAGATATGTGTGCATGTGCTGTGAGGGTGCTGGAGCGTGATTGGCTGGAGCTGGCTGGCATGCCAGGCTCCAGGAAGTCTAGATGGGTTTGCCCGGTGGTGAGTGGGAGATTAGCATGAGTGATGTGTGGGAGGAGTGTACCTGTGTCCTGGATGGGCTGGGTTTCCCCCACACAATGCTGGCTCCGCCCCCCTGTGGTGTGTCTAACGACCCTAGCCTCCCCAGTGAAAGAAATGGGTGGTTGGGCCATCAAGAGTGCTCCAAAGCCAGCTGAAACTGGTTTTCCCCCCACCCTGCACCTTGAAACAAAGGATTTTACAGTATAAAGAAGGGGCTGTGTCCCCTTAGAAAATGTTCTTGTTCCAGGATCCTGAGGGGGCTGCTGTTGCTGCTGCTGGGCCAGAGGACCGCCACTTGGGGTGTCTCCCTGCCTGGAGACCCAGTGTGCTGGCTCTGGGCCCAGCCTTGCCCCCTGCCCCTTGAAAGGACTTTTGCTGGGCTTCTTGGCCCCTAGCGCCTGGGAGCGCTTTTGATTGCCTTTTAGCGCTTAAGAGCGCTTTATTTTGCTTGCAGCGCTTGGGAGCGCTGTGGTCACCCCTCTAGCGCTGGGAGCGCTTTGTCTGCAGAGGCCGGTGCCCACCCGGCATTGCCTGCCCCGAGCGAGTGTCCACCTCGCTGATTTACTGATTTTGAAGCCCCTGGCGAGTGCCCACCTCGCCAGGGACCGTGCCGCTATATTCGTGGCCATAGCGAGAGCCCACCTCGCCTTATTTAAATTATCGGGAGCTCACCCCGTGTGGAAATCACCGCCGCAGCCCAGGAACCCGGCCGGGCCGCCGCGCTGCCTACGGCGACCCGGAAGTCCCGCCTCCACACCCCCAGGGCCGCGCTGCCATTGGCGGCCCCGAACCGGAAGTCAGGCGGAACAGGTGGGACAACCGGAAGTCGACAGGAGCCCACCCTGCGCTCCGGTACCAGGACGTGCAGCGAGAAGAAGTGAGACTGGGCGCGAGGTTCCCCAGGGCAGGAGAGCCCAGGAGAGCGAGAGGAGCCCCGCCCGCGGCCCCAGAGCAACCGCGGGAGAAGTGCTGCAGGGAGCGAGGCTCCCGTGTGAGGAGGAGCGCCCCGCCCGCCAGGAGGAAGCCGGTGAGTGGGGCCCCGGGGGCATTTCTTCTTTAGAGCCTGAGAGGCTCCATCCGGGGGCAGTGTTCCGAGCCCAGCGAGGCTCCAACGACGGGGCATTTCTTTAATTAGAGCCCAGTGGGGCTCAGGTGGCAAAGTGGTGACGAGCCCTGGGAGGGCCGCGAGGGCATTTTGTTTCCTGCCCACAAGAGGCTCAAGGCGCCCGATCTGTTGGCAGAACCACGGAGGCTCGAAGGGGCACCTTTATTTACAAGCCCTGAGAGGTTCCTGAGTGCCCCCATTGCTAATTCAGAGCCCAGAGAGGCTCCTGGCCCCCATTGATGTGTTAGAACCCCTGAGAGGCTCAGGGGGCAATTTGTGTGCTTGAGCCTAGAGAGGCTCCCACGTTGGCCACAGTATTGTCTGCAGTTGCCCAGCACTTTGTGGGCAACTGCTCCGTTTAGGACACTGACTTTGGACACAGGGCGTCCTGAGCCCCAACAAGGCCAGAGGGCCTAGGGACAGTCACAGGTGGTGACTAGTGTGAGTTATGCGCTATTGTGGTTGCTGTTCTTGCACCTCTGAATGTGTTGGTAATACGTCATGTGCTTTGCTTTTAACACCTCTGAATGTTTTGTTAGGCATCATGTGTTTCCTCCCTTACACCTCTGAATGTAGGCATTGCATCATGTGTTATGTTCTTACACCCCTACAGGTATAGTGATACTTAGGTGGTTGTTTTCTCCCTAGTGCAGGTGGTGCTAGTGAGATCCTGGTTACCAGTAATTACTGGTTGTGCGCTCTATTTTTATATTGTGTGCTATTTTGTGCTAAAGATTTTACATTCTAAAAGTGCTATTTTTAAAAGTGTTACTTCTGAAAGTGCTGATTCCTGACAGTGGTCCAGGTGGCCCTGTCTTGTAAATATCCCCTGTAAATTCTGCCCGTGCCCCAGGCACATTGTAAAGTGTGTGTTTTTATCTAATGTGTTTATTGTAATACAAAGGCTATTTTTTATATAACCTTGAGTGGAGTTTCCTTTGTGGTGGGCCTTGGGTGTTGTTGCTGGGGTGCGTGCGCAAATACTTAACTCATATCGCCTCCAAGTTTAGCCTTGCTGCTCGCGCCACGTTACCTAGAGGGCGAGTAGGGGTTATCTTGGCGTGTAACTCCCTTGCCCTGACCTTAGGAATGGTGATCCCTGACTGACCTCGACGCGAGTCTTGGCCAGCCAGGATCCCATTTCTAACAGCAGTCACTCAAACTCTGCAGTCACTCACACTCTGCACTCACACTGCAGTCACACTCACTCTGCACTTACACTGCAGTCACACTCACTCTGCACTCACTCAGCACTCACTCTGTAGTCACACTCACTCTGCACTCACTCTGCACTCACTCTGCAGTCACACTCACTCTTCACTCACTCTGCATTCACTCTCACTCTGCTGTCACTCTCACTCTGCAGTCACTCACACTCTGCAGTCACTCACACTCTGCACTCACACTCTGCACTCAAACTCTGCACTCAAACTCTACACTCACTCTGCACTCATTCTACACTCACTCTCACTCTGCACTCACACTGCAGTCACACTCACTCTGCACTCACACTGCAGTCACACTCACTCTGCACTCACTCTGCACTCACTCTGTAGTCACACTCACTCTGCACTCACTCTGCACTCACTCTGCAGTCACACTCACTCTTCACTCACTCTGCATTCACTCTCACTCTGCAGTCACTCTCACTCTGCAGTCACTCACACTCTGCAGTCACTCACACTCTGCACTCACACTCTGCACTCAAACTCTGCACTCAAACTCTACACTCACTCTGCACTCATGCTGCACTCACACTCACTCTGCACTCACTCTACACTCACTCTGCACTCACTCTGCACTCACAACCACTCACTCTGCACTCTGCACTCACTCTGCACTCACTCTGCACTTTTTCTGCAGGCACATTGCATCTGCCCTCACTCTGCCCTCTCCGCACTCACTCTGCACTCACACTCACTCTGTACTCACTCTGCACTCACTCTGCACTTACTCTGCACTCACACTCACTCTGCACTCACTCTGCACTCACACCCACACTCACTCTGCACTCACTCTGCACTCACTCTCACTCTGCACTCACTCTGCAGTCACTCTCTCTGCATTCACTCTGCACTCACTCTGCAGTCACTCTCACTCTGCACTCACTCTCACTCTGCACTCACACTGCAGTCACACTCACTCTGCACCCACACTGCAGTCACTCTCATGCTGCACTCACTCTGCACTCACTCCCACTCTGCACTCATTCTGCACTCACTCTCACTCTGCACTCACACTGCAGTCACACTCACTCTGCACTCACTCTGCACTCACTCTGCAGTCACACTCACTCTTCACTCACTCTGCATTCACTCTCACTCTGCAGTCACTCTCACTCTGCAGTCACTCACACTCTGCAGTCACTCACACTCTGCACTCACACTCTGAACTCAAACTCTGCACTGAAACTCTACACTCACTCTGCACTCATTCTGCACTCACTCTGCACTCACTCTGCAGTCACACTCACTCTTCACTCACTCTGCATTCACTCTCACTCTGCAGTCACTCTCATTCTGCAGTCACTCACACTCTGCAGTCACTCACACTCTGCACTCACACTCTGCACTCGAACTCTGCACTCAAACTCTACACTCACTCTGCACTCATTCTGCACTCACTCTCACTCTGCACTCACACTGCAGTCACACTCACTCTGCACTCACACTGCAGTCACACTCACTCTGCACTCACTCTGCACTCACTCTGTAGTCACACTCACTCTGCACTCACTCTGCACTCACTCTGCAGTCACACTCACTCTTCACTCACTCTGCATTCACTCTCACTCTGCAGTCACTCTCTCTCTGCAGTCACTCACACTCTGCAGTCACTCACACTCTGCACTCACACTCTGCACTCAAACTCTGCACTCAAACTCTACACTCACTCTGCACTCACGCTGCACTCACACTTACTCTGCACTCACTCTACACTCACTCTGCACTCACACTGCAGTCACACTCACTCTGCACTCACTCTGCACTCACTCTGTAGTCACACTCACTCTGCACTCACTCTGCACTCACTCTGCAGTCACACTCACTCTTCACTCACTCTGCATTCACTCTCACTCTGCAGTCACTCTCACTCTGCAGTCACTCACACTCTGCAGTCACTCACACTCTGCACTCACACTCTGCACTCAAACTCTGCACTCAAACTCTACACTCACTCTGCACTCACTCTGCACTCACACTCACTCTGCACTCACTCTACACTCACTCTGCACTCACTCTGCACTCACAACCACACTCACTCTGCACTCTGCACTCACTCTGCACTCACTCTGCACTTTCTCTGCAGGCACATTGCATCTGCCCTCACTCTGCCCTCTCTGCACTCACTCTGCACTCACACTCACTCTGTACTCACTCTGCACTCACTCTGCACTTACTCTGCACTTACACTCACTCTGCACTAACTCTGCACTCACACCCACACTCACTCTGCACTCACTCTGCACTCACTCTCACTCTGCAGTCACTATCTCTGCATTCACTCTGCACTCACTCTGCATTCACTCTCACTCTGCACTCACTCTCACTCTGCACTCACACTGCAGTCACACTCACTCTGCACTCACTCTGCACTCACTCTGTAGTCACACTCACTCTGCACTCACTCTGCACTCACTCTGCAGTCACACTCACTCTTCACTCACTCTGCATTCACTCTCACTCTGCAGTCACTCTCACTCTGCAGTCACTCACACTCTGCAGTCACTCACACTCTGCACTCACACTCTGCACTCAAACTCTGCACTCAAACTCTACACTCACTCTGCACTCACGCTGCACTCACACTCACTCTGCACCCACTCTACACTCACTCTGCACTCACTCTGTAGTCACACTCACTCTGCACTCACTCTGCACTCACTCTGCAGTCACACTCACTCTTCACTCACTCTGCATTAACTCTCACTCTGCAGTCACTCTCACTCTGCAGTCACTCACACTCTGCAGTCACTCACACTCTGCACTCACACTCTGCACTCGAACTCTGCACTCAAACTCTACACTCACTCTGCACTCACTCTGCACTAACACTCACTCTGCACTCACTCTACACTCACTCTGCACTCACTCTGCACTCACAACCACACTCACTCTGCACTCTGCACTCACTCTGCACTCACTCTGCACTCACACAGCAGTCACACTCAATCTGCACGCACTCACACTCACTCTGCACTCACTCTGCACTCACACTCACCCTGCACTCCCTCTACACTCACACTCACTCTGCACTTACTCTGCACTCACTCTTCACTCACACTCACTCTGCACTCACTCTGCAGTCACTCTGAACTCACTCTAATTCTGCACTCACTCTCACTCTGCAGTCACTCTCACTCTGCACTCACTCTCTCTGCATTCACTCTTCACTCACTCTGCAGTCACTCTCACTCTGCACTCACACTCACTCTGCACTCACACAGCAGTCACACTCAATCTGCACTCACTCTGCACTCACACTCACTCTGCACTCACTCTGCACTCACACTCACCCTGCACTCCCTCTACACTCACACTCACTCTGCACTTACTCTGCACTCACTCTTCACTCACACTCACTCTGCACTCACTCTGCAGTCACTCTGAACTCACTCTAATTCTGCACTCACTCTCACTCTGCAGTCACTCTCACTCTGCACTCACTCTCTCTGCATTCACTCTTCACTCACTCTGCAGTCACTCCCACTCTGCACTCACGCTCACTCTGCACTCACACTCATTCTGAACTCACTCTGCACTCACTCTGCAGTCACTCTCTCTGCATTCACTCTTCACTCACTCTGCACTCACTCTCACTCTACACTCACTCTGCACTCACACTCACTCTGCACTCACACAGCAGTCACACTCAATCTGCACTTATTCTGCACTCACACTCATTCTGCACTCACTCTGCACTCACACTCACCCTGAACTCACTCTACACTCACACTCACTCTGCACTTACTTTGCACTCACTCTGCACTCAAGCTCACTCTGCACTCACACTCACTCTGAACTCACTCTGCACTCACTCTGCAGTCACTCTCTCTGCATTCACTCTTCACTCACTCTGCAGTCACTCTCACTCTGCCCTCACACTCACTCTGCCCTTACACTCACTCTGCCCTCACACTCAGTCTGCACTCACTCTGCAGTCACTCTCTCTGCATTCACTCTGCACTGACTCTGCACTCACACTCACTCTGCACTCACACTCACTCAGCACTCACTCTGCAATCACACTCACTTTGCACTCACTCTGCACTTATTCTGTACTCACACTCAGGCTGCACTCACTCGGCACTCACTCTGCACTCACACCCACCTCACTCGGCACTCACTCTGCACTCACTCACACTCTGCACTCATACTGCAGTCACACTCACTCTGTACTCACACTGCACTCACTCTGCACTCACTCTCACTCTGCACTCATACTGCAGTCACACTCACTCTGCACTCATTCTGCAATCACTCTGCACTCACTCTGCTCTCACACTGCAGTCACACTGTTGGACAGGCCACATGAAAGGCCGCTCGCCCCCGGCCTGACCAGGCCTGAGCCCGGTCACGCAGGTACTACACACCACCCTTGCACGTCCTCCGTCCCCTCAGGGACCCCTGCCCTCGAGCATGTCCACCTCGTGGGTCCGACCCACTGCCAGCCTACGCGCCCATCCTGGGGCGCCATCTTGGACACTCCCCCACGTGGCCGCCTGGCCCCCGGCCGACCTCAACCCTGGGCCTGGCCAGGCCTCAGACATCCCGGCACCACCATCCACCCAGGAGGTGAGCGGGCTACTTGGCAAGTCAATGGGAGAAGGAGGTGTCGATGGCTCTCCACCACCAAGTGCCGCTCGCCCATCGCCTCCCCGGGCGTTGGCTCCACCCCCCTGCTGGGTGTCTGGACTCCCTCATCCCGGACCTCCCGACCTCCAAGTGCGAGGGTCCGGACATCAAAGCACACCAGCCCTATAACTGGGGCAGCTCCAGAGCAGGAAGGCAGTTGTATCTTGGAGTCGAGAGACGTAAAGAGGAACTCATCCTAGGCCGACTACTGGCGCTGCCGTAGCTCTGTCTTGTGCACCATCGTCCTGCCTGTTGGCGCTGCCACAGCCTTCGCAACCTTCATCTCCTTCATCGTTGTCGGGACCTGCTGGCGTGGCCGCGGACCGTTGTAACCGTCATCTTCACCGGGACCTGCAGGCTCCGCCGCGGACCGTCATTTTTCCTTCGTCCATCTCGGGACCGGCTGGCTCCGCCGCGGCCCGATCATCTAGAACGCCGAGCTCGAGGATTGAGAGCTATTTTCCACTCATTGGTAACAAGACTGTCCCGCTACCCCTTTTCCTAAACCAGAGACCAGAACCGAGGGGACCCCTGAGTCCAGACCTCCTTGTATCATATCATCGTAACCTAAGAATTGCATATAAAGCCTCGTTAAACTTCAACCTTGTGTGGTGTCCGTCTGTGGGGGGGGAAGTTACTTGTCTGTACAGTCGTTGGAGACGGCTCTCCCCGGAGACCTCTCCCCGTAGTCTCGGCCGACCCTCCCGGTCCGTCTAACATTGGTGGCCAGCGGCGCGATCCGAATCACCGCATAACGTACAGAGAGTAGCTCACCCCACGACGAAATCACAATGACAACTAAAGAAAGCGGATCAACCGAGAAGTTCCAAATGGAGAAATTGGCGGAATACAGCCATCGTGAACTAAAACAATTCTGCATCGAACTGGGTATCGCTACCACCGGACTAAGCACCAAAGACGATTTTAAGCATGCCCTAGAATCTTGGGCAGAGACCGGGGCTGCCGGAACCCCCGATCAAAGCACCGCAGAAAAAACTACCACGGCCCCTGAAGGGCAAAGAACGGGTCTCTCGCAAGACGAGATCCAGGAAAGAGAAAGAACCCGACTACACGAGCTAGAAATGGCCCGGCTCAAAATGGACGTTGAACTTAAGTTGGCCGAACAAAAAATCAACTTAGAGCACCTGCGTCTCCGAGAAGAAAGAGAGGAGAAACAGAGACAAAGGGAGCTCGAGGAAAAGAAACTGGCGTATGAACACGAACGGAACCTAGCCGAGATCAACCTGCGCAAGCAGAATAAAGAAGTAGGGGTGCCCGAGCGACCCCACACCTCAGCGGCCACAGAGAAAAAGGTACACATCCCCAAGGATGTTGTTCGAGAATATTTCCGAGAGGACGACATCCAGCAATGGTTTAAGGCCTATGAAATCGCTATGACTGCACACCGGATCGATAGAAGCGATTGGGGAGCCGGTCTATGGGGGAGATTCCTCAATGAGGGCCGCGATACCCTGCTACAGCTCCCGGACCACCAGATGACCTCCTATGACCATATGAAAGCGGCACTCCTCACCCGCTATGGCCTCACACCCGAGATGTACCGTCAGAGGTTCCGAGACTGCACCCGCATCCCGGGTACAACTTGGGTGGACTATGTAACCTACTTTAGCCGAGCCTTCGAGGGCTGGATCAGAGGAAGCAACGTCACGACCTACGAACAACTGTTCAATCTGATGGTATGGGAGCATCTGTCGAACAATTGCTTCATTGAACTCCGCCAGCACCTCCTCGACAGCAAGTTAACGGATCCCCGGCAGCTCGCAGCCGAAGCTGACCGGTGGGAGATCACCAGAGTGGGCCGGAATGGGTCCTACGAACAGAACCGGAACAACAATGGTCAGCACCGACCCAGAGGAGGAGGAGGGGGCCAAGGACGAGGAAGAAACAACGCTCCGGTCGCCCCCGCTACCGGCACCACCCCCCCGGCCAACCGGGGCGGCACCCCGGCGCGACCGGGGTACAGAGCCAATGTCACGTGTCACCGATGCCAACGGGTCGGCCACTATGCAAACGACCCAAATTGCCCGCAGTACCAGAGCCCAAGACCCCGCCAAGTGGCCGCTGCGGCCCTAGGGGAAGAACAGATCTCCGAGGAGCAGGAAGAATCCGAACAAGAGCATCAAGAGTGGGAGCCAGCCGCCATGGCTCTAGCATGCTTAGGGGGGAAAGACATGGTCCCGCGGGTCCCCCTACCCGCTAACACCCAGAAGTACAGCCAATGGGTGAGCATCAATGGACGCCGGGCCGAAGCCCTTCGTGACACCGGGGCCAGTGTAACAGCCGTCCGCTGTCACCTGGTGACCCCAGAACAGTATTTACCGAACATTCTCTGCCCTGTACGATCAGCCGATAACTCGGAAAGTCTGTGTCGGATGGCCTGCGTCCCTTTCGAATGGGGAGGGGTCTCCGGCATGTTGAAAGTAACGGTCCGAGACGATGCCCCCGTAGACTGCCTCCTGGGGAATGACCTTGAAAGCTCTCCATGGGCAGCCGTGGAGCGAAGAGAACACCTGGGGATGTTAGGCGTCCCGGACTGGGCGTGCGTCACCACCCGGTCCATGGCCGCCCGTGCCAACCACCGCCCAGAAGAACCTGAATGGCCGGCACCACCGCCCCCGGTCGCCCCAGCCGAAACCACTGACCGTGACGTTCCCCCCGAACCAGCTCAACCTTCCGACCTTGCTAACCTCGACCAGTGGCCTCAAGAGGGGGGGCCCACGCAAGAACAATTTCGCCAAGAACAGAAGACCTGTCCCTCCCTCGAGGGACTCCGCCAGCAAGCGCTCGCCCAAAGCGCAGGGGATACCTCCGGTACTCATTGGGTCTACTGGGACAATGATCTACTGTACAGCGAGCAAAGAATCGCCGAGCTGGGGGCCAACCGAGTATTAGTGGTGCCCCTCCGTTTTAGAGACTTTCTGCTCAACCTGGCCCACGATGTCCCCCTGGCAGGACACCTGGGACAAGATAAAACCTACAGTCGCCTAGTGACCCACTTCTTCTGGCCCAAAATGAGGAACGATGTGCACCAGCATTGCCGATCTTGCCCCACGTGCCAAGCCAGTGGAAAGAGCGGCCGCAAACTAAAGGCTCCCCTGCAACCTTTTCCTGTGGTCACTACCCCGTTTGAGAGGGTCGGAATAGACATTGTGGGGCCCCTGGACCCGCGCACCAAACAAGGCCATCGATTCATCTTGGTACTAGTGGACCACGCCACCCGCTACCCTGAGGCTGTCCCTCTGCGGACTGTGACAGCCCCGGTAGTCGGCCGGGCTCTGATGGGGATCTTCTCCCGTGTGGGCTTCCCCCGAGAAGTCGTCAGCGACAGAGGCACGAACTTTATTTCTAAATACATGAAATCCCTCTGGCAACAGTGCGGGGTCACCTACCGATTCACGACCCCCTATCACCCTCAAGGGAACGGACTCGTTGAGCGGTTCAACCGCACGCTAAAGGGGATGATCGGGGGGTTGGAAGAGCCCCTCCGTCGCCAGTGGGATGTGCTGCTGCCGTGCCTCCTCTTCGCTTATCGAGAGGTCCCCCAGAAATCCCTGGGCTTCAGCCCATTTGAACTGCTATATGGACACCCAGTGCGGGGGCCGCTCAGCCTAGTCAAAGAAGGCTGGGAGATGCCCCCGTTAAAGAACCCTCCAGATGTCTTCCGGTATCTCTTAACCCTCCGCAACCAGACCCGGCGGTTCCGGGAACTGGCAAAAACCAACCTAGAGGCCAGTCAAGAGGACATGAAAAAGTGGTATGACCGGAATGCCTCATCCATTGAATTTGAACCTGGCCAACAGGTATGGGTGATGTCCCCCACCGAACCATGCGCCCTACAAGACAAATGGACGGGGCCCTTCAAAGTAATCGAGCGCAAGGGCCCTGCCACCTATCTCATCGACATGGAATCCTCCCGGAACCCACTCCGGGTCCTCCACGCTAACAGACTAAAGCCCCACTTTGTGCGCACAGAACTCAGCCTCCTGATGGCCACAGACACTGGGGCTGAAGAAGACTCCGAGCCCCTCCCTGACCTCCTACGGACTCGGGAGCAAGACGGCTCCGTGGATGGGGTCCGACTCTCGGAGGCCCTCACCGGAGAGCAACGCCAGGACTGTCAAGCCCTCCTATCACAGTTCGCCAGCCTGTTTTCCCTCACCCCAGGTGTCACTTCCTGGTGTGTGCACGATGTGGACACGGGGGACAGCCCCCCTATCCGCCACCGGGCCTACCGCGTGCCAGATCGGGTACGGGCCTGCATCCAGGACGAAGTAGCCAAGATGCTCACACTCGGGGTCATCGAAGCCTCAGACAGCCCCTGGGCCAGCCCTGTAGTACTGGTTCCCAAAGCAGCTGCCCCCGGCACCACACCAGAACTCCGGTTCTGCGTCGACTACCGGGGCTTGAATGCGGTCACCCGAACAGACGCACATCCCATCCCCCGGGCAGATGAACTGATCGACCGCATGGGAGCTGCCCGCTACCTCAGTATCTTCGACCTGACGGCGGGCTACTGGCAGATCGGCCTCACACCCAGGGCGCAAGAACGTTCTGCCTTTTCCACACCCGATGGCCATTACCATTTCACCGTCATGCCCTTCGGCATGAAGAACGCCCCAGCGACCTTCCAACGGCTCGTCAATCAGGTCTTGGCGGGGCTCGAAGGATTCAGCGCCGCCTACCTAGACGACATCGCTGTGTACAGCCACCATTGGTCCGAGCACCTCCTCCACCTCCGAGCAGTGCTGCAAGCCCTACAGCGGGCTGGCCTCACGATCAAGGCCAGCAAATGTCAAATTGGGCAAGGGTCTGTAACCTACCTCGGGCACCAGGTGGGAAGCGGCCTGGTGGCCCCTCTGCAGCTAAAAATTGCCGCCATCCAGTCCTGGCAGTCCCCCATCACCCAGACCGAGGTACGAGCCTTCCTGGGCCTCACAGGCTACTACCGAAGGTTCGTGAAAGACTATGGGACTATAGTGGGGCCCCTCACAGAACTCACGTCGAAAAACCAGCCCAAAAAAGTCAACTGGACCCCAGAGTGTCAAGCTGCCTTTGAACAATTGAAAGCCGCCATGTGTTCCGCCCCTGTGCTCCAGGCCCCCGACTACAGCCGAGAGTTCGTCGTTCAGACGGATGCCTCCGACCATGGCATTGGGGCAGTCCTGTCGCAAGTGAACACCGACGGCCTTGATCAACCGGTGGCCTTCATTAGCCGGCGACTCCTACCACGGGAACAGCGCTGGAGCACCATAGAGAGGGAGGCCTTCGCTGTGGTATGGGCCCTCAAGAAGCTCCGGCCCTACCTTTTTGGCACACACTTTCGGGTACAGACCGACCACCGACCCCTGCAATGGCTGATGCAGATGCGGGGGGAGAACCCGAAGTTACTACGCTGGTCCATCTCCCTACAAGGTATGGACTTCACAGTCGAACACCGGCCTGGGCCAGATCACGCTAACGCGGATGGCCTGTCCCGGTTCTTCCGCCTCGACGAGGAGAGTCCCCAAGAGGATGGGTAACTCTCCCCGCCTTCAGCTGGGGGGGACGCATGTTGGACAGGCCACATGAAAGGCCGCTCGCCCCCGGCCTGACCAGGCCTGAGCCCGGTCACGCAGGTACTACACACCACCCTTGCACGTCCTCCGTCCCCTCAGGGACCCCTGCCCTCGAGCATGTCCACCTCGTGGGTCCGACCCACTGCCAGCCTACGCGCCCATCCTGGGGCGCCATCTTGGACACTCCCCCACGTGGCCGCCTGGCCCCCGGCCGACCTCAACCCTGGGCCTGGCCAGGCCTCAGACATCCCGGCACCACCATCCACCCAGGAGGTGAGCGGGCTACTTGGCAAGTCAATGGGAGAAGGAGGTGTCGATGGCTCTCCACCACCAAGTGCCGCTCGCCCATCGCCTCCCCGGGCGTTGGCTCCACCCCCCTGCTGGGTGTCTGGACTCCCTCATCCCGGACCTCCCGACCTCCAAGTGCGAGGGTCCGGACATCAAAGCACACCAGCCCTATAACTGGGGCAGCTCCAGAGCAGGAAGGCAGTTGTATCTTGGAGTCGAGAGACGTAAAGAGGAACTCATCCTAGGCCGACTACTGGCGCTGCCGTAGCTCTGTCTTGTGCACCATCGTCCTGCCTGTTGGCGCTGCCACAGCCTTCGCAACCTTCATCTCCTTCATCGTCGTCGGGACCTGCTGGCGTGGCCGCGGACCGTTGTAACCGTCATCTTCACCGGGACCTGCAGGCTCCGCCGCGGACCGTCATTTTTCCTTCGTCCATCTCGGGACCGGCTGGCTCCGCCGCGGCCCGATCATCTAGAACGCCGAGCTCGAGGATTGAGAGCTATTTTCCACTCATTGGTAACAAGACTGTCCCGCTACCCCTTTTCCTAAACCAGAGACCAGAACCGAGGGGACCCCTGAGTCCAGACCTCCTTGTATCATATCATCGTAACCTAAGAATTGCATATAAAGCCTCGTTAAACTTCAACCTTGTGTGGTGTCCGTCTGTGGGGGGGGAAGTTACTTGTCTGTACAGTCGTTGGAGACGGCTCTCCCCGGAGACCTCTCCCCGTAGTCTCGGCCGACCCTCCCGGTCCGTCTAACACACACTCACTCTGCACTCACTCTGCAGTCACACTCACTCTGCACTCACTCTGCAGTCACACTCACTCTGCACTCACTCTCACTCTGCACTCATGCTCACTCTGCACTTACTCTGTACTCACACTCACTCTGTACTCACACTTACTCTGCACTCACACTCACTCTGCACTCACTCTACACTCACTCTGCACTCACTCTGCACTCACAAACACACTCACTCTGCACTCTGCACTCACTCTGCACTTTCTCTGCAGGCACATTGCCTCTGCACTCACTCTGCCCTCTCTGCACTCACTCTGCACTCACACTCACTCTGCACTCACTCTGCACTCACTCTGCACTTACTCTGCACTCACACTCACTCTGCACTCACTCTGCACTCACACCCACACTCACTCTGCACTCACTCTGCACTCACTCTCACTCTGCACTCACTTTGCAGTCACTCTCTCTGCATTCACCCTGCACTCATTCTGCAGTCACTCTCACTCTGCACTCACTCCCACTCTGCACTCACACTCCAGTCACACTCACTCTGCACCCACACTGCAGTCACACAAATTCTGCACTCACTCTGCAATCATTCTCACTCGGCATTCATTTTGCACTCACTCTCACTCTGCAATCACACTGCAGTCACACTCACTCTGCACTCAAACTGCAGTCACACTCACTCTGCACTCAAACTGCAGTGACACTCTCTCTGTACTCACTCTGCACTCTCTCTGCACTCACTCTGCAGTCACACTCACTCTGCACTCACTGTGCACTCACTATGCAGTCACACTCACTCTTCACTCACTCTGCATTCACTCTCACTCTGCAGTCACTCTCACACAGCAGTCACTCTCAATCTGCACTCACTCTGCAGTCACTCTCACTCTGCACTCACTCTCACTCTGCACTCACACTGCAGTCACACTCACTCTGCACCCACACTGCAGTCACTCTCATGCTGCACTCACTCTGCACTCACTCTCACTCTGCACTTATTCTGCACTCACTCTCACTCTGCACTCACACTGAAGTCACACTCACTCTGCACTCACACTGCAGTCACACTCACTCTGCACTCACTCTGCACTCACTCTGCAGTCACACTCACTCTGCACTCACTCTGCACTCACTCTGCAGTCACACTCACTCTTCACTCACTCTGCATTCACTCTCACTCTGCAGTCACTCTCACTCTGCAGTCACTCACACTCTGCAGTCACTCACACTCTGCACTCACACTCTGCACTCGAACTCTGCACTCAAACTCTACACTCACTCTGCACTCACTCTGCACTCACTCTCACTCTGCACTCAACATGTACTCACTCTGCACTCACTCTGCAATCACTCTGCATTTACTCTGCACTCACTCTGCACTCACACTCACTCTGCACAAACTCTGCACTCACTCACTCTCACTCTGCTCTCACTCTGCACTCACACTGCAGTCACACTCACTCTGCACCAACTCTGCAGTCACACTCACTCTGCACTCACTCTGCACTCACTCTGCACTCACTCTCACTCTGCACTCACTTTGCAGTCACTCTCTCTGCATTCACTCTGCACTCATTCTGCAGTCACTCTCACTCTGCACTAACTCTCACTCTGCACTCACACTCCAGTCACACTCACTCTGCACCCACACTGCAGTCACACTAATTCTGCACTCACTCTGCACTCATTCTCACTCGGCACTCATTATGCACTCACTCTCACTCTGCACTCACACTGCAGTCACACTCACTCTGCACTCACACTGCAGTGACACTCTCTCTGCACTCACTCTGCACTCTCTCTGCACTCACTCTGCAGTCACACTCACTCTGCACTCACTGTGCACTCACTATGCAGTCACACTCACACTTCACTCACTCTGCATTCACTCTCACTCTGCAGTCACTCTCACACAGCAGTCACACTCAATCTGCACTCACTCTGCAGTCACTCTCACTCTGCACTCACTCTCACTATGCACTCACACTGCAGTCACAATCACTCTGCACCCACACTGCAGTCACTCTCATCCTGCTCACTCTGCACTCACTCTTACTCTGCACTTATTCTGCACTCACTCTCACTCTGCACTCACACTGCAGTCACACTCACTCTGCACTCACACTGCAGTCACAATCACTCTGCACCCACACTGCAGTCACTCTCATCCTGCTCACTCTGCACTCACTCTTACTCTGCACTTATTCTGCACTCACTCTCACTCTGCAATCACTCTGCAGTCACACTCACTCTGCACTCACTCTGCACTCACTCTGCAGTCACACTCACTCTTCACTCACTTTGCATTCATTCTCACTCTGCAGTCACTCTCACTCTGCAGTCACTCACACTCTGCAGTCACTCACACTCTGCACTCACACTCTGCAATCACTCTGCATTTACTCTGCACTCACTCTGCACTCACTCTGCACTCACACTCACTCTGCACACACTCTGCACTCACTCTCACTCTGCTCTCACTCTGCACTCACACTGCAGTCACACTCACTCTGCACTCACACTGCAGTCACACTCACTCTGCACTCACTCTGCACTCTCTCTGCACTCACTCTGCAGTCACACTCACTGTGCACTCACTGTGCACTCAATCTGCATTCACATTCACGCTTCACTCACTCTGCATTCACTCTCACTCTGCAGTCACTCTCACTCTGCAGTCACTCTCACTCTGCAGTCATTCACACTCTGCAGTCACTCACACTGCACTCACACTCTGCACTCACACTCTGCACTTGAAGTCTGCACTCACACTCTACACTCACTGTGCACTCACTCTACACTCATGCTCACTCTGCACTCACTCTGTACTCACTTTGCACTCACTCTGCAATCACTCTGCATTTACTCTGCACTCACTCTACACTCACTCTGCACTCACACTCACTCTGCACTCACACTCACTCTGCACTCACTCTGCACTCACACTCACTCTGCACTCACACAGCAGTCACACTCAATCTGCACGCACTCACACTCACTCTGCACTCACTCTGCATTCACACTCCCCCTGCACTCCCTCTACACTCACACTCACTCTGCACTTACTCTGCACTCACTCTTCACTCACACTCACTCTGCACTCACTCTGCAGTCATTCTAAACTCACTTGAATTCTGCACTCACTCTCACTCTGCAGTCACTCTCACTCTGCACTCACTCTCTCTGCATTCACTCTTCACTCACTCTGCACTCACTCTCACTCTGCACTCACACTCACTCTGCACTCACACTCACTCTGCACTCAGTCTGCACTCACGCTCACTCTGCACTCACTCTGCATTCACTCTCACTCTGCAGTCACTCTCACTCTGCAGTCACTCACACTCTGCAGTCACTCACACTCTGCACTCACAATCTGCACTCGAACTCTGCACTCAAACTCTACACTCACTCTGCACTCACTCTGCACTCACACTCACTCTGCACCCACACTGCAGTCACACTCATTCTGCACTCACACTGCAGTCACACTCATTCTGCACTTACTCTGCACTCACACTCACTCTGCACTCACTTTGCACCCACACCCACACTCACTCTGCACTTACTCTGCACTCACTCTCACTCTGCACTCACACTGCAGTCACACTCACTCTGCGCTCACACTGTAGTCACACTCACTCTGCACTCACTCTGCACTCTCTCTGCACTCACTCTGCAGTCACACTCACTCTGTACTCACTGTGCACTCACTCTGCAGTCACATTCACACTTCACTCACTCTGCATTCACTCTCACTCTGCAGTCACTCTCACTCTGCAGTCACTCTCACTCTGCAGTCACTCACACTCTGCAGTCACTCACACTGCACTCCCACTCTGCACTCACACTCTACACTCACTGTGCACTCACTCTGCACTCACTCTCACTCTGCACTCACTCTGTACTCACTCTGCACTCACTCTGCAATCACTCTGCATTTACTCTGCACTCACTCTACACTCACTCTGCACTCACACTCACTCTGCACTCACTCTCACTCTGCACTCACTCTGCACTCACACTCACTCTGCACTCACACAGCAGTCACACTCAATCTGCACTCACTCACACTCACTCTGCACTCACTCTGCACTCACACTCACCCAGCACTCCATCTACACTCACACTCACTCTGCACTTACTCTGCACTCATTCTTCACTCACACTCACTCTGCACTCACTCTGAACTCACTCTAATTCTGCACTCACTCTCACTCTGCAGTCACTCTCACTCTGCACTCACTCTCTCTGCATTCACTCTTCACTCACTCTGCACTCACTCTCACTCTGCACTCACACTCACTCTGCACTCACACTCACTCTGCACTCAGTCTGCACTCACGCTCACTCTGCACTCACTCTGCATTCACTCTCACTCTGCAGTCACTCTCACTCTGCAGTCACTCACACTCTGCAGTCACTCACACTCTGCACTCACACTCTGCACTCGAACTCTGCACTCAAACTCTACACTCACTCTGCACTCACTCTGCACTCACACTCACTCTGCACCCACACTGCAGTCACACTCATTCTGCACTCACACTGCAGTCACACTCATTCTGCACTTACTCTGCACTCACACTCACTCTGCACTCACTTTGCACCCACACCCACACTCACTCTGCACTTACTCTGCACTCACTCTCACTCTGCACTCACACTGCAGTCACACTCACTCTGCGCTCACACTGTAGTCACACTCACTCTGCACTCACTCTGCACTCTCTCTGCACTCACTCTGCAGTCACACTCACTCTGTACTCACTGTGCACTCACTCTGCAGTCACATTCACACTTCACTCACTCTGCATTCACTCTCACTCTGCAGTCACTCTCACTCTGCAGTCACTCTCACTCTGCAGTCACTCACACTCTGCAGTCACTCACACTGCACTCCCACTCTGCACTCACACTCTACACTCACTGTGCACTCACTCTGCACTCACTCTCACTCTGCACTCACTCTGTACTCACTCTGCACTCACTCTGCAATCACTCTGCATTTACTCTGCACTCACTCTACACTCACTCTGCACTCACACTCACTCTGCACTCACTCTCACTCTGCACTCACTCAGCACTCACACTCACTCTGCACTCACACAGCAGTCACACTCAATCTGCACTCACTCACACTCACTCTGCACTCACTCTGCACTCACACTCACCCAGCACTCCATCTACACTCACACTCACTCTGCACTTACTCTGCACTCATTCTTCACTCACACTCACTCTGCACTCACTCTGAACTCACTCTAATTCTGCACTCACTCTCACTCTGCAGTCACTCTCACTCTGCACTCACTCTCTCTGCATTCACTCTTCACTCACTCTGCAGTCACTCTCACTCTGCACTCACACTCACTCTGCACTCACACAGCAGTCACACTCAATCTGCACTCACTCTGCACTCACACTCACTCTGCACTCACTCTGCACTCACACTCACCCTGCACTCCCTCTACACTCCCACTCACTCTGCACTTACACTGCACTCACTCTTCACTCACACTCACTCTGCAGTCACTCTGAACTCACTCAAATTCTGCACTCACTCTCACTCTGCAGTCACTCCCACTCTGCACTCACTCTCTCTGCATTCACTCTTCACTCACTCTGCAGTCACTTTCACTCTGCACTCACACTCACTCTGCACTCACACTCACTCTGCACTTACTCTGCACTCACGCTCACTCTGCACTCACACTCACTCTGAACTCACTCTGCACTCACTTTGCACTCACTCTCACTCTGCACTCACTCTGCAGTCACTCTCTCTGCATTCACTCTGCACTCACTCTGCATTCACTCTCACTCTGCACTCACTCTCACTCTGCACTCACACTGCAGTCACACTCACTCTGCACCCACACTGCAGTCACTCTCATGCTGCACTCACTCTGCACCCACTCCCACTCTGCACTCATTCTGCACTCACTCTCACTCTGCACTCACACTGCAGTCACACTCACTCTGCACTCACTCTGCACTCACTCTGTAGTCACACTCACTCTGCACTCACTCTGCAGTCACACTCACTCTTCACTCACTCTGCATTCACTCTCATTCTGCAGTCACTCTCACTCTGCAGTCACTCACACTCTGCAGTCACTCACACTCTGCACTCACACTGCAGTCACACTCACTCTGCACTCACACTGCAGTCACACTCACTCTGCACTCACTCAGCACTCACTCTGTAGTCACACTCACTCTGCACTCACTCTGCACTCACTCTGCAGTCACACTCACTCTTCACTCACTCTGCATTCACTCTCACTCTGCTGTCACTCTCACTCTGCAGTCACTCACACTCTGCAGCCACTCACACTCTGCACTCACACTCTGCACTCGAACTCTGCACTCAAACTCTACACTCGCTCTGCACTCATTCTGCACTCACTCTCACTCTGCACTCACACTGCAGTCACACTCACTCTGCACTCACACTGCAGTCACACTCACTCTGCACTCACTCTGCACTCACTCTGTAGTCACACTCACTCTGCACTCACTCTGCACTCACTCTGCAGTCACACTCACTCTTCACTCACTCTGCATTCACTCTCACTCTGCAGTCACTCTCACTCTGCAGTCACTCACACTCTGCAGTCACTCACACTCTGCACTCACACTCTGCACTCAAACTCTGCACTCAAACTCTACACTCACTCTGCACTCATGCTGCACTCACACTCACTCTACACTCACTCTGCACTCACTCTGCACTCACAACCACTCACTCTGCACTCTGCACTCACTCTGCACTCACTCTGCACTTTCTCTGCAGGCACATTGCATCTGCCCTCACTCTGCCCTCTCTGCACTCACTCTGCACTCACACTCACTCTGTACTCACTCTGCACTCACTCTGCACTTACTCTGCACTCACACCCACACTCACTCTGCACTCACTCTGCACTCACTCTCACTCTGCACTTACTCTGCAGTCACTCTCTCTGCATTCACTCTGCACTCACTCTGCAGTCACTCTCACTCTGCACTCACTCTCACTCTGCACTCACACTGCAGTCACACTCACTCTGCACCCACACTGCAGTCACTCTCATGCTGCACTCACTCTGCACTCACTCCCACTCTGCACTCACTCTTGATAGAGCGCGCGGGTCACCCGGGTCACTTAGATTACCAATTTTTCCACGCACTGGGCCCTGGCGTGCATATGATGACAGTGTTTTGCAAATGAACCGGGTGAAAACCTCTATCACGCTACTATCAGTAATCGGGTGGGTGATTCTTACACCACTTACTATTCATGTACCTGACTTACCACAGGCACATTACTCCTGACGGATCAGGAGCTAGCAGTGGACAGGTGATAAGGGCTTTCCTAAAAGGAAGAAATTTCTAACTTACACATTTGATACCTTTAATATTACTTAAATGTATAATGACCACAGACACCTTGATGGTTTTAAGGGTTTTATATAGTATAAGTTTTAGGACGAAAATGCCATTACAAGCAGGCAAATGCACAGTAATACATCAATGATAAGTATTAGAACCAGAATATAACTTTGGAGGAGAGTGAGTATCATAGAATAAAAGGGAATGCTATAGGGCATGAATCATAATGAACATTTTCCTAATACAGTTTTAATCTAGGGCAAGGACGTGAGGACAACCTAATGTGTGACCTAATAATTTTATACTAATTCCTAAACCTATGCTATCTTTCTAACTTCACGGCAACCATACTAAGGGAAAGGGAATAAGTGGAACAAGCTAGATAAACAGTCGGGTATAACAATGTCCTATAGGAAGGGTATGTGAGAAGTTGGCCTGATAGGTAGTGTTTCCAATTCTGGAACCACTGGTTATCAGTCCAAGCAAACCCCAAAGATGTCAGGTTGTAAGTCAACCTTGTAGACAAGCTATCCTAGTGGTAGCATGGACTAAGCAGCCTTAAAG
This sequence comes from Lissotriton vulgaris, assembly GCF_964263255.1. Classification (NCBI taxonomy): domain Eukaryota; kingdom Metazoa; phylum Chordata; class Amphibia; order Caudata; family Salamandridae; genus Lissotriton; species Lissotriton vulgaris. Next base: position 1,376,752,522 of record NC_141685.1, on the reverse strand, counting down.
GCTTAACTTAAGAGGTCGTGTTAAGCGAGCTTGTTTTACCACATACAATCCTGTAATCAAATGAAAGGACACCACACAAGTATATATTATAAAAATATATGTATTTATTACTAAATTACTCCCCAGTACTCTTTATGAGGAAAGGGGCACAAGCGTTAAATCAAAAGCACTGTTACACATATAAAGTTGCACGTTTATGGATGAGGGCGGGTGGCCACTCAGACCATATATCAAAAAAGTGGTATAAGTAACACTTTACGAACAATGGTTAGGCCTAGGGCCTAGAGATTCGCTGGGAGCAGTCAGGACAAGCAATGAAGAAGTCGGGAGTAGCCCACAGGAGACGGATGCAGCACGGAAAGTGCAGCGCGCACCAATGCACTGTCAATGGTGCGTAAAAGTCAATTAAAGTGAATAAAAAGATACTTCCGCTGAACCTAGGAACACAAAACTTTAGACACAGACCCTAGAGGTGTGTACCAGTGTAAAGACACCGGCGTTGCAAAGTTACCTCACCCACAGGCCGTGGGTGCACAGGGTCGAAGTGGCGTCGGGTTCTGTCACGCAGGTTCTGGGTGCTTGGAGCTGTTGCAGCTGCAGGCGCTGTGAAGCAGGAGTGTCCGGTGCGATCCAAGGGTGGATCGATGTAGAAAAGTACCTGAAAGCAGAGGGGACAGAGTCTGGGTCACTCAGCAGTGACCAGGGTGGAACCAGGACGGAACCAGGCAATGTCGGGCGCAATCAGGCGGTTGTCGATAGGCTTCTCTCCGCTGTCACGTGGGCTCTGGGGCATCTGCGACGTCCAGGAGCAGGTCACGATCTGTCCCACGTAGGCTCTCGCCGTCAGCACCGTCGGCTTGAAGATTGTAGCAAACAGCACTTGGCAAAAGCAATCCACGCGGAACCGGGAGATTGCTTATCACTCGAACCAGGAGGGTCAGAGTGGGTGCTCCTTTTCACAGGAGCTGGTGCAGATCTGGAGCAACCAGAAAAGCAAGTCGTATTTCGAAGTTCGTCGGCACAGGGGCCACAAGCCAGCTGGCAAGTGACCGGGCCAACGCGTCGAGCGCACACAAGCAGAAGGGCCCCACGCAGCACTCGTCGAGTGTGGAGGGGTGAGCTTTGGTGCAAGTGGAGCTCGGGGCTGGGGCTTCTCAAACCCCGGTGTACAGCTTCGAGGGTCACTCGTGGGCTGCACGGTCAGCGTCTCGTGGCCTTTTCAAGATGGCGTGCCCCACGCTTCCGGTCGCCTCCACGGGTCTCAGCTCTGCAGGGACTGTGGATCGGGCAGGTAGAAGGCAGGCAAGCTTGATCTCGTCGATCTCTGTCGCTCGAGTTCCGGCGGGAACTGCAACAAAGCAAGGGTCGAGGGCTGGATGGTGCCTGTTTGCACAGGGTGGTCACTCCTTGACCACAAGGGAGATTCTTCAGTCTTCTCACGTCGTGTAGAAAGTCGAAGGGTCCAGATTTCGTTTCTTATGTTTCTTCAGGATGATCTGAGGTCCGTTGGGACTGCTCCCCCTCTTATTCGAATCTAGGGGGTTGGACATCCTGCTAGGTCCCCTCCTATGGGTGGGACCCAGGAAGGGGGTGGTTACACCCCTCTCCTTTGATCCTGGCCGCGCTGGGACAGGGGCTGGGAGGCCCCAGAACCGGTTTGGCCGGATCCTGCAAGGGGCAGCCTTGTGCTCCCCAGGCAGTGTCTGGTTTCATTGAAACCTCCCTACTCCAATCCACTATCTCCTGTCTGGGGTGGTTTGACACCGCCCTGTGACAGGAAACTCTTTGTCCAGGCCTCCTCTGCTGGGTTTCGGTCAGCAGCAGGAGGTCAGACCCGTGTCTGTGGCAGGGGCATCCATTTTGTGGATCTGAGGCTCATTTTAAATCAACCGCGTTTCAGCAAAGTAACATGTCTTCTCCCTCTAGAAGGGTGGAATGCTATCCCCGTCGCCAGAACTGGCGAGGGGATAGTATTCCAATTCGTATGACACCTTACACGACATGTTTTGATAAAGCCAAACCAAAGTTGCTATATAACCGCGAGGATTATAATGCGCTTAAGAGTATATGGTATGGCATTATCCCGGATCAGCTTAGGGAGTTGTTCCCGACAGCTGCAGACAGGCTCAGCTCATGCCAGAGCACCATCTCACATAAAACCACGCACTCTGCCTCCAGGATTGATGAGGCCTTCCATAGGAGTGGCTTACAGGCTATATATGTGTCCAGATATAGGTTTAGATATAGGTATACTATATCTAAGCAAGGGGTGATTACACCCACTTGCCCCAGCTGAGGGATCAGCCAGTTGTGTCAATTTAGATAGCCAGCCAGGGGTGGCAAGAGATATGCTGCAGCCCCTGGTAGGCCTTGGATGCACCTATGCCCTGGGCACCTATAGTGCTCTGTACAGGGGCTGATAAGGTGACCCAAGCCAATCTAGTTATGCACCTAGGGTACATGGAATCCATTTTACAGAGAGAGCAGATAGCCTGGGGCCCTGATTAGCAGGGAACCAGGCCAACTAAGTCGAAAACCAGCTAAACACAGGCAAAAAATCTGGGGTAACCATAGTCAGGTAGCCACCTTCCTACATAACCCCCCCCCAAACGAAAGGAGATAAGGCTATCCTTGGCCAGGTAAGCCTTTATTGCCTGAGTGGCCATATAAGGAAGTACCTGCACTAGCATGGGTACCCCCTGTCTCATGGTCCACTAAGCAGTCCCTCACCCTAGGGGTATTAGAGGGTCTCCACCATAGGGAATCACTACCTTGGGTGTGTTTATGCAAAGTTAAAGGCTGGTTTGGATATGGAGTATTGAAGTGAGGCTCCACTATTTTTGGGCTCAACTTCCTCCAATTATCTTCCACCATATGTGCCTTTCTTTCTTCAACTGAGTTGCACTGAGCTCTCAGGGTCAACCTCTGGCTACCTAAAGCTGGAGGCTGGGTCCCTCTGTTTGGCTTGCTGGAGGGACAGTTCAGGTTTGGGCCCTTTGGGTCCCAGGTTTGGCTGTGCCCAACAGAATCCATCTGTGGGAGGTCCCTAACTGTTTTTAAGGGGGCTCCCTCAGGAGTTTTTAAAGTTTTCACCTTACTAGGCCTACTAGTTTTGGTGCCCCTAATCTGTTGATGGGGGTGCTTTATTTGACAGGGGGCCCTCTGGGTCTCACTGTCCTTCTTGTCCTCTGCAGCCCTGGGCTGACTAAGGCAAGGTAGAGAGGGGCAGGTTACCTGCTCCAGACCGGATCCCACCTGAGAAGGGTCCACTGCCATCAGAGGCTCTGTCAGGCCAGGCCTAACAACCTCTGGGGCAGTTCCTTCATCAGGGGTAAGATCAGTTCCCTGAGGAGGCTGATCCTGTCCTACTGTCTGGTGAGGGGGAGATTTCTCTTCCTCCTCCATGCTCTCAGTTTGGGTGGAGTGATCCATCATTTCAGGCTTCACAACACACATATCTGTTTGAGTTTGGGCTGTGGCCATCACAGCCCCACCAACCTTTTCAGGAGGAGACTCAGTTTGGGTTTCTGCTGTTATCATAACAGCTTTGCTATTCTGTCTGGGAAGAGCTTCTGGTAAAGATGGGGCAGAGAGTTGCTCAGCCCTACCAACCTTTTCAGGAAGGACATCTTGAATTGGGGCCATAGCCAGTACAGCCCCACTAACCTTTCCATTGGAATTTACCATTCTAGAATGGATTTCCTGTTCAACCTCAGCCCAGGCTGAGATTTCCAAATCATTACCCAGTAGACAGTCTACAGGCAAGTTTGGTGACACTGCCACTCTCTTTGGGCCAATGACACCTCCCCAGCTGAGACTTACTACTGCCATTGGATGATTTGTTTGGATACCATCAATGTTTGTTACCTGGTATGTGGCACCTGGTAAAAGTTGCTTAGAGGGGACTATACAGTCAGCCACCATGGTGATGCTAGCCCCTGTGTCTCTAAAAGCTTCCACTTTCAAACCATTGATGATGGGTTCCTGCCTATATTTGCTCAAGGTATTTGGGCAAACAGAGAAGTTGGCAAACCCCATGCCAGTCTCATAGACAAGATCATTTGGGGATGGAGACCTGGATAGGCCAGGGTCCCCTTGGGCTCCAAAAGTAAACCCACCCAGATTCCTGGGTGTGCTCCCACTTCCTGGGGGATTACTGCTGACAGTAACAGGAGGTGTTGGAGCTGGCTTTGGAGGTATGTTTTCTTTATTGCCATTCTTGGGACAACAGCTGTCTGTTTTGTAATGCCCAACCTGTTTACAGGCATGGCAATAAGGCTTTTTCTCTGTTGAAGAAGTGTCTTGGGACCCACCCCCCTTCTTGGAGTTTTGGGGCCCTGGGGAAGTGTTTTCTTTACTTTTATCCCCACCCTTATCTTGAGGCTTGGTAGACTCCTTCTTCTGGTTATTGTCCTGATTCTTAGGCCTAATCCTGGTTCTGACCCACTTATCTGCCCTCTTTCCCAATTCTTGGGGAGAGGTCAAATCTGAGTCCACCAGGTGCTGGTGTAAGAGCTGGTTCTGACAATTACTAAGGATCTGCTCCCTCATAATCAAATTATACAATCCTGTGAAGTCATGTACTTTGCTGCCATTCAGCCAACCCTCCAGAGCCTTAGTTGCACAATCAACAAAATCAGTCCAGTCCTGAGTCTGTGTCTTCTGGGTATCTCTGAACTTTAACCTGTACTGTTCAGTGGTTAAGCCAAACCCATCTATCAGAACACTCTTCAGGATTTTGTAATTGCTGGCATCCTCATGTCTGACAGTGAGGAGCCTATCCCTCCCTTTCTCTGAAAAGGAGTACCATAAGATTGCTGCCCACTGTTCCTCAGGAACCTGCTGTACCATGCAGGCTCTCTCCAGAGCAGTCATCCATTTGTGGATGTCATCCCCTTCCTGATAGGGGGGCACAATCTTTGTCAGGTTTCTACTATCATAGGACCTGTCTTTAGGAATTTTGCTGCCACCAGTGGCATCTAAGCCACACAATTTTCTTTCTCTTGCTAAAGCAAGTTTAGCTTGAGCCAAGGCTACCTCTTCCCTTTCTATTTGGAGTTGGACAGCCCTCATCCTGGCCCTATGCTCTTTTCTCTGGGAGGGAGTCATCCCTCTTTGAGATTCTCTTGAGGCACTAGAAAGATGAGAGTCCCTTGATTGAGATCTCACCCTCCTGTTACCTGGGAGAATGTGGTTATGAGATCTAGAGTGGTGCTGGCCCTCTCCATTCTCATGTAGGTCCAGGTTGGCCTGGTTAAGCCTGGCAACCTGTACCTGGTTTCCCCTCTGATCCTGATCTTCAGGCTCTTCTAAATCAGAGCCTTCCTCTTCTTCTTCTGGAAGATTCTCATTCTCAGGGGAGTGTATCCCTTCACCTGAATCTAAGGGAGCCTGACTCACCTTATCTAAGTCATCCTTTTCTAGGATAGCTATTAGGGAAGGAATGGTAGGGCCTCTGCCCTTTTTTAGCCCCCTGGCTGTGCACAAGGCACTCAGGTCTTTGTGGCTAAGGTTGTCATATCTGGATGTTGTCCCTATAGGATCAACTATTACAGGAGCAGAGCCTGAGGCTCTACCTGTATCAGACATGACTGCTAGTGAGGTGTAAGTGATGCACTTACCTACACTAAGTGTTTTCCTACTGTACCTTGCTAGTGAGTTGTAGTCAGGGTGTGCTAATCCCTTTAATCTACAACTACTAAGTTCAGTAGAACTTAATATGCTAAGCTTTTGATTTATATGTACCTAAGGTACTTGATGTGATCTTTCAATTTGATAAAGATTGCAATGGTAAAACAAACAGCAAGCTCAAATCCGCACCGCTGCACACCAATGTGAGAAGTTGGCCTGATAGGTAGTGTTTCCAATTCTGGAACCACTGGTTATCAGTCCAAGCAAACCCCAAAGATGTCAGGTTGTAAGTCAACCTTGTAGACAAGCTATCCTAGTGGTAGCATGGACTAAGCAGCCTTAAAGGCTTAACTTAAGAGGTCGTGTTAAGCGAGCTTGTTTTACCACATACAATCCTGTAATCAAATGAAAGGACACCACACAAGTATATATTATAAAAATATATGTATTTATTACTAAATTACTCCCCAGTACTCTTTATGAGGAAAGGGGCACAAGCGTTAAATCAAAAGCACTGTTACACATATAAAGTTGCACGTTTATGGATGAGGGCGGGTGGCCACTCAGACCATATATCAAAAAAGTGGTATAAGTAACACTTTACGAACAATGGTTAGGCCTAGGGCCTAGAGATTCGCTGGGAGCAGTCAGGACAAGCAATGAAGAAGTCGGGAGTAGCCCACAGGAGACGGATGCAGCACGGAAAGTGCAGCGCGCACCAATGCACTGTCAATGGTGCGTAAAAGTCAATTAAAGTGAATAAAAAGATACTTCCGCTGAACCTAGGAACACAAAACTTTAGACACAGACCCTAGAGGTGTGTACCAGTGTAAAGACACCGGCGTTGCAAAGTTACCTCACCCACAGGCCGTGGGTGCACAGGGTCGAAGTGGCGTCGGGTTCTGTCACGCAGGTTCTGGGTGCTTGGAGCTGTTGCAGCTGCAGGCGCTGTGAAGCAGGAGTGTCCGGTGCGATCCAAGGGTGGATCGATGTAGAAAAGTACCTGAAAGCAGAGGGGACAGAGTCTGGGTCACTCAGCAGTGACCAGGGTGGAACCAGGACGGAACCAGGCAATGTCGGGCGCAATCAGGCGGTTGTCGATAGGCTTCTCTCCGCTGTCACGTGGGCTCTGGGGCATCTGCGACGTCCAGGAGCAGGTCACGATCTGTCCCACGTAGGCTCTCGCCGTCAGCACCGTCGGCTTGAAGATTGTAGCAAACAGCACTTGGCAAAAGCAATCCACGCGGAACCGGGAGATTGCTTATCACTCGAACCAGGAGGGTCAGAGTGGGTGCTCCTTTTCACAGGAGCTGGTGCAGATCTGGAGCAACCAGAAAAGCAAGTCGTATTTCGAAGTTCGTCGGCACAGGGGCCACAAGCCAGCTGGCAAGTGACCGGGCCAACGCGTCGAGCGCACACAAGCAGAAGGGCCCCACGCAGCACTCGTCGAGTGTGGAGGGGTGAGCTTTGGTGCAAGTGGAGCTCGGGGCTGGGGCTTCTCAAACCCCGGTGTACAGCTTCGAGGGTCACTCGTGGGCTGCACGGTCAGCGTCTCGTGGCCTTTTCAAGATGGCGTGCCCCACGCTTCCGGTCGCCTCCACGGGTCTCAGCTCTGCAGGGACTGTGGATCGGGCAGGTAGAAGGCAGGCAAGCTTGATCTCGTCGATCTCTGTCGCTCGAGTTCCGGCGGGAACTGCAACAAAGCAAGGGTCGAGGGCTGGATGGTGCCTGTTTGCACAGGGTGGTCACTCCTTGACCACAAGGGAGATTCTTCAGTCTTCTCACGTCGTGTAGAAAGTCGAAGGGTCCAGATTTCGTTTCTTATGTTTCTTCAGGATGATCTGAGGTCCGTTGGGACTGCTCCCCCTCTTATTCGAATCTAGGGGGTTGGACATCCTGCTAGGTCCCCTCCTATGGGTGGGACCCAGGAAGGGGGTGGTTACACCCCTCTCCTTTGATCCTGGCCGCGCTGGGACAGGGGCTGGGAGGCCCCAGAACCGGTTTGGCCGGATCCTGCAAGGGGCAGCCTTGTGCTCCCCAGGCAGTGTCTGGTTTCATTGAAACCTCCCTACTCCAATCCACTATCTCCTGTCTGGGGTGGTTTGACACCGCCCTGTGACAGGAAACTCTTTGTCCAGGCCTCCTCTGCTGGGTTTCGGTCAGCAGCAGGAGGTCAGACCCGTGTCTGTGGCAGGGGCATCCATTTTGTGGATCTGAGGCTCATTTTAAATCAACCGCGTTTCAGCAAAGTAACATGTCTTCTCCCTCTAGAAGGGTGGAATGCTATCCCCGTCGCCAGAACTGGCGAGGGGATAGTATTCCAATTCGTATGACACCTTACACGACATGTTTTGATAAAGCCAAACCAAAGTTGCTATATAACCGCGAGGATTATAATGCGCTTAAGAGTATATGGTATGGCATTATCCCGGATCAGCTTAGGGAGTTGTTCCCGACAGCTGCAGACAGGCTCAGCTCATGCCAGAGCACCATCTCACATAAAACCACGCACTCTGCCTCCAGGATTGATGAGGCCTTCCATAGGAGTGGCTTACAGGCTATATATGTGTCCAGATATAGGTTTAGATATAGGTATACTATATCTAAGCAAGGGGTGATTACACCCACTTGCCCCAGCTGAGGGATCAGCCAGTTGTGTCAATTTAGATAGCCAGCCAGGGGTGGCAAGAGATATGCTGCAGCCCCTGGTAGGCCTTGGATGCACCTATGCCCTGGGCACCTATAGTGCTCTGTACAGGGGCTGATAAGGTGACCCAAGCCAATCTAGTTATGCACCTAGGGTACATGGAATCCATTTTACAGAGAGAGCAGATAGCCTGGGGCCCTGATTAGCAGGGAACCAGGCCAACTAAGTCGAAAACCAGCTAAACACAGGCAAAAAATCTGGGGTAACCATAGTCAGGTAGCCACCTTCCTACAGGGTAGAAGTGGAACATACACTAATAATCAATTGCATGAAATTACATTCAAAGGAGAAATGGAGAATATCACAGGCAAGATTGCTTTAATCAGAGGAGGAAAAGTTGAGGGAATAGTATAGACAGACACCTATGCCAATATTTACCTAAGTGAGAATGAGGACTAACCCTGGCCACGGGTCAGTTGGGAAAGAACGGGACAAGGACCCTCAAGGATTCAGGGAATAGCAGAAGGTGAGCAGGTACAGCTCATGGACAGTCAGGACAGGATACCCCTCAGGTCTGGGTCAGGACTGGGTTCACCAAGGCACGACCAACCCCTCTCAGCATCGGATGCAACGCCAGCGTTACCCCCTCTTCTGCACGGAATCCGCCAATAACCCCGATTGGGTTTTCGAATCTCCCAACAAAGTGCTTCGCTTAGCACTTAGGACTAATTTCCACCCCTTGGAGTTTGTGGAAAGTTTCAGGCAGAATGCTCCGCAGCACTCTGTATCAGGCACCTATAGAGTTCGTAGGGTCAGTGACAGGTCTGCTACTCGGACAAGTCGGACAATTTCTCTAAGCTAAGCTAGGCTATATATACAGTTGTAAGTCCCCAAGACCACCCATAAATGTTGCAAAATGACAAAGTCCCATCTTCTGATTGGTCAAGGGAGGTGGTTTAAGACATTTGTCACCACCTATATTTCTATTACGTATTTCACGTGACATTACCCTCCCCCTAACATCTGGGTTCCCAGGCCTACGTGTGGGAAAGTACAATAGTGAAGAAAAGGTTTGCAACATTGTTGCGCATTTCAGAATATAAATAGCACATCTTCAAGGGCAAAGGTGCGCCTGGAAAGGACAGTCCCCTTTTCAATGGCCAATCTGGTCAGGTTCCATTGCTGCACGTCCCAAATCTTTGATCACGTGATGAGGGATACGTCAGCTTCAAAATGGATCCCATCCTCATTTCAAGGCCCTCATTTACGCGGTACATGAAAAGTAAGCGAAAACAAATTAATAACACAGAATAAAATGAATACACTGTACACCATGACCAACTACTCTTAATCCCTTATTTTAAAATACTTATAGCATTAAGAGTTAGTGCAGAAAAGATGCATAGACAAAAGCGGCTTAAGATAGCATGAAGCATGATTAGTGACAAACGGCCATTTTAACATCACTGCGCATGTGCGAACTTTTCCCTCCAGATTGCGAGTGCGTCACATCACATGGGTATGACCGACGCATGCGCAGACTGGATTTCTGCAAAGCGGCCATTTTATTAATGTGCAAGCTTGATTACGATGAAAAACACATAGGCAAGCCTCCTAGGGACACCCGTGTGTTGGGGAAATACAAAGAAATGACAAACACTCGGAGTTAGTACAGTTATGATTTAAGCGAGGTTCATGAAGAGAGCAAGTCGCGTTACGTGCGAATCCTTGCTCCATCAATCCCCTCTTTGATGATATTTACTATCATCACTACACATGAAAACAGATGCCAACTTCATTCATCCAATTCGTCCATCTCAACCTCAATGAACTTATTGTTGAGCTTTCTCTCCGCCTCTCTGTGTGTATGATTGTTCTTTATTTTCTTATATATCTGGTTTCTTAATTCTTCTAATTCTAAGTCTTCAGCCTTTCGCTTTCCTCTTTTATTCACTATATATTTTCTGCATTTCTGGCACTTGCAACAGATGAATATGATTAGAACAATCAAACCTATTCCAGCTATTGGCATCAGTATTTTCCATATAAGACTTTTACCTAAGTTAGAGAACCAACTACCTACAGAGGAGAGACCATCAGTCAGTCTCTTCCAGGCACTGTCAACCTCTAATGGTTTGAGTTCTTTTTCCAAATTAGTAATGTTTCTTATATACTTCTTAATTTCGACACTTTTGTCAGGAATGTAAGTGCAACAATGTTGTGCCCTCAGCATCCTGCAGACTCCGCCCTCTTTTGCCAATAAGGTATCAAGAGCAAGGCGATTCTGTAAAACCATCGATCTGATCGCAACCATTTCGGTATTGATCATCAGAAATCCAGCAGCAGTGTCAGTTGATAACCGATCCACTACTGTAGATAATTTGCAGATTCTATGAGTATTCAGAGCTACCCCCATTCCAGGTATCAGTGCGCTAAAAATATCACCTATAATTTCTCCTACACTTTCACGTTTTCTACGCACTAAGCCATTAGTAATCTCATTGCTTCCAGCTGCATTGTTCACATGGTATATTTTCGGAAAGACAATGCCAAAGTAGCAGCTTCCATACCAGTGATCCGGCAATTTGAAATAAGCCTTGTTTCCACATATATAATAAATTCCTGGAAACACAGGTTCTGACCCATTTTTGAAACCCCAACCTCCAATTACCTTGTAATTATGTTCACACTCGCTGGAACCAATGAATACATTGTTATAATAACTAGTCTTTTCTCTATGAAGACAGAGTTTCCCTTTCCGTTCAAAATCCAGCAACAGAGCAGGAGTGACTTCGCTTTGTGAGGTGTTATCCATGTTTTCTGCCCATCTAGGGGTTCTGTTCTGTTCGTCATTTGCCTTTTTCTGAAACTTTTCCCTTCTCTTCTCTGCCATTTTCAAGAACATTTTCTCTTGAGCATGTAAGGAACACGTCAAGTTGTCTCTACGAGCTTCATTCAGATCTATGTCACCTATAGTCAGGAAATATTCTCCCATGTAGCGAGTCACTCCACCAAGTGTATGTACAAGGTTCAGATTCCCTCTAATAGGAAGTTCTGAAAAGATAACGTCAGTGTTTGAGTAATAATACTGTAAAGTGCTTCTATAAAATAAACTAGCTAAAATACTACAGGAAATTCCATAGGTCAGGGGTAAATGGTGGTATGTCACGCCTTCAGCTACTGAAGTAGGTAGCATCATGCAGACATAGCAATCTTCTATTTCCATAGCTTCTACATAGTGCACATTTGGTGATAATGTAGTTCTCCCTCATCTGATGCTTCTAAGTCAGGTCGTGTATGTCTCAGACTCATTGCATTGTCACGTCTTTCTACTCTTCGTGGTGTTTCTTCAGTATGTACAACTTCTGCGTCTCGTGTCGTCAAGTCTGTAGGATACATGTTAGGGTCTTTGCTTATCATAAAAGGTATAAACACTGGTAATCCTATCCATATCATTACTAGTACCACTACACTACAGATACATATTTTACAGCATGTCTTGCAACAGCTAAATCTGGACCTCCCAGTGACATTTGAATCAGACATTTTATCTTACAGGTGGCTTTCTCAACCCCTCTTTGTTTCTTTTCAGCAGAGGTTTTACTTTACTTCACCTCAAGGAGGGTCTTCGTCAGAACTCCGATCAGCAATGGACCCTTCGTCGCTTTTGCCACAAGCTTCGGGCTCATCAATTTCTTCCAACACCAAATAGGTCCACTCAGGGCTACGATACAGTCTGTTTTGTTTCTTTACTCTGCCGCCCTTTCGGATGGACTTTCCTCGGGCTTCTTTTCTTTCACTTTCAGCCCTTTTTCGGTCCTTTAGTTTTTCTTCGACTGTTTTTATTCTTATTCTTAGTCTTTTTACATATCGGGGTTCATCCTTCTTTTCGATCCTGTTTGTAGTCGAGGAAACTTGCTCTTCCTCGTGAACTCTTTTGCTTTTTCTTCTTTGTCGCACTATTGCTTCAGCAGTGTCTTTTTCCCTTCCTGTCTGACTAGTTCCAGGTCTTTCATCTATTTCTTCTGCCTGGTCCTTAAGCTGACCTAGTTCAGGTTTAGACTGTATTTGATCTTCGTTTGTGAGTGATTCACTGGACTCTTCTTCCTGAACACGTTCATCTATTACTAACTGGCCTGGTTCATGCTCTTCGATCTCTTGATTTTCTTCCGCATGAACTTCTGCTTTGACTACTATCTGTCCCTTTTCAGTCTCCTCTGTCTCAGAAGGAGTGTTGATGTCTTGTTCTGTCCCTACTTGGCCTATTCCCTGATCAGATTTTATGATGGCTTTGATGATCTGACCTTCTCCTTCTTGTTCTGACTCACCTGCACTGTCCCACTCACTACCTAGGTAAGAGTATTTTCTGGTTCTTATTGGATCAAGAACCTGGTCATCAGCAGGAAACCATTCAACTTCTTGACTTGTGCCTGGTAGTTCGATGTCAGCGGGATCCGGACCCTCTTCTGGAGTCTCCTCAGCTGGACCACCTTCGGCTTCAGTCGCGTTTTCTCCAGTCACCTTCTTCGTGTGACTTGCATGGATCCACTTTGGTACACCAGCACACTTCACAGCAGTTGTGGTGACAAGGATCACTTGTCGAGGCTTGCCCCACTTCGGTTTAAGGCAACTCTTCCGGGTATGTTTCTTCAACACCACCCAATCACCTGGTTTCAGCTTGTGTGCTGGGGTGGTAGGCCATTCGACAGCAGTCTCTCCAATCTGGTGAGAGATAGAACGCACTTGGTCACCCAACTGCCTGCAGTATTCTAGCACCATATCATCAGAAATACTTAGCAGTTTGTGTCCAGGTACCCATGCTTGTCGCATCATTCTTCCCATCAGCACTTCATGGGGGCTCAAGCCTGTCTTTCTGTTTGGAATACTTCTCAAGCTCATCAGCACCATGGGCAAAGCTTCTATCCAGTTCATTTTTGTGGAGTCACACAGTTTTGCCAACCTGGACTTGAGAGTGCCGTTTATCTGCTCTACTACTCCAGAAGCCTCTGGATGATAGGCACAGTGCAGCCTTTGCTCCATTTTGAATGCTTTGCAGAGTTCTTTTAGGACTTCGTTTGAAAAATGTCCACCTTGGTCTGTTTCAATTGTCTCAGGAATTCCAAAGCGTGGTATCAGTTCCCTAAGTAATAATTTAGCTACAGTCAGGGCATCATTCTTCTTTGTTGGATAAGCCTCCACCCACCGGGAAAACAAACAAACTATGACCAGGACATATTGATATCCTTTGCACAGGGGCAGTTTTATGAAGTCTGCCTGCATCCTTATGAAGGGACCTTCTGCTCTTCCAATGGTACTTTGTTCCACTACTGTCTTTTTTCCTGCATTGAACTGTTGACACACTAAACACCTCTGACAAAGTTTGTCTGCTGTGCTCCTGAATTTTGAACTGTAGAACACCTTTTCAAACATTCGGCACATGGCATCCCTCCCAATATGTGTTGGTTCATGTATTATCCGTGCCATTGCGGTAACCAGTCGTTCAGGTAGTACAGGCTTACCAGTCTTGTGGACCACAACACCATCCCCTTTCCTGGGTTGACATTCATCCTGCCTCCACATGTCCCTTTCTTTCTTGTCTGTTGTCTGTTGTAGTTCTCTCAATTCATCCCATGTTCCCAACCTTTCAAACAACATCAGTTGGCAGCTGCTTTCACCTCCCCATAATTTAATTAGGAGGGACATTTTGTGTCGGGCGCAGTACTGGGCAATTTGGTCAGCATATCTGTTTCCGGCTGTCACCTCGTCATTTCCAGATCGGTGAGCCGCACACTTGACCACAGCCAATTCTTTGGGCAATTGGATGGCTTCTAGTAAGTTTTGTACTGGTTTTCCATTCCGGATAGGAGAACCTGAGGAAGTCATGAATTCTCTTTGCAACCAAAGCTGGCCGAAGTCATGAACAACCCCGTAACAGTACTGACTGTCAGTATATACAGTTACCCTTTTGTTTTTCCCAATTTTACAGGCTCTGGTTAGAGCAATGAGCTCCGCTACTTGAGCAGATTTAACCTCGCAAAGATAGGAAGCTTCCAGGGTCTTTTCCAAAGTGACTACAGCATAGGCAGCACTCAAACCTCCATTCTCATGTCTCAAGCATGAACCATCCACAAACATTTTGAGGTCTTCATCCACCAAGGCCACTTCTCTGATATCAGGACGGGGTTTTGTGCTAAATTCAGTCAAGTCTATGCAGTTATGGTCAATTTCACCTCCTGCCTCTACATCAATGGGGAGGGGCAATAGAGTGGCAGGGTTCAGAATGTTACATCGGGAAATTATTACATTTTCTGCACCAATGAGAATCCTCTCATACTTAGTCAGCCGACTAGGGGTGAGATACTGTGTCTTGGTTCGGGTGAGCAAGATCACAACTGAATGTGGAACAAATACAGTGACAGGATGTCCCATCACAATGTTCTCACTCTGCTCTAGGCTTGTACAGGTAGCAGCTACTGCTTTCAGGCACCCAGGTAATCCAGCAGCCACTGGATCTAGGGCGGCCGAAAAGTAGGCCACGGGACGTCTAATCAGACCATGTTCCTGGGTTAGGACCGAGAGCGCACAATTGTCTCTCGTGTCACAGAACAGTTCAAAGTTCTTGGAATAGTCAGGCATTCCTAAGGCTGGAGCTGTGCACAGACAATTTCGCAATGTTACCCAAGCAGTCATGCATTCATCATTCCAACAAACTGGGTCTTCCGCTCCTTTCTTTGTCATGTTAATCAAGGGTTTAGCTATAGCCGCGAAACCCACGATCCATTGTCTGCAGTACCCAACAACTCCTAGGAACATTCTTACTTCTTTCTGGGTTACGGGTAGTGACATTTCTCGAATTATTTTAATTCTTTCTGTAGTGACTTTCCTGATCCCTTTCTCTATCTGGTGCCCCAGATATTTTACTGAGGTTTTGCAGAACTGTAATTTGTCTGGTGAGACCTTATGTCCTCCTTTTCCTAGGTGATTCAGCAAGGCAATGGTATCAGTGACACAGTCGTCTTGACTTCTAGATGCCACCAGTAGGTCATCTATGTACTGTACCAGGACAGACTCTTTAGGCAGTACTAAGGATTCAAGACATTTCTTTAGAATCTGGTTGAAAATCGATGGACTTTCGGTGTACCCCTGGGGGACACGATTCCAGACATAGACCTGGCTGTTGAATTCAAAACTGAAAAGGAATTTGCTTTCTGGATGCAATGGGATGGAAAAGAACGCATGGCACAAGTCTATGACAGTGAACCATTCCGCCTCCCAAGGAATTTGATACAGTATTACTGCGGGGTTTGGCACTATGGGACAGCAAGGTACTACAATTTGGTTTACCTTGCGCAGGTCCTGCACTACTCGATATTTTCCGCTAGGCTTCTTAATTCCGAGTATGGGTGAATTACAGGGACTACTCATCACTTCCTGAATGATGTTTGCTTTGAGCAATCTGTTCAATTCCTTTGCGACTCCTTCTTTCACTTCTGCACTCATTTTATACTGTTTGGTATTTGGGTATACAGCATTTGCTTTTATAGTTATTTTAACTGGGTCTACGTTTGCCATTAAGCCTACATCTTTTCCAGTAAAATCCCAAACTTCAGATGTTACGCTCGATTGGAGTTCTTCAGGTAAACTTTCAATGGACATGGGCTTAATGTCTGTGTCGGGCCTTAGCAACATCAATTTATATAGGCCATCTTCATCTGGGGTCTGGATTTCAACACCATTTGGTGAGCAAAAGATGGTGCAACGCATTTTGCACAACAAATCTCGTCCTAATAGGTTTACAGGACTGGAATCACAGACCACAAATCTGTGCATTTCCTTGAAATTTCCTATGGAAATCTCCATAGGTTCTGTTACCGGAGTACTGATTATCTGATTTGAAACTCCCACTACTTGGATAGCTTCTCCCGAGAGGGGTAGGTTAGGAACATCCGCTGTTCTTACAGTGGAACGGGTAGCACCAGTGTCCAACAGAAAGGTGACATCTTTCCCTTCAACCTTTCCTTCAATGTATGGTCCAGTCTGGTCTACCGGTAAGGAGGCGCCAAGCACGCACTCCTTGTCCTCCCCTCTCAGGCCCCGTCAGTATTGATCATCACAGAGAAAAGTATCATTTAACAGGTACTGTGGAATGGGTGCATTTCTTTCATTCTCTCCTTCCCACACTTCGACCCTTTCATTCTGTTGACCCTGATTCCTATAATTCTGTCTAGGTGCGCGTGGCACCGGGGGTTGATTTACCTGCTGTTGGGTCTTTCGGATCCAATCTTTCTGCACCTGTGGATTTAAACCATTTACGGGGGCATTACCAGCCTGCAAATGCGGACATTTATCTCTCCAATGTCCCATGTGACCACATCCGTGACAGGGGAATTTTTCCATAGCCTCTTCCCTACTCATCTTTACCCGGGGCCTGCCTCCACCCCCAGCATTCGGATTTGGAGCATTATTACTGTTAGTCATTTTACTTAACTGTTTTTCTTGTTGTTCAGCTAATTTCACCTGAGCCCACATAACTTTCTCCTTTAGGGCTTTCTTTTTGTTCTCGATCTCATCTTCGCAGTACTTGGCATATTTGAGAACATCATCAATGGGTTTCCCTTGCCAACTGATTTTGTTATCCCTAATCCACTGGGATATTTCAGGTCTTAATCCTAACACGAATCGATAACAGAAATGTGTCATGTCCTTCAGGTCCACATTATCGATTCCACTGTAAGTTTTGAAGACCTGCAGTAACCTTTCATAATAAGAGTGGACTGATTCATCACGCTCTTGAGTAGTTCTATCTATGCGGGTCCAATCAGTTTCTTTTGCGGGCACCTTCTTCTTGAGGTACTGTATGACTTGTTCATACTTCCTCATTACTTCAGGTGCGGGAGCTCCTGTTATCTCGTCTCTCGCATATTCTTCGCTAGGCCAATCAATTTCAATTTTGCAGTCGGTCCACAAATCTACAGGGACCACAATGTCGAAAAAACCATCCAGGTCTTTCAGAAGACATTTCTGAACTTTTATGAAGCGTTCGACCTGTCGGTACCAATCGACTGGTTTCTCCCGTAATTTTGGAAAGTCATTGGTAAATGATACTATATCTTGTCTGGACCAAGGGACATGGACATATTTTCCCCCTGGGACTTCTCTCATGGGACATAATTTTTCTGGTTTGTCAGCTTCTTGTAGGACGTACTCAGCAGTCCGTGGTCTCTCCTTGCTATCCTCCTTTTTCTTTGCCCACCTGGCTTTCCACTTGTCTAGATCTCCCCATTTCTGTGCTAAGTTTATCAGTTCTTTAATCTGCGTCTTCTTCCCTGCGGTATTCAGGTTTTCTAGATCTTTGTCTGAAAATTCTACCCTATAGGATTTCTGTAGTACCTTGGATCTGCTGATATCTATTCCCATACAAACTGCCGTGTCCATTAATTTGTCATAGTATATTTTTGCGTTCCTAGTAAGGTGTTTGCACATGAACAACAACTCATCTTCCTCCCGGACATTCAATCGATCTAAACTCACATTCCCTGCGCTCAGTTCCTCTAGCTCTATTCTTAGCTAATAAATATCTAGTGGTTTCGGATGAGGGGTTCCCTTTTCTAATTCTCGGGTCCATCTTTCTATTTCCTCTGGAGTTACCACTGTCGCACTTTGAGTTCCTGATGAGGACTCTATTAGTACGTCTTTGTTCCTAGTCTGAGTTCTCATTTGTGACATACTAGGTCCTGGTTCCCTATTAGGCAAATCCATCAAGGAAGCCATGGACTCACATTCACTTGCTTGGTCATCAATAATGAGTGGTTCCCTTCTGGGCAGGGGCATCATCGGGGTTATGACTGGAGTTTTTGGAGTATTCATTCGGTCCCCATATAGGGGAAAAACTGGACCAATGGTTACTGGAATTGTCAGGGCTTCGGGATTTGGATTAATCTGAGCTATGGCATGTATGAGATCGTTCCGCTGTCCTCTCAGGGCATCCCTTTCCTGCTCGTGTAATACTCGATTCATGGGGGGATCCTGTATCATTTGGGGTACTAGAGAAGGATAAATATTCGGAGCAGATGGAGTGGATAAAACTGGTCTTTCTTCGCCAAAAGGGTTGTAATTCGGGACCACGGGGTCGGGTCTACCAAATCCCTCTCCTCCCGCTCTTCTCTGTTCTATCCCTGTGGAATCGGCTTCCCTAGTACTTCTTCTTCCTGAAGGTCTTAATGGAGTATTTAAGCTTTGAGAGCTGGTGTCTTCATTATAAGGCGGGGGACCTTTCATAAATAAGTCCTCTAAAAATTCATCTTCCGATTCACCCAGGGGCATCATGTGTCGGGTTTTCTCAGTACATTTCTTCCCTCCCGCCATTTCATTAGCTCCGAACATGGGGAATAACCCTTCTACCATCATATTTTGCCTCCACTGTTTCAATTTCTGCTCCTTGGTTTCTTTTACCATTTTTGGATACCATCGGGTCACCCCCTTGTCCATTCGGGGTCTGTCTCATTCTAGAGCCTCAATTTCCCATTCCTCTAAAGCTTCATACTGAGTTAATCTAGGTCTGGGATGTAATTCATTCATTCGGGTCCTCAGGTTAAATAGGATTCTCCCGTTAAAAGTACCATCAATGGGAAAAGCTAAAACTCCATCCTCCGCAGTGTACTTTACCCAGTTCTCTAACCATACACAGGTATGATACCTGTAGGAGAGTAGGGTCTGCTATCCTATGGTCACCCCAATTTTTGCTTTTTGCTTCACTGGTTTTCGACTTACTGAGGCTGTGGGCCTGCTAATCAGACCCCCAGCCTGCTGTTCTCTCTCTAAATTTATAATACATGTGCTATAGGTACATACCACAATTGGAAATGGACTCCTTGTCAGCCCCTGTACCATGCACTATAGGTGCCCAGGGCATAGGTGCCACCAAGGCCTACCAGGGGCTGAAGCATAGCTTTTGCCACCCCTGGCTGGTTCTTAAATTGACACAACTGGCTGATCACTCAGCTGGGGCAAGTGGGTGTAATCACCCCTTGCTTAGATATAGTATACCTATATCTAAACCTATATCTGGACACATATATAGCCTGTAAGCCACTCCTATGGAAGGCCTCATCAATCCTGGAGGCAGAGTGCGTGGTTTTATGTGAGATGGTGCTCTGGCATGAGCTGAGCCTGTCTGCAGCTGTCGGGAACAACTCCCTAAGCTGATCCGGGATAATGCCATACCATATACTCTTAAGCGCCTTATAATCCTCGCGGTTATATAGCAACTTTGGTTTGGCTTTATCAAAACATGTCGTGTAAGGTGTCATACGAATTGGAATACTACCCCCTCGCCAGTTCTGGCGACGGGGGTAGCATTCCACCCTTCTAGAGGGAGAAGACATGTTACT
Source organism: Lissotriton vulgaris (assembly GCF_964263255.1). NCBI lineage: Eukaryota > Metazoa > Chordata > Amphibia > Caudata > Salamandridae > Lissotriton > Lissotriton vulgaris. Next base: position 1,376,732,854 of record NC_141685.1, on the reverse strand, counting down.
TTACTGAAACGCGGTTGTTTTAAAATGAGCCTCAGATCACAAAATGGATGCCCCTGCCACAGACACGGGTCTGGCCTCCTGCTGCTGACCGAAACCCGGCAGAGGAGGCCTGGACAAAGAGTTTCCTGTCACAGGGCGGTGTCAAACCACCCCAGACAGGAGATAGTGGATTGGAGTAGGGAGGTTTCAAAGAAACCAGACACTGCCTGGGGAGCACAAGGCTGCCCCTTGCAGGATCCGGCCAAACCGGTTCTGGGGCCTCCCAGCCCCTGTCCCAGCGCGGCCAGGATCAAAGGAGAGGGGTGTAACCACCCCCTTCCTGGGTCCCACCCATAGGAGGGGACCTAGCAGGATGTCCAACCCCCCAGATTCGAATAAGAGGGGGAGCAGTCCCAACGGACCTCAGATCATCCTGAAGAAACATAAGAAACGAAATCTGAACCCTTCGACTTTCTACACGACGTGAGAAGACTGAAGAATCTCCCTTGTGGTCAAGGAGTGACCACCCTGTGCAAACAGGTACCATCCAGCCCTCGACCCTTGCTTTGTTGCAGTTCCCGCCGGAACTCGAGCGACAGAGATCGACGAGATCAAGCTTGCCTGCCTTCTACCTGCCCGATCCACAGTCCCTGCAGAGCTGAGACCCGTGGAGGCGACCGGAAGCGTGGGGCACGCCATCTTGAAAAGGCCACGAGACGCTGACCGTGCAGCCCACGAGTGACCCTCGAAGCTGTACACCGGGGTTTGAGAAGCCCCAGCCCCGAGCTCCACTTGCACCAAAGCTTACCCCTCCACACTCGACGAGTGCTGCGTGGGGCCCTTCTGCTTGTGTGCGCTCGACGCGTTGGCCCGGTCACTTGCCAGCTGGCTTGTGGCCCCTGTGCCGACGAAACTTGAAATACGACTCGCTTTTCTGGTTGCTCCAGATCTGCACCAGCTCCTGTGAAAAGGAGCCCCCACTCTGACCCTCCTGGTTTGAGTGATAAGCAATCTCCCGGTTCCGCGTGGATTGCTTTTGCCAAGTGCTGTTTGCTGCAATCTTGAAGCCGACGGTGCTGACGGCGAGAGCCTACGTGGGACAGATCGTGACCTGCTCCTGGACGTCGCAGATGCCCCAGAGCCCACGTGACAGCGGAGAGAAGCCTATCGACAACCGCCTGATTGCGCCCGACATTGCCTGGTTCCGTCCTGGTTCCACCCTGGTCACTGCTGAGTGACCCAGACTCTGTCCCCTCTGCTTTCAGGTACTTTTCTACTTCGATCCACCCTTGGATCGCACCGGACACTTCTGCTTCACAGCGCCTGCAGCTGCAACAGCTTCAAGCACCAAGAACCTGCGTGACAGAACCCGACGCCACTTCGACCCTGTGCACCCACGGCCTGTGGGTGAGGTAACTTTGCAACGCCGGTGTCCATACACTGGTACACACCTCTAGGGTCTGTGTCTAAAGTTTTGTGTTCCTAGGTTCAGCGGAAGTATCTTTTAATTCACTTTAACTGACTTTTACGCACCATTGACAGTGCATTGGTGCGCGCCGCACTTTCCGTGCTGCACCCGTCTCCTGTGGGCTACTCCCGACTTCATCATTGTTAGTCCTGACTGCTCCCAGCGAATCTCTAGGCCCTAGGCCTAACCATTGTTCGATAAGTGTTACTTATACCACTTTTTTAATATATGGTCTGAGTGGCCACCCGCCCTCATCCATAAACGTGCAACTTTATATGTGTAACAGTGCTTTTGATTTAACGCTTGTGCCCCTTTCCTCATAAAGAGTACTGGGGAGTAATTTAGAAATAAATACATATATTTTTATAATATATACTTGTGTGGTGTCCTTTCATTTGATTACAGGATTGTATGTGGTAAAACAGCTCGCTTAACACGACCTCTTAAGTTAAGCCTTTAAGGCTGCTTAGTCCATGCTACCACTAGGATAGCTTGTCTACAAGGTTGACTTACAACCTGACATCTTTGGGGTTTGTTTGGACTGATACCCAGTGGTTCCAGAATTGGAAACACTACATATCAGGCCAACTTCTCACATTGGTGTGCAGCGGTGCGGATTTGAGCTTGCTGTTTGTTTTACCATTGCAATCTTTATCAAATTGAAAGATCACATCAAGTACCTCTAGGTACATATAAATCAAAAGCTTAGCATATTAAGTTCTACTGAACTTAGTAGTTGTAGATTAAAGGGATTAGCACACCCTGACTACAACTCACTAGCAAGGTACAGTAGGAAACCACTTAGTGTAGGTAAGTGCACCACTTACACCTCACTAGCAGTCATGTCTGATACAGGTAGAGCTTCAGGCTCTGCTCCTGTAATAGTTGATCCTATAGGGACAACATCCAGATATGACAACCTTAGCCACAAAGACCTGAGTGCCTTGTGCACAGCCAGGGGGCTAAAAAAGGGCAGAGGCCCTACCATTCCTTCCCTAGTAGCTCTCTTAGAAAGGGATGACCTAGATAAGGTGAGTCAGACTCCCTTAGAAACAGAGGAAGGGATAAACTCCCCTGAGAATGAGGATCTTCAAGAAGAAGTAGAGGAGGAGGAGGAAGACCCAGAGGAAGGCTCTGACTTAGAAGAGCCTGAAGATCAGGATCAGGGGGGAAACCAGGTACAGGTTGCCAGGCTTAACCAGGCCAACTTGGACCTACATGGGAATGGAGAGGGCCAGCACCACTCCAGATCTCACAACCACATTCTCCCAGGTAACAGAAGGGAGAGATCTCTATCAATCAATCAATCAATCAATCAGTGACACTTATAAAGCGCGCTACATACCCGTAGGGTCTCAAGGCAAGTTCCGCCGCCAAAAGAACAGCATTCAAGGACCGGTTGGACAACAACGCACACAACAGCAAGGAACTCTTCAACATCGTGAAAGAGCTTTCCAACCCCAACGCAGGAAACAACGACATCACCCCATCGCAAGACCTCTGCAACTCCCTCGCCTCATACTTCCACAACAAGATCACAGACATACACAGCAGTTTCAACAACCAACCAACGCACACCACGACCGACCAGCCACCCCCCCCCACCACCACCCTCCACTCTCACCTTTCTAGTGCCTCAAGAGAATCTCAGAGAGGGATGACTCCCTCCCAGAGAAAAGAGCATAGGGCCAGAATGAGGGCTGTCCAACTCCAGATAGAGAGGGAGGAGGTAGCTCTGGCTCAAGCTAAACTTACCTTAGCTCAAGCTAAACTTACCTTGGCTAGGGAACAGAAATTAAGTGGCTTAGATGCCACTGGTGGCAGCAAAGTTCCTAAAGAGAAAGACAGGGCCTATGACAATAGAAACCTGACAAAATGTGTGCCCCCCTACAAGGAAGGGGATGATATCCACAAATGGATGACTGCTCTTGAGAGGGCCTGCATGGTACAGCAGGTCCCTGAGGATCAGTGGGCAGCAATTTTATGGTACTCCTTTTCTGAGAAAGGGAGGGACAGGCTCCTCACTGTTAGACCTGAGGATGCCAAAAACTACTCTGTTCTGAAGAGTGCTCTTATTGAAGGGTTTGGCCTAACCACTGAGCAATACAGGTTGTTGTTCAGAGACACCCAAAAAGCACAGACTCAGGACTGGACTGATTTTGTAGATTGTGCCACTAAGGCTCTGGAGGGTTGGCTGCAGGGAAGTAAAGTTTCAGACTATACAGGATTGTACAATCTTATGATGAGAGAACAGATCCTTAATAACTGTCAGAACCAGCTGTTGCATCAATACCTTGTTGACTCTGATTTGACCTCTCCCCAAGAATTGGGAAAGAAGGCAGACAAATGGGTCAGAACAAGGATTAAGCAGAAAAACCAGAACCAAGGTGACCAGAAGAAAACAGACCAGAAGGGTGGGAATCAGAAAGATAAAGAAAAGGACCAGAAGTCTTCAGGCCCCCAAACTAGCAATAAGGAGGGGGGTTCCCAAAATGGAAACAAGAAAAAGAAGAATGATGGCCCAAAGAAACCTTGGTGTAATACCTGCAAATCAGTTTCACACTGGGGCAGTGAATGCACTAAGAAAAATCCAGTCCCCACCACTGCAGCTCCTAAAGCAACTGCACCCCCTAGTACAGTCAGCAGTGGTGGTACACAGCCAAAGGGTTTAGTAGGGTTGACCCTGGGTACTGAGGTGGAATCTGGCCTAGTCAGAATCCCCACACAGGCAGTTCTCCTATATGATGTGGACTTATCTTTGCCCACTGCAGTAAGCCCCAGTAACCTGGGCAAATATAGGCAGACTCCCTTAATTAATGAGAAACTGGCTCAGGCCTACAGGGACACTTGTGCCAGTGTCACAATGGTGACACCTGGCTTTGTGGACCCTGGACAGATTGTACTAGGTGAAAGTTACCTAGTGACCAATGCAAGCAACTCCACTACTTCCCATAGTGTGGCTGTTGTGAACTTCTCCTGGGGAGGGGTAGATGGCCTAAAGAAAGTTGTTGTGAGTGCAGACCTCCCAGTAGACTGTCTGTTAGGCAATGATCTTGAAAGCTCAGTTTGGTCAGAAGTGGAGTACAGGACTCATGCAGAAATGCTAGGGATTTCAGCTCATGTCCTTGCAGTGACAAGGTCTCAGGCTAAGAAGTGCCTTCCTGAACCAGTGGTGGATCTTGAAACAATAGACCAACCACAACCCAAGAGAAGGAGCAAGAGGGTTAAGGCTGTGCCTTCCCACTTGCCCCAGGTTGAGGATCAGGTTTCACAGGAAACTGATTCTGCAGTCCAAGAGGAGACTGTCTCTGAGGAGCTTGAACCTGATCAGGTTGAGTTTCTGGGGACAGGGGGACCCTCAAGGGCAGACCTGGGGCAGGCCCAATTAGATTGCCCTTCACTTGAACCCCTCAGACAGCAAGCTGCTGCTGAGGCTGCAGGGAATGCTCAAGGTACCCATAAAGTGTATTGGGATGAAGGGCTCCTTTATTCAGAGGCTAGAGACCCCAAGCCTGGCACAACCAGGAGGTTGGTTATACCTTTGAAGTTTAGGGGCTTCCTTCTTACCTTGGCCCATGATATTCCCCTTGCAGGACACTTAGGCCAGAATAAGACTTGGGACAGGCTTGTTCCACACTTTCACTGGCCTCACATGTCAGAAAATGTCAAGGAGTTTTGTCGCTCCTGTGTCACTTGCCAAGCCAGTGGTAAGTCAGGTGGCACAACAAAGGCCCCCCTGATACCACTACCTGTGGTGGGGGTACCCTTTGAAAGAGTTGGAATAGACATTGTGGGTCCCATGGATCCTCAAACAGCATCTGGGCACAGATTTATACTGGTGGTAGTGGATCATGCCACCAGGTACCCAGAAGCAATTCCCCTGAGGACCACCACAGCTCCTGTGGTGGCAAAAGCTCTCATTGCAGTTTTCTCAAGAGTGGGCTTTCCAAAGGAGGTTCTTTCAGACAGAGGTGCCAACTTTATGTCTGGATACTTAAAAGCAATGTGGAAAGAGTGTGGAGTAAACTATAAGTTTACCACACCCTACCATCCACAGTGCAATGGGCTTGTGGAAAGGTTCAACAAGACCCTAAAGGGAATGATAAAAGGTTTACCAGAGAAGCTTAGGCGGAAATGGGACATCCTTTTACCCTGCTTGCTCTTTGCTTACAGAGAGGTCCCACAGAAGGGGGTTGGCTACAGCCCTTTTGAACTTTTGTTTGGCCACCCTGTAAGGGGTCCATTGAGTTTGGTGAAGGAAGGATGGGAGTTACCTCTCAAAAAGCCTAAACTAGACATTGTGGACTATGTACTTGGTCTCCGCTCCAGGATGGCTGAATACATGGAGAGAGCATCCAAAAACCTTGAGGCAAGTCAGGAATTACAGAAAGCCTGGCAAGACCAAAAGGCTGTTCTGGTTGAGTACCAGCCAGGGCAGAAGGTGTGGGTGTTGGACCCAGTGGGGCCAGCAGCTCTCCAGGACAAATGGACTGGACCCTACCCTATCATTGAGAAAAAGGGAGAAGTCACCTATGTGGTTGACTTTGGCACCCCTAGGAGCCCCCACAGGGTGCTCCATGTCAATCGTTTGAAAACATTTGTTGACAGGGAGGACATGAGTCTCCTCATGGCCACAGATGGGGAACAGGAGGAAGAGAGTGACCCTCTCCCAGACCTACTTTCCCAGAACCCTGATGATGGTTCAGTTGATGGAGTAGCCTTGGCAGGCAGCCTCACTGAGCAGCAACAGGTGGACTGCAGACAGGTGTTGCAGGCCCACAGACACTTGTTTTCACTCACACCCAGTCAGACTAACTGGTGCACCCATGAGGTGGATACTGGTGACAATCTGCCTGTGAAGAATAAGATCTACAGGCAACCTGACCATGTCAGGGATTGTATAAAGGCTGAGGTGCAAAAGATGTTGGAGCTTGGAGTGATTGAGCCATCAGAGAGCCCATGGGCTAGCCCAGTGGTCCTTGTGCCAAAACCTCATACCAAAGATGGGAAGAGAGAAATGAGGTTTTGTGTGGACTACAGAGGTCTCAATGCTGTCACTAGGACAGATGCTCATCCCATTCCAAGAGCAGATGAGCTCATTGATAAATTGGCTTCTGCCAAGTTTCTGAGCACATTTGATTTGACAGCTGGCTACTGGCAAATCAGACTAGCTAAAGAGTCAAAAGCCAAAACAGCATTCTCTACCCCTAGTGGACATTATCAATTTGTGGTAATGCCCTTTGGTTTGAAGAATGCACCTGCCACCTTCCAAAGGTTGGTGAATCAAGTCCTTGCTGGGCTGGATGACTTTTGTGCAGCATATCTAGATGATATTGCTGTCTTTAGCTCCACCTGAGAGGATCACCTGATCCACCTGAAGAAGGTTCTGGAGGCCCTGCAAAAGGCAGGCCTGACTATCAAGGCTACTAAGTGCCAGATAGGGCAGAGCAAGGTTGTGTACTTGGGCCACCTAGTAGGTGGGGGTCAAGTTCAACCACTGGAGAGCAAGATCCAGGCCATACAGGACTGGGCTCCTCCAACTACCCAGACACAAATCAGAGCCTTCTTGGGCCTGACTGGGTATTACAGAAAATTTGTAAAGAACTATGGGTCCATTGTGACACCATTGAATGACTTGACATCCAAGAAGATGCCCAAAAAGGTTCAGTGGACAGTTAGCTGTCAAAAGGCATTTGATGACCTGAAGAAGGCCATGTGCTCTGCACCTATCCTGAAGAGTCCTGACTACTCCAAACAGTTCATTGTACAGACAGATGCTTCTGAGTTGGGGGTGGGAGCTGTGCTTTCACAACTTAATCAAGATGGTCAAGACCAGCCCATTGCTTTTATTAGCAGAAGGCTGACCCCCAGGGAGAAACGTTGGTCAGCTATTGAGAGGGAGGCCTTTGCTGTGGTTTGGGCCCTGAAGAAGTTGAGGCCATACTTGTTTGGTACTCACTTCCTAATTCAGACAGACCATAAGCCCCTCTTGTGGCTAAATCAGATGAAGGGTGAAAATCCCAAACTGCTCAGGTGGTCCATTTCCCTACAGGGGATGGACTTTACAGTGGAGCACCGCCCAGGGACTGACCATGGTAATGCAGATGGTCTCTCCAGGTACTTCCACTTAGAACATGAAGACTTATCTGGTCAAGGTTAAGTTTAATGTCCCTGCGTTTGGGGGGGGGGTTATGTAGGAGAGTAGGGTCTGCTATCCTATGGTCACCCCAATTTTTGCTTTTTGCTTCACTGGTTTTCGACTTACTGAGGCTGTGGGCCTGCTAATCAGACCCCCAGCCTGCTGTTCTCTCTCTAAATTTATAATACATGTGCTATAGGTACATACCACAATTGGAAATGGACTCCTTGTCAGCCCCTGTACCATGCACTATAGGTGCCCAGGGCATAGGTGCCACCAAGGCCTACCAGGGGCTGAAGCATAGCTTTTGCCACCCCTGGCTGGTTCTTAAATTGACACAACTGGCTGATCACTCAGCTGGGGCAAGTGGGTGTAATCACCCCTTGCTTAGATATAGTATACCTATATCTAAACCTATATCTGGACACATATATAGCCTGTAAGCCACTCCTATGGAAGGCCTCATCAATCCTGGAGGCAGAGTGCGTGGTTTTATGTGAGATGGTGCTCTGGCATGAGCTGAGCCTGTCTGCAGCTGTCGGGAACAACTCCCTAAGCTGATCCGGGATAATGCCATACCATATACTCTTAAGCGCCTTATAATCCTCGCGGTTATATAGCAACTTTGGTTTGGCTTTATCAAAACATGTCGTGTAAGGTGTCATACGAATTGGAATACTACCCCCTCGCCAGTTCTGGCGACGGGGGTAGCATTCCACCCTTCTAGAGGGAGAAGACATGTTACTTTACTGAAACGCGGTTGATTTAAAATGAGCCTCAGATCCACAAAATGGATGCCCCTGCCACAGACACGGGTCTGGCCTCCTGCTGCTGACCGAAACCCGGCAGAGGAGGCCTGGACAAAGAGTTTCCTGTCACAGGGCGGTGTCAAACCACCCCAGACAGGAGATAGTGGATTGGAGTAGGGAGGTTTCAAAGAAACCAGACACTGCCTGGGGAGCACAAGGCTGCCCCTTGCAGGATCCGGCCAAACCGGTTCTGGGGCCTCCCAGCCCCTGTCCCAGCGCGGCCAGGATCAAAGGAGAGGGGTGTAACCACCCCCTTCCTGGGTCCCACCCATAGGAGGGGACCTAGCAGGATGTCCAACCCCACAGATTCGAATAAGAGGGGGAGCAGTCCCAACGGACCTCAGATCATCCTGAAGAAACATAAGAAACGAAATCTGGACCCTTCGACTTTCTACACGACGTGAGAAGACTGAAGAATCTCCCTTGTGGTCAAGGAGTGACCACCCTGTGCAAACAGGTACCATCCAGCCCTCGACCCTTGCTTTGTTGCAGTTCCCGCCGGAACTCGAGCGACAGAGATCGACGAGATCAAGCTTGCCTGCCTTCTACCTGCCCGATCCACAGTCCCTGCAGAGCTGAGACCCGTGGAGGCGACCGGAAGCGTGGGGCACGCCATCTTGAAAAGGCCACGAGACGCTGACCGTGCAGCCCACGAGTGACCCTCGAAGCTGTACACCGGGGTTTGAGAAGCCCCAGCCCCGAGCTCCACTTGCACCAAAGCTCACCCCTCCACACTCGACGAGTGCTGCGTGGGGCCCTTCTGCTTGTGTGCGCTCGACGCGTTGGCCCGGTCACTTGCCACCTGGCTTGTGGCCCCTGTGCCGACGAAACTTGAAATACGACTCGCTTTTCTGGTTGCTCCAGATCTGCACCAGCTCCTGTGAAAAGGAGCCCCCACTCTGACCCTCCTGGTTCGAGTGATAAGCAATCTCCCGGTTCCGCGTGGATTGCTTTTGCCAAGTGCTGTTTGCTGCAATCTTGAAGCCGACGGTGCTGACGGCGAGAGCCTACGTGGGACAGATCGTGACCTGCTCCTGGACGTCGCAGATGCCCCAGAGCCCACGTGACAGCGGAGAGAAGCCTATCGACAACCGCCTGATTGCGCCCGACATTGCCTGGTTCCGTCCTGGTTCCACCCTGGTCACTGCTGAGTGACCCAGACTCTGTCCCCTCTGCTTTCAGGTACTTTTCTACTTCGATCCACCCTTGGATCGCACCGGACACTTCTGCTTCACAGCGCCTGCAGCTGCAACAGCTTCAAGCACCAAGAACCTGCGTGACAGAACCCGACGCCACTTCGACCCTGTGCACCCACGGCCTGTGGGTGAGGTAACTTTGCAACGCCGGTGTCCATACACTGGTACACACCTCTAGGGTCTGTGTCTAAAGTTTTGTGTTCCTAGGTTCAGCGGAAGTATCTTTTAATTCACTTTAACTGACTTTTACGCACCATTGACAGTGCATTGGTGCGCGCCGCACTTTCCGTGCTGCACCCGTCTGCTGTGGGCTACTCCCGACTTCATCATTGTTAGTCCTGACTGCTCCCAGCGAATCTCTAGGCCCTAGGCCTAACCATTGTTCGATAAGTGTTACTTATACCACTTTTTTAATATATGGTCTGAGTGGCCACCCGCCCTCATCCATAAACGTGCAACTTTATATGTGTAACAGTGCTTTTGATTTAACGCTTGTGCCCCTTTCCTCATAAAGAGTACTGGGGAGTAATTTAGAAATAAATACATATATTTTTATAATATATACTTGTGTGGTGTCCTTTCATTTGATTACAGGATTGTATGTGGTAAAACAGCTCGCTTAACACGACCTCTTAAGTTAAGCCTTTAAGGCTGCTTAGTCCATGCTACCACTAGGATAGCTTGTCTACAAGGTTGACTTACAACCTGACATCTTTGGGGTTTGTTTGGACTGATACCCAGTGGTTCCAGAATTGGAAACACTACATATCAGGCCAACTTCTCACAATACCCTTTCTCTAACATCATGAAAGAGGCTGGAGTATTTGGCGGAGGAATGATCACGCCTTCCCTAGTTCGTACGGGTTTGTCAGTTTTGAAGAAATTCTTTATTTTGCTGGCAAATGACATTTTTCTCTTTCCTCCGTACATGTTGTGAGGTCTGCCTTTGCTCATCAACTCTTTATGACACCCTAGATTTCGTGGATCAGGCAGAAAATCAGGGTACCACATACACCGCTCGTAACAATCTATAAGCTCGGTGCGGAAAATTTTTACTTCGTTTTGTGCTTCCAATGCTAGCGCGACTCCAATTTCTCAACAACCAATCAGTGCAGAGGTTGCAAAGGTTCTCGACCAATGGGTGTGCGGCCTTTTCGCGAGACGCGTTCTCACGCTCAGGCACTCACCCCTCCCTTACAATTTCGTCTTCACTACACACCCGCTGGTTTAACCAATCCCAGCGCGGCACGGAGTGACGTCAGAGCAGCCCTTCGACTGTCTCCCTCCTTTACAAGGTAACGGAAACTTTGTATTTTCTCTAAGGTGCTATTGTTAGATTTAGTCAACAACGTGTAACATTCGCCATTGTGTAGGAGTGTTCTAAAGAGATAGAAAGTTCTTCTTTTACTGCAAGTAAACCACTTCTGTCTACTTTTCATACACTTCGGATAGACTTCTCTTGCCTACCCTCACGCAAGCATTAGAAAACCTGCTATTACCCAGTCTCATCCACTTTCCGGGATATATACTAAGCCTGGGGTTCGTCAGCGTTTCCCTTTGCTATCATACAAGCTCCGATGACTCTATTACTCCCTTAGTGTGACCCTTACTAGGTGATATCAGACCAAGGTTTCTATCAGCAGTCCCGTTACTGTCATTCACTCAGTTTTTCTGAAAAGACCTAATTAGCGCTTCCAGTTCCACTTGAACCATGCACTAACCTTTCCTCCCTACAAATGACCTCAGAACGCGATGGATTCTACTCACCATCCGTTATACAATTCCCCGGGGATTTCAGACAACACTCAACAATCACACACAATTGGTTAACAAAAACATATAATATTTAGCAGCAATACATATATAAAATCATTTAAAACAATTTTGAAATCGATTTCTTTTGCAAAAAAATATTATTAAGTAACACAATCAATATTAAAATTTTAGCAGCACATTTATTTTTCACGGTTTATTTTCTAACTATTTTATCTACCTATCTTACTAGTCCTAACCATTCCTCTGCTTACCAGAAATTACTGATAGAGCGCGCGGGTCACCCGGGTCACTTAGATTACCAATTTTTCCACGCACTGGGCCCTGGCGTGCATATGATGACAGTGTTTTGCAAATGAACCGGGTGAAAACCTCTATCACGCTACTATCAGTAATCGGGTGGGTGATTCTTACACCACTTACTATTCATGTACCTGACTTACCACAGGCACATTACTCCTGACGGATCAGGAGCTAGCAGTGGACAGGTGATAAGGGCTTTCCTAAAAGGAAGAAATTTCTAACTTACACATTTGATACCTTTAATATTACTTTAATGTATAATGACCACAGACACCTTGATGGTTTTAAGGGTTTTATATAGTATAAGTTTTAGGACGAAAATGCCATTACAAGCAGGCAAATGCACAGTAATACATCAATGATAAGTATTAGAACCAGAATATAACTTTGGAGGAGAGTGAGTATCATAGAATAAAAGGGAACGCTATAGGGCATGAATCATAATGAACATTTTCCTAATACAGTTTTAATCTAGGGCAAGGACGTGAGGACAACCTAATGTGTGACCTAATAATTTTATACTAATTCCTAAACCTATGCTATCTTTCTAACTTCACGGCAACCATACTAAGGGAAAGGGAATAAGTGGAACAAGCTAGATAAACAGTCGGGTATAACAATGTCCTATAGGAAGGGTAGAAGTGGAACATACACTAATAATCAATTGCATGAAATTACATTCAAAGGAGAAATGGAGAATATCACAGGCAAGATTGCTTTAATCAGAGGAGGAAAAGTTGAGGGAATAGTATAGACAGACACCTATGCCAATATTTACCTAAGTGAGAATGAGGACTAACCCTGGCCACGGGTCAGTTGGGAAAGAACGGGACAAGGACCCTCAAGGATTCAGGGAATACCAGAAGGTGAGCAGGTACAGCTCATGGACAGTCAGGACAGGATACCCCTCAGGTCTGGGTCAGGACTGGGTTCACCAAGGCACGACCAACCCCTCTCAGCATCGGATGCAACGCCAGCGTTACCCCCTCTTCTGCACAGAATCCGCCAATAACCCCGATTGGGTTTTCGAATCTCCCAACAAAGTGCTTCGCTTAGCACTTAGGACTAATTTCCACCCCTTGGAGTTTGTGGAAAGTTTCAGGCAGAATGCTCCGCAGCACTCTGTATCAGGCACCTATAGAGTTCGTAGGGTCAGTGACAGGTCTGCTACTCGGACAAGTCAGACAATTTCTCTAAGCTAAGCTAGGCTATATATACAGTTGTAAGTCCCCAAGACCACCCATAAATGTTGCAAAATGACAAAGTCCCATCTTCTGATTGGTCAAGGGAGGTGGTTTAAGACATTTGTCACCACCTATATTTCTATTACGTATTTCACGTGACATTACCCTCCCCCTAACATCTGGGTTCCCAGGCCTACGTGTGGGAAAGTACAATAGTGAAGAAAAGGTTTGCAACATTGTTGCGCATTTCAGAATATAAATAGCACATCTTCAAGGGCAAAGGTGCGCCTGGAAAGGACAGTCCCCTTTTCAATGGCCAATCTGGTCAGGTTCCATTGCTGCACATCCCAAATCTTTGATCACGTGATGAGGGATACGTCAGCTTCAAAATGGATCCCATCCTCATTTCAAGGCCCTCATTTACGCGGTACATGAAAAGTAAGCGAAAACAAATTAATAACACAGAATAAAATGAATACACTGTACACCATGACCAACTACTCTTAATCCCTTATTTTAAAATACTTATAGCATTAAGAGTTAGTGCAGAAAAGATGCATAGACAAAAGCGGCTTAAGATAGCATGAAGCATGATTAGTGACAAGCGGCCATTTTAACATCACTGCGCATGTGCGAACTTTTCCCTCCAGATTGCGAGTGCGTCACATCACATGGGTATGACCGACGCATGCGCAGACTGGATTTCTGCAAAGCGGCCATTTTATTAATGTGCAAGCTTGATTACGATGAAAAACACATAGGCAAGCCTCCTAGGGACACCCGTGTGTTGGGGAAATACAAAGAAATGACAAACACTCGGAGTTAGTACAGTTATGATTTAAGCGAGGTTCATGAAGAGAGCAAGTCGCGTTACGTGCGAATCCTTGCTCCATCACTCTCACTCTGCACTCACACTGCAGTCACACTCACTCTGCACTCACTCTGCACTCACTCTGCAGTCACACTCACTCTGCACTCACACTGCAGTCACACCCACTCTGCACTCACACTGCAGTCACACTCACTCTGCACTCACACTGCAGTCACATTCACTCTGCACTCACTCTGCACTCACTCTGTAGTCACACTCACTCTTCACTCACTCTGCATTCACTCTCACTCTGCAGTCACTCTCACTCTGCAGTCACTCACACTCTGCAGTCACTCACACTCTGCACTCACACTCTGCACTCAAACTCTGCACTCAAACTCTACACTCACTCTGCACTCACTCTGCACTCACACTCACTCTGCACTCACTCTGCACTCACTCTGCAGTCACACTCACTCTTCACTCATTCTGCATTCACTCTCACTCTGAAGTCACTCTCACTCTGCAGTCACTCACACTCTGCAGTCACTCACACTCTGCACTCACACTCTGCACTCGAACTCTGCACTCAAACTCTACACTCACTCTGCACTCACTCTGCACTCACAACCACACTCACTCTGCACTCTGCACTCACTCTGCACTCACTCTGCCCTTTCTCTGCAGGCACATTGCATCTGCCCTCACTCTGCCCTCTCTGCACTCACTCTGCACTCACACTCACTCTGTACTCACTCTGCACTCACTCTGCACTTACTCTGCACTCACACTCACTCTGCACTAACTCTGCACTCACACCAACACTCACTCTGCACTCACTCTGCACTCACTCTCACTCTGCACTCACTCTGCAGTCACTCTCTCTGCATTCACTCTGCACTCACTCTGCATTCACTCTCACTCTGCACTCACTCTCACTCTGCACTCACACTGCAGTCACACTCACTCTGCACCCACACTGCAGTCACTCTCATGCTGCACTCACTCTGCACTCACTCCCACTCTGCACTCATTCTGCACTCACTCTCACTCTGCACTCACACTGCAGTCACACTCACTCTGCACTCACTCTGCACTCACTCTGTAGTCACACTCACTCTGCACTCACTCTGCACTCACTCTGCAGTCACACTCACTCTTCACTCACTCTGCATTCACTTTCACTCTGCAGTCACTCTCACTCTGCAGTCACTCACACTCTGCAGTCACTCACACTCTGCACTCACACTGCAGTCACACTCACTCTGCACTTACACTGCAGTCACACTCACTCTGCACTCACTCAGCACTCACTCTGTAGTCACACTCACTCTGCACTCACTCTGCACTCACTCTGCAGTCACACTCACTCTTCACTCACTCTGCATTCACTCTCACTCTGCTGTCACTCTCACTCTGCAGTCACTCACACTCTGCAGTCACTCACACTCTGCACTCACACTCTGCACTCAAACTCTGCACTCAAACTCTACACTCACTCTGCACTCATTCTACACTCACTCTCACTCTGCACTCACACTGCAGTCACACTCACTCTGCACTCACACTGCAGTCACACTCACTCTGCACTCACTCTGCACTCACTCTGCAGTCACACTCACTCTTCACTCACTCTGCATTCACTCTCACTCTGCAGTCACTCTCACTCTGCAGTCACTCACACTCTGCAGTCACTCACACTCTGCACTCACACTCTGCACTCAAACTCTGCACTCAAACTCTACACTCACTCTGCACTCATGCTGCACTCACACTCACTCTGCACCCACTCTACACTCACTCTGCACTCACTCTGCACTCACAACCACTCACTCTGCACTCTGCACTCACTCTGCACTTTCTCTGCAGGCACATTGCATCTGCCCTCACTCTGCCCTCTCCGCACTCACTCTGCACTCACACTCACTCTGTACTCACTCTGCACTCACTCTGCACTTACTCTGCACTCACACGCACTCTGCACTCACTCTGCACTCACACCCACACTCACTCTGCACTCACTCTGCACTCACTCTCACTCTGCACTCACTCTGCAGTCACTCTCTCTGCATTCACTCTGCACTCACTCTGCAGTCACTCTCACTCTGCACTCACTCTCACTCTGCACTCACACTGCAGTCACACTCACTCTGCACCCACACTGCAGTCACTCTCATGCTGCACTCACTCTGCACTCACTCCCACTCTGCACTCACTCTCACTCTGCACTCACACTGCAGTCACACTCACTCTGCACTCACTCTGCACTCACTCTGCAGTCACACTCACTCTTCACTCACTCTGCATTCACTCTCACTCTGCAGTCACTCTCACTCTGCAGTCACTCACACTCTGCAGTCACTCACACTCTGCACTCACACTCAAACTCTGCACTCAAACTCTACACTCACTCTGCACTCATTCTGCACTCACTCTGCACTCACTCTGCAGTCACACTCACTCTTCACTCACTCTGCATTCACTCTCACTCTGCAGTCACTCTCATTCTGCAGTCACTCACACTCTGCAGTCACTCACACTCTGCACTCACACTCTGCACTCGAACTCTGCACTCAAACTCTACACTCACTCTGCACTCATTCTGCACTCACTCTCACTCTGCACTCACACTGCAGTCACACTCACTCTGCACTCACACTGCAGTCACACTCACTCTGCACTCACTCTGCACTCACTCTGTAGTCACACTCACTCTGCACTCACTCTGCACTCACTCTGCAGTCACACTCACTCTTCACTCACTCTGCATTCACTCTCACTCTGCAGTCACTCTCTCTCTGCAGTCACTCACACTCTGCAGTCACTCACACTCTGCACTCACACTCTGCACTCAAACTCTGCACTCAAACTCTACACTCACTCTGCACTCACGCTGCACTCACACTCACTCTGCACTCACTCTACACTCACTCTGCACTCACACTGCAGTCACACTCACTCTGCACTCACTCTGCACTCACTCTGTAGTCACACTCACTCTGCACTCACCATGCACTCACTCTGCAGTCACACTCACTCTTCACTCACTCTGCATTCACTCTCACTCTGCAGTCACTCTCACTCTGCAGTCACTCACACTCTGCAGTCACTCACACTCTGCACTCACACTCTGCACTCAAACTCTGCACTCAAACTCTACACTCACTCTGCACTCACTCTGCACTCACACTCACTCTGCACTCACTCTACACTCACTCTGCACTCACTCTGCACTCACAACCACACTCACTCTGCACTCTGCACTCACTCTGCACTCACTCTGCACTTTCTCTGCAGGCACATTGCATCTGCCCTCACTCTGCCCTCTCTGCACTCACTCTGCACTCACACTCACTCTGTACTCACTCTGCACTCACTCTGCACTTACTCTGCACTTACACTCACTCTGCACTAACTCTGCACTCACACCCACACTCACTCTGCACTCACTCTGCACTCACTCTCACTCTGCACTCACTCTGCAGTCACTATCTCTGCATTCACTCTGCACTCACTCTGCATTCACTCTCACTCTGCACTCACTCTCACTCTGCACTCACACTGCAGTCACACTCACTCTGCACTCACTCTGCACTCACTCTGCACTCACTCTGCAGTCACACTCACTCTTCACTCACTCTGCATTCACTCTCACTCTGCAGTCACTCTCACTCTGCAGTCACTCACACTCTGCAGTCACTCACACTCTGCACTCACACTCTGCACTCAAACTCTGCACTCAAACTCTACACTCACTCTGCACTCACGCTGCACTCACACTCACTCTGCACCCACTCTACACTCACTCTGCACTCACTCTGTAGTCACACTCACTCTGCACTCACTCTGCAGTCACACTCACTCTTCACTCACTCTGCATTAACTCTCACTCTGCAGTCACTCTCACTCTGCAGTCACTCACACTCTGCAGTCACTCACACTCTGCACTCACACTCTGCACTCGAACTCTGCACTCAAACTCTACACTCACTCTGCACTCACTCTGCACTAACACTCACTCTGCACTCACTCTACACTCACTCTGCACTCACTCTGCACTCACAACCACACTCACTCCGCACTCTGCACTCACTCTGCACTCACACAGCAGTCACACTCAATCTGCACGCACTCACACTCACTCTGCACTCACTCTGCACTCACACTCACCCTGCACTCCCTCTACACTCACACTCACTCTGCACTTACTCTGCACTCACTCTTCACTCACACTCACTCTGCAGTCACTCTGAACTCACTCTAATTCTGCACTCACTCTCACTCTGCAGTCACTCTCACTCTGCACTCACATTCACTCTGCGCTCACACAGCAGTCACACTCAATCTGCACTCACTCTGCACTCACACTCACTCTGCACTCACTCTGCACTCACACTCACCCTGCACTCCCTCTACACTCACACTCACTCTGCACTTACTCTGCACTCAATCTTCACTCACACTCACTCTGCACTCACTCTGCAGTCACTCTGAACTCACTCTAATTCTGCACTCACACTCACTCTGCAGTCACTCTCACTCTGCACTCACTCTCTCTGCATTCACTCTTCACTCACTCTGCAGTCACTCTCACTCTGCACTCACACTCACTCTGCACTCACACTCACTCTGCACTCACGCTCACTCTGCACTCACACTCATTCTGAACTCACTCTGCACTCACTCTGCAGTCACTCTCTCTGCATTCACTCTTCACTCACTCTGCACTCACTCTCACTCTACACTCACTCTGCACTCACACTCACTCTGCACTCACACAGCAGTCACACTCAATCTGCACTTATTCTGCACTCACACTCATTCTGCACTCACTCTGCACTCACACTCACCCTGAACTCACTCTACACTCACACTCACTCTGCACTTACTCTGCACTCACTCTGCACTCAAGCTCACTCTGCACTCACACTCACTCTGAACTCACTCTGCACTCACTCTGCAGTCACTCTCTCTGCATTTACTCTTCACTCACTCTGCAGTCACTCTCACTCTGCCCTCACACTCACTCTGCCCTTACACTCACTCTGCCCTCACACTCAGTCTGCACTCACTCTGCAGTCACTCTCTCTGCATTCACTCTGCACTGACTCTGCACTCACACTCACTCTGCACTCACACTCACTCAGCACTCACTCTGCAATCACACTCACTTTGCACTCACTCTGCACTTATTCTGTACTCACACTCAGGCTGCACTCACTCGGCACTCACTCTGCACTCACACCCACCTCACTCGGCACTCACTCTGCACTCACTCACACTCTGCACTCATACTGCAGTCACACTCACTCTGTACTCACACTGCACTCACTCTGCACTCACTCTCACTCTGCACTCATACTGCAGTCACACTCACTCTGCACTCATTCTGCAATCACTCTGCACTCACTCTGCTCTCACACTGCAGTCACACTCACTCTGCACTCACTCTGCAGTCACACTCACTCTGCACTCACTCTGCAGTCACACTCACTCTGCACTCACTCTCACTCTGCACTCATGCTCACTCTGCACTTACTCTGTACTCACACTCACTCTGTACTCACACTTACTCTGCACTCACACTCACTCTGCACTCACTCTACACTCACTCTGCACTCACTCTGCACTTACAAACACACTCACTCTGCACTCTGCACTCACTCTGCACTCACTCTGCACTTTCTCTGCAGGCACATTGCCTCTGCACTCACTCTGCCCTCTCTGCACTCACTCTGCACTCACACTCACTCTGCACTCACTCTGCACTTACTCTGCACTCACACTCACTCTGCACTCACACCCACACTCACTCTGCACTCACTCTGCACTCACTCTCACTCTGCACTCACTTTGCAGTCACTCTCTCTGCATTCACTCTGCACTCATTCTGCAGTCACTCTCACTCTGCACTCACTCCCACTCTGCACTCACACTCCAGTCACACTCACTCTGCACCCACACTGCAGTCACACAAATTCTGCACTCACTCTGCAATCATTCTCACTCGGCACTCATTTTGCACTCACTCTCACTCTGCAATCACACTGCAGTCACACTCACTCTGCACTCAAACTGCAGTGACACTCTCTCTGTACTCACTCTGCACTCTCTCTGCACTCACTCTGCATTCACACTCACTCTGCACTCACTGTGCACTCACTATGCAGTCACACTCACTCTTCACTCACTCTGCATTCACTCTCACTCTGCAGTCACTCTCACTCTGCAGTCACTCACACTCTGCAGTCACTCACACTCTGCACTCACACTCAAACTCTGCACTCAAACTCTACACTCACTCTGCACTCATTCTGCACTCACTCTGCACTCACTCTGCAGTCACACTCACTCTTCACTCACTCTGCATTCACTCTCACTCTGCAGTCACTCTCATTCTGCAGTCACTCACACTCTGCAGTCACTCACACTCTGCACTCACACTCTGCACTCGAACTCTGCACTCAAACTCTACACTCACTCTGCACTCATTCTGCACTCACTCTCACTCTGCACTCACACTGCAGTCACACTCACTCTGCACTCACACTGCAGTCACACTCACTCTGCACTCACTCTGCACTCACTCTGTAGTCACACTCACTCTGCACTCACTCTGCACTCACTCTGCAGTCACACTCACTCTTCACTCACTCTGCATTCACTCTCACTCTGCAGTCACTCTCTCTCTGCAGTCACTCACACTCTGCAGTCACTCACACTCTGCACTCACACTCTGCACTCAAACTCTGCACTCAAACTCTACACTCACTCTGCACTCACGCTGCACTCACACTCACTCTGCACTCACTCTACACTCACTCTGCACTCACACTGCAGTCACACTCACTCTGCACTCACTCTGCACTCACTCTGTAGTCACACTCACTCTGCACTCACTCTGCACTCACTCTGCAGTCACACTCACTCTTCACTCACTCTGCATTCACTCTCACTCTGCAGTCACTCTCACTCTGCAGTCACTCACACTCTGCAGTCACTCACACTCTGCACTCACACTCTGCACTCAAACTCTGCACTCAAACTCTACACTCACTCTGCACTCACTCTGCACTCACACTCACTCTGCACTCACTCTACACTCACTCTGCACTCACTCTGCACTCACAACCACACTCACTCTGCACTCTGCACTCACTCTGCACTCACTCTGCACTTTCTCTGCAGGCACATTGCATCTGCCCTCACTCTGCCCTCTCTGCACTCACTCTGCACTCACACTCACTCTGTACTCACTCTGCACTCACTCTGCACTTACTCTGCACTTACACTCACTCTGCACTAACTCTGCACTCACACCCACACTCACTCTGCACTCACTCTGCACTCACTCTCACTCTGCACTCACTCTGCAGTCACTATCTCTGCATTCACTCTGCACTCACTCTGCATTCACTCTCACTCTGCACTCACTCTCACTCTGCACTCACACTGCAGTCACACTCACTCTGCACTCACTCTGTAGTCACACTCACTCTGCACTCACTCTGCACTCACTCTGCAGTCACACTCACTCTTCACTCACTCTGCATTCACTCTCACTCTGCAGTCACTCTCACTCTGCAGTCACTCACACTCTGCAGTCACTCACACTCTGCAGTCACTCACACTCTGCACTCAAACTCTGCACTCAAACTCTACACTCACTCTGCACTCACGCTGCACTCACACTCACTCTGCACCCACTCTACACTCACTCTGCACTCACTCTGTAGTCACACTCACTCTGCACTCACTCTGCAGTCACACTCACTCTTCACTCACTCTGCATTAACTCTCACTCTGCAGTCACTCTCACTCTGCAGTCACTCACACTCTGCAGTCACTCACACTCTGCACTCACACTCTGCACTCGAACTCTGCACTCAAACTCTACACTCACTCTGCACTCACTCTGCACTAACACTCACTCTGCACTCACTCTACACTCACTCTGCACTCACTCTGCACTCACAACCACACTCACTCCGCACTCTGCACTCACTCTGCACTCACACAGCAGTCACACTCAATCTGCATGCACTCACACTCACTCTGCACTCACTCTGCACTCACACTCACCCTGCACTCCCTCTACACTCACACTCACTCTGCACTTACTCTGCACTCACTCTTCACTCACACTCACTCTGCAGTCACTCTGAACTCACTCTAATTCTGCACTCACTCTCACTCTGCAGTCACTCTCACTCTGCACTCACTCTCTCTGCATTCACTCTTCACTCACTCTGCAGTCACTCTCACTCTGCACTCACATTCACTCTGCGCTCACACAGCAGTCACACTCAATCTGCACTCACTCTGCACTCACACTCACTCTGCACTCACTCTGCACTCACACTCACCCTGCACTCCCTCTACACT
This sequence comes from Lissotriton vulgaris, assembly GCF_964263255.1. Classification (NCBI taxonomy): domain Eukaryota; kingdom Metazoa; phylum Chordata; class Amphibia; order Caudata; family Salamandridae; genus Lissotriton; species Lissotriton vulgaris. The sequence continues at coordinate 1,376,710,807 of NC_141685.1, read as the reverse complement.
CACACTCACTCTGCACTTACTCTGCACTCAATCTTCACTCACACTCACTCTGCACTCACTCTGCAGTCACTCTGAACTCACTCTAATTCTGCACTCACACTCACTCTGCAGTCACTCTCACTCTGCACTCACTCTCTCTGCATTCACTCTTCACTCACTCTGCAGTCACTCTCACTCTGCACTCACACTCACTCTGCACTCACACTCACTCTGCACTCACGCTCACTCTGCACTCACACTCATTCTGAACTCACTCTGCACTCACTCTGCAGTCACTCTCTCTGCATTCACTCTTCACTCACTCTGCACTCACTCTCACTCTACACTCACTCTGCACTCACACTCACTCTGCACTCACACAGCAGTCACACTCAATCTGCACTTATTCTGCACTCACACTCATTCTGCACTCACTCTGCACTCACACTCACCCTGAACTCACTCTACACTCACACTCACTCTGCACTTACTCTGCACTCACTCTGCACTCAAGCTCACTTTGCACTCACACTCACTCTGAACTCACTCTGCACTCACTCTGCAGTCACTCTCTCTGCATTTACTCTTCACTCACTCTGCAGTCACTCTCACTCTGCCCTCACACTCACTCTGCCCTTACACTCACTCTGCCCTCACACTCAGTCTGCACTCACTCTGCAGTCACTCTCTCTGCATTCACTCTGCACTGACTCTGCACTCACACTCACTCTGCACTCACACTCACTCAGCACTCACTCTGCAATCACACTCACTTTGCACTCACTCTGCACTTATTCTGTACTCACACTCAGGCTGCACTCACTCGGCACTCACTCTGCACTCACACCCACCTCACTCGGCACTCACTCTGCACTCACTCACACTCTGCACTCATACTGCAGTCACACTCACTCTGTACTCACACTGCACTCACTCTGCACTCACTCTCACTCTGCACTCATACTGCAGTCACACTCACTCTGCACTCATTCTGCAATCACTCTGCACTCACTCTGCTCTCACACTGCAGTCACACTCACTCTGCACTCACTCTGCAGTCACACTCACTCTGCACTCACTCTGCAGTCACACTCACTCTGTACTCACTCTCACTCTGCACTCATGCTCACTCTGCACTTACTCTGTACTCACACTCACTCTGTACTCACACTTACTCTGCACTCACACTCACTCTGCACTCACTCTACACTCACTCTGCACTCACTCTGCACTTACAAACACACTCACTCTGCACTCTGCACTCACTCTGCACTCACTCTGCACTTTCTCTGCAGGCACATTGCCTCTGCACTCACTCTGCCCTCTCTGCACTCACTCTGCACTCACACTCACTCTGCACTCACTCTGCACTTACTCTGCACTCACACTCACTCTGCACTCACGCTGCACTCACACCCACACTCACTCTGCACTCACTCTGCACTCACTCTCACTCTGCACTCACTTTGCAGTCACTCTCTCTGCATTCACTCTGCACTCATTCTGCAGTCACTCTCACTCTGCACTCACTCCCACTCTGCACTCACACTCCAGTCACACTCACTCTGCACCCACACTGCAGTCACACAAATTCTGCACTCACTCTGCAATCATTCTCACTCGGCACTCATTTTGCACTCACTCTCACTCTGCAATCACACTGCAGTCACACTCACTCTGCACTCAAACTGCAGTGACACTCTCTCTGTACTCACTCTGCACTCTCTCTGCACTCACTCTGCAGTCACACTCACTCTGCACTCACTGTGCACTCACTATGCAGTCACACTCACTCTTCACTCACTCTGCATTCACTCTCACTCTGCAGTCACTCTCACACAGCAGTCACTCTCAATCTGCACTCACTCTGCAGTCACTCTCACTCTGCACTCACTCTCACTCTGCACTCACACTGCAGTCACACTCACTCTGCACCCACACTGCAGTCACTCTCATGCTGCACTCACTCTGCACTCACTCTCACTCTGCACTTATTCTGCACTCACTCTCACTCTGCACTCACACTGAAGTCACACTCACTCTGCACTCACACTGCAGTCACACTCACTCTGCACTCACTCTGCACTCACTCTGCAGTCACACTCACTCTGCACTCACTCTGCACTCACTCTGCAGTCACACTCACTCTTCACTCACTCTGCATTCACTCTCACTCTGCAGTCACTCTCACTCTGCAGTCACTCACACTCTGCAGTCACTCACACTCTGCACTCACACTCTGCACTCGAACTCTGCACTCAAACTCTACACTCACTCTGCACTCACTCTGCACTCACTCTCACTCTGCACTCAACATGTACTCACTCTGCACTCACTCTGCAATCACTCTGCATTAACTCTGCACTCACTCTGCACTCACACTCACTCTGCACACACTCTGCACTCACTCACTCTCACTCTGCTCTCACTCTGCACTCACACTGCAGTCACACTCACTCTGCACCAACACTGCAGTCACACTCACTCTGCACTCACTCTGCACTCACTCTGCACTCACTCTCACTCTGCACTCACTTTGCAGTCACTCTCTCTGCATTCACTCTGCACTCATTCTGCAGTCACTCTCACTCTGCACTAACTCTCACTCTGCACTCACACTCCAGTCACACTCACTCTGCACCCACACTGCAGTCACACTAATTCTGCACTCACTCTGCACTCATTCTCACTCTGCACTCATTATGCACTCACTCTCACTCTGCACTCACACTGCAGTCACACTCACTCTGCACTCACACTGCAGTGACACTCTCTCTGCACTCACTCTGCACTCTCTCTGCACTCACTCTGCAGTCACACTCACTCTGCACTCACTGTGCACTCACTATGCAGTCACACTCACTCTTCACTCACTCTGCATTCACTCTCACTCTGCAGTCACTCTCACACAGCAGTCACACTCAATCTGCACTCACTCTGCAGTCACTCTCACTCTGCACTCACTCTCACTATGCACTCACACTGCAGTCACAATCACTCTGCACCCACACTGCAGTCACTCTCATCCTGCTCACTCTGCACTCACTCTCACTCTGCACTTATTCTGCACTCACTCTCACTCTGCACTCACACTGCAGTCACACTCACTCTGCACTCACACTGCAGTCACACTCACTCTGCACTCACTCTGCAATCACTCTGCAGTCACACTCACTCTGCACTCACTCTGCACTCACTCTGCAGTCATTCTCACTCTTCACTCACTCTGCATTCATTCTCACTCTGCAGTCACTCTCACTCTGCAGTCACTCACACTCTGCAGTCACTCACACTCTGCACTCACACTCTGCACTCCAACACTCACTCTGCAATCACTCTGCATTTACTCTGCACTCACTCTGCACTCACTCTGCACTCACTCTCACTCTGCACACACTCTGCACTCACTCTCACTCTGCTCTCACTCTGCACTCACACTGCAGTCACACTCACTCTGCACTCACACTGCAGTCACACTCACTCTGCACTCTCTCTGCACTCACTCTGCAGTCACACTCACTGTGCACTCACTGTGCACTCAATCTGCATTCACATTCACACTTCACTCACTCTGCATTCACTCTCACTCTGCAGTCACTCTCACTCTGCAGTCACTCTCACTCTGCAGTCATTCACACTCTGCAGTCACTCACACTGCACTCACACTCTGCACTCACACTCTGCACTTGAAGTCTGCACTCACACTCTACACTCACTGTGCACTCACTCTACACTCATGCTCACTCTGCACTCACTCTGTACTCACTCTGCACTCACTCTGCAATCACTCTGCATTTACTCTGCACTCACTCTACACTCACTCTGCACTCACACTCACTCTGCACTCACTCTCACTCTGCACTCACTCTGCACTCACACTCACTCTGCACTCACACAGCAGTCACACTCAATCTGCATGCACTCACACTCACTCTGCACTCACTCTGCACTCACACTCCCCCTGCACTCCCTCTACACTCACACTCACTCTGCACTTACTCTGCACTCACTCTTCACTCACACTCACTCTGCACTCACTCTGCAGTCACTCTAAACTCACTTGAATTGTGCACTCACTCTCACTCTGCAGTCACTCTCACTCTGCACTCACTCTCTCTGCATTCACTCTTCACTCACTCTGCACTCACTCTCACTCTGCACTCACACTCACTCTGCACTCACACTCACTCTGCACTCAGTCTGCACTCACGCTCACTCTGCACTCACTCTGCATTCACTCTCACTCTGCAGTCACTCTCACTCTGCAGTCACTCACACTCTGCAGTCACTCACACTCTGCACTCACACTCTGCACTCGAACTCTGCACTCAAACTCTACACTCACTCTGCACTCACTCTGCACTCACACTCACTCTGCACCCACACTGCAGTCACACTCATTCTGCACTCACACTGCAGTCACACTCATTCTGCACTTACTCTGCACTCACACTCACTCTGCACTCACTTTGCACTCACACCCACACTCACTCTGCACTTACTCTGCACTCACTCTCACTCTGCACTCACACTGCAGTCACACTCACTCTGCGCTCGCACTGTAGTCACACTCACTCTGCACTCACTCTGCACTCACTCTGCACTCTCTCTGCACTCACTCTGCAGTCACACTCACTCTGTACTCACTGTGCACTCACTCTGCAGTCACATTCACATTTCACTCACTCTGCATTCACTCTCACTCTGCAGTCACTCTCACTCTGCAGTCACTCTCACTCTGCAGTCACTCACACTCTGCAGTCACTCACACTGCACTCCCACTCTGCACTCACACTCTACACTCACTGTGCACTCACTCTGCACTCACTCTCACTCTGCACTCACTCTGTACTCACTCTGCACTCACTCTGCAATCACTCTGCATTTACTCTGCACTCACTCTACACTCACTCTGCACTCACACTCACTCTGCACTCACTCTCACTCTGCACTCACTCTGCATTCACACTCACTCTGCACTCACTCTGCACTCACACAGCAGTCACACTCAATCTGCACTCACTCACACTCACTCTGTACTCACTCTGCACTCACACTCACCCTGCACTCCATCTACACTCACACTCACTCTGCACTTACTCTGCACTCATTCTTCACTCACACTCACTCTGCACTCACTCTGAACTCACTCTAATTCTGCACTCACTCTCACTCTGCAGTCACTCTCACTCTGCACTCACTCTCTCTGCATTCACTCTTCACTCACTCTGCAGTCACTCTCACTCTGCACTCACACTCACTCTGCACTCACACAGCAGTCACACTCAATCTGCACTCACTCTGCACTCACACTCACTCTGCACTCACTCTGCACTCACACTCACCCTGCACTCCCTCTACACTCACACTCACTCTGCACTTACACTGCACTCACTCTTCACTCACACTCACTCTGCAGTCACTCTGAACTCACTCGAATTCTGCACTCACTCTCACTCTGCAGTCACTCCCACTCTGCACTCACTCTCTCTGCATTCACTCTTCACTCACTCTGCAGTCACTCTCACTCTGCACTCACACTCACTCTGCACTCACACTCACTCTGCACTTACTCTGCACTCACGCTCACTCTGCACTCACACTCACTCTGAACTCACTCTGCACTCACTCTGCAGTCACTCTCTCTGCATTCACTCTTCACTCACTCTGCACTCACTCTCACTCTGCACTCACTCTGCACTCACACTCACTCTGCACTCACTCTGCACTCACACAGCAGTCACACTCAATCTGCACTCACTCTGCACTCACACTCACTCTGCACTCACTCTGCACTCACACTCACCCTGCACTCACTCTACACTCACACTCACTCTGCACTTACTCTGCACTCACTCTTCACACACACTCACTCTGCAGTCACTCTGAACTCACTCTAATTCTACACTCACTCTCACTCTGCACTCACTCTCTCTGCATTCACTCTTCACTCACTCTGCAGTCACTCTCACTCTGCACTCACACTCACTCACACTCACTCTGCACTCACTCTGCACTCACGCTCACTCTGCACTCACACTCACTCTGAACTCACTCTGCACTCACTCTGCAGTCACTCTCTCTGCATTCACTCTTCACTCACTCTGCAGTCACTCTCACTCTGCCCTCACACTCACTCTGCCCTTACACTCACTCTGCCCTCACACTCAGTCTGCACTCACTCTGCAGTCACTCTCTCTGCATTCACTCTGCACTGACTCTGCACTCACTCTGCACTCACTCTCACTCTGCACTCACTCTGTACTCACTCTGCACTCACTCTACAATCACTCTGCATTTACTCTGCACTCACTCTACACTCACTCTGCACTCACACTCACTCTGCACTCACTCTCACTCTGCACTCACTCTGCACTCACACTCACTCTGCACTCACTCTGCACTCACACAGCAGTCACACTCAATCTGCATGCACTCACACTCACTCTGCACTCACTCTGCACTCACACTCACCCTGCACTCCCTCTACACTCACACTCACTCTGCACTTACTCTGCACTAACTCTTCACTCACACTCACTCTGCACTCACTCTAATTCTGCACTCACTCTCACTCTGCAGTCACTCTCACTCTGCACTCACTCTCTCTGCATTCACTCTTCACTCACTCTGCATTCACTCTCACTCTGCACTCACACTCACTCTGCACTCACACAGCAGTCACACTCAATATGCACTCACTCTGCACTCACACTCACTCTGCACTCACTATGCACTCACACTCACCCTGCACTCCCTCTACACTCACACTCACTCTGCACTTACTCTGCACTCACTCTTCACTCACACTCACTCTGCAGTCACTCTGAACTCACTCAAATTCTGCACTCACTCTCACTCTGCAGTCACTCTCACTCTGCACTCACTCTCTCTGCATTCACTCTTCACTCACTCTGCAGTCACTCTCACTCTGCACTCACACTCACTCTGCACTCACACTCACTCTGCACTTACTCTGCACTCACGTTCACTCTGCACTCACACTCACTCTGAACTCACTCTGCACTCACTCTGCAGTCACTCTCTCTGCATTCACTCTTCACTCACTCTGCACTCACTCTCACTCTGCACTCACTCTGCACTCACACTCACTCTGCACTCACTCTGCACTCACACAGCAGTCACACTCAATCTGCACTTACTCTGCACTCACACTCACTCTGCACTCACTCTGCACTCACACTCACCCTGCACTCACTCTGCAGTCACTCTGAACTCACTCTAATTCTACACTCACTCTCACTCTGCACTCACTCTCTCTGCATTCACTCTTCACTCACTCTGCAGTCACTCTCACTCTGCACTCACACTCACTCTGCACTCATGCTCACTCTGCACTCACACTCACTCTGAACTCACTCTGCATTCACTCTGCAGTCACTCTCTCTGCATTCACTCTTCACTCACTCTGCAGTCACTCTCACTCTGCCCTCACACTCACTCTGCCCTTACACTCACTCTGCCCTCACACTCAGTCTGCACTCACTCTGCAGTCACTCTCTCTGCATTCACTCTGCACTGACTCTGCACTCACTCTGCACTCACTCTGCACTCACACTCACTCAGCACTCACTCTGCACTCACACCCACCTCACTCGGCACTCACTCTGCACTCACTCTCACTCTGCACTCATACTGCAGTCACACTCACTCTGCACTCACTCTGCACTCACTCTCACTCTGCACTCATACTGCAGTCACACTCACTCTGCACTCATTCTGCAAACACTCTGCACTCACTCTGCTCTCATACTGCAGAGAAACTCACTCTGCACTCACTCTGCAGTCACACTCACTCTGCACTCACTCTGCAGTCACACTAATTCTGCACTCACTCTGCACTCATTCTCACTCGGCACTCATTCTGCACTCACTCTCACTCTGCACTCACACTGCATTCACTCTCACTCTGCACTCACACTGCAGTGACACTCTCTCTGCACTCACTCTGCACTCACTATGCAGTCACACACACTCTTCATTCACTCTGCATTCACTCTCTGTTGGACAGGCCACATGAAGGGCCGCTCTCCCCCGGCCCAACCAGGCCCAAGTCCAGGCCCACAAGTACCACACACCACCATTGCACGTCCTCTGCCCCCTCAGAGACCCCTGCCCTCGAGCATGTCAACCTCGTGGGTCCAATCCACTGCCGGCCCTCGCGCCCATCCTGGGGCGCCATCTTGGACCATCCACCACGAGGCCGCCGGCCCCCGATCGACCTCAACCCTGGGCCTGGCCCGACCTCAGACATCCCGGCACCACCATCCACCCAGGAGGTGAGCGGGCTACTTGGCAAGTCAATGGGAGAAAGAGGTATCGATGGCTCTCCCCCGCCAAGTGCCGCTCGCCCATCGCCTCCCCGGGCGCCGGCTCCACCCCCCTGCTGGGTGTCTGGACTCCCTCATCCCGGACCTCCCGACCTCCAAGTGCGAGGGTCCGGACATCAAAGCACACCAGCCCTATAACTGGGGCAGCTCCAGAGCAGGAAGGCAGTTGTATCTTGGAGTCGAGAGACGCAAAGAAGAACTCATCCTTGACGGACTACCGGCGCTGCCGTAGCTCTGTCTTGTGCACCATCGTCTGGCCTGCTGGTGCTGCCGCAACCTTCGTAACCTTCATATCCTTCATCGTCGTCGGGACCTGCTGGCGTGGCCGCGGACCGTTTGTAACCATCATCTTCATCGGGACCTGCAGGCTCCGCCGCGGACCGTCGTTTCCTTCGTCCATCTCGGGACCTGCTGGCTCCGCCGCGGCCCGATCATCTAGAACGCCGAGCTCGAGGATTGAGAGCTATTTTCATCTTTGTGGTAACAAGACTGTCCCGCTACCCTTTTCCCAAACCAGAGACTAGAATCGAGGGGACCCCTGAGTCCAGACCTCCTTGTACCAGTCCATCGTAAACTTAAAGAATTGCCTATAAAGTCTCGTTGAACTTCAACCTTGTGTGGTGTCCGTCTGTGGGGGGGAAGTTACTTGTCTGTACGATCGCTGGAGACGGCTCTCCCCGGAGACCTCTCCCCTTATCCTCGGCCGACCCTCCCGGTCCGTCTAACATTGGTGGCCAGCGGCGCGATCCGAATCACCGCATAAACGTACAGAGAGTAGCTCACCCCACGACGAAATCACAATGACAACTAAAGAAAGCGGATCAACCGAGAAGTTCCAGATGGAGAAATTGGATGAGTACAGCCATCGTGAACTAAAACAATTCTGCATCGAACTAGGTATCGCTACCACCGGACTAAGTACCAAAGACGATTTTAAGCATGCCCTAGAGTCTTGGGCAGAAACCGGGGCCGCCGGAACCCCCGATCAGAGCACCGCAGCAAAGACCACCACGGCCCCTGAAGAGCAAAGAACGGGTCTCTCGCAAGACGAGATCCAGGAAAGAGAAAAAACCCGACTACACGAGCTGGAAATGGCCCGACTCAAAATGGACATTGAGCTTAAGTTGGCCGAACAAAAAATCAACTTAGAGCACCTGCGTCTCCGAGAAGAAAGAGAGGAGAAACAGAGACAAAGGGAGCTTGAGGAAAAGAAACTAGCGTACTAACACGAGCGGAACCTAGCTGAGATCAACCTACGCAAGCAGAATAAAGGAGTAGGGGTGCACGAACAACCCCACTCCCCAGGGGCAACAGAGAAAAAGGTACACATCCCCAAGGATGTCGTTCGAGAATACTTCCGAGAGGACGACATCCAGCAATGGTTTAAGGCCTATGAAATCGCTATGACTGCACACCGGATCGATAGAAGCGATTGGGGAGCCGGTCTATGGGGGAGATTCCTCAATGAGGGCCGCGATGCCCTGCTACAGCTCCCGGACCACCAGATGACCTCCTATGACCATATGAAAGCTGCACTCCTCACCCGCTATGGCCTCACACCCGAAATGTACCGTCAGAGGTTCCGAGACTGCACCCGCATCCCGGGTACAACTTGGGTGGACTATGTAAACTACTTTAGCCGAGCCTTCGAGGGCTGGATCAAAGGAAGCAACGTCACAACCTACGAACAACTGTTTAATCTTATGGTATGGGAGCATCTGTCGAACAATTGCTTCATTGAACTCCGCCAGCACCTCCTCGACAGCAAGTTAACGGATCCCCGGCAGCTCGCAGCCGAAGCTGACCGGTGGGAGATCACCAGAGTGGGCCGGAATGGGTCCTACGAACAGAACCGGAACAACAATGGTCAGCACCGTCCCCGAGGGGGAGGAGGGGGCCAAGGACGAGGAAGAGACAACGCCCCGGTCGCCCCCGCTACCAGCACCACCCCCCCGGCCAACCGGGGCAGCACCCCGGCGCGACCGGGATATCGAGCCAATGTTACGTGCCATCGATGCCAACGAGTCGGCCACTATGCGAACGACCCAAACTGCCCCCAGTACCAGAGCCCAAGGCCCCGCCAGGTAGCTGCTGCTGCCCTAGGGGAGGAACAGATCACAGAGGAACAAGAGGAATATGAACAAGAGCATCAAGAATGGGAGCCAGCCGCCATGGCCCTAGCCTGCTTAGGGGGGAGAGACATGGTCCCGCGGGTCCCCCTACCCGCTAACACCCAGAAGTACAGCCAATGGGTGAGCATCAATGGACGCCGGGCCGAAGCCCTTCGTGACACCGGGGCCAGTGTAACAGCCGTCCGCTGTCACCTGGTGACCCCAGAACAATATCTACCGAACATTCTCTGCCCGGTACGTTCAGCCGATAACTCAGAAAGTCTGTGTCGGATGGCCTGCGTCCCTTTCGAATGGGGAGGGGTCTCCGGCATGTTGAAGGTAACAGTCCGAGACGATGCCCCCGTAGACTGCCTCCTGGGGAATGACCTTGAAAGCTCTCCGTGGGCAGCCGTAGAACGAAGAGAACACCTGGGGATGTTAGGCGTCCCAGACTGGGCGTGTGTCACCACCCGGTCCATGGCCGCCCGTGCCAACCACCGCCCAGAAGAACCCGAATGGCCGGCGCCACCGCCTCCGGTCGCCCCAGCAGAAACCACCGACCATGACGTCCCCCCCGAACCAGCTCAACCTTCCGACCTCGCTAACCTCGACCAGTGGCCTCAAGAGGGGGGGCCCACGCAAGAGCAATTTCGCCAGGAACAGAAGACCTGTCCCTCCCTCGAGGGACTCCGCCAGCAAGCGCTCGCCCAAAGCGCAGGGGATACCTCCGGAACTCACTGGGTCTACTGGGACAATGATCTGCTGTACAGTGAGCAAAGAATCGCAGAGCTGGGGGCCAGCCGAGTACTAGTGGTGCCGCTCCGTTTTAGAGACTTTCTGCTAAACCTGGCCCACGATGTCCCCCTAGCAGGACACCTGGGACAAGATAAAACCTACAGTCGCCTAGTGACCCACTTCTTCTGGCCCAAAATGAGAAACGATGTACACCAGCACTGCCGATCTTGCCCCACATGCCAAGCCAGTGGAAAGAGCGGCCGCAAACTAAAGGCCCCCCTGCAACCTTTTCCCGTGGTCACCACCCCGTTCGAGAGGGTCGGGATAGACATCGTGGGACCCCTGGACCCGCGTACCAAACAAGGCCATCGATTCATCTTGGTGCTAGTGGACCACGCCACCCGCTACCCTGAGGCTGTTCCCCTGCGGACCGTGACAGCCCCGGTAGTCGGCCGGGCTCTAATGGGGATCTTCTCCCGGGTGGGCTTCCCCCGAGAAGTCGTCAGCGACAGAGGCACGAACTTTATTTCTAAATATATGAAATCCCTCTGGCAACAGTGCGGGGTTACCTACCGATTCACGACCCCCTATCACCCTCAAGGGAACGGACTCGTTGAGCGGTTCAACCGCACGCTAAAAGGGATGATCGGGGGGTTGGAAGAACCCCTCCGCCGCCAGTGGGATGTGCTGCTACCGTGCCTCCTCTTCGCCTATCGGGAGGTCCCTCAGAAATCCCTGGGCTTCAGCCCGTTTGAACTGCTATATGGACACCCAGTGCGGGGACCACTCAGCCTAGTCAAGGAAGGCTGGGAGATGCCCCCGCTAAAGAACCCTCCAGATGTCTTCCGGTACCTCCTAACCCTCCGCAACCAGACCCGGCGGTTCAGGGAGCTGGCGAAAGCTAACCTAGAAGCCAGCCAAGAGGACATGAAAAAGTGGTATGACCGGAATGCCTCTTCCATTGAATTTGAACCTGGCCAACAGGTATGGGTGATGTCCCCCACCGAGCCATGCGCCCTACAAGACAAATGGACGGGGCCCTTCAAAGTAGTCGAGCGCAAGGGCCCTGCCACCTATCTCATCGACATGGAATCACCCCGGAACCCCCTCCGGGTCCTCCACGCTAACAGACTGAAGCCCCACTTTGTGCGTACAGAACTCAGCCTCCTGATGGCCACAGACAGTGGGGCTGAAGAAGACTCCGAGCCCCTCCCTGACCTCCTACGGACTCGGGAGCAAGACGGCTCCGTGGATGGGGTCCGACTCTCGGGGGCCCTCACCAGAGAGCAACACCAGGAGTGTCGAGTCCTCCTGTCACAGTTCGCCAGCCTGTTCTCCCTCACCCCAGGTGTCACTTCCTGGTGTGTGCACGATGTGGACACGGGGGACAGCCCCCCTATCCGCCACCGGGCCTACCGCGTGCCAGATCGGGTACGGGCCTGCATCCAGGAAGAAGTAGCCAAGATGCTCGCGCTCGGGGTCATCGAGCCCTCAGACAGCCCCTGGGCCAGCCCTGTAGTACTGGTCCCCAAAGCAGCTGCCCCCGGCACCACACCAGAACTCCGGTTCCGTGTTGACTACCGGGGCTTGAATGCGGTCACCAGAACAGACGCACATCCCATTCCCCGGGCAGATGAACTAATCGACCGCATGGGAGCTGCCCGCTACCTCAGTATCTTCGACCTGACGGCGGGCTACTGGCAAATCGGCCTCACACCCCGGGCGCAAGAACGCTCTGCCTTTTCCACCCCCGATGGCCTTTACCATTTCACAGTCATGCCCTTCGGCATGAAGAATGCCCCAGCAACATTCCAACGGCTCGTCAATCAGGTCCTGGCGGGGCTCGAAGAATTCAGCGCCGCCTACCTAGACGACATCGCTGTATACAGCCACCATTGGTCCGAACACCTCCACCACCTCCGAGCAGTGCTGCAAGCCCTTCAGCGAGCTGGCCTCACGATCAAGGCCAGCAAGTGTCAAATTGGGCAAGGGTCTGTAACATACCTCGGGCACCAGGTGGGAAGCGGCCTGGTGGCCCCTCTGCAGCTAAAAATTGCCGCCATCCAATCCTGGCAGCCCCCCATCACCCAGACCGAAGTACGAGCCTTCCTGGGCCTCACGGGCTATTACCGAAGGTTCGTGAAAGACTATGGTACGATGGTGGGGCCCCTCACAGAACTCACGTCAAAGAATCAGCCCAAGAAAGTCAACTGGACCCCCGAGTGTCAAGCTGCATTTGAACAATTGAAAGCCGCCATGTGTTCCGCCCCTGTGCTCCAGGCCCCCGACTACAGCCGGGAGTTCGTCGTCCAGACGGATGCCTCCGACCACGGCATTGGGGCGGTCCTGTCGCAATTGAACACCGAAGGCCTTGATCAGCCAGTGGCCTTCATCAGCCGGCGACTCCTACCACGGGAACAACGCTGGAGCACCATAGAGAGGGAGGCCTTCGCTGTAGTCTGGGCCCTCAAGAAACTCCGGCCCTACCTTTTTGGTACCCACTTCCGGGTGCAGACCGACCACCGACCCCTGCAGTGGCTGATGCAGATGCGGGGGGAAAACCCGAAGTTACTACGCTGGTCCATCTCCCTGCAGGGTATGGACTTCACAGTTGAACACCGGCCTGGGCCAGATCACGCCAACGCGGATGGCCTGTCCCGATTCTTCCGCCTCGACGAGGAGAGTCCCCAAGAAGATGGGTAACTCTCCCCGCCTTCAGCTGGGGGGGACGCATGTTGGACAGGCCACATGAAGGGCCGCTCTCCCCCGGCCCAACCAGGCCCAAGTCCAGGCCCACAAGTACCACACACCACCATTGCACGTCCTCTGCCCCCTCAGAGACCCCTGCCCTCGAGCATGTCAACCTCGTGGGTCCAATCCACTGCCGGCCCTCGCGCCCATCCTGGGGCGCCATCTTGGACCATCCACCACGAGGCCGCCGGCCCCCGATCGACCTCAACCCTGGGCCTGGCCCGACCTCAGACATCCCGGCACCACCATCCACCCAGGAGGTGAGCGGGCTACTTGGCAAGTCAATGGGAGAAAGAGGTGTCGATGGCTCTCCCCCGCCAAGTGCCGCTCGCCCATCGCCTCCCCGGGCGCCGGCTCCACCCCCCTGCTGGGTGTCTGGACTCCCTCATCCCGGACCTCCCGACCTCCAAGTGCGAGGGTCCGGACATCAAAGCACACCAGCCCTATAACTGGGGCAGCTCCAGAGCAGGAAGGCAGTTGTATCTTGGAGTCGAGAGACGCAAAGAAGAACTCATCCTTGACGGACTACCGGCGCTGCCGTAGCTCTGTCTTGTGCACCATCGTCTGGCCTGCTGGTGCTGCCGCAACCTTCGTAACCTTCATATCCTTCATCGTCGTCGGGACCTGCTGGCGTGGCCGCGGACCGTTTGTAACCATCATCTTCATCGGGACCTGCAGGCTCCGCCGCGGACCGTCGTTTCCTTCGTCCATCTCGGGACCTGCTGGCTCCGCCGCGGCCCGATCATCTAGAACGCCGAGCTCGAGGATTGAGAGCTATTTTCATCTTTGTGGTAACAAGACTGTCCCGCTACCCTTTTCCCAAACCAGAGACTAGAATCGAGGGGACCCCTGAGTCCAGACCTCCTTGTACCAGTCCATCGTAAACTTAAAGAATTGCCTATAAAGTCTCGTTGAACTTCAACCTTGTGTGGTGTCCGTCTGTGGGGGGGAAGTTACTTGTCTGTACGATCGCTGGAGACGGCTCTCCCCGGAGACCTCTCCCCTTATCCTCGGCCGACCCTCCCGGTCCTCACTCTGCAGTCACACTCACTCTGCACTCACTCTGCAGTCACACTAATTCTGCACTCACTCTGCACTCATTCTCACTCGGCACTCATTCTGCACTCACTCTCACTCTGCACTCACACTGCATTCACTCTCACTCTGCACTCACACTGCAGTGACACTCTCTCTGCACTCACTCTGCACTCACTCTGCAGTCACACTCACTCTGCACTCACTGTGCACTCACTATGCAGTCACACACACTCTTCATTCACTCTGCATTCACTCTCACTCTGCAGTCACTCTCACACAGCAGTCACACTCAATCTACACTCACTCTGCAGTCACTCTCACTCTGCACTCACTCTCACTCTGCACTCACACTGCAGTCACTTTCATGCTGCACTCACTCTGCACTCACTCTCACTCTGCACTTATTCTGCACTCACTCTCACTCTGCACTCACACTGCAGTCACACTCACTCTGCATTCACACTGCAGTCACACTCACTCTGCACTCACTCTGCACTCACTCTGCAGTCACACTCATTCTTCACTCACTCTGCATTCACTCTCACTCTGCAGTCACTCTCACTCTGCAGTCACTCACACTCTGCAGTCACTCACACTCTGCAGTCACTCACACTCTGCACTCACTCTACACTCACTCTGCACTCACACTGCAGTCACACTCACTCTGCACTCACTCTGCACTCACTCTGTAGTCACACTCACTCTGCACTCACTCTGCAGTCACACTCACTCTTCACTCACTCTGCATTCACTCTCACTCTGCAGTCACTCTCACTCTGCAGTAACTCACACTCTGCAGTCACTCACACTCTGCACTCACACTCTGCACTCGAACTCTGCACTCAAACTCTATACTCACTCTGCACTCACTCTGCACTCACACTCACTCTGCACTCACTCTACACTCACTCTGCACTCACTCTGCACTCTGCACTCACTCTGCACTCACTCTGCACTTTCTCTGCAGGCATATTGCATCTGCCCTCACTCTGCCCTCTCTGCACTCACTCTGCACTCACACTCACTCTGTACTCACTCTGCACTCACTCTGCATTTACTCTGCACTCACACTCACTCTGCACTCACTCTGCACTCACACCCACACTCACTCTTCACTCATTCTGCACTCACTCTCACTCTGCACTCACTCTGCAGTCACTCTCTCTGCATTCACTCTGCACTCACTCTGCAGTCACTCTCACTCTGCACTCACTCTCACTCTGCACTCACACTGCAGTCACACTCACTCTGCACCCACACTGCAGTCACTCTCATGCTGCACTCACTCTGCACTCACTCCCACTCTGCACTTATTCTGCACTCACTCTCACTCTGCACTCACACTGCAGTCACACTCACTCTGCACTCACTCTGCACTCACTCTGCAGTCACCCTCACTCTTCACTCACTCTGCATTCACTCTCACTCTGCAGCCACTCTCACTCTGCATTCACTCACACTCTGCACTCACACTCTGCACTCAAACTCTGCACTCAAACTCTACACTCACTCTGCACTCATTCTGCACTCACTCTCACTCTGCACTCACACTGCAGTCACACCCACTCTGCACTCACACTGCAGTCACACTCACTCTGCACTCACACTGCAGTCACACTCACTCTGCACTCACTCTGCACTCACTCTGCAGTCACACTCACTCTTCACTCACTCTGCATTCACTCTCACTCTGCAGCCACTCTCACTCTGCATTCACTCACACTCTGCACTCAAACTCTGCACTCAAACTCTACACTCACTCTGCACTCATTCTGCACTCACTCTCACTCTGCACTCACACTGCAGTCACACCCACTCTGCACTCACACTGCAGTCACACTCACTTTGCACTCACACTGCAGTCACACTCACTCTGCACTCACACTGCAGTCACACTCACTCTGCACTCACTCAGCACTCACTCTGTAGTCACACTCACTCTGCACTCACTCTGCAGTCACACTCACTCTTCACTCACTCTGCATTCACTCTCACTCTGCAGTCACTCTCACTCTGCAGTCACTCACACTCTGCAGTCACTCACACTCTGCACTCACACTCTGCACTCAAACTCTGCACTCAAACTCTACACTCACTCTGCACTCATTCTACACTCACTCTCACTTTGCACTTACACTGCAGTCACACTCACTCTGCACTCACACTGCAGTCACACTCACTCTGCACTCACTCTGCACTCACTCTGTAGTCACACTCACTCTGCACTCACTCTGCACTCACTCTGCAGTCACACTCACTCTTCACTCACTCTGCATTCACTCTCACTCTGCAGTCACTCTCACTCTGCAGTCACTCACACTCTGCAGTCACTCACACTCTGCACTCACACTCTGCACTCAAACTCTGCACTCAAACTCTACACTCACTCTGCACTCACGCTGCACTCACACTCACTCTGCACTCACTCTACACTCACTCTGCACTCACACTGCAGTCACACTCACTCTGCACTCACTCTGCACTCACTCTGTAGTCACACTCACTCTGCACTCACTCTGCAGTCACACTCACTCTTCACTCACTCTGCATTCACTCTCACTCTGCAGTCACTTTCACTCTGCAGTCACTCACACTCTGCAGTCACTCACACTCTGCACTCACACTCTGCACTCGAACTCTGCACTCAAACTCTACACTCACTCTGCACTCACTCTGCACTCACACTCACTCTGAACTCACTCTACACTCGCTCTGCACTCACTCTGCACTCACGACCACTCACTCTGCACTCTGCACTCACTCTGCACTCACTCTGCACTTTCTCTGCAGGCACATTGCATCTGCCCTCACTCTGCCCTCTCTGCACTCACTCTGCACTCACACTCACTCTGTACTCACTCTGCACTCACTCTGCACTTACTCTGCACTCACACTCACTCTGCACTCACTCTGCACTCACACCCACACTCACTCTGCACTCACTCTGCACTCACTCTCACTCCGCACTCACTCTGCAGTCACTCTCTCTGCATTCACTCTGCACTCACTCTGCAGTCACTCTCACTCTGCACTCACTCTCACTCTGCACTCACACTGCACTCACACTCACTCTGCACCCACACTGCAGTCACTCTCATGCTGCACTCACTCTGCACTCACTCCCACTCTGCACTCATTCTGCACTCACTCTCACTCTGCACTCACACTGCAGTCACACTCACTCTGCACTCACTCTGCACTCACTCTGTAGTCACACTCACTCTGCACTCACTCTGCAGTCACTCACACTCTGCAGTCACTCACACTCTGCACTCACACTCTGCACTCACACTCTGCACTCATACTCTGCACTCAAACTCTACACTCACTCTGCACTCATTCTGCACTCACTCTCACTCTGCACTCACACTGCAGTCACACTCACTCTGCACTCACACTGCAGTCACACTCACTCTGCACTCACTCAGCACTCACTCTGTAGTCACACTCACTCTGCACTCACTCTGCAGTCACACTCACTCTTCACTCACTCTGCATTCACTCTCATTCTGCAGTCACTCTCACTCTGCATTTACTCACACTCTGCAGTCACTCACACTCTGCACTCACACTCTGCACTCAAACTCTACACTCACTCTGCACTCATTCTGCACTCACTCTCACTCTGCACTCACACTGCAGTCACACTCACTCTGCATTCACACTGCAGTCACACTCACTCTGCACTCACTCTGTAGTCACACTCACTCTGCACTCACTCTGCACTCACTCTGCAGTCACACTCACTCTTCACTCACTCTGCATTCACTCTCACTCTGCAGTCACTCTCACTCTGCAGTTACTCACACTCTGCAGTCACTCACACTCTGCACTCACACTCTGCACTCAAACTCTGCACTCAAACTCTACACTCACTCTGCACTCACGCTGCACTCACTCTCACTCTGCACTCACTCTACACTCACTCTGCACTCACACTGCAGTCACACTCACTCTGCACTCACTCTGCACTCACTCTGTAGTCACACTCACTCTGCACTCACTCTGCACTCACTCTGCAGTCACACTCACTCTTCACTCACTCTGCATTCACTCCCACTCTGCAGTCACTCCCACTCTGCAGTCACTCACACTCTGCACTCACACTCTGCACTCAAACTCTACACTCACTCTGCACTCACGCTGCACTCACTCTCACTCTGCACTCACTCTACACTCACTCTGCACTCACACTGCAGTCACACTCACTCTGCACTCACACTGCAGTCACACTCACTCTGCACTCACTCTGTAGTCACACTCACTCTGCACTCACTCTGCACTCACTCTGCAGTCACACTCACTCTTCACTCACTCTGCATTCACTCTCACTCTGCAGTCACTCTCACTCTGCAGTTACTCACACTCTGCAGTCACTCACACTCTGCACTCACACTCTGCACTCAAACTCTGCACTCAAACTCTACACTCACTCTGCACTCACGCTGCACTCACTCTCACTCTGCACTCACTCTACACTCACTCTGCACTCACACTGCAGTCACACTCACTCTGCACTCACTCTGCACTCACTCTGTAGTCACACTCACTCTACACTCACTCTGCACTCACTCTGCAGTCACACTCACTCTTCACTCACTCTGCATTCACTCCCACTCTGCAGTCACTCCCACTCTGCAGTCACTCACACTCTGCAGTCACTCACACTCTGCACTCACACTCTGCACTCGAACTCTGCACTCAAACTCTACACTCACTCTGCACTCACTCTGCACTAACACTCACTCTGCACTCACTCTACACTCACTCTGCACTCACTCTGCACTCACAACCACACTCACTCTGCACTCTGCACTCACTCTGCACTCACTCTGCACTTTCTCTGCAGGCACATTGCATCTGCCCTCACTCTGCCCTCTCTGCACTCACTCTGCACTCACACTCACTCTGTACTCACTCTGCACTCACTCTGCACTTACTCTGCACTCACACTCACTCTGCACTAACTCTGCACTCACACCCACACTCACTCTGCACTCACTCTGCACTCACTCTCACTCTGCACTCACTCTGCAGTCACTCTCTCTGCATTCACTCTGCACTCACTCTGCATTCACTCTCACTCTGCACTCACTCTCACTCTGCACTCACACTGCAGTCACACTCACTCTGCACCCACACTGCAGTCACTCTCATGCTGCACTCACTCTGCACTCACTCCCACTCTGCACTCATTCTGCACTCACTCTCCCTCTGCACTCACACTGCAGTCACACTCACTCTGCACTCACTCTGCACTCACTCTGTAGTCACACTCACTCTGCACTCACTCTGCATTCACTCTCACTCTGCAGTCACTCTCACTCTGCAGTCACTCACACTCTGCAGTCACTCACACTCTGCACTCACACTGCAGTCACACTCACTCTGCACTCACACTGCAGTCACACTCACTCTGCACTCACTCAGCACTCACTCTGTAGTCACACTCACTCTGCACTCACTCTGCACTCACTCTGCAGTCACACTCACTCTTCACTCACTCTGCATTCACTCTCACTCTGCTGTCACTCTCACTCTGCAGTCACTCACTTTCTGCAGCCACTCACACTCTGCACTCACACTCTGCACTCGAACTCTGCACTCAAACTCTACACTCGCTCTGCACTCATTCTGCACTCACTCTCACTCTGCACTCACACTGCAGTCACACTCACTCTGCACTCACACTGCAGTCACACTCACTCTGCACTCACTCAGCACTCACTCTGTAGTCACACTCACTCTGCACTCACTCTGCAGTCACACTCACTCTTCACTCACTCTGCATTCACTCTCACTCTGCAGTCACTCTCACTCTGCAGTCACTCACACTCTGCAGTCACTCACACTCTGCACTCACACTCTGCACTCAAACTCTGCACTCAAACTCTACACTCACTCTGCACTCACGCTGCACTCACACTCACTCTGCACTCACTCTACACTCACTCTGCACTCACACTGCAGTCACAGTCACTCTGCACTCACTCTGCACTCACTCTGTAGTCACACTCACTCTGCACTCACTCTGCACTCACTCTGCAGTCACACTCACTCTTCACTCACTCTGCATTCACTCTCACTCTGCTGTCACTCTCACTCTTCAGTCACTCACACTCTGCAGTCACTCACACTCTGCACTCACACACTGCACTCGAACTCTGCACTCAAACTCTACACTCACTCTGCACTCACTCTGCACTAACACTCACTCTGCACTCACACTGCAGTCACACTCACTCTGCACTCACTCTGCACTCACTCTGTAGTCACACTCACTCTGCACTCACTCTGCAGTCACACTCACTCTTCACTCACTCTGCATTCACTCTGCAGTCACACTCACTCTTCACTCACTCTGCATTCACTCTCACTCTGCAGTCACTCTCAATCTGCAGTCACTCACACTCTGCAGTCACTCACACTCTGCACTCACACTGCAGTCACACTCACTCTGCACTCACACTGCAGTCACACTCACTCTGCACTCACTCAGCACTCACTCTGTAGTCACACTCACTCTGCACTCACTCTGCACTCACTCTGCAGTCACACTCACTCTTCACTCACTCTGCATTCACTCTCACTCTGCTGTCACTCTCACTCTGCAGTCACTCACACTCTGCAGCCACTCACACTCTGCACTCACACTCTGCACTCGAACTCTGCACTCAAACTCTACACTCGCTCTGCACTCATTCTGCACTCACTCTCACTCTGCACTCACACTGCAGTCACACTCACTCTGCACTCACACTGCAGTCACACTCACTCTGCACTCACTCAGCACTCACTCTGTAGTCACACTCACTCTGCACTCACTCTGCAGTCACACTCACTCTTCACTCACTCTGCATTCACTCTCACTCTTCAGTCACTCTCACTCTGCAGTCACTCACACTCTGCACTCACACTCTGCACTCAAACTCTGCACTCAAACTCTACACTCACTCTGCACTCACGCTGCACTCACACTCACTCTGCACTCACTATACACTCACTCTGCACTCACACTGCAGTCACAGTCACTCTGCACTCACTCTGCACTCACTCTGTAGTCACACTCACTCTGCACTCACTCTGCAGTCACACTCACTCTTCACTCACTCTGCATTCACTCTCACTCTGCAGTCACTCTCACTCTGCTGTCACTCACACTCTGCAGTCACTCACACTCTGCACTCACACTCTGCACTCAAACTCTGCACTCAAACTCTACACTCACTCTGCACTCACTCTGCACTAACACTCACTCTGCACTCACTCTACACTCACTCTGCACTCACTCTGCACTCACAACCACACTCACTCTGCACTCTGCACTCACTCTGCACTCACTCTGCACTTTCTCTGCAGGCACATTGCATCTGCCCTCACTCTGCCCTCCCTGCACTCACTCTGCACTCACACTCACTCTGTACTCACTCTGCACTCACTCTGCACTTACTCTGCACTCACACTCACTCTGCACTAACTCTGCACTCACACCCACACTCACTCTGCACTCACTCTGCACTCACTCTCACTCTGCACTCACTCTGCAGTGACTCTCTCTGCATTCACTCTGCACTCACTCTGCATTCACTCTCACTCTGCACTCACTCTCACTCTGCACTCACACTGCAGTCACACTCACTCTGCACGCACACTGCAGTCACTCTCATGCTGCGCTCACTCTGCACTCACTCCCACTCTGCACTCATTCTGCACTCACTCTCACTCTGCACTCACACTGCAGTCACACTCACTCTGCACTCACTCTGCACTCACTCTGTAGTCACACTCACTCTGCACTCACTCTGCACTCACTCTGCAGTCACACTCACTCTTCACTCACTCTGCATTCACTCTCACTCTGCAGTCACTCTCACTCTGCAGTCACTCACACTCTGCACTCACACTGCATTCACACTCACACTCACTCTGCACTCACACTGCAGTCACACTCACTCTGCACTCACTCAGCACTCACTCTGTAGTCACACTCACTCTGCACTCACTCTGCAGTCACTCTGCAGTCACACTCACTCTTCACTCACTCTGCATTCACTCTCACTCTGCAGTCACTCTCACTCTGCAGTCACTCACACTCTGCACTCACACTGCATTCACACTCACTCTGCACTCACACTGCAGTCACACTCACTTTGCACTCACTCAGCACTCACTCTGTAGTCACACTCACTCTTCACTCACTCTGCATTCACTCTCACTCTGCAGTCACTCTCACTCTGCAGTCACTCACACTCTGCAGTCACTCACACTCTGCACTCACACTCTGCACTCGAACTCTGCACTCAAACTCTACACTCACTCTGCACTCATTCTGCACTCACTCTCACTCTGCACTCACACTGCAGTCACACTCACTTTGCACTCACTCAGCACTCACTCTGTAGTCACACTCACTCTTCACTCACTCTGCATTCACTCTCACTCTGCAGTCACTCTCACTCTGCAGTCACTCACACTCTGCAGTCACTCACACTCTGCACTCACACTCTGCACTCGAACTCTGCACTCAAACTCTATACTCACTCTGCACTCACTCTGCACTCACACTCACTCTGCACTCACTCTACACTCACTCTGCACTCACTCTGCACTCTGCACTCACTCTGCACTCACTCTGCACTTTCTCTGCAGGCATATTGCATCTGCCCTCACTCTGCCCTCTCTGCACTCACTCTGCACTCACACTCACTCTGTACTCACTCTGCACTCACTCTGCATTTACTCTGCACTCACACTCACTCTGCACTCACTCTGCACTCACACCCACACTCACTCTTCACTCATTCTGCACTCACTCTCACTCTGCACTCACTCTGCAGTCACTCTCTCTGCATTCACTCTGCACTCACTCTGCAGTCACTCTCACTCTGCACTCACTCTCACTCTGCACTCACACTGCAGTCACACTCACTCTGCACCCACACTGCAGTCACTCTCATGCTGCACTCACTCTGCACTCACTCCCACTCTGCACTTATTCTGCACTCACTCTCACTCTGCACTCACACTGCAGTCACACTCACTCTGCACTCACTCTGCACTCACTCTGCAGTCACCCTCACTCTTCACTCACTCTGCATTCACTCTCACTCTGCAGCCACTCTCACTCTGCATTCACTCACACTCTGCACTCACACTCTGCACTCAAACTCTGCACTCAAACTCTACACTCACTCTGCACTCATTCTGCACTCACTCTCACTCTGCACTCACACTGCAGTCACACCCACTCTGCACTCACACTGCAGTCACACTCACTCTGCACTCACACTGCAGTCACACTCACTCTGCACTCACTCTGCACTCACTCTGCAGTCACACTCACTCTTCACTCACTCTGCATTCACTCTCACTCTGCAGCCACTCTCACTCTGCATTCACTCACACTCTGCACTCAAACTCTGCACTCAAACTCTACACTCACTCTGCACTCATTCTGCACTCACTCTCACTCTGCACTCACACTGCAGTCACACCCACTCTGCACTCACACTGCAGTCACACTCACTTTGCACTCACACTGCAGTCACACTCACTCTGCACTCACACTGCAGTCACACTCACTCTGCACTCACTCAGCACTCACTCTGTAGTCACACTCACTCTGCACTCACTCTGCAGTCACACTCACTCTTCACTCACTCTGCATTCACTCTCACTCTGCAGTCACTCTCACTCTGCAGTCACTCACACTCTGCAGTCACTCACACTCTGCACTCACACTCTGCACTCAAACTCTGCACTCAAACTCTACACTCACTCTGCACTCATTCTACACTCACTCTCACTTTGCACTTACACTGCAGTCACACTCACTCTGCACTCACACTGCAGTCACACTCACTCTGCACTCACTCTGCACTCACTCTGTAGTCACACTCACTCTGCACTCACTCTGCACTCACTCTGCAGTCACACTCACTCTTCACTCACTCTGCATTCACTCTCACTCTGCAGTCACTCTCACTCTGCAGTCACTCACACTCTGCAGTCACTCACACTCTGCACTCACACTCTGCACTCAAACTCTGCACTCAAACTCTACACTCACTCTGCACTCACGCTGCACTCACACTCACTCTGCACTCACTCTACACTCACTCTGCACTCACACTGCAGTCACACTCACTCTGCACTCACTCTGCACTCACTCTGTAGTCACACTCACTCTGCACTCACTCTGCAGTCACACTCACTCTTCACTCACTCTGCATTCACTCTCACTCTGCAGTCACTTTCACTCTGCAGTCACTCACACTCTGCAGTCACTCACACTCTGCACTCACACTCTGCACTCGAACTCTGCACTCAAACTCTACACTCACTCTGCACTCACTCTGCACTCACACTCACTCTGAACTCACTCTACACTCGCTCTGCACTCACTCTGCACTCACGACCACTCACTCTGCACTCTGCACTCACTCTGCACTCACTCTGCACTTTCTCTGCAGGCACATTGCATCTGCCCTCACTCTGCCCTCTCTGCACTCACTCTGCACTCACACTCACTCTGTACTCACTCTGCACTCACTCTGCACTTACTCTGCACTCACACTCACTCTGCACTCACTCTGCACTCACACCCACACTCACTCTGCACTCACTCTGCACTCACTCTCACTCCGCACTCACTCTGCAGTCACTCTCTCTGCATTCACTCTGCACTCACTCTGCAGTCACTCTCACTCTGCACTCACTCTCACTCTGCACTCACACTGCACTCACACTCACTCTGCACCCACACTGCAGTCACTCTCATGCTGCACTCACTCTGCACTCACTCCCACTCTGCACTCATTCTGCACTCACTCTCACTCTGCACTCACACTGCAGTCACACTCACTCTGCACTCACTCTGCACTCACTCTGTAGTCACACTCACTCTGCACTCACTCTGCAGTCACTCACACTCTGCAGTCACTCACACTCTGCACTCACACTCTGCACTCACACTCTGCACTCATACTCTGCACTCAAACTCTACACTCACTCTGCACTCATTCTGCACTCACTCTCACTCTGCACTCACACTGCAGTCACACTCACTCTGCACTCACACTGCAGTCACACTCACTCTGCACTCACTCAGCACTCACTCTGTAGTCACACTCACTCTGCACTCACTCTGCAGTCACACTCACTCTTCACTCACTCTGCATTCACTCTCATTCTGCAGTCACTCTCACTCTGCATTTACTCACACTCTGCAGTCACTCACACTCTGCACTCACACTCTGCACTCAAACTCTACACTCACTCTGCACTCATTCTGCACTCACTCTCACTCTGCACTCACACTGCAGTCACACTCACTCTGCATTCACACTGCAGTCACACTCACTCTGCACTCACTCTGTAGTCACACTCACTCTGCACTCACTCTGCACTCACTCTGCAGTCACACTCACTCTTCACTCACTCTGCATTCACTCTCACTCTGCAGTCACTCTCACTCTGCAGTTACTCACACTCTGCAGTCACTCACACTCTGCACTCACACTCTGCACTCAAACTCTGCACTCAAACTCTACACTCACTCTGCACTCACGCTGCACTCACTCTCACTCTGCACTCACTCTACACTCACTCTGCACTCACACTGCAGTCACACTCACTCTGCACTCACTCTGCACTCACTCTGTAGTCACACTCACTCTGCACTCACTCTGCACTCACTCTGCAGTCACACTCACTCTTCACTCACTCTGCATTCACTCCCACTCTGCAGTCACTCCCACTCTGCAGTCACTCACACTCTGCACTCACACTCTGCACTCAAACTCTACACTCACTCTGCACTCACGCTGCACTCACTCTCACTCTGCACTCACTCTACACTCACTCTGCACTCACACTGCAGTCACACTCACTCTGCACTCACACTGCAGTCACACTCACTCTGCACTCACTCTGTAGTCACACTCACTCTGCACTCACTCTGCACTCACTCTGCAGTCACACTCACTCTTCACTCACTCTGCATTCACTCTCACTCTGCAGTCACTCTCACTCTGCAGTTACTCACACTCTGCAGTCACTCACACTCTGCACTCACACTCTGCACTCAAACTCTGCACTCAAACTCTACACTCACTCTGCACTCACGCTGCACTCACTCTCACTCTGCACTCACTCTACACTCACTCTGCACTCACACTGCAGTCACACTCACTCTGCACTCACTCTGCACTCACTCTGTAGTCACACTCACTCTACACTCACTCTGCACTCACTCTGCAGTCACACTCACTCTTCACTCACTCTGCATTCACTCCCACTCTGCAGTCACTCCCACTCTGCAGTCACTCACACTCTGAAGTCACTCACACTCTGCACTCACACTCTGCACTCGAACTCTGCACTCAAACTCTACACTCACTCTGCACTCACTCTGCACTAACACTCACTCTGCACTCACTCTACACTCACTCTGCACTCACTCTGCACTCACAACCACACTCACTCTGCACTCTGCACTCACTCTGCACTCACTCTGCACTTTCTCTGCAGGCACATTGCATCTGCCCTCACTCTGCCCTCTCTGCACTCACTCTGCACTCACACTCACTCTGTACTCACTCTGCACTCACTCTGCACTTACTCTGCACTCACACTCACTCTGCACTAACTCTGCACTCACACCCACACTCACTCTGCACTCACTCTGCACTCACTCTCACTCTGCACTCACTCTGCAGTCACTCTCTCTGCATTCACTCTGCACTCACTCTGCATTCACTCTCACTCTGCACTCACTCTCACTCTGCACTCACACTGCAGTCACACTCACTCTGCACCCACACTGCAGTCACTCTCATGCTGCACTCACTCTGCACTCACTCCCACTCTGCACTCATTCTGCACTCACTCTCCCTCTGCACTCACACTGCAGTCACACTCACTCTGCACTCACTCTGCACTCACTCTGTAGTCACACTCACTCTGCACTCACTCTGCACTCACTCTGCAGTCACACTCACTCTTCACTCACTCTGCATTCACTCTCACTCTGCAGTCACTCTCACTCTGCAGTCACTCACACTCTGCAGTCACTCACACTCTGCACTCACACTGCAGTCACACTCACTCTGCACTCACACTGCAGTCACACTCACTCTGCACTCACTCAGCACTCACTCTGTAGTCACACTCACTCTGCACTCACTCTGCACTCACTCTGCAGTCACACTCACTCTTCACTCACTCTGCATTCACTCTCACTCTGCTGTCACTCTCACTCTGCAGTCACTCACTTTCTGCAGCCACTCACACTCTGCACTCACACTCTGCACTCGAACTCTGCACTCAAACTCTACACTCGCTCTGCACTCATTCTGCACTCACTCTCACTCTGCACTCACACTGCAGTCACACTCACTCTGCACTCACACTGCAGTCACACTCACTCTGCACTCACTCAGCACTCACTCTGTAGTCACACTCACTCTGCACTCACTCTGCAGTCACACTCACTCTTCACTCACTCTGCATTCACTCTCACTCTGCAGTCACTCTCACTCTGCAGTCACTCACACTCTGCAGTCACTCACACTCTGCACTCACACTCTGCACTCAAACTCTGCACTCAAACTCTACACTCACTCTGCACTCACGCTGCACTCACACTCACTCTGCACTCACTCTACACTCACTCTGCACTCACACTGCAGTCACAGTCACTCTGCACTCACTCTGCACTCACTCTGTAGTCACACTCACTCTGCACTCACTCTGCAGTCACACTCACTCTTCACTCACTCTGCATTCACTCTCACTCTGCTGTCACTCTCACTCTTCAGTCACTCACACTCTGCAGTCACTCACACTCTGCACTCACACACTGCACTCGAACTCTGCACTCAAACTCTACACTCACTCTGCACTCACTCTGCACTAACACTCACTCTGCACTCACACTGCAGTCACACTCACTCTGCACTCACTCTGCACTCACTCTGTAGTCACACTCACTCTGCACTCACTCTGCAGTCACACTCACTCTTCACTCACTCTGCATTCACTCTGCAGTCACACTCACTCTTCACTCACTCTGCATTCACTCTCACTCTGCAGTCACTCTCAATCTGCAGTCACTCACACTCTGCAGTCACTCACACTCTGCACTCACACTGCAGTCACACTCACTCTGCACTCACACTGCAGTCACACTCACTCTGCACTCACTCAGCACTCACTCTGTAGTCACACTCACTCTGCACTCACTCTGCACTCACTCTGCAGTCACACTCACTCTTCACTCACTCTGCATTCACTCTCACTCTGCTGTCACTCTCACTCTGCAGTCACTCACACTCTTTAGCCACTCACACTCTGCACTCACACTCTGCACTCGAACTCTGCACTCAAACTCTACACTCGCTCTGCACTCATTCTGCACTCACTCTCACTCTGCACTCACACTGCAGTCACACTCAAAGTCAAAGTCAAAGTCAAAATTTTTTTATTTGTTTCGGTACTCGATTGAGGACCACAAAATAAAATATATACAATATACATTCACATTTAATACATTTTTAGTGAAATTTTCAAAAACTTAAAAATTTTATAGCAAACATATTCGTTTGGGGGATTTTTACAAATTAATAAAAGGTCCTTTGAGTTTACGATCCTACATGATCGATAAATGGGTATAAGACATGATAACCTTGCTTTCACAATTACTGTATTAGGACATATAAAAAGAAGATGTTCCAAATTCTGACTGCCCCCCTGACAAAAGGAACATAAAGCTGTCTTTTCTGATCTCCAGGTAGAGGTAAAAGTTAGTACAGGAAGGATTCCTAGACGCAGCATCATAATTGCGCGTCTTGCACCGTGTATGAGGGTATAGTCTAGATATGGTAGGTATTGCTTATATTCATGGGAGTCTACATAGGTTTTATACAAGGATAAACTAACACAATGTGAATGGTCAGTGTCATAGCTCAATTTAGGGGTGAATTTTTTTAAAAATAGTTTGAGTTGGGCTGGAGACCATGTAGACAATATTTCTACATTAATTTTAGCAAGCTGAAGAGCCTCTCGCATATTTTTTAAAAAAGTGAGATTGGTGGAACCGATGTTAAATGTCTCGATTTTTAATAAACTTCGGAGAGTGCCTTCCTTGGAGTGGAGAAGATTATAAGCCCACCTTATGATACTAGCTACAGCCGTAGCGTAGGCACTCGTGATGTTGCATTCCAGTCTCAGCACCTGTACTGGAGTAGATGTAGAGAACTTCAGTAAGTTTTTTAGTATTTTACCTTCAATTAAGTTCATGTATGTCCATTGAAAAATAGGAATGTATTCCGAAGCATATGAGACAACTGGCGGAATCTTCGCTCGATAAACTTGAATCAGTGCCGAAAAGTGCCTATGTCCAGTAGCAGAATATAGGCGGGACAATGCCCCAGCATGTAGGTCACTTTTCCTTTTTAAATGATCAATTTGACTCTTGTTACTCATATTTTGCGAAAAAATTCTGCCCAAGTAAGTATATTCCTTTACCTGCTCTACTTTCTCCCCTCCCAACTTCCATTCATATCTCACCCTTTTCTTTTGGTTAGAGAAAGCAACCACTTTGGTCTTACTAATGTTTGGAATTAGGAAATTTTTTTTGGAGTACTGATGTAAAGTGTCTAGAAGATTTTGAAGTCCAAATGGTGTTAGATCAAACAGGACAATGTCGTCCGCATACAGCAGGGAATGAATATACTCGTTGGCTATCTTTGGCGACGTACTTAAACATTGTTGTAAATTACTTGGTAAATCACTTAAGTACAAAGAAAATAATATTGGAGCCAAGAGGCACCCTTGTTTTAAACCATTTGATGTGAAAATTACCCTTGATAGACCTTTATCACTCCCCATTTGAATACGGCACCAAGTGTCGCTGTGAAGATTCACTATTAAGAGCAGTAGCTGTTCTGGTATGCCCATTTTTCTCAGTTTTGACCACAGGGTCGGTCTGTCTACTCGATCGAAGGCCGTCGAGTAGTCTATGAACGCTGCATAGATGGTTTGCTTTTTCCCTGATACATATTTGTCCAGAATTGTTTGAAGAATAGCTACATTGTCAGTCACTGCATGGTTTGGACGAAATCCAGACTGAAACATAGGGATTAAACCCAGGGAAAATGCCCAAGTTTTTAACCTGTCCAATATTTCTGCAGCGAAGATCTTGCCGACAGCATCCATGAGGGCAATTTGCCTATAGTTTCCCGGGATGCTTCTTTTTCCTTTTTTGTAGATCGGGATGATTATACTCCCCTTCCAGGAGGTTGGCATTTTGCCACTATCGATTATATAATTAAATAGTGGCGAAAGTAGCCGTCCCCATTCTTTGTGGTCAGTTTGGTATGCCTTGATAGGTATCTGATCGGGTCCCGATGCGCCAGTACTTTTTGCCCATCTTATGATTTTAGAGACAGACACGGCCGACGTTTTATTGATTTTTTCGTCACTCTTTCCCGGACCTTGTACTTCAGCTTCGCCATTATTAATCAACCTGTTTGGACTATAAAGCTCTCGGAGGTAAATTTCCCAGTCCTCTTCAGTAACAGGAGTTGATTCTAACTTTTTCTTGGTTCCAGTCATTATTGCAATCAGTGCCCAATATTTGCGCTGGTTTTTTTGTTTGGCTGCTTCTTGGATTTCAATCCAATTGGTGTCCTGCTTCATTTTTTTCTGTTTAGTTTTTTCTCGTCTTATTTGGTTTTTTAATCTATTAATTTTCTTTTTATTTGTAAGTGAGAAGTTCAAAAACTGGGCACGTATCAGCCTGTTGATTTGTTTTACAACTGGTTTGTTTGAATTTTTATGATTACTACTTCGTTTACTTTTCCTTAATTTTGTTTGATCTAACTTACTTTGTAGTACATATTTCAGCTTATTTAATATGCAGTCAAAGTTCTTTATAAGATCGGCTGAATATGTAGTAGTCAACAAATTCGTTTGAGAGACCAATAGCCTCACATGGTCCAAGTTTTCTGACCCCCAGTAAATACGGCCCCTCGTTGCATTTACTTCCAGTGTAGTTTGATGAAATATCGGCTGATACTGGAAAGTGGTTTGTAGAATCCATTCAGTTGATAGACATAGAATAGCATGGTCACTTTCCTCATTGAATGTGATTGATAGTTGACTCATTCGATCTTTTTCGCCGATCCCACATATGAAATAGTCAAGGATAGAGGGAGATCCATTACCCTGCCTCGTGTACGATGCTGGTTTATCGCCATGTATATTACCATTTAAAATAGTCCCGTTTATTCTTGGGAGAAATGATAATAATGCGCGACCTCTCCTATCAGATTTCATTCCTTTTGGGAGTACGGGGAGTGATGTTTCCAAGGATTCTTCATTTAAGAGGAGAGCCCATTTCTTTATTTCGCAGTTAGATATTTTTGCATTCATATCTCCCATTATAATAAAAGGCATGTTGGGTTGTTCTTCAATGATTTGAGAGATGGTCTCCATTAGGTGTTCAAACAACAGATCGCAGTTACTACTGGGAGGCGCATAGATGTTGAAGAGTAGTAAAAAAGTGGGTGATATTTGGGATTTAAGAGATACCTTTAAACATTGTAAATTATCCGTCTTTGTATTAATTATTTCTTGCGACCAAGAATAATCTTCTTTTAATAAGATTGCTAAACCGCCTTTAGCATGGCCCCTTCTAGAACTTTTTGCCAGGGTTTCAAATACATAGTATCCTTTTTGAGTAAAAGGTTTAGTATTCCATGTTTCCTGTAAACCCATAATGTCAGGGAGGCTTTCTGTTACATACTTCATTTTATTGTCCATCTTCCCAGCCAAGTTCCAGGATAGTAGCGTCATACCTTTGCTAAACTTGATTTTTTTGAGGTTTAACAATTTTTTTACTGTTTAGGGTTTCAGATAACCATGCCCAAGATTTTGTCGTATTCTCATTATCGGTAGGTCTTATTTCCCTGGACCATACTGACCTCTCTCCTTCCTTTACTTGTATTTTTAGCGAGTCTTTTCTTGTGGAATTTGAAGCTGTTTCTCCCCAGAGTGTACTATTAATTTCATTCCTTCGGTTATTTTGTCCCAAGGTACCTTTGTTTGAATTGTTGGTAGGTATGGGCTCCACTATGGAAATAACATCATAACCATTTTTATGAAGGATTTCCTTCTCCCTGAGTATGATTCCAGGTAGAACTGGCGAAAAAAAGGAGACTTGTGCTAGTTTCTTATTCTCATTATTAGGAAAGAGAACTAAATCGATTTCGTTACTTGTCAGTGAGGTCAGTGGTGGCATTTCTTGTAGAAGGTTCAATATTCTACCGCGGTTAAGTGGCATCTTGTCAGTAGGGAACAGTTCCTCAATGATTAAGTGTTTGGATATAATTCCTTCCCATGGTTGCGTAATAATAATATTCGCTTCTTCAGCAGCCTTAGTGTTTTGATCTGTTGTTTTATATTCTACCACTGGACAGAATTCTTCAGCTTTTGGGTTCAAGTGTGTTAACAGCGGAGATTTTTGAATTTCTGAAGAATTCATCAAGATTTTGGGAGTGAATTTTTGAAATTTCAGTTTATTTCCTTTTTTCCTTTGTATTCTCCTTAGTGGTTTTCTCTTCTTCCCCCTATCATTTTCCTTCTCATTTCTTTTTTCAGATTGATCTTGTTGACTATTTTTCTGTTCAACGGTAACGCCCAATGGCTCTGCTTTCTTATCCATAATACCCTGGTCCGGCTTGTTATTAGACTCTTTGTACGAAAAAATAGAAAAATGCTTGTTAGTGTTTCCAGTAATGGATTCCGATTCTTCTTTAAACAATTTTTTTAGAGAATATGTGATAAGAGGTTTGTTCTTCTTTCTTAACTCCTTTGTTTTAGTCACAGTTTTAGCTATGTTGTTTGTTTGTGTACTAGCTTCTCGCTGTTTTAAAGTTGTATTAACGTTATTTTGAGAGTCTTCATCTTTTAATGTTTCAAGTGGATCAGATTTTTTTGATATGTAATTATTTTGAATTCCTTTCTTTTTTTCCTCGACTAGGTATTTCAGTATTCCTATTTGCACGTCCAAAGTGTCATCGGAATTAGCAAGAATTTGGCCAAGATGAGTGAGCACTGATTCCAGAATTTCTTGCAATGTAAAAAGCGCCTTTGAGATAGGAGAAGTGATATTTCCAAAGGTTAAGTGTGAAAAAATTGGATCAGTAAAGTTGGCCTGGTTAGGGTATAGGATAGGGGATTTTTCCGGTGAACTGGTTAAAGGATGTATTTGACTCAATGTTATTTCAGATTTTTCTTGTTCTTGCTTTGTATTCATACTCGTAAACACATCCGAGGGTAGCTCATAATCCTTTTTACTTATTGGAGTTGTGGGGGTTATTTGGGCCGTTTCCACGGGAATATTTTGATCTTTCCCTGTGAAAGAAATAATTGCCAGGTTACTTTCTGATTTTGTGCGTCCTCGATAGTCAGTACTCTGGACGAAGAGAGGTAAAGAATCGTATTTTTCCTTATTTATAGGTGATTCTAATTTATTTTGATTTTCAATTGAAAGTGAAGATACAGTTTTTCTCTTCGAAAGGGTGGAAAAGTACGTGTTTATAGCTGGAGTACTTGAAATTTGGCCAGGTTTCAATGAGTTGGCAGCCGTCTTTCTAACAGCGGTTTCAGTCCCCATACGCTTCAAATAAATTGTTCGTGAACGGAGTTTTTTTATAGCCCTCATATTTGGGATCAGACAGTATATTGGCCGCAGTTGATTTTATCTGTTTGATAGGATCGATATTTCTGATGTGTATTTAGAAAAGATTCTATCAAGAATTTAGAAGTGATCATATATAATGGTTACGAAGTATAGATTTGGTAGTACCTCTGTAGCCAAGCATAAATGGGGTGGCCCGTCCCGTCCTCGGTCGTCCCGGACGGCCACAGACGGCCCGCCCTTTGCCCGGGCTTCGCCCCGAGCTGCGTCCCGCGCGCGTCCCGCGTCGCGGTAGATCTGAGGGCAGCAAAGAAGGAGGAGGTTGGGGGCGTGGCCGCCGGGGGAAGAGGCAGCAGCTGTGTGCAGCTGAGGCTGCTGGACCTCGCAGTCCCCCGGTAGGCTCCACGCACAATCAGATGATGCAAGCCTCAACCTGGGAGCGCGTTACTCTCCACGGACTGTGGAGCCGCTCACACCAGGGAGGACAGGGCAAGAAGGCAGTGAGCGGCACCCGCGGAGCGGGTGTCGCGAACAGTTGCTTGAAATACCAGGAAGCAGGGAAGCACACAGCACGAGTCTGGCTCCTCTCGAGTTGCAGGTAGAAAGCCCAGAAAGCGCCAGGCAGCCAGAAGCCCAGGTGAAGTTATTTGCGGAGGCTGGGGGCGTGGCCGCCGGGGGAAGAGGCAGCAGCTGTGTGCAGCTGAGGCTGCTGGACCTCGCAGTCCCCCGGTAGGCTCCACGCACAATCAGATGATGCAAGCCTCAACCTGGGAGCGCGTTACTCTCCACGGACTGTGGAGCCGCTCACACCAGGGAGGACAGGGCAAGAAGGCAGTGAGCGGCACCCGCGGAGCGGGTGTCGCGAACAGTTGCTTGAAATACCAGGAAGCAGGGAAGCACACAGCACGAGTCTGGCTCCTCTCGAGTTGCAGGTAGAAAGCCCAGAAAGCGCTCACTCTGCACTCACACTGCAGTCACACTCACTCTGCACTCACTCAGCACTCACTCTGTAGTCACACTCACTCTGCACTCACTCTGCAGTCACACTCACTCTTCACTCACTCTGCATTCACTCTCACTCTTCAGTCACTCTCACTCTGCAGTCACTCACACTCTGCACTCACACTCTGCACTCAAACTCTGCACTCAAACTCTACACTCACTCTGCACTCACGCTGCACTCACACTCACTCTGCACTCACTATACACTCACTCTGCACTCACACTGCAGTCACAGTCACTCTGCACTCACTCTGCACTCACTCTGTAGTCACACTCACTCTGCACTCACTCTGCAGTCACACTCACTCTTCACTCACTCTGCATTCACTCTCACTCTGCAGTCACTCTCACTCTGCTGTCACTCACACTCTGCAGTCACTCACACTCTGCACTCACACTCTGCACTCGAACTCTGCACTCAAACTCTACACTCACTCTGCACTCACTCTGCACTAACACTCACTCTGCACTCACTCTACACTCACTCTGCACTCACTCTGCACTCACAACCACACTCACTCTGCACTCTGCACTCACTCTGCACTCACTCTGCACTTTCTCTGCAGGCACATTGCATCTGCCCTCACTCTGCCCTCCCTGCACTCACTCTGCACTCACACTCACTCTGTACTCACTCTGCACTCACTCTGCACTTACTCTGCACTCACACTCACTCTGCACTAACTCTGCACTCACACCCACACTCACTCTGCACTCACTCTGCACTCACTCTCACTCTGCACTCACTCTGCAGTGACTCTCTCTGCATTCACTCTGCACTCACTCTGCATTCACTCTCACTCTGCACTCACTCTCACTCTGCACTCACACTGCAGTCACACTCACTCTGCACGCACACTGCAGTCACTCTCATGCTGCGCTCACTCTGCACTCACTCCCACTCTGCACTCATTCTGCACTCACTCTCACTCTGCACTCACACTGCAGTCACACTCACTCTGCACTCACTCTGCACTCACTCTGTAGTCACACTCACTCTGCACTCACTCTGCACTCACTCTGCAGTCACACTCACTCTTCACTCACTCTGCATTCACTCTCACTCTGCAGTCACTCTCACTCTGCAGTCACTCACACTCTGCACTCACACTGCATTCACACTCACACTCACTCTGCACTCACACTGCAGTCACACTCACTCTGCACTCACTCAGCACTCACTCTGTAGTCACACTCACTCTGCACTCACTCTGCAGTCACTCTGCAGTCACACTCACTCTTCACTCACTCTGCATTCACTCTCACTCTGCAGTCACTCTCACTCTGCAGTCACTCACACTCTGCACTCACACTGCATTCACACTCACTCTGCACTCACACTGCAGTCACACTCACTTTGCACTCACTCAGCACTCACTCTGTAGTCACACTCACTCTTCACTCACTCTGCATTCACTCTCACTCTGCAGTCACTCTCACTCTGCAGTCACTCACACTCTGCAGTCACTCACACTCTGCACTCACACTCTGCACTCGAACTCTGCACTCAAACTCTACACTCACTCTGCACTCATTCTGCACTCACTCTCACTCTGCACTCACACTGCAGTCACACTCACTCTGCACTCACACTGCAGTCACAATCACTCTGCACTCACTCTGCACTCACTCTGTAGTCACACTCACTCTGCACTCACTCTGCACTCACTCTGCAGTCACACTCACTCTTCACTCACTCTGCATTCACTCTCACTCTACACTCACTCTGCACTCACACTCACTCTGCACTCACACAGCAGTCACACTCAATCTGCACTTATTCTGCACTCACACTCATTCTGCACTCACTCTGCACTCACACTCACCCTGAACTCACTCTACAATCACACTCACTCTGCACTTACTCTGCACTCACTCTGCACTCAAGCTCACTCTGCACTCACACTCACTCTGAACTCACTCTGCACTCACTCTGCAGTCACTCTCTCGGCATTCACTCTTCACTCACTCTGCAGTCACTCTCACTCTGCCCTCACACTCACTCTGCCCTTACACTCACTCTGCCCTCACACTCAGTCTGCACTCACTCTGCAGTCACTCTCTCTGCATTCACTCTGCACTGACTCTGCACTCACACTCACTCTGCACTCACACTCACTCAGCACTCACTCTGCAATCACACTCACTTTGCACTCACTCTGCACTTATTCTGTACTCACACTCAGGCTGCACTCACTCGGCACTCACTCTGCACTCACACCCACCTCACTCGGCACTCACTCTGCACTCACTCACACTCTGCACTCATACTGCAGTCACACTCACTCTGTACTCACACTGCACTCACTCTGCACTCACTCTCACTCTGCACTCATACTGCAGTCACACTCACTCTGCACTCATTCTGCAATCACTCTGCACTCACTCTGCTCTCACACTGCAGTCACACTCACTCTGCACTCACTCTGCAGTCACACTCACTCTGCACTCACTCTGCAGTCACACTCACTCTGCACTCACTCTCACTCTGCACTCATGCTCACTCTGCACTTACTCTGTACTCACACTCACTCTGTACTCACACTTACTCTGCACTCACACTCACTCTGCACTCACTCTACACTCACTCTGCACTCACTCTGCACTCACAAACACACTCACTCTGCACTCTGCACTCACTCTGCACTCACTCTGCACTTTCTCTGCAGGCACATTGCCTCTGCACTCACTCTGCCCTCTCTGCACTCACTCTGCACTCACACTCACTCTGCACTTACTCTGCACTCACACTCACTCTGCACTCACTCTGCACTCACACCCACACTCACTCTGCACTCACCCTGCACTCACTCTCACTCTGCACTCACTTTGCAGTCACTCTCTCTGCATTCACTCTGCACTCATTCTGCAGTCACTCTCACTCTGCACTCACTCCCACTCTGCACTCACACTCCAGTCACACTCACTCTGCACCCACACTGCAGTCACACAAATTCTGCACTCACTCTGCAATCATTCTCACTCGGCACTCATTTTGCACTCACTCTCACTCTGCAATCACACTGCAGTCACACTCACTCTGCACTCAAACTGCAGTGACACTCTCTCTGTACTCACTCTGCACTCTCTCTGCACTCACTCTGCAGTCACACTCACTCTGCACTCACTGTGCACTCACTATGCAGTCACACTCACTCTTCACTCACTCTGCATTCACTCTCACTCTGCAGTCACTCTCACACAGCAGTCACTCTCAATCTGCACTCACTCTGCAGTCACTCTCACTCTGCACTCACTCTCACTCTGCACTCACACTGCAGTCACACTGACTCTGCACCCACACTGCAGTCACTCTCATGCTGCACTCACTCTGCACTCACTCTCACTCTGCACTTATTCTGCACTCACACTCACTCTGCACTCACACTGCATTCACACTCACTCTGCACTCACTCTGCAGTCACACTCACTCTGCACTCACTCTGCACTCACTCTGCAGTCACACTCACTCTTCACTCACTCTGCATTCACTCTCACTCTGCAGTCACTCTCACTCTGCAGTCACTCACACTCTGCAGTCACTCACACTCTGCACTCACACTCTGCACTCGAACTCTGCACTCAAACTCTACACTCACTCTGCAATCACTCTGCACTCACTCTCACTCTGCACTCAACATGTACTCACTCTGCACTCACTCTGCAATCACTCTGCATTTACTCTGCACTCACTCTGCACTCACACTCACTCTGCACACACTCTGCACTCACTCACTCTCACTCTGCTCTCACTCTGCACTCACACTGCAGTCACACTCACTCTGCACCAACACTGCAGTCACACTCACTCTGCACTCACTCTGCACTCACTCTGCACTCACTCTCACTCTGCACTCACTTTGCAGTCACTCTCTCTGCATTCACTCTGCACTCATTCTGCAGTCACTCTCACTCTGCACTAACTCTCACTCTGCACTCACACTCCAGTCACACTCACTCTGCACCCACACTGCAGTCACACTAATTCTGCACTCACTCTGCACTCATTCTCACTCGGCACTCATTATGCACTCACTCTCACTCTGCACTCACACTGCAGTCACACTCACTCTGCACTCACACTGCAGTGACACTCTCTCTGCACTCACTCTGCACTCTCTCTGCAGTCACACTCACTCTGCACTCACTGTGCACTCACTATGCAGTCACACTCACTCTTCACTCACTCTGCATTCACTCTCACTCTGCAGTCACTCTCACACAGCAGTCACACTCAATCTGCACTCACTCTGCAGTCACTCTCACTCTGCAGTCACTCTCACTATGCACTCACACTGCAGTCACAATCACTCTGCACCCACACTGCAGTCACTCTCATCCTGCTCACTCTGCACTCACTCTCACTCTGCACTTATTCTGCACTCACTCTCACTCTGCACTCACACTGCAGTCACACTCACTCTGCACTCACACTGCAGTCACACTCACTCTGCACTAAGCATGGGCGGAAAATCCGTTTCACTCGCGGATTTTGCGGATTTTCGGGAAATTCGCATTCCGCGAGATTCGCGAATCTCCCGCAAAATCCGCAAATCCGCGAGCAGCGGATTTTGCTCGCACTGCTCGCACTGTTCGCG
The DNA here is from genome assembly GCF_964263255.1 of Lissotriton vulgaris. NCBI lineage: Eukaryota > Metazoa > Chordata > Amphibia > Caudata > Salamandridae > Lissotriton > Lissotriton vulgaris. The sequence continues at coordinate 1,376,670,537 of NC_141685.1, read as the reverse complement.
TGAGTTCGCGGCTTCCCAGTACAACTTCGCGCCCCGCGAATAAGTGCTAAATTGCAGAAATACGATCTTAGCAAAACTGAAACTACTTACCAGGTTCAAAAGTTCAGGCTCATCATTAGTAGCCATTTCTGTAGTGCTTCCTGAGGGGCCCCTCCAGAGTTCAGTTGCCAGTTGCAACTATTATGTGACCCTGCTCTGAACCTCAGAATAGTTACACATATGCCACAAAGGTCCTGAATTACAGCTAAGGGAGACAAGCAGGAGCCAGGCTGGAAGTTAAAATCCATTAATCAGCCCCTAATTCATTATTGTCAGTTGGGGCAGGGCAGGTGTTGTAACTAATTTTGCAACAATGAAAGCACTTAGCAAGTGCAAAAGATCACTAATCAGGGCGCACTAAGGAAGCAGATGCCAGCTAAAAAAATATTCTGTGACACATTAATCAGCCCCAAATTAATTCAGGTCACTTGAGGCAGGGAAGGTGTGCTTTGCTTTGCCGAAAATAATGTACACTGGACAACCAGAGGGTGTGGTGATGAAACAGAGGGTGGCATGGGTGGGCCAGAGGGTGGCATGAGTAGTCAGAGAGTGGCAGTGGTGACAGAGAGTGGCAGTGATGAAGAAGAGTGTCCCAAACAGGCTGGACACGTAGAAACAACAAGTTCACAAAACTTGCGACCCGACAGGTAAGTTCGCAAATTGCGAAATTGTAAAAACCCTCGCAAACTGGCAGAAACACGGGCGAACACAAAAAAAAAAAATCCGCAAATTCGCGGGAATTCGCGGATTTTGCGGATTGCGAGTTCGCAAATCCGCAAAATTCGCGAACGCGAGATTTGCAAAATTCGCCCATGCTTACTCTGCACTCACTCTGCAATCACTCTGCAGTCACACTCACTCTGCACTCACTCTGCACTCACTCTGCAGTCACACTCACTCTTCACTCACTCTGCATTCATTCTCACTCTGCAGTCACTCTCACTCTGCAGTCACTCACACTCTGCAGTCACTCACACTCTGCACTCACACTCTGCACTCTGCAATCACTCTGCATTTACTCTGCACTCACTCTGCACTCACTCTGCACTCACACTCACTCTGCACACACTCTGCACTCACTCTCACTCTGCTCTCACTCTGCACTCACACTGCAGTCACACTCACTCTGCACTCACACTGCAGTCACACTCACTCTGCACTCACTCTGCACTCTCTCTGCACTCACTCTGCAGTCACACTCACTGTGCACTCACTGTGCACTCAATCTGCATTCACATTCACACTTCACTCACTCTGCATTCACTCTCACTCTGCAGTCACTCTAACTCTGCAGTCACTCTCACTCTGCAGTCATTTACACTCTGCAGTCACTCACACTGCACTCACACTCTGCACTCACACTCTGCACTTGAAGTCTGCACTCACACTCTACACTCACTGTGCACTCACTCTACACTCATGCTCACTCTGCACTCACTCTGTACTCACTCTGCACTCACTCTGCAATCACTCTGCATTTACTCTGCACTCACTCTACACTCACTCTGCACTCACACTCACTCTGCACTCACTCTCACTCTGCACTCACTCTGCACTCACACTCACTCTGCACTCACACAGCAGTCACACTCAATCTGCACGCACTCACACTCACTCTGCACTCACTCTGCACTCACACTCCCCCTGCACTCCCTCTACACTCACACTCACTCTGCACTTACTCTGCACTCACTCTTCACTCACACTCACTCTGCACTCACTCTGCAGTCACTCTAAACTCACTTGAATTCTGCACTCACTCTCACTCTGCAGTCACTCTCACTCTGCACTCACTCTCTCTGCATTCACTCTTCACTCACTCTGCACTCACTCTCACTCTGCACTCACACTCACTCTGCACTCAGTCTGCACTCACGCTCACTCTGCACTCACTCTGCATTCACTCTCACTCTGCAGTCACTCTCACTCTGCAGTCACTCACACTCTGCAGTCACTCACACTCTGCACTCACACTCTGCACTCGAACTCTGCACTCAAACTCTACACTCACTCTGCACTCACTCTGCACTCACACTCACTCTGCACCCACACTGCAGTCACACTCATTCTGCACTCACACTGCAGTCACACTCATTCTGCACTTACTCTGCACTCACACTCACTCTGCACTCACTTTGCACTCACACCCACACTCACTCTGCACTTACTCTGCACTCACTCTCACTCTGCACTCACACTGCAGTCACACTCACTCTGCGCTCACACTGTAGTCACACTCAATCTCTGCACTCACTCTGCACTCACTCTGCACTCTCTCTGCACTCACTCTGCAGTCACACTCACTCTGTACTCACTGTGCACTCACTCTGCAGTCACATTCACACTTCACTCACTCTGCATTCACTCTCACTCTGCAGTCACTCTCACTCTGCAGTCACTCTCACTCTGCAGTCACTCACACTCTGCAGTCACTCACACTGCACTCCCACTCTGCACTCACACTCTACACTCACTCTGCACTCACTCTGCACTCACTCTCACTCTGCACTCACTCTGTACTCACTCTGCACTCACTCTGCAATCACTCTGCATTTACTCTGCACTCACTCTACACTCACTCTGCACTCACACTCACTCTGCACTCACTCTCACTCTGCACTCACTCTGCACTCACACTCACTCTGCACTCACTCTGCACTCACACAGCAGTCACACTCAATCTGCACTCACTCACACTCACTCTGCACTCACTCTGCACTCATTCTTCACTCACACTCACTCTGCACTCACTCTGAACTCACTCTAATTCTGCACTCACTCTCACTCTGCAGTCACTCTCACTCTGCACTCACTATCTCTGCATTCACTCTTCACTCACTCTGCAGTCACTCTCACTCTGCACTCACACTCACTCTGCACTCACACAGCAGTCACACTCAATCTGCACTCACTCTGCACTCACACTCACTCTGCACTCACTCTGCACTCACACTCACCCTGCACTCCCTCTACACTCACACTCACTCTGCACTTACACTGCACTCACTCTTCACTCACACTCACTCTGCAGTCACTCTGAACTCACTCAAATTCTGCACTCACTCTCACTCTGCAGTCACTCCCACTCTGCACTCACTCTCTCTGCATTCACTCTTCACTCACTCTGCAGTCACTCTCACTCTGCACTCACACTCACTCTGCACTCACACTCACTCTGCACTTACTCTGCACTCACGCTCACTCTGCACTCACACTCACTCTGAACTCACTCTGCACTCACTCTGCAGTCACTCTCTCTGCATTCACTCTTCACTCACTCTGCACTCACTCTCACTCTGCACTCACTCTGCACTCACACTCACTCTGCACTCACACAGCAGTCACACTCAATCTGCACTCACTCTGCACTCACACTCACTCTGCACTCACTCTGCACTCACACTCACCCAGCACTCACTCTACACTCACACTCACTCTGCACTTACTCTACACACACTCACTCTGCAGTCACTCTGAACTCACTCTAATTCTACACTCACTCTCACTCTGCACTCACTCTCTCTGCATTCACTCTTCACTCACTCTGCAGTCACTCTCACTCTGCACTCACACTCACTCTGCACTCACTCTGCACTCACGCTCACTCTGCACTCACACTCACTCTGAACTCACTCTGCACTCACTCTGCAGTCACTGTCTCTGCATTCACTCTTCACTCACTCTGCAGTCACTCTCACTCTGCCCTCACACTCACTCTGCCCTTACACTCACTCTGCCCTCACACTCAGTCTGCACTCACTCTGCAGTCACTCTCTCTGCATTCACTCTGCACTGACTCTGCACTCACTCTGCACTCACTCTCACTCTGCACTCACTCTGTACTCACTCTGCACTCACTCTACAATCACTCTGCATTTACTCTGCACTCACTCTACACTCACTCTGCACTCACACTCACTCTGCACTCACTCTCACTCTGCACTCACTCTGCACTCACACTCACTCTGCACTCACTCTGCACTCACACAGCAGTCACACTCAATCTGCATGCACTCACACTCACTCTGCACTCACTCTGCACTCACACTCACCCTGCACTCCCTCTACACTCACACTCACTCTGCACTTACTCTGCACTAACTCTTCACTCACACTCACTCTGCACTCACTCTAATTCTGCACTCACTCTCACTCTGCAGTCACTCTCACTCTGCACTCACTCTCTCTGCATTCACTCTTCACTCACTCTGCATTCACTCTCACTCTGCACTCACACTCACTCTGCACTCACTCTCTCTGCATTCACTCTTCACTCACTCTGCAGTCACTCTCACTCTGCACTCACACTCACTCTGCACTCACACTCACTCTGCACTTACTCTGCACTCACGCTCACTCTGCACTCACACTCACTCTGAACTCACTCTGCACTCACTCTGCAGTCACTCTCTCTGCATTCACTCTTCACTCACTCTGCACTCACTCTCACTCTGCACTCACTCTGCACTCACACTCACTCTGCACTCACTCTGCACTCACACAGCAGTCACACTCAATCTGCACTTACTCTGCACTCACACTCACTCTGCACTCACTCTGCACTCACACTCACCCTGCACTCACTCTGCAGTCACTCTGAACTCACTCTAATTCTACACTCACTCTCACTCTGCACTCACTCTCTCTGCATTCACTCTTCACTCACTCTGCAGTCACTCTCACTCTGCACTCACACTCACTCTGCACTCACTCTGCACTCACGCTCACTCTGCACTCACACTCACTCTGAACTCACTCTGCACTCACTCTGCAGTCACTCTCTCTGCATTCACTCTTCACTCACTCTGCAGTCACTCTCACTCTGCCCTCACACTCACTCTGCCCTTACACTCACTCTGCCCTCACACTCAGTCTGCAATCACTCTGCAGTCACTCTCTCTGCATTCACTCTGCACTGACTCTGCACTGACTCTGCACTCACTCTGCACTCACACTCACTCAGCACTCACTCTGCACTCACACCCACCTCACTCGGCACTCACTCTGCACTCACTCTCACTCTGCACTCATACTGCAGTCACACTCACTCTGCACTCACTCTGCACTCACTCTCACTCTGCACTCATACTGCAGTCACACTCACTCTGCACTCATTCTGCAAACACTCTGCACTCACTCTGCTCTCATACTGCAGAGACACTCACTCTGCACTCACTCTGCAGTCACACTCACTCTGCACTCACTCTGCAGTCACACTAATTCTGCACTCACTCTGCACTCATTCTCACTCGGCACTCATTCTGCACTCACTCTCACTCTGCACTCACACTGCATTCACTCTCACTCTGCACTCACACTGCAGTGACACTCTCTCTGCACTCACTCTGTACTCACTCTGCAGTCACACTCACTCTGCACTCACTGTGGACTCACTATGCAGTCACACACACTCTTCATTCACTCTGCATTCACTCTCACTCTGCAGTCACTCTCACACAGCAGTCACACTCAATCTGCACTCACTCTGCAGTCACTCTCACTCTGCACTCACTCTCACTCTGCACTCACACTGCAGTCACTTTCATGCTGCACTCACTCTGCACTCACTCTCACTCTGCACTTATTCTGCACTCACTCTCACTCTGCACTCACACTGCAGTCACACTCACTCTGCATTCACACTGCAGTCACACTCACTCAGCACTCACTCTGCACTCACTCTGCAGTCACACTCATTCTTCACTCACTCTGCATTCACTCTCACTCTGCAGTCACTCTCACTCTGCAGTCACTCACACTCTGCAGTCACTCACACTCTGCACTCACTCTACACTAACTCTGCACTCACACTGCAGTCACACTCACTCTGCACTCAATCTGCACTCACTCTGTAGTCACACTCACTCTGCAGTCACACTCACTCTTCACTCACTCTGCATTCACTCTCACTCTGCAGTCACTCACACTCTGCAGTCACTCACACTCTGCACTCACACTCTGCACTCGAACTCTGCACTCAAACTCTATACTCACTCTGCACTCACTCTGCACTCACACTCACTCTGCACTCACTCTACACTCATTCTGCACTCACTCTGCACTCTGCACTCACTCTGCACTCACTCTGCACTTTCTCTGCAGGCATATTGCATCTGCCCTCACTCTGCCCTCTCTGCACTCACTCTGCACTCACACTCACTCTGTTCTCACTCTGCACTCACTCTGCATTTACTCTGCACTCACACTCACTCTGCACTCACTCTGCACTCACACCCACACTCACTCTTCACTCATTCTGCACTCACTCTCACTCTACACTCACTCTGCAGTCACTCTCTCTGCATTCACTCTGCACTCACTCTGCAGTCACTCTCACTCTGCACTCACTCTCACTCTGCACTCACACTGCAGTCACACTCACTCTGCACCCACACTGCAGTCACTCTCATGCTGCACTCACTCTGCACTCACTCCCACTCTGCACTCATTCTGCACTCACTCTCACTCTGCACTCACACTGCAGTCACACTCACTCTGCACTCACTCTGCACTCACACAGCAGTCACACTCAATCTGCACTTACTCTGCACTCACACTCACTCTGCACTCACTCTGCACTCACACTCACCCTGCACTCACTCTGCAGTCACTCTGAACTCACTCTAATTCTACACTCACTCTCACTCTGTACTCACTCTCTCTGCATTCACTCTTCACTCACTCTGCAGTCACTCTCACTCTGCACTCACACTCACTCTGCACTCACTCTGCACTCACGCTCACTCTGCACTCACACTCACTCTGAACTCACTCTGCACTCACTCTGCAGTCACTCTCTCTGCATTCACTCTTCACTCACTCTGCAGTCACTCTCACTCTGTCCTCACACTCACTCTGCCCTTACACTCACTCTGCCCTCACACTCAGTCTGCCCTTACACTCACTCTGCCCTCACACTCAGTCTGCACTCACTCTGCAGTCACTCTCTCTGCATTCACTCTGCACTGACTCTGCACTGACTCTGCACTCACTCTGCACTCACACTCACTCAGCACTCACTCTGCACTCACACCCACCTCACTCGGCACTCACTCTGCACTCACTCTCACTCTGCACTCATACTGCAGTCACACTCACTCTGCACTCACTCTGCACTCACTCTCACTCTGCACTCATACTGCAGTCACACTCACTCTGCACTCATTCTGCAAACACTCTGCACTCACTCTGCTCTCATACTGCAGAGACACTCACTCTGCACTCACTCTGCAGTCACACTCACTCTGCACTCACTCTGCAGTCACACTAATTCTGCACTCACTCTGCACTCATTCTCACTCGACACTCATTCTGCACTCACTCTCACTCTGCACTCACACTGCATTCACTCTCACTCTGCACTCACACTGCAGTGACACTCTCTCTGCACTCACTCTGCACTCACTCTGCAGTCACACTCACTCTGCACTCACTGTGCACTCACTATGCAGTCACACACACTCTTCATTCACTCTGCATTCACTCTCACTCTGCAGTCACTCTCACACAGCAGTCACACTCAATCTGCACTCACTCTGCAGTCACTCTCACTCTGCACTCACTCTCACTCTGCACTCACACTGCAGTCACTTTCATGCTGCACTCACTCTGCACTCACTCTCACTCTGCACTTATTCTGCACTCACTCTCACTCTGCACTCACACTGCAGTCACACTCACTCTGCATTCACACTGCAGTCACACTCACTCTGCACTCACTCTGCAGTCACACTCATTCTTCACTCACTCTGCATTCACTCTCACTCTGCAGTCACTCTCACTCTGCAGTCACTCACACTCTGCAGTCACTCACACTCTGCACTCACTCTACACTCACTCTGCACTCACACTGCAGTCACACTCACTCTGCACTCACTCTGCACTCACTCTGTAGTCACACTCACTCTGCACTCACTCTGCAGTCACACTCACTCTTCACTCACTCTGCATTCACTCTCACTCTGCAGTCACTCTCACTCTGCAGTCACTCACACTCTGCAGTCACTCACACTCTGCACTCACACTCTGCACTCGAACTCTGCACTCAAACTCTATACTCACTCTGCACTCACTCTGCACTCACACTCACTCTGCACTCACTCTACACTCACTCTGCACTCACTCTGCACTCTGCACTCACTCTGCACTCACTCTGCACTTTCTCTGCAGGCATATTGCATCTGCCCTCACTCTGCCCTCTCTGCACTCACTCTGCACTCACACTCACTCTGTACTCACTCTGCACTCACTCTGCATTTACTCTGCACTCACACTCACTCTGCACTCACTCTGCACTCACACCCACACTCACTCTTCACTCATTCTGCACTCACTCTCACTCTGCACTCACTCTGCAGTCACTCTCTCTGCATTCACTCTGCACTCACTCTGCAGTCACTCTCACTCTGCACTCACTCTCACTCTGCACTCACACTGCAGTCACACTCACTCTGCACCCACACTGCAGTCACTCTCATGCTGCACTCACTCTGCACTCACTCCCACTCTGCACTCATTCTGCACTCACTCTCACTCTGCACTCACACTGCAGTCACACTCACTCTGCACTCACTCTGCACTCACTCTGCAGTCACCCTCACTCTTCACTCACTCTGCATTCACTCTCACTCTGCAGCCACTCTCACTCTGCATTCACTCACACTCTGCACTCACACTCTGCACTCAAACTCTGCACTCAAACTCTACACTCACTCTGCACTCATTCTGCACTCACTCTCACTCTGCACTCACACTGCAGTCACACCCACTCTGCACTCACACTGCAGTCACACTCACTCTGCACTCACACTGCAGTCACACTCACTCTGCACTCACTCTGCACTCACTCTGCAGTCACACTCACTCTTCACTCACTCTGCATTCACTCTCACTCTGCAGCCACTCTCACTCTGCATTCACTCACACTCTGCACTCAAACTCTGCACTCAAACTCTACACTCACTCTGCACTCATTCTGCACTCACTCTCACTCTGCACTCACACTGCAGTCACACCCACTCTGCACTCACACTGCAGTCGCACTCACTCTGCACTCACACTGCAGTCACACTCACTCTGCACTCACTCAGCACTCACTCTGTAGTCACACTCACTCTGCACTCACTCTGCACTCACTCTGCAGTCACACTCACTCTTCACTCACTCTGCATTCACTCTCACTCTGCAGTCACTCTCACTCTGCAGTCACTCACACTCTGCAGTCACTCACACTCTGCACTCACACTCTGCACTCAAACTCTGCACTCAAACTCTACACTCACTCTGCACTCATTCTACACTCACTCTCACTCTGCACTTACACTGCAGTCACACTCACTCTGCACTCACACTGCAGTCACACTCACTCTGCACTCACTCTGCACTCACTCTGTAGTCACACTCACTCTGCACTCACTCTGCACCCACTCTGCAGTCACACTCACTCTTCACTCACTCTGCATTCACTCTCACTCTGCAGTCACACTCACTCTGCACTCACTCAGCACTCACTCTGTAGTCACACTCACTCTGCACTCACTCTGCACTCACGCTGCACTCACACTCACTCTGCACTCACTCTACACTCACTCTGCACTCACACTGCAGTCACACTCACTCTGCACTCACTCTGCACTCACTCTGTAGTCACACTCACTCTGCACTCACTCTGCAGTCACACTCACTCTTCACTCACTCTGCATTCACTCTCACTCTGCAGTCACTCTCACTCTGCAGTCACTCACACTCTGCAGTCACTCACACTCTGCACTCACACTCTGCACTCGAACTCTGCACTCAAACTCTACACTCACTCTGCACTCACTCTGCACTCACACTCACTCTGAACTCACTCTACACTCGCTCTGCACTCACTCTGCACTCACGACCACTTACTCTGCACTCTGCACTCACTCTGCACTCACTCTGCACTTTCTCTGCAGGCACATTGCATCTGCCCTCACTCTGCTCTCTCTGCACTCACTCTGCACTCACACTCACTCTGTACTCACTCTGCACTCACTCTGCACTTACTCTGCACTCACACTCACTCTGCACTCACTCTGCACTCACACCCACACTCACTCTGCACTCACTCTGCACTCACTCTCACTCTGCACTCACTCTGCAGTCACTCTCTCTGCATTCACTCTGCACTCACTCTGCAGTCACTCTCACTCTGCACTCACTCTCACTCTGCACTCACACTGCACTCACACTCACTCTGCACCCACACTGCAGTCACACTCACTCTGCACTCACTCTGTAGTCACACTCACTCTGCACTCACTCTGCAGTCACTCACACTCTGCAGTCACTCACACTCTGCACTCACACTCTGCACTCAAACTCTACACTCACTCTGCACTCATTCTGCACTCACTCTCACTCTGCACTCACACTGCAGTCACACTCACTCTGCACTCACACTGCAGTCACACTCACTCTGCACTCACTCAGCACTCACTCTGTAGTCACACTCACTCTGCAGTCACACTCACTCTTCACTCACTCTGCATTCACTCTCATTCTGCAGTCACTCTCACTCTGCATTTACTCACACTCTGCAGTCACTCACTGTAGGAGAGTAGGGTCTGCTATCCTATGGTCACCCCAATTTTTGCTTTTTGCTTCACTGGTTTTCGACTTACTGAGGCTGTGGGCCTGCTAATCAGACCCCCAGCCTGCTGTTCTCTCTCTAAATTTATAATACATGTGCTATAGGTACATACCACAATTGGAAATGGACTCCTTGTCAGCCCCTGTACCATGCACTATAGGTGCCCAGGGCATAGGTGCCACCAAGGCCTACCAGGGGCTGAAGCATAGCTTTTGCCACCCCTGGCTGGTTCTTAAATTGACACAACTGGCTGATCACTCAGCTGGGGCAAGTGGGTGTAATCACCCCTTGCTTAGATATAGTATACCTATATCTAAACCTATATCTGGACACATATATAGCCTGTAAGCCACTCCTATGGAAGGCCTCATCAATCCTGGAGGCAGAGTGCGTGGTTTTATGTGAGATGGTGCTCTGGCATGAGCTGAGCCTGTCTGCAGCTGTCGGGAACAACTCCCTAAGCTGATCCGGGATAATGCCATACCATATACTCTTAAGCGCATTATAATCCTCGCGGTTATATAGCAACTTTGGTTTGGCTTTATCAAAACATGTCGTGTAAGGTGTCATACGAATTGGAATACTATCCCCTCGCCAGTTCTGGCGACGGGGATAGCATTCCACCCTTCTAGAGGGAGAAGACATGTTACTTTACTGAAACGCGGTTGATTTAAAATGAGCCTCAGATCCACAAAATGGATGCCCCTGCCACAGACACGGGTCTGACCTCCTGCTGCTGACCGAAACCCGGCCGAGGAGGCCTGGACAAAGAGTTTCCTGTCACAGGGCGGTGTCAAACCACCCCAGACAGGAGATAGTGGATTGGAGTAGGGAGGTTTCAATGAAACCAGACACTGCCTGGGGAGCACAAGGCTGCCCCTTGCAGGATCCGGCCAAACCGGTTCTGGGGCCTCCCAGCCCCTGTCCCAGCGCGGCCAGGATCAAAGGAGAGGGGTGTAACCACCCCCTTCCTGGGTCCCACCCATAGGAGGGGACCTAGCAGGATGTCCAACCCCCTAGATTCGAATAAGAGGGGGAGCAGTCCCAACGGACCTCAGATCATCCTGAAGAAACATAAGAAACGAAATCTGGACCCTTCGACTTTCTACACGACGTGAGAAGACTGAAGAATCTCCCTTGTGGTCAAGGAGTGACCACCCTGTGCAAACAGGCACCATCCAGCCCTCGACCCTTGCTTTGTTGCAGTTCCCGCCGGAACTCGAGCGACAGAGATCGACGAGATCAAGCTTGCCTGCCTTCTACCTGCCCGATCCACAGTCCCTGCAGAGCTGAGACCCGTGGAGGCGACCGGAAGCGTGGGGCACGCCATCTTGAAAAGGCCACGAGACGCTGACCGTGCAGCCCACGAGTGACCCTCGAAGCTGTACACCGGGGTTTGAGAAGCCCCAGCCCCGAGCTCCACTTGCACCAAAGCTCACCCCTCCACACTCGACGAGTGCTGCGTGGGGCCCTTCTGCTTGTGTGCGCTCGACGCGTTGGCCCGGTCACTTGCCAGCTGGCTTGTGGCCCCTGTGCCGACGAACTTCGAAATACGACTTGCTTTTCTGGTTGCTCCAGATCTGCACCAGCTCCTGTGAAAAGGAGCACCCACTCTGACCCTCCTGGTTCGAGTGATAAGCAATCTCCCGGTTCCGCGTGGATTGCTTTTGCCAAGTGCTGTTTGCTACAATCTTCAAGCCGACGGTGCTGACGGCGAGAGCCTACGTGGGACAGATCGTGACCTGCTCCTGGACGTCGCAGATGCCCCAGAGCCCACGTGACAGCGGAGAGAAGCCTATCGACAACCGCCTGATTGCGCCCGACATTGCCTGGTTCCGTCCTGGTTCCACCCTGGTCACTGCTGAGTGACCCAGACTCTGTCCCCTCTGCTTTCAGGTACTTTTCTACATCGATCCACCCTTGGATCGCACCGGACACTTCTGCTTCACAGCGCCTGCAGCTGCAACAGCTCCAAGCACCCAGAACCTGCGTGACAGAACCCGACGCCACTTCGACCCTGTGCACCCACGGCCTGTGGGTGAGGTAACTTTGCAACGCCGGTGTCTTTACACTGGTACACACCTCTAGGGTCTGTGTCTAAAGTTTTGTGTTCCTAGGTTCAGCGGAAGTATCTTTTTATTCACTTTAATTGACTTTTACGCACCATTGACAGTGCATTGGTGCGCGCTGCACTTTCCGTGCTGCATCCGTCTCCTGTGGGCTACTCCCGACTTCTTCATTGCTTGTCCTGACTGCTCCCAGCGAATCTCTAGGCCCTAGGCCTAACCATTGTTCGTAAAGTGTTACTTATACCACTTTTTTGATATATGGTCTGAGTGGCCACCCGCCCTCATCCATAAACGTGCAACTTTATATGTGTAACAGTGCTTTTGATTTAACGCTTGTGCCCCTTTCCTCATAAAGAGTACTGGGGAGTAATTTAGTAATAAATACATATATTTTTATAATATATACTTGTGTGGTGTCCTTTCATTTGATTACAGGATTGTATGTGGTAAAACAAGCTCGCTTAACACGACCTCTTAAGTTAAGCCTTTAAGGCTGCTTAGTCCATGCTACCACTAGGATAGCTTGTCTACAAGGTTGACTTACAACCTGACATCTTTGGGGTTTGCTTGGACTGATAACCAGTGGTTCCAGAATTGGAAACACTACCTATCAGGCCAACTTCTCACATTGGTGTGCAGCGGTGCGGATTTGAGCTTGCTGTTTGTTTTACCATTGCAATCTTTATCAAATTGAAAGATCACATCAAGTACCTCTAGGTACATATAAATCAAAAGCTTAGCATATTAAGTTCTACTGAACTTAGTAGTTGTAGATTAAAGGGATTAGCACACCCTGACTACAACTCACTAGCAAGGTACAGTAGGAAACCACTTAGTGTAGGTAAGTGCACCACTTACACCTCACTAGCAGTCATGTCTGATACAGGTAGAGCTTCAGGCTCTGCTCCTGTAATAGTTGATCCTATAGGGACAACATCCAGATATGACAACCTTAGCCACAAAGACCTGAGTGCCTTGTGCACAGCCAGGGGGCTAAAAAAGGGCAGAGGCCCTACCATTCCTTCCCTAATAGCTCTCCTAGAAAAGGATGACCTAGATAAGGCGATTCAGACTCCCTTAGAAACAGAGGAAGGGATAAACTCCCCTGAGAATGAGGATCTTCAAGAAGGAGTAGAGGAGGAAGAGGAAGACCCAGAGGAAGGCTCTGATGTAGAAGAGCCTGAAGATCAGGATCAGGTGGGAAACCAGGTACAGGTTGCCAGGCTTAACCAGGCCAACTTGGACCTACATGGGAATGGAGGGGGCCAGCACCACTCCAGATCTCATAACCAAATTCTCCCAGGTAATAGAAGGGAGAGATCTCTGTCAAGGGACTCTCACCTTTCTAGTGCCTCAAGAGAATCTCAAAGAGGAATGACTTCCTCCCAGAGAATAGAGCATAGGGCCAGGATGAGGGCTGTCCAACTCCAAATAGAAAGGGAAGAGGTAGCCTTGGCTCAAGCTAAACTTGCTTTAGCAAGAGAGAAAAAATTGTGTGGCTTAGATGCCACTGGTGGCAGCAAAGTTCCTAAAGAAAAAGACAGGGCCTATGACAATAGAAACCTGACAAAAATTGTGCCCCCCTACAAGGAAGGGGATGATATCCACAAATGGATGACTGCTCTTGAGAGGGCCTGCATGGTACAGCAGGTCCCTGAGGATCAGTGGGCAGCAATTTTATGGTACTCCTTTTCTGAGAAAGGGAGGGACAGGCTCCTCACTGTTAGACCTGAGGATGCCAAAAACTACTCTGTTCTGAAGAGTGCTCTTATTGAAGGGTTTGGCCTAACCACTGAGCAATACAGGTTGTTGTTCAGAGACACCCAAAAAGCACAGACTCAGGACTGGACTGATTTTGTAGATTGTGCCACTAAGGCTCTGGAGGGTTGGCTGCAGGGAAGTAAAGTTTCAGACTATACAGGATTGTACAATCTTATGATGAGAGAACAGATCCTTAATAACTGTCAGAACCAGCTGTTGCATCAATACCTTGTTGACTCTGATTTGACCTCTCCCCAAGAATTGGGAAAGAAGGCAGACAAATGGGTCAGAACAAGGATTAAGCAGAAAAACCAGAACCAAGGTGACCAGAAGAAAACAGACCAGAAGGGTGGGAATCAGAAAGATAAAGAAAAGGACCAGAAGTCTTCAGGCCCCCAAACTAGCAATAAGGAGGGGGGTTCCCAAAATGGAAACAAGAAAAAGAAGAACGATGGCCCAAAGAAACCTTGGTGTAATACCTGCAAATCAGTTTCACACTGGGGCAGTGAATGCACTAAGAAAAATCCAGTCCCCACCACTGCAGCTCCTAAAGCAACTGCACCCCCTAGTACAGTCAGCAGTGGTGGTACACAGCCAAAGGGTTTAGTAGGGTTGACCCTGGGTACTGAGGTGGAATCTGGCCTAGTCAGAATCCCCACACAGGCAGTTCTCCTATATGATGTGGACATATCTTTGCCCACTGCAGTAAGCCCCAGTAACCTGGGCAAATATAGGCAGACTCCCTTAATCAATGAGAAACTGGCTCAGGCCTACAGGGACACTTGTGCCAGTGTCACAATGGTGGCACCTGGCTTTGTGGACCCTGGACAAATTGTACTAGGTGAAAGTTACCTAGTGACCAATGCAAGCAACTCCACTACTTCCCATAGTGTGGCTGTTGTGAACTTCTCCTGGGGAGGGGTAGATGGCCTAAAGAAAGTTGTTGTGAGTGCAGACCTCCCAGTAGACTGTCTGTTAGGCAATGATCTTGAAAGCTCAGTTTGGTCAGAAGTGGAGTACAGGACTCATGCAGAAATGCTAGGGATTTCAGCTCATGTCCTTGCAGTGACAAGGTCTCAGGCTAAGAAGTGCCTTCCTGAACCAGTGGTGGATCTTGAAACAATAGACCAACCACAACCCAAGAGAAGGAGCAAGAGGGTTAAGGCTGTGCCTTCCCACTTGCCCCAGGTTGAGGATCAGGTTTCACAGGAAACTGATTCTGCAGTCCAAGAGGAGACTGTCTCTGAGGAGCTTGAACCTGATCAGGTTGAGTTTCTGGGGACAGGGGGACCCTCAAGGGCAGACCTGGGGCAGGCCCAATTAGATTGCCCTTCACTTGAACCCCTCAGACAGCAAGCTGCTGCTGAGGCTGCAGGGAATGCTCAAGGTACCCATAAAGTGTATTGGGATGAAGGACTCCTTTATTCAGAGGCTAGAGACCCCAAGCCTGGCACAACCAGGAGGTTGGTTATACCTTTGAAGTTTAGGGGCTTCCTTCTTACCTTGGCCCATGATATTCCCCTTGCAGGACACTTAGGCCAGAACAAGACTTGGGACAGGCTTGTTCCACACTTTCACTGGCCTCACATGTCAGAAAATGTCAAGGAGTTTTGTCGCTCCTGTGTCACTTGCCAAGCCAGTAGTAAGTCAGGTGGCACAACAAAGGCCCCCCTGATACCACTACCTGTGGTGGGGGTACCCTTTGAAAGAGTTGGAATAGACATTGTGGGTCCCATGGATCCTCAAACAGCATCTGGGCACAGATTTATACTGGTGGTAGTGGATCATGCCACCAGGTACCCAGAAGCAATTCCCCTGAGGACCACCACAGCTCCTGTGGTGGCAAAAGCCCTCATTGCAGTTTTCTCAAGAGTGGGCTTTCCAAAGGAGGTTCTTTCAGACAGAGGTACCAACTTCATGTCTGGATACTTAAAAGCAATGTGGAAAGAGTGTGGAGTAAACTATAAGTTTACCACACCCTACCATCCACAGTGCAATGGGCTTGTGGAAAGGTTCAACAAGACCCTAAAGGGAATGATAAAAGGTTTACCAGAGAAGCTTAGGCGGAAATGGGACATCCTTTTACCCTGCTTGCTCTTTGCTTACAGAGAGGTCCCACAGAAGGGGGTTGGCTACAGCCCTTTTGAACTTTTGTTTGGCCACCCTGTAAGAGGTCCATTGAGTTTGGTGAAGGAAGGATGGGAGTTACCTCTCAAAAAGCCTAAACTAGACATTGTGGACTATGTACTTGGTCTCCGCTCCAGGATGGCTGAATACATGGAGAGAGCATCCAAAAACCTTGAGGCAAGTCAGGAATTACAGAAAGCCTGGCATGACCAAAAGGCTGGTCTGGTTGAGTACCAGCCAGGGCAGAAGGTGTGGGTGTTGGACCCAGTGGGGCCAGCAGCTCTCCAGGACCAATGGACTGGACCCTACCCTATCATTGAAAAGAAGGGAGAAGTCACCTACCTGGTTGACTTTGGCACCCCTAGGAGCCCCCACAGGGTGCTCCATGTCAATCGTTTGAAAGCATTTGTTGACAGGGAGGACATGAGTCTCCTCATGGCCACAGATGGGGAACAGGAGGAAGAGAGTGACCCTCTCCCAGACCTGCTTTCCCAGAACCCTGATGATGGTTCAGTTGATGGAGTAGCCTTGGCAGGCAGCCTCACTGAGCAGCAACAGGTGGACTGCAGACAGGTGTTGCAGGCCCACAGACACTTGTTTTCACTCACACCCAGTCAGACTAGCTGGTGCACCCATGAGGTGGATACTGGTGACAATCTGCCTGTGAAGAATAAAATCTACAGGCAACCTGACCATGTCAGGGATTGTATAAAGGCTGAGGTGCAAAAGATGTTGGAGCTTGGAGTGATTGAGCCATCAGAGAGCCCATGGGCTAGCCCAGTGGTCCTTGTGCCAAAACCTCATACCAAAGATGGAAAGAGAGAAATGAGGTTTTGTGTGGACTACAGAGGTCTCAATGCTGTCACTAGGACAGATGCTCATCCCATTCCAAGAGCAGATGAGCTCATTGATAAATTGGCTTCTGCCAAGTTTCTGAGCACATTTGATTTGACAGCTGGCTACTGGCAAATCAGACTAGCTGAAGAGTCAAAAGCCAAAACAGCATTCTCTACCCCTAGTGGACATTATCAGTTTGTGGTAATGCCCTTTGGTTTGAAGAATGCACCTGCCACTTTCCAAAGGTTGGTGAACCAAGTCCTTGCTGGGCTGGATGACTTTTGTGCAGCATATCTAGATGATATTGCTGTCTTTAGCTCCACCTGGGAGGATCACCTGATCCACCTGAAGAAAGTTCTGGAGGCCCTGCAAAAGGCAGGCCTGACTATCAAGGCTACTAAGTGCCAGATAGGGCAGAGCAAGGTTGTGTACTTGGGCCACCTAGTAGGTGGGGGTCAAGTTCAACCACTGGAGAGCAAGATCCAGACCATACAGGACTGGACTCCTCCAACTACCCAGACACAAGTCAGAGCCTTCTTGGGCCTGACTGGGTATTACAGAAAATTTGTAAAGAACTATGGGTCCATTGTGACACCATTGAATGACTTGACATCCAAGAAGATGCCCAAAAAGGTTCAGTGGACAGTTAGCTGTCAAAAGGCATTTGATGACCTGAAGAAGGCCATGTGCTCTGCACCTATCCTGAAGAGTCCTGACTACTCCAAACAGTTCATTGTACAGACAGATGCTTCTGAGTTGGGGGTGGGAGCTGTGCTTTCACAACTTAATCAAGATGGTCAAGACCAGCCCATTGCTTTTATTAGCAGAAGGCTGACCCCCAGGGAGAAACGTTGGTCAGCTATTGAGAGGGAGGCCTTTGCTGTGGTTTGGGCCCTGAAGAAGTTGAGGCCATACTTGTTTGGTACTCACTTCCTAATTCAGACAGACCATAAGCCCCTCTTGTGGCTAAATCAGATGAAGGGTGAAAATCCCAAACTGCTCAGGTGGTCCATTTCCCTACAGGGGATGGACTTTACAGTGGAGCACCGCCCAGGGACTGACCATGGTAATGCAGATGGTCTCTCCAGGTACTTCCACTTAGAACATGAAGACTTATCTGGTCAAGGTTAAGTTTAATGTCCCTGCGTTTGGGGGGGGGTTATGTAGGAGAGTAGGGTCTGCTATCCTATGGTCACCCCAATTTTTGCTTTTTGCTTCACTGGTTTTCGACTTACTGAGGCTGTGGGCCTGCTAATCAGACCCCCAGCCTGCTGTTCTCTCTCTAAATTTATAATACATGTGCTATAGGTACATACCACAATTGGAAATGGACTCCTTGTCAGCCCCTGTACCATGCACTATAGGTGCCCAGGGCATAGGTGCCACCAAGGCCTACCAGGGGCTGAAGCATAGCTTTTGCCACCCCTGGCTGGTTCTTAAATTGACACAACTGGCTGATCACTCAGCTGGGGCAAGTGGGTGTAATCACCCCTTGCTTAGATATAGTATACCTATATCTAAACCTATATCTGGACACATATATAGCCTGTAAGCCACTCCTATGGAAGGCCTCATCAATCCTGGAGGCAGAGTGCGTGGTTTTATGTGAGATGGTGCTCTGGCATGAGCTGAGCCTGTCTGCAGCTGTCGGGAACAACTCCCTAAGCTGATCCGGGATAATGCCATACCATATACTCTTAAGCGCATTATAATCCTCGCGGTTATATAGCAACTTTGGTTTGGCTTTATCAAAACATGTCGTGTAAGGTGTCATACGAATTGGAATACTATCCCCTCGCCAGTTCTGGCGACGGGGATAGCATTCCACCCTTCTAGAGGGAGAAGACATGTTACTTTACTGAAACGCGGTTGATTTAAAATGAGCCTCAGATCCACAAAATGGATGCCCCTGCCACAGACACGGGTCTGACCTCCTGCTGCTGACCGAAACCCGGCCGAGGAGGCCTGGACAAAGAGTTTCCTGTCACAGGGCGGTGTCAAACCACCCCAGACAGGAGATAGTGGATTGGAGTAGGGAGGTTTCAATGAAACCAGACACTGCCTGGGGAGCACAAGGCTGCCCCTTGCAGGATCCGGCCAAACCGGTTCTGGGGCCTCCCAGCCCCTGTCCCAGCGCGGCCAGGATCAAAGGAGAGGGGTGTAACCACCCCCTTCCTGGGTCCCACCCATAGGAGGGGACCTAGCAGGATGTCCAACCCCCTAGATTCGAATAAGAGGGGGAGCAGTCCCAACGGACCTCAGATCATCCTGAAGAAACATAAGAAACGAAATCTGGACCCTTCGACTTTCTACACGACGTGAGAAGACTGAAGAATCTCCCTTGTGGTCAAGGAGTGACCACCCTGTGCAAACAGGCACCATCCAGCCCTCGACCCTTGCTTTGTTGCAGTTCCCGCCGGAACTCGAGCGACAGAGATCGACGAGATCAAGCTTGCCTGCCTTCTACCTGCCCGATCCACAGTCCCTGCAGAGCTGAGACCCGTGGAGGCGACCGGAAGCGTGGGGCACGCCATCTTGAAAAGGCCACGAGACGCTGACCGTGCAGCCCACGAGTGACCCTCGAAGCTGTACACCGGGGTTTGAGAAGCCCCAGCCCCGAGCTCCACTTGCACCAAAGCTCACCCCTCCACACTCGACGAGTGCTGCGTGGGGCCCTTCTGCTTGTGTGCGCTCGACGCGTTGGCCCGGTCACTTGCCAGCTGGCTTGTGGCCCCTGTGCCGACGAACTTCGAAATACGACTTGCTTTTCTGGTTGCTCCAGATCTGCACCAGCTCCTGTGAAAAGGAGCACCCACTCTGACCCTCCTGGTTCGAGTGATAAGCAATCTCCCGGTTCCGCGTGGATTGCTTTTGCCAAGTGCTGTTTGCTACAATCTTCAAGCCGACGGTGCTGACGGCGAGAGCCTACGTGGGACAGATCGTGACCTGCTCCTGGACGTCGCAGATGCCCCAGAGCCCACGTGACAGCGGAGAGAAGCCTATCGACAACCGCCTGATTGCGCCCGACATTGCCTGGTTCCGTCCTGGTTCCACCCTGGTCACTGCTGAGTGACCCAGACTCTGTCCCCTCTGCTTTCAGGTACTTTTCTACATCGATCCACCCTTGGATCGCACCGGACACTTCTGCTTCACAGCGCCTGCAGCTGCAACAGCTCCAAGCACCCAGAACCTGCGTGACAGAACCCGACGCCACTTCGACCCTGTGCACCCACGGCCTGTGGGTGAGGTAACTTTGCAACGCCGGTGTCTTTACACTGGTACACACCTCTAGGGTCTGTGTCTAAAGTTTTGTGTTCCTAGGTTCAGCGGAAGTATCTTTTTATTCACTTTAATTGACTTTTACGCACCATTGACAGTGCATTGGTGCGCGCTGCACTTTCCGTGCTGCATCCGTCTCCTGTGGGCTACTCCCGACTTCTTCATTGCTTGTCCTGACTGCTCCCAGCGAATCTCTAGGCCCTAGGCCTAACCATTGTTCGTAAAGTGTTACTTATACCACTTTTTTGATATATGGTCTGAGTGGCCACCCGCCCTCATCCATAAACGTGCAACTTTATATGTGTAACAGTGCTTTTGATTTAACGCTTGTGCCCCTTTCCTCATAAAGAGTACTGGGGAGTAATTTAGTAATAAATACATATATTTTTATAATATATACTTGTGTGGTGTCCTTTCATTTGATTACAGGATTGTATGTGGTAAAACAAGCTCGCTTAACACGACCTCTTAAGTTAAGCCTTTAAGGCTGCTTAGTCCATGCTACCACTAGGATAGCTTGTCTACAAGGTTGACTTACAACCTGACATCTTTGGGGTTTGCTTGGACTGATAACCAGTGGTTCCAGAATTGGAAACACTACCTATCAGGCCAACTTCTCACACTCACACTCTGCACTCACACTCTGCACTCAAACTCTACACTCACTCTGCACTCATTCTGCACTCACTCTCACTCTGCACTCACACTGCAGTCACACTCACTCTGCACTCACACTGCAGTCACACTCACTCTGCACTCACTCTGTAGTCACACTCACTCTGCACTCACTCTGCACTCACTCTGCAGTCACACTCATTTTTCACTCACTCTGCATTCACTCTCACTCTGCAGTCACTCTCACTCTGCAGTTACTCACACTCTGCAGTCACTCACACTCTGCACTCACACTCTGCACTCAAACTCTGCACTCAAACTCTACACTCACTCTGCACTCACGCTGCACTCACTCTCACTCTGCACTCACTCTACACTCACTCTGCACTCACACTGCAGTCACACTCACTCTGCACTCACTCTGCACTCACTCTGTAGTCACACTCACTCTACACTCACTCTGCACTCACTCTGCAGTCACACTCACTCTTCACTCACTCTGCATTCACTCCCACTCTGCAGTCACTCCCACTCTGCAGTCAATCACACTCTGCAGTCACTCACACTCTGCACTCGAACTCTGCACTCAAACTCTACACTCACTCTGCACTCACTCTGCACTAACACTCACTCTGCACTCACTCTACACTCACTCTGCACTCACTCTGCAATCACAACCACACTCACTCTGCACTCTGCACTCACTCTGCACTCACTCTGCACTTTCTCTGCAGGCACATTGCATCTGCCCTCACTCTGCCCTCTCTGCACTCACTCTGCACTCACACTCACTCTGTACTCACTCTGCACTCACTCTGCACTTACTCTGCACTCACACTCACTCTGCACTAACTCTGCACTCACACCCACACTCACTCTGCACTCACTCTGCACTCACTCTCACTCTGCACTCACTCTGCACTCACTCTCTCTGCATTCACTCTGCACTCACTCTGCATTCACTCTCACTCTGCACTCACTCTCACTCTGCACTCACACTGCAGTCACACTCACTCTGCACCCACACTGCAGTCACTCTCATGCTGCACTCACTCTGCACTCACTCCCACTCTGCACTCATTCTGCACTCACTCTCACTCTGCACTCACACTGCAGTCACACTCACTCTGCACTCACTCTGCACTCACTCTGTAGTCACACTCACTCTGCACTCACTCTGCACTCACTCTGCAGTCACACTCACTCTTCACTCACTCTGCATTCACTCTCACTCTGCAGTCACTCTCACTCTGCAGTCACTCACACTCTGCAGTCACTCACACTCTGCACTCACACTGCAGTCACACTCACTCTGCACTCACACTGCAGTCACACTCACTCTGCACTCACTCAGCACTCACTCTGTAGTCACACTCACTCTGCACTCACTCTGCACTCACTCTGCAGTCACACTCACTCTTCACTCACTCTGCATTCACTCTCACTCTGCTGTCACTCTCACTCTGCAGTCACTCACACTCTGCAGCCACTCACACTCTGCACTCACACTCTGCACTCGAACTCTGCACTCAAACTCTACACTCGCTCTGCACTCATTCTGCACTCACTCTCACTCTGCACTCACACTGCAGTCACACTCACTCTGCACTCACACTGCAGTCACACTCACTCTGCACTCACTCAGCACTCACTCTGTAGTCACACTCACTCTGCACTCACTCTGCACTCACTCTGCAGTCACACTCACTCTTCACTCACTCTGCATTCACTCTCACTCTGCAGTCACTCTCACTCTGCAGTCACTCACACTCTGCAGTCACTCACACTCTGCACTCACACTCTGCACTCAAACTCTGCACTCATACTCTACACTCACTCAGCACTCACGCTGCACTCACACTCACTCTGCACTCACTCTACACTCACTCTGCACTCACACTGCAGTCACAGTCACTCTGCACTCACTCTGCACTCACTCTGTAGTCACACTCACTCTGCACTCACTCTGCACTCACTCTGCAGTCACACTCACTCTTCACTCACTCTGCATTCACTCTCACTCTGCAGTCACTCTCACTCTTCAGTCACTCACACTCTGCAGTCACTCACACTCTGCACTCACACTCTGCACTCGAACTCTGCACTCAAACTCTACACTCACTCTGCACTAACACTCACTCTGCACTCACACTGCAGTCACACTCACTCTGCACTCACTCTGTAGTCACACTCACTCTGCACTCACTCTGCACTCACTCTGCAGTCACACTCACTCTTCACTCACTCTGCATTCACTCTGCCGTCACACTCACTCTTCACTCACTCTGCATTCACTCTCACTCTGCAGTCACTCTCACTCTGCAGTCACTCACACTCTGCAGTCACTCACACTCTGCACTCACACTGCAGTCACACTCACTCTGCACTCACACTGCAGTCACACTCACTCTGCACTCACTCAGCACTCACTCTGTAGTCACACTCACTCTGCACTCACTCTGCACTCACTCTGCAGTCACACTCACTCTTCACTCACTCTGCATTCACTCTCACTCTGCTGTCACTCTCACTCTGCAGTCACTCACACTCTGCAGCCACTCACACTCTGCACTCACACTCTGCACTCGAACTCTGCACTCAAACTCTACACTCGCTCTGCACTCATTCTGCACTCACTCTCACTCTGCACTCACACTGCAGTCACACTCACTCTGCACTCACACTGCAGTCACACTCACTCTGCACTCACTCAGCACTCACTCTGTAGTCACACTCACTCTGCACTCACTCTGCACTCACTCTGCAGTCACACTCACTCTTCACTCACTCTGCATTCACTCTCACTCTGCAGTTACTCTCACTCTGCAGTCACTCACACTCTGCACTCACACTCTGCACTCAAACTCTGCACTCAAACTCTACACTCACTCTGCACTCACGCTGCACTCACACTCACTCTGCACTCACTCTACACTCACTCTGCACTCACACTGCAGTCACAGTCACTCTGCACTCACTCTGCACTCACTCTGTAGTCACACTCACTCTGCACTCACTCTGCAGTCACACTCACTCTTCACTCACTCTGCATTCACTCTCACTCTGCAGTCACTCTCACTCTGCAGTCACTCACACTCTGCAGTCACTCAAACTCTGCACTCACACTCTGCACTCGAACTCTGCACTCAAACTCTACACTCACTCTGCACTCACTCTGCACTAACACTCACTCTGCACTCACTCTACACTCACTCTGCACCCACTCTGCACTCACAACCACACTCACTCTGCACTCTGCACTCACTCTGCACTCACTCTGCACTTTCTCTGCAGGCACATTGCATCTGCCCTCACTCTGCCCTCCCTGCACTCACTCTGCACTCACACTCACTCTGTACTCACTCTGCACTCACTCTGCACTTACTCTGCACTCACACTCACTCTGCACTAACTCTGCACTCACACCCACACTCACTCTGCACTCACTCTGCACTCACTCTCACTCTGCACTCACTCTGCAGTGACTCTCTCTGCATTCACTCTGCACTCACTCTGCATTCACTCTCACTCTGCACTCACTCTCACTCTGCACTCACACTGCAGTCACACTCACTCTGCACCCACACTGCAGTCACTCTCATGCTGCGCTCACTCTGCACTCACTCCCACTCTGCACTCATTCTGCACTCACTCTCACTCTGCACTCACACTGCAGTCACACTCACTCTGCACTCACTCTGCACTCACTCTGTAGTCACACTCACTCTGCACTCACTCTGCACTCACTCTGCAGTCACACTCACTCTTCACTCACTCTGCATTCACTCTCACTCTGCAGTCACTCTCACTCTGCAGTCACTCACACTCTGCACTCACACTGCATTCACACTCACACTCACTCTGCACTCACACTGCAGTCACACTCACTCTGCACTCACTCAGCACTCACTCTGTAGTCACACTCACTCTGCACTCACTCTGCACTCACTCTGCAGTCACTCTGCAGTCACACTCACTCTTCACTCACTCTGCATTCACTCTCACTCTGCAGTCACTCTCACTCTGCAGTCACTCACACTCAGCACTCACACTGCATTCACACTCACTCTGCACTCACACTGCAGTCACACTCACTTTGCACTCACTCAGCACTCACTCTGTAGTCACACTCACTCTTCACTCACTCTGCATTCACTCTCACTCTGCAGTCACTCTCACTCTGCAGTCACTCACACTCTGCAGTCACTCACACTCTGCACTCACACTCTGCACTCGAACTCTGCACTCAAACTCTACACTCACTCTGCACTCATTCTGCACTCACTCTCACTCTGCACTCACACTGCAGTCCCACTCACTCTGCACTCACACTGCAGTCACAATCACTCTGCACTCACTCTGCACTCACTCTGTAGTCACACTCACTCTGCACTCACTCTGCACTCACTCTGCAGTCACACTCACTCTTCACTCACTCTGCATTCACTCTCACTCTACACTCACTCTGCACTCACTCTACACTCACTCTGCACTCACTCTGCACTCACAACCACTCACTCTGCACTCTGCACTCACTCTGCACTCACTCTGCACTTTATCTGCAGGCACATTGCATCTGCCCTCACTGCCCTCTCTGCACTCACTCTGCACTCACACTCACTCTGTACTCACTCTGCACTCACTCTGCACTTACTCTGCACTCACACTCACTCTGCACTCACTCTGCACTCACACCCACACTCACTCTGCACTCACTCTGCACTCACTCTCACTCTGCACTCACTCTGCAGTCACTCTCTCTGCATTCACTCTGCACTCACTCTGCAGTCACTCTCACTCTGCACTCACTCTCACTCTGCACTCACACTGCAGTCACACTCACTCTGCACCCACACTGCAGTCACTCTCATGCTGCACTCACTCTGCACTCACTCCCACTGTGCACTCATTCTGCACTCACTCTCACTCTGCACTCACACTGCAGTCACACTCACTCTGCACTCACTCTGTAGTCACACTCACTCTGCACTCACTCTGCACTCACTTTGCAGTCACACTCACTCTTCACTCACTCTGCATTCACTCTCACTCTGCAGTCACTCTCACTCTGCAGTCACTCACACTCTGCAGTCACTCACACTCTGCACTCACACTCTGCACTCGAACTCTGCACTCAAACTCTACACTCACTCTGCACTCATTCTGCACTCACTCTCACTCTGCACTCATACTGCAGTCACACTCACTCTGCACTCACACTGCAGTCACACTCACTCTGCACTCACTCAGCACTCACTCTGTAGTCACACTCACTCTGTACTCACTCTGCAGTCACACTCACTCTTCACTCACTCTACACTCACTCTGCACTCACACTGCAGTCACACTCACTCTGCACTCACTCTGCACTCACACTCTGCACTCAAACTCTGCACTCAAACTCTACACTCACTCTGCACTCACTCTGCACTCACACTCACTCTGCACTCACTCTACACTCACTCTGCACTCACACTGCAGTCACACTCACTCTGCACTCACTCTGCACTCACTCTGTAGTCACACTCACTCTGCACTCACTCTGCACTCACCCTGCAGTCACACTCACTCTTCACTCACTCTCACTCTGCAGTCACTCTCACTCTGCAGTCACTCACACTCTGCAGTCACTCACACTCTGCACTCACACTCTGCACTCGAACTCTGCACTCAAACTCTACACTCACTCTGCACTCACTCTGCACTCACACTCACTCTGCACTCACTCTACACTCACTCTACACTCACTCTGCACTCACTCTGCACTCACAACCACACTCACTCTGCACTCTGCACTCACTCTGCACTCACTCTGCACTTTCTCTGCAGGCACATTGCATATGCCCTCACTCTGCCCTCTCTGCACTCACTCTGCACTCACACTCACTCTTCACTCACTCTGCATTCACTCTCACTCTGCAGTCACTCTCACTCTGCAGTCACTCACACTCTGCAGTCACTCACACTCTGCACTCACACTCTGCACTCGAACTCTGCACTCAAACTCTACACTCACTCTGCACTCATTCTGCACTCACTCTCACTCTGCACTCACACTGCAGTCACACTCACTCTGCACTCACACTGCAGTCACACTCACTCTGCACTCACTCTGCACTCACTCTGTAGTCACACTCACTCTGCACTCACTCTGCAGTCACACTCACTCTTCACTCACTCTGCATTCACTCTCACTCTGCAGTCACTCTCACTCTGCAGTCACTCACACTCTGCAGTCACTCACACTCTGCACTCACACTCTGCACTCAAACTCTGCACTCAAACTCTACACTCACTCTGCACTCACTCTGCACTCACACTCACTCTGCACTCACTCTACACTCACTCTGCACTCACACTGCAGTCACACTCACTCTGCACTCACTCTGCACTCACTCTGTAGTCACACTCACTCTGCACTCACTCTGCACTCACTCTGCAGTCACACTCACTCTTCACTCACTCTGCATTCACTCTCACTCTGCACTCACTCTCACTCTGCACTCACTCTGCAGTCACTCTCTCTGCATTCACCCTGCACTCACTCTGCATTCACTCTCACTCTGCACTCACTCTCACTCTGCACTCACACTGCAGTCACTCTCTCTGCATTCACTCTGCACTCACTCTGCATTCACTCTCACTCTGCACTCACTCTCACTCTGCACTCACTCTGTAGTCACACTCACTCTTCACTCACTCTGCATTCACTCTCACTCTGCAGTCACTCTCACTCTGCAGTCACTCACACTCTGTAGTCACTCACACTCAGCACTCACACTCTGCACTCGAACTCTGCACTCAAACTCTACACTCACTCTGCACTCACTCTGCACTCACACTCACTCTGCACTCACTCTACACTCACTCTGCACTCACTCTGCACTCTGCACTCACTCTGCACTCACTCTGCACTTTCTCTGCAGGCATATTGCATCTGCCCTCACTCTGCCCTCTCTGCACTCACTCTGCACTCACACTCACTCTGTACTCACTCTGCACTCACTCTGCACTTACTCTGCACTCACACTCACTCTGCACTCACTCTGCACCCACACCCACACTCACTCTTCAATCATTCTGCACTCACTCTCACTCTGTACTCACTCTGCAGTCACTCTCTCTGCATTCACTCTGCACTCACTCTGCAGTCACTCTCACTCTGCACTCACTCTCACTCTGCACTCACACTGCAGTCACACTCACTCTGCACCCACACTGCAGTCACTCTCATGCTGCACTCACTCTGCACTCACTCCCACTCTGCACTCATTCTGCACTCACTCTCACTCTGCACTCACACTGCAGTCACACTCACTCTGCACTCACTCTGCACTCACTCTGCAGTCATACTCACTCTTCACTCACTCTGCATTCACTCTCACTCTGCAGCCACTCTCATTCTGCATTTACTCACACTCTCCACTCACACTCTGCACTCAAACTCTGCACTCAAACTCTACACTCACTCTGCACTCATTCTGCACTCACTCTCACTCTGCACTCACACTGCAGTCACACCCACTCTGCACTCACACTGCAGTCACACTCACTCTGCACTCACACTGCAGTCACACTCACTCTGCACTCACTCAGAACTCACTTTGTAGTCACACTCACTCTGCACTCACTCTGCACTCACTCTGCAGTCACACTCACTCTTCACTCACTCTGCATTCACTCTCACTCTGCAGTCACTCTCACTCTGCAGTCACTCACACTCTGCATTCACTCACACTCTGCACTCACACTCTGCACTCGAACTCTGCACTCAAACTCTACACTCACTCTGCACTCATTCTACACTCACTCTCACTCTGCACTTACACTGCAGTCACACTCACTCTGCACTCACACTGCAATCACACTCACTCTGCACTCACTCTGCACTCACTCTGTAGTCACACTCACTCTGCACTCACTCTGCACTCACTCTGCAGTCACACTCACTCTTCACTCACTGCATTCACTCTCACTCTGCAGTCACTCTCACTTTGCAGTCACTCACACTCTGCAGTCACTCACACTCTGCACTCACACTCTGCACTCAAACTCTGCACTCAAACTCTACACTCACTCTGCACTCACGCTGCACTCACACTCACTCTGCACTCACTCTACACTCACTCTGCACTCACACTGCAGTCACACTCACTCTGCACTCACTCTGCACTCACTCTGTAGTCACACTCACTCTGCACTCACTTAGCAGTCACACTCACTCTTCACTCACTCTGCATTCACTCTCACTCTGCAGTCACTCTCACTCTGCAGTCACTCACACTCTGCAGTCACTCACACTCTGCACTCGAACTCTGCACTCAAACTCTACACTCACTCTGCACTCACTCTGCACTCACACTCACTCTGAACTCACTCTACACTCACTCTGCACTCACTCTGCACTCACGACCACTCACTCTGCACTCTGCACTCACTCTGCACTCACTCTGCACTTTCTCTGCAGGCACATTGCATCTGCCCTCACTCTGCCCTCTCTGCACTCACTCTGCACTCACACTCACTCTGTACTCACTCTGCACTCACTCTGCACTTACTCTGCACTCACACTCACTCTGCACTCACTCTGAACTCACACCCACACTCACTCTGCACTCACTCCCACTCTGCACTCACTCTGCAGTCACTCTCTCTGCATTCACTCTGCACTCACTCTGCAGTCACTCTCACTCTGCACTCATTCTCACTCTGCACTCACTCTGCAGTCACACTCACTCTTCACTCACTCTGCATTCACTCTCACTCTGCAGTTACTCTCACTCTGCAGTCACTCACACTCTGCACTCACACTCTGCACTCAAACTCTGCACTCAAACTCTACACTCACTCTGCACTCACGCTGCACTCACACTCACTCTGCACTCACTCTACACTCACTCTGCACTCACACTGCAGTCACAGTCACTCTGCACTCACTCTGCACTCACTCTGTAGTCACACTCACTCTGCACTCACTCTGCAGTCACACTCACTCTTCACTCACTCTGCATTCACTCTCACTCTGCAGTCACTCTCACTCTGCAGTCACTCACACTCTGCAGTCACTCAAACTCTGCACTCACACTCTGCACTCGAACTCTGCACTCAAACTCTACACTCACTCTGCACTCACTCTGCACTAACACTCACTCTGCACTCACTCTACACTCACTCTGCACTCACTCTGCACTCACAACCACACTCACTCTGCACTCTGCACTCACTCTGCACTCACTCTGCACTTTCTCTGCAGGCACATTGCATCTGCCCTCACTCTGCCCTCCCTGCACTCACTCTGCACTCACACTCACTCTGTACTCACTCTGCACTCACTCTGCACTTACTCTGCACTCACACTCACTCTGCACTAACTCTGCACTCACACCCACACTCACTCTGCACTCACTCTGCACTCACTCTCACTCTGCACTCACTCTGCAGTGACTCTCTCTGCATTCACTCTGCACTCACTCTGCATTCACTCTCACTCTGCACTCACTCTCACTCTGCACTCACACTGCAGTCACACTCACTCTGCACCCACACTGCAGTCACTCTCATGCTGCGCTCACTCTGCACTCACTCCCACTCTGCACTCATTCTGCACTCACTCTCACTCTGCACTCACACTGCAGTCACACTCACTCTGCACTCACTCTGCACTCACTCTGTAGTCACACTCACTCTGCACTCACTCTGCACTCACTCTGCAGTCACACTCACTCTTCACTCACTCTGCATTCACTCTCACTCTGCAGTCACTCTCACTCTGCAGTCACTCACACTCTGCACTCACACTGCATTCACACTCACACTCATTCTGCACTCACACTGCAGTCACACTCACTCTGCACTCACTCAGCACTCACTCTGTAGTCACACTCACTCTGCACTCACTCTGCACTCACTCTGCAGTCACTCTGCAGTCACACTCACTCTTCACTCACTCTGCATTCACTCTCACTCTGCAGTCACTCTCACTCTGCAGTCACTCACACTCAGCACTCACACTGCATTCACACTCACTCTGCACTCACACTGCAGTCACACTCACTTTGCACTCACTCAGCACTCACTCTGTAGTCACACTCACTCTTCACTCACTCTGCATTCACTCTCACTCTGCAGTCACTCTCACTCTGCAGTCACTCACACTCTGCAGTCACTCACACTCTGCACTCACACTCTGCACTCGAACTCTGCACTCAAACTCTACACTCACTCTGCACTCATTCTGCACTCACTCTCACTCTGCACTCACACTGCAGTCCCACTCACTCTGCACTCACACTGCAGTCACAATCACTCTGCACTCACTCTGCACTCACTCTGCAGTCACACTCACTCTGCACTCACTCTGCAGTCACACTAATTCTGCACTCACTCTGCACTCACTCTCCCTCTGCACTCACACTGCATTCACTCTCACTCTGCACTCACACTGCAGTGACACTCTCTCTGCACTCACTCTGCACTCACTCTGCAGTCACACTCACTCTGCACTCACTGTGCACTCACTATGCAGTCACACACACTCTTCATTCACTCTGCATTCACTCTCACTCTGCAGTCACTCTCACACAGCAGTCACACTCAATCTGCACTCACTCTGCAGTCACTCTCACTCTGCACTCACTCTCACTCTGCACTCACACTGCAGTCACTTTCATGCTGCACTCACTCTGCACTCACTCTCACTCTGCACTTATTCTGCACTCACTCTCACTCTGCACTCACACTGCAGTCACACTCACTCTGCATTCACACTGCAGTCACACTCACTCTGCACTCACTCTGCAGTCACACTCATTCTTCACTCACTCTGCATTCACTCTCACTCTGCAGTCACTCTCACTCTGCAGTCACTCACACTCTGCAGTCACTCACACTCTGCACTCACTCTACACTCACTCTGCACTCACACTGCAGTCACACTCACTCTGCACTCACTCTGCACTCACTCTGTAGTCACACTCACTCTGCACTCACTCTGCAGTCACACTCACTCTTCACTCACTCTGCATTCACTCTCACTCTGCAGTCACTCTCACTCTGCAGTCACTCACACTCTGCAGTCACTCACACTCTGCACTCACACTCTGCACTCGAACTCTGCACTCAAACTCTATACTCACTCTGCACTCACTCTGCACTCACACTCACTCTGCACTCACTCTACACTCACTCTGCACTCACTCTGCACTCTGCACTCACTCTGCACTCACTCTGCACTTTCTCTGCAGGCATATTGCATCTGCCCTCACTCTGCCCTCTCTGCACTCACTCTGCACTCACACTCACTCTGTACTCACTCTGCACTCACTCTGCATTTACTCTGCACTCACACTCACTCTGCACTCACTCTGCACTCACACCCACACTCACTCTTCACTCATTCTGCACTCACTCTCACTCTGCACTCACTCTGCAGTCACTCTCTCTGCATTCACTCTGCACTCACTCTGCAGTCACTCTCACTCTGCACTCACTCTCACTCTGCACTCACACTGCAGTCACACTCACTCTGCACCCACACTGCAGTCACTCTCATGCTGCACTCACTCTGCACTCACTCCCACTCTGCACTCATTCTGCACTCACTCTCACTCTGCACTCACACTGCAGTCACACTCACTCTGCACTCACTCTGCACTCACTCTGCAGTCACCCTCACTCTTCACTCACTCTGCATTCACTCTCACTCTGCAGCCACTCTCACTCTGCATTCACTCACACTCTGCACTCACACTCTGCACTCAAACTCTGCACTCAAACTCTACACTCACTCTGCACTCATTCTGCACTCACTCTCACTCTGCACTCACACTGCAGTCACACCCACTCTGCACTCACACTGCAGTCACACTCACTCTGCACTCACACTGCAGTCACACTCACTCTGCACTCACTCTGCACTCACTCTGCAGTCACACTCACTCTTCACTCACTCTGCATTCACTCTCACTCTGCAGCCACTCTCACTCTGCATTCACTCACACTCTGCACTCAAACTCTGCACTCAAACTCTACACTCACTCTGCACTCATTCTGCACTCACTCTCACTCTGCACTCACACTGCAGTCACACCCACTCTGCACTCACACTGCAGTCGCACTCACTCTGCACTCACACTGCAGTCACACTCACTCTGCACTCACTCAGCACTCACTCTGTAGTCACACTCACTCTGCACTCACTCTGCACTCACTCTGCAGTCACACTCACTCTTCACTCACTCTGCATTCACTCTCACTCTGCAGTCACTCTCACTCTGCAGTCACTCACACTCTGCAGTCACTCACACTCTGCACTCACACTCTGCACTCAAACTCTGCACTCAAACTCTACACTCACTCTGCACTCATTCTACACTCACTCTCACTCTGCACTTACACTGCAGTCACACTCACTCTGCACTCACACTGCAGTCACACTCACTCTGCACTCACTCTGCACTCACTCTGTAGTCACACTCACTCTGCACTCACTCTGCACCCACTCTGCAGTCACACTCACTCTTCACTCACTCTGCATTCACTCTCACTCTGCAGTCACACTCACTCTGCACTCACTCAGCACTCACTCTGTAGTCACACTCACTCTGCACTCACTCTGCACTCACGCTGCACTCACACTCACTCTACACTCACTCTGCACTCACACTGCAGTCACACTCACTCTGCACTCACTCTGCACTCACTCTGTAGTCACACTCACTCTGCACTCACTCTGCAGTCACACTCACTCTTCACTCACTCTGCATTCACTCTCACTCTGCAGTCACTCTCACTCTGCAGTCACTCACACTCTGCAGTCACTCACACTCTGCACTCACACTCTGCACTCGAACTCTGCACTCAAACTCTACACTCACTCTGCACTCACTCTGCACTCACACTCACTCTGAACTCACTCTACACTCGCTCTGCACTCACTCTGCACTCACGACCACTTACTCTGCACTCTGCACTCACTCTGCACTCACTCTGCACTTTCTCTGCAGGCACATTGCATCTGCCCTCACTCTGCTCTCTCTGCACTCACTCTGCACTCACACTCACTCTGTACTCACTCTGCACTCACTCTGCACTTACTCTGCACTCACACTCACTCTGCACTCACTCTGCACTCACACCCACACTCACTCTGCACTCACTCTGCACTCACTCTCACTCTGCACTCACTCTGCAGTCACTCTCTCTGCATTCACTCTGCACTCACTCTGCAGTCACTCTCACTCTGCACTCACTCTCACTCTGCACTCACACTGCACTCACACTCACTCTGCACCCACACTGCAGTCACACTCACTCTGCACTCACTCTGTAGTCACACTCACTCTGCACTCACTCTGCAGTCACTCACACTCTGCAGTCACTCACACTCTGCACTCACACTCTGCACTCAAACTCTACACTCACTCTGCACTCATTCTGCACTCACTCTCACTCTGCACTCACACTGCAGTCACACTCACTCTGCACTCACACTGCAGTCACACTCACTCTGCACTCACTCAGCACTCACTCTGTAGTCACACTCACTCTGCAGTCACACTCACTCTTCACTCACTCTGCATTCACTCTCATTCTGCAGTCACTCTCACTCTGCATTTACTCACACTCTGCAGTCACTCACACTCTGCACTCACACTCTGCACTCAAACTCTACACTCACTCTGCACTCATTCTGCACTCACTCTCACTCTGCACTCACACTGCAGTCACACTCACTCTGCACTCACACTGCAGTCACACTCACTCTGCACTCACTCTGTAGTCACACTCACTCTGCACTCACTCTGCACTCACTCTGCAGTCACACTCATTTTTCACTCACTCTGCATTCACTCTCACTCTGCAGTCACTCTCACTCTGCAGTTACTCACACTCTGCAGTCACTCACACTCTGCACTCACACTCTGCACTCAAACTCTGCACTCAAACTCTACACTCACTCTGCACTCACGCTGCACTCACTCTCACTCTGCACTCACTCTACACTCACTCTGCACTCACACTGCAGTCACACTCACTCTGCACTCACTCTGCACTCACTCTGTAGTCACACTCACTCTACACTCACTCTGCACTCACTCTGCAGTCACACTCAATCTTCACTCACTCTGCATTCACTCCCACTCTGCAGTCACTCCCACTCTGCAGTCAATCACACTCTGCAGTCACTCACACTCTGCACTCGAACTCTGCACTCAAACTCTACACTCACTCTGCACTCACTCTGCACTAACACTCACTCTGCACTCACTCTACACTCACTCTGCACTCACTCTGCAATCACAACCACACTCACTCTGCACTCTGCACTCACTCTGCACTCACTCTGCACTTTCTCTGCAGGCACATTGCATCTGCCCTCACTCTGCCCTCTCTGCACTCACTCTGCACTCACACTCACTCTGTACTCACTCTGCACTCACTCTGCACTTACTCTGCACTCACACTCACTCTGCACTAACTCTGCACTCACACCCACACTCACTCTGCACTCACTCTGCACTCACTCTCACTCTGCACTCACTCTGCAGTCACTCTCTCTGCATTCACTCTGCACTCACTCTGCATTCACTCTCACTCTGCACTCACTCTCACTCTGCACTCACACTGCAGTCACACTCACTCTGCACCCACACTGCAGTCACTCTCATGCTGCACTCACTCTGCACTCACTCCCACTCTGCACTCATTCTGCACTCACTCTCACTCTGCACTCACACTGCAGTCACACTCACTCTGCACTCACTCTGCACTCACTCTGTAGTCACACTCACTCTGCACTCACTCTGCACTCACTCTGCAGTCACACTCACTCTTCACTCACTCTGCATTCACTCTCACTCTGCAGTCACTCTCACTCTGCAGTCACTCACACTCTGCAGTCACTCACACTCTGCACTCACACTGCAGTCACACTCACTCTGCACTCACACTGCAGTCACTCTGCAGTCACACTCACTCTGCACTCACTCTGCAGTCACACTCACTCTTCACTCACTCTGCATTCACTCTCACTCTGCACTCACTCTCACTCTGCACTCACTCTGCAGTCACTCTCTCTGCATTCACCCTGCACTCACTCTGCATTCACTCTCACTCTGCACTCACTCTCACTCTGCACTCACACTGCAGTCACTCTCTCTGCATTCACTCTGCACTCACTCTGCATTCACTCTCACTTTGCACTCACTCTCACTCTGCACTCACTCTGTAGTCACACTCACTCTTCACTCACTCTGCATTCACTCTCACTCTGCAGTCACTCTCACTCTGCAGTCACTCACACTCTGTAGTCACTCTGTAGGAAGGTGGCTACCTGACTATGGTTACCCCAGATTTTTTTGCCCTGTGTTTAGCTGGTTTTCGACTTAGTTGGCCTGGTTCCCTGCTAATCAGGGCCCCAGGCTATCTGCTCTCTCTGTAAAATGGATTCCATGTACCCTAGGTGCATAACTAGATTGGCTTGGGTCACCTTATCAGCCCCTGTACAGAGCACTATAGGTGCCCAGGGCATAGGTGCATCCAAGGCCTACCAGGGGCTGCAGCATATCTTTTGCCACCCCTGGCTGGCTATCTAAATTGACACAACTGGCTGATCACTCAGCTGGGGCAAGTGGGTGTAATCACCCCTTGCTTAGATATAGTATACCTATATCTAAACCTATATCTGGACACATATATAGCCTGTAAGCCACTCCTATGGAAGGCCTCATCAATCCTGGAGGCAGAGTGCGTGGTTTTATGTGAGATGGTGCTCTGGCGTGAGCTGAGCCTGTCTGCAGCTGTCGGGAACAACTCCCTAAGCTGATCCGGGATAATGCCATACCATATACTCTTAAGCGCCTTATAACCCTCGCGGTTATATAGCAACTTTGGTTTGGCTTTATCAAAACATGTCGTGTAAGGTGTCATACGAATTGGAATACTACCCCCTCGCCAGTTCTGGCGACGGGGGTAGCATTCCACCCTTCTAGAGGGAGAAGACATGTTACTTTACTGAAACACGGTTGATTTAAAATGAGCCTCAGATCCACAAAATGGATGCCCCTGCCACAGACACGGGTCTGACCTCCTGCTGCTGACCGAAACCCGGCAGAGGAGGCCTGGACAAAGAGTTTCCTGTCACAGGGCGGTGTCAAACCACCCCAGACAGGAGATAGTGGATTGGAGTAGGGAGGTTTCAATGAAACCAGACACTGCCTGGGGAGCACAAGGCTGCCCCTTGCAGGATCCGGCCAAACCGGTTCTGGGGCCTCCCAGCCCCTGTCCCAGCGCGGCCAGGATCAAAGGAGAGGGGTGTAACCACCCCCTTCCTGGGTCCCACCCATAGGAGGGGACCTAGCAGGATGTCCAACCCCCGAGATTCGAATAAGAGGGGGAGCAGTCCCAACGGACCTCAGATCATCCTGAAGAAACATAAGAAACGAAATCTGGACCCTTCGACTTTCTACACGACGTGAGAAGACTGAAGAATCTCCCTTGTGGTCAAGGAGTGACCACCCTGTGCAAACAGGCACCATCCAGCCCTCGACCCTTGCTTTGTTGCAGTTCCCGCCGGAACTCGAGCGACAGAGATCGACGAGATCAAGCTTGCCTGCCTTCTACCTGCCCGATCCACAGTCCCTGCAGAGCTGAGACCCGTGGAGGCGACCGGAAGCGTGGGGCACGCCATCTTGAAAAGGCCACGAGACGCTGACCGTGCGGCCCACGAGTGACCCTCGAAGCTGTACACCGGGGTTTGAGAAGCCCCAGCCCGAGCTCCACTTGCACCAAAGCTCACCCCTCCACACTCGACGAGTGCTGCGTGGGGCCCTTCTGCTTGTGTGCGCTCGACGCGTTGGCCCGGTCACTTGCCAGCTGGCTTGTGGCCCCTGTGCCGACGAACTTTGAAATACGACTTGCTTTTCTGGTTGCTCCAGATCTGCACCAGCTCCTGTGAAAAGGAGCACCCACTCTGACCCTCCTGGTTCGAGTGATAAGCAATCTCCCGGTTCCGCGTGGATTGCTTTTGCCAAGTGCTGTTTGCTACAATCTTCAAGCCGACGGTGCTGACGGCGAGAGCCTACGTGGGACAGATCGTGACCTGCTCCTGGACGTCGCAGATGCCCCAGAGCCCACGTGACAGCGGAGAGAAGCCTATCGACAACCGCCTGATTGCGCCCGACATTGCCTGGTTCCGTCCTGGTTCCACCCTGGTCACTGCTGAGTGACCCAGACTCTGTCCCCTCTGCTTTCAGGTACTTTTCTACATCGATCCACCCTTGGATCGCACCGGACACTTCTGCTTCACAGCGCCTGCAGCTGCAACAGCTCCAAGCACCCAGAACCTGCGTGACAGAACCCGACGCCACTTCGACCCTGTGCACCCACGGCCTGTGGGTGAGGTAACTTTGCAACGCCGGTGTCTTTACACTGGTACACACCTCTAGGGTCTGTGTCTAAAGTTTTGTGTTCCTAGGTTCAGCGGAAGTATCTTTTTATTCACTTTTATTGACTTTTACGCACCATTGACAGTGCATTGGTGCGCGCCGCACTTTCCGTGCTGCACCCGTCTCCTGTGGGCTACTCCCGACTTCTTCATTGCTTGTCCTGACTGCTCCCAGCGAATCTCTAGGCCCTAGGCCTAACCATTGTTCGTAAAGTGTTACTTATACCACTTTTTTTATATATGGTCTGAGTGGCCACCCGCCCTCATCCATAAACGTGCAACTTTATATGTGTAACAGTGCTTTTGATTTAACGCTTGTGCCCCTTTCCTCATAAAGAGTACTGGGGAGTAATTTAGAAATAAATACATATATTTTTATAATATATACTTGTGTGGTGTCCTTTCATTTGATTACAGGATTGTATGTGGTAAAACAGCTCGCTTAACACGACCTCTTAAGTTAAGCCTTTAAGGCTGCTTAGTCCATGCTACCACTAGGATAGCTTGTCTAACAAGGTTGACTTACAACCTGACATCTTTGGGGTTTGTTTGGACTGATACCAAGTGGTTCCAGAATTGGAAACACTACATATCAGGCCAACTTCTCACACACTCACACTCAGCACTCACACTCTGCACTCGAACTCTGCACTCAAACTCTACACTCACTCTGCACTCACTCTGCACTCACACTCACTCTGCACTCACTCTACACTCACTCTGCACTCACTCTGCACTCTGCACTCACTCTGCACTCACTCTGCACTTTCTCTGCAGGCATATTGCATCTGCCCTCACTCTGCCCTCTCTGCACTCACTCTGCACTCACACTCACTCTGTACTCACTCTGCACTCACTCTGCACTTACTCTGCACTCACACTCACTCTGCACTCACTCTGCACCCACACCCACACTCACTCTTCACTCATTCTGCACTCACTCTCACTCTGTACTCACTCTGCAGTCACTCTCTCTGCATTCACTCTGCACTCACTCTGCAGTCACTCTCACTCTGCACTCACTCTCACTCTGCACTCACACTGCAGTCACACTCACTCTGCACCCACACTGCAGTCACTCTCATGCTGCACTCACTCTGCACTCACTCCCACTCTGCACTCATTCTGCACTCACTCTCACTCTGCACTCACACTGCAGTCACACTCACTCTGCACTCACTCTGCACTCACTCTGCAGTCATACTCACTCTTCACTCACTCTGCATTCACTCTCACTCTGCAGCCACTCTCATTCTGCATTTACTCACACTCTCCACTCACACTCTGCACTCAAACTCTGCACTCAAACTCTACACTCACTCTGCACTCATTCTGCACTCACTCTCACTCTGCACTCACAACGCAGTCACACCCACTCTGCACTCACACTGCAGTCACACTCACTCTGCACTCACACTGCAGTCACACTCACTCTGCACTCACTCAGAACTCACTCTGTAGTCACACTCACTCTGCACTCACTCTGCACTCACTCTGCAGTCACACTCACTCTTCACTCACTCTGCATTCACTCTCACTCTGCAGTCACTCTCACTCTGCAGTCACTCACACTCTGCATTCACTCACACTCTGCACTCACACTCTGCACTCGAACTCTGCACTCAAACTCTACACTCACTCTGCACTCATTCTACACTCACTCTCACTCTGCACTTACACTGCAGTCACACTCACTCTGCACTCACACTGCAATCACACTCACTCTGCACTCACTCTGCACTCACTCTGTAGTCACACTCACTCTGCACTCACTCTGCACTCACTCTGCAGTCACACTCACTCTTCACTCACTGCATTCACTCTCACTCTGCAGTCACTCTCACTTTGCAGTCACTCACACTCTGCAGTCACTCACACTCTGCACTCACACTCTGCACTCAAACTCTGCACTCAAACTCTACACTCACTCTGCACTCACGCTGCACTCACACTCACTCTGCACTCACTCTACACTCACTCTGCACTCACACTGCAGTCACACTCACTCTGCACTCACTCTGCACTCACTCTGTAGTCACACTCACTCTGCACTCACTTAGCAGTCACACTCACTCTTCACTCACTCTGCATTCACTCTCACTCTGCAGTCACTCTCACTCTGCAGTCACTCACACTCTGCAGTCACTCACACTCTGCACTCACACTCTGCACTCGAACTCTGCACTCAAACTCTACACTC
Organism: Lissotriton vulgaris; assembly: GCF_964263255.1. Classification (NCBI taxonomy): domain Eukaryota; kingdom Metazoa; phylum Chordata; class Amphibia; order Caudata; family Salamandridae; genus Lissotriton; species Lissotriton vulgaris. The sequence goes on along the minus strand of NC_141685.1, from coordinate 1,376,629,546 downwards.
ACTCTGCACTCACTCTGCACTCACACTCACTCTGAACTCACTCTACACTCACTCTGCACTCACTCTGCACTCACGACCACTCACTCTGCACTCTGCACTCACTCTGCACTCACTCTGCACTTTCTCTGCAGGCACATTGCATCTGCCCTCACTCTGCCCTCTCTGCACTCACTCTGCACTCACACTCACTCTGTACTCACTCTGCACTCACTCTGCACTTACTCTGCACTCACACTCACTCTGCACTCACTCTGAACTCACACCCACACTCACTCTGCACTCACTCCCACTCTGCACTCACTCTGCAGTCACTCTCTCTGCATTCACTCTGCACTCACTCTGCAGTCACTCTCACTCTGCACTCATTCTCACTCTGCACTCACACTGCAGTCACACTCACTCTGCACCCACACTGCAGTCACTCTAATGCTGCACTCGCTCTGCACTCACTCCCACTCTGCACTCATTCTGCACTCACTCTCACTCTGCACTCACACTGCAGTCACACTCACTCTGCACTCACTCAGCACTCACTCTGTAGTCACACTCACTCTGCACTCACTCTGCACTCACTCTGCAGTCACACTCACTCTTCACTCACTCTGCATTCACTCTCATTCTGCAGTCACTCTCACTCTGCAGTCACTCACACTCTGCAGTCACTCACACTCTGCACTCACACTCTGCACTCAAACTCTACACTCACTCTGCACTCACACTGCAGTCACACTCACTCTGCACTCACACTGCAGTCACACTCACTCTGCACTCACTCTGCACTCACTCTGTAGTCACACTCACTCTGCACTCACTCTGCACTCACTCTGCAGTCACACTCACTCTTCACTCACTCTGCATTCACTCTCACTCTGCAGTCACTCTCACTCTGCAGTCACTCACACTCTGCAGTCATTCACACTCTGCACTCACACTCTGCACTCGAACTCTGCACTCAAACTCTACACTCACTCTGCACTCACTCTGCACTAACACTCACTCTGCACTCACTCTACACTCACTCTGCACTCACTCTGTACTCACAACCACACTCACTCTGCACTCTGCACTCACTCTGCACTCACTCTGCACTCACTCTGCACTTTCTCTGCAGGCACATTGCATCTGCCCTCACTCTGCCCTCTCTGCACTCACTCTGCACTCACACTCACTCTGTACTCACTCTGCACTCACTCTGCACTTACTCTGCACTCACACTCACTCTGCACTAACTCTGCACTCACACCCACACTCACTCTGCACTCACTCTGCACTCACTCTCACTCTGCACTCACTCTGCAGTCACTTTCTCTGCATTCACTCTGCACTCACTCTGCATTCACTCTCACTCTGCACTCACTCTCACTCTGCACTCACACTGCAGTCACACTCACTCTGCACCCACACTGCAGTCACTCTCATGCTGCACTCACTCTGCACTCACTCCCACTCTGCACTCATTCTGCACTCACTCTCACTCTGCACTCACACTGCAGTCACACTCACTCTGCACTCACTCTGCACTCACTCTGTAGTCACACTCACTCTGCACTCACTCTGCACTCACTCTGCAGTCACACTCACTCTTCACTCACTCTGCATTCACTCTCATTCTGCAGTCACTCTCACTCTGCAGTCACTCACACTCTGCAGTCACTCACACTCTGCACTCACACTGCAGTCACACTCACTCTGCACTCACACTGCAGTCACAGTCACTCTGCACTCACTCAGCACTCACTCTGTAGTCACACTCACTCTGCACTCACTCTGCACTCACTCTGCAGTCACACCCACTCTTCACTCACTCTGCATTCACTCTCACTCTGCTGTCACTCTCACTCTGCAGTCACTCACACTCTGCAGCCACTCACACTCTGCACTCACACTCTGCACTCGAACTCTGCACTCAAACTCTACACTCGCTCTGCACTCATTCTGCACTCACTCTCACTCTGCACTCACACTGCAGTCACACTCACTCTGAACTCACACTGCAGTCACACTCACTCTGCACTCACTCTGCACTCACTCTGTAGTCAAACTCACTCTGCACTCACTCTGCACTCACTCTGCAGTCACACTCACTCTTCACTCACTCTGCATTCACTCTCACTCTGCAGTCACTCTCACTCTGCAGTCACTCACACTCTGCAGTCACTCACACTCTGCACTCACACTCTGCACTCAAACTCTACACTCACTCTGCACTCATGCTGCACTCACACTCACTCTGCACTCACTCTACACTCACTCTGCACTCACTCTGCACTCACAACCACTCACTCTGCACTTTGCACTCACTCTGCACTCACTCTGCACTTTCTCTGCAGGCACATTGCATCTGCCCTCACTCTGCCCTCTCTGCACTCACTCTGCACTCACACTCACTCTGTACTCACTCTGCACTCACTCTGCACTTACTCTGCACTCACACTCACTCTGCACTCACTCTGCACTCACACCCACACTCACTCTGCACTCACTCTGCACTCACTCTCACTCTGCACTTACTCTGCAGTCACTCTCTCTGCATTCACTCTGCACTCACTCTGCAGTCACTCTCACTCTGCACTCACTCTCACTCTGCACTCACACTGCAGTCACACTCACTCTGCACCCACACTGCAGTCACTCTCATGCTGCACTCACTCTGCACTCACTCCCACTCTGCACTCATTCTGCACTCACTCTCACTCTGCACTCACACTGCAGTCACACTCACTCTGCACTCACTCTGCACTCACTCTGCAGTCACACTCACTCTGAACTCACACTGCAGTCACACCCACTCTGCACTCACACTGCAGTCACACTCACTCTGCACTCACACTGCAGTCACATTCACTCTGCACTCACTCTGCACTCACTCTGTAGTCACACTCACTCTTCACTCACTCTGCATTCACTCTCACTCTGCAGTCACTCTCACTCTGCAGTCACTCACACTCTGCAGTCACTCACACTCTGCACTCGAACTCTGCACTCAAACTCTACACTCACTCTGCACTCACTCTGCACTCACACTCACTCTGCACTCACTCTGCAATCACTCTGCAGTCACACTCACTCTTCACTCACTCTGCATTCACTCTCACTCTGCAGTCACTCTCACTCTGCAGTCACTCACACTCTGCAGTCACTCACCCTCTGCGCTCACACTCTGCACTCGAACTCTGCACTCAAACTCTACACTCACTCTGCACTCACTCTGCACTAACACTCACTCTGCACTCACTCTACACTCACTCTGCACTCACTCTGCACTCACAACAACACTCACTCTGCACTCTGCACTCACTCTGCACTCACTCTGCCCTTTCTCTGCAGGCACATTGCATCTGCCCTCACTCTGCCCTCTCTGCACTCACTCTGCACTCACACTCACTCTGTACTCACTCTGCACTCACTCTGCACTTACTCTGCACTCACACTCACTCTGCACTAACTCTGCACTCACACCCACACTCACTCTGCACTCACTCTCACTCTGCACTCACTCTGCAGTCACTCTCTCTGCATTCACTCTGCACTCACTCTGCATTCACTCTCACTCTGCACTCACTCTCACTCTGCACTCACACTGCAGTCACACTCACTCTGCACTCACACTGCAGTCACACTCACTCTGCACTCACTCTGCACTTACTCTGCACTCACACTCACTCTGCACTCACTCTGCACTGACACCCACACTCACTCTTCACTCATTCTGCACTCACTCTCACTCTGCACTCACTCTGCAGTCACTCTCTCTGCATTCACTCTGCACTCACTCTGCAGTCACTCTCACTCTGCACTCACTCTCACTCTGCACTCACACTGCAGTCACACTCACTCTGCATCCACACTGCAGTCACTCTCATGCTGCACTCACTCTGCACTCACTCCCACTCTGCACTCATTCTGCACTCACTCTCACTCTGCACTCACACTGCAGTCACACTCACTCTGCACTCACTCTGCACTCACTCTGCAGTCACACTCACTCTGCACTCACACTGCAGTCACACCCACTCTGCACTCACACTGCAGTCACACTCACTCTGCACTCACACTGCAGTCACATTCACTCTGCACTCACTCTGCACTCACTCTGTAGTCACACTCACTCTTCACTCACTCTGCATTCACTCTCACTCTGCAGTCACTCTCACTCTGCAGTCACTCACACTCTGCAGTCACTCACACTCTGCACTCGAACTCTGCACTCAAACTCTACACTCACTCTGCACTCACTCTGCACTCACACTCACTCTGCACTCACTCTGCAGTCACACTCACTCTTCACTCACTCTGCATTCACTCTACACTCACTCTGCACTCACTCTGCACTCACAACCACACTCACTCTGCACTCTGCACTCACTCTGCACTCACTCTGCACTTTCTCTGCAGGCACATTGCATATGCCCTCACTCTGCCCTCTCTGCACTCACTCTGCACTCACACTCACTCTTCACTCACTCTGCATTCACTCTCACTCTGCACTCACTCTCACTCTGCACTCACTCTGTAGTCACACTCACTCTTCACTCACTCTGCATTCACTCTCACTCTGCAGTCACTCTCACTCTGCAGTCACTCACACTCTGTAGTCACTCACACTCAGCACTCACACTCTGCACTCGAACTCTGCACTCAAACTCTACACTCACTCTGCACTCACTCTGCACTCACACTCACTCTGCACTCACTCTACACTCACTCTGCACTCACTCTGCACTCTGCACTCACTCTGCACTCACTCTGCACTTTCTCTGCAGGCATATTGCATCTGCCCTCACTCTGCCCTCTCTGCACTCACTCTGCACTCACACTTACTCTGTACTCACTCTGCACTCACTCTGCACTTACTCTGCACTCACACTCACTCTGCACTCACTCTGCACCCACACCCACACTCACTCTTCACTCATTCTGCACTCACTCTCACTCTGTACTCACTCTGCAGTCACTCTCTCTGCATTCACTCTGCACTCACTCTGCAGTCACTCTCACTCTGCACTCACTCTCACTCTGCACTCACACTGCAGTCACACTCACTCTGCACCCACACTGCAGTCACTCTCATGCTGCACTCACTCTGCACTCACTCCCACTCTGCACTCATTCTGCACTCACTCTCACTCTGCACTCACACTGCAGTCACACTCACTCTGCACTCACTCTGCACTCACTCTGCAGTCATACTCACTCTTCACTCACTCTGCATTCACTCTCACTCTGCAGCCACTCTCATTCTGCATTTACTCACACTCTCCACTCACACTCTGCACTCAAACTCTGCACTCAAACTCTACACTCACTCTGCACTCATTCTGCACTCACTCTCACTCTGCACTCACACTGCAGTCACACCCACTCTGCACTCACACTGCAGTCACACTCACTCTGCACTCACACTGCAGTCACACTCACTCTGCACTCACTCAGAACTCACTCTGTAGTCACACTCACTCTGCACTCACTCTGCACTCACTCTGCAGTCACACTCACTCTTCACTCACTCTGCATTCACTCTCACTCTGCAGTCACTCTCACTCTGCAGTCACTCACACTCTGCATTCACTCACACTCTGCACTCACACTCTGCACTCGAACTCTGCACTCAAACTCTACACTCACTCTGCACTCATTCTACACTCACTCTCACTCTGCACTTACACTGCAGTCACACTCACTCTGCACTCACACTGCAATCACACTCACTCTGCACTCACTCTGCACTCACTCTGTAGTCACACTCACTCTGCACTCACTCTGCACTCACTCTGCAGTCACACTCACTCTTCACTCACTGCATTCACTCTCACTCTGCAGTCACTCTCACTTTGCAGTCACTCACACTCTGCAGTCACTCACACTCTGCACTCACACTCTGCACTCAAACTCTGCACTCAAACTCTACACTCACTCTGCACTCACGCTGCACTCACACTCACTCTGCACTCACTCTACACTCACTCTGCACTCACACTGCAGTCACACTCACTCTGCACTCACTCTGCACTCACTCTGTAGTCACACTCACTCTGCACTCACTTAGCAGTCACACTCACTCTTCACTCACTCTGCATTCACTCTCACTCTGCAGTCACTCTCACTCTGCAGTCACTCACACTCTGCAGTCACTCACACTCTGCACTCACACTCTGCACTCGAACTCTGCACTCAAACTCTACACTCACTCTGCACTCACTCTGCACTCACACTCACTCTGAACTCACTCTACACTCACTCTGCACTCACTCTGCACTCACGACCACTCACTCTGCACTCTGCACTCACTCTGCACTCACTCTGCACTTTCTCTGCAGGCACATTGCATCTGCCCTCACTCTGCCCTCTCTGCACTCACTCTGCACTCACACTCACTCTGTACTCACTCTGCACTCACTCTGCACTTACTCTGCACTCACACTCACTCTGCACTCACTCTGAACTCACACCCACACTCACTCTGCACTCACTCCCACTCTGCACTCACTCTGCAGTCACTCTCTCTGCATTCACTCTGCACTCACTCTGCAGTCACTCTCACTCTGCACTCATTCTCACTCTGCACTCACACTGCAGTCACACTCACTCTGCACCCACACTGCAGTCACTCTAATGCTGCACTCGCTCTGCACTCACTCCCACTCTGCACTCATTCTGCACTCACTCTCACTCTGCACTCACACTGCAGTCACACTCACTCTGCACTCACTCTGCACTCACTCTGTAGTCACACTCACTCTGCACTCACTCTGCAGTCACACTCACTCTTCACTCACTCTGCATTCACTCTCACTCTGCAGTCACTCTCACTCTGCAGTCACTCACACTCTGCAGTCACTCACACTCTGCACTCACACTCTGCACTCGAACTCTGCACTCAAACTCTACACTCACTCTGCACTCATTCTGCACTCACTCTCACTCTGCACTCACACTGCAGTCACACTCACTCTGCACTCACTCAGCACTCACTCTGTAGTCACACTCACTCTGCACTCACTCTGCACTCACTCTGCAGTCACACTCACTCTTCACTCACTCTGCATTCACTCTCATTCTGCAGTCACTCTCACTCTGCAGTCACTCACACTCTGCAGTCACTCACACTCTGCACTCACACTCTGCACTCAAACTCTACACTCACTCTGCACTCATTCTGCACTCACTCTCACTCTGCACTCACACTGCAGTCACACTCACTCTGCACTCACACTGCAGTCACACTCACTCTGCACTCACTCTGCACTCACTCTGTAGTCACACTCACTCTGCACTCACTCTGCACTCACTCTGCAGTCACACTCACTCTTCACTCACTCTGCATTCACTCTCACTCTGCAGTCACTCTCACTCTGCAGTCACTCACACTCTGCAGTCACTCACACTCTGCACTCACACTCTGCACTCAAACTCTGCACTCAAACTCTACACTCACTCTGCACTCACGCTGCACTCACACTCACTCTGCACTCACTCTACACTCTGCACTCACACTGCAGTCACACTCACTCTGCACTCACTCTGCACTCACTCTGTAGTCACACTCACTCTGCACTCACTCTGCACTCACTCTGCAGTCACACTCACTCTTCACTCACTCTGCATTCACTCTCACTCTGCAGTCACTCTCACTCTGCAGTCACTCACACTCTGCAGTCATTCACACTCTGCACTCACACTCTGCACTCGAACTCTGCACTCAAACTCTACACTCACTCTGCACTCACTCTGCACTAACACTCACTCTGCACTCACTCTACACTCACTCTGCACTCACTCTGTACTCACAACCACACTCACTCTGCACTCTGCACTCACTCTGCACTCACTCTGCACTCACTCTGCACTTTCTCTGCAGGCACATTGCATCTGCCCTCACTCTGCCCTCTCTGCACTCACTCTGCACTCACACTCACTCTGTACTCACTCTGCACTCACTCTGCACTTACTCTGCACTCACACTCACTCTGCACTAACTCTGCACTCACACCCACACTCACTCTGCACTCACTCTGCACTCACTCTCACTCTGCACTCACTCTGCAGTCTCTTTCTCTGCATTCACTCTGCACTCACTCTGCATTCACTCTCACTCTGCACTCACTCTCCACTCACACTGCAGTCACACTCACTCTGCACCCACACTGCAGTCACTCTCATGCTGCACTCACTCTGCACTCACTCCCACTCTGCACTCATTCTGCACTCACTCTCACTCTGCACTCACACTGCAGTCACACTCACTCTGCACTCACTCTGCACTCACTCTGTAGTCACACTCACTCTGCACTCACTCTGCACTCACTCTGCAGTCACACTCACTCTTCACTCACTCTGCATTCACTCTCATTCTGCAGTCACTCTCACTCTGCAGTCACTCACACTCTGCAGTCACTCACACTCTGCACTCACACTGCAGTCACACTCACTCTGCACTCACACTGCAGTCACAGTCACTCTGCACTCACTCAGCACTCACTCTGTAGTCACACTCACTCTGCACTCACTCTGCACTCACTCTGCAGTCACACCCACTCTTCACTCACTCTGCATTCACTCTCACTCTGCTGTCACTCTCACTCTGCAGTCACTCACACTCTGCAGCCACTCACACTCTGCACTCACACTCTGCACTCGAACTCTGCACTCAAACTCTACACTCGCTCTGCACTCATTCTGCACTCACTCTCACTCTGCACTCACACTGCAGTCACACTCACTCTGAACTCACACTGCAGTCACACTCACTCTGCACTCACTCTGCACTCACTCTGTAGTCAAACTCACTCTGCACTCACTCTGCACTCACTCTGCAGTCACACTCACTCTTCACTCACTCTGCATTCACTCTCACTCTGCAGTCACTCTCACTCTGCAGTCACTCACACTCTGCAGTCACTCACACTCTGCACTCACACTCTGCACTCAAACTCTACACTCACTCTGCACTCATGCTGCACTCACACTCACTCTGCACTCACTCTACACTCACTCTGCACTCACTCTGCACTCACAACCACTCACTCTGCACTTTGCACTCACTCTGCACTCACTCTGCACTTTCTCTGCAGGCACATTGCATCTGCCCTCACTCTGCCCTCTCTGCACTCACTCTGCACTCACACTCACTCTGTACTCACTCTGCACTCACTCTGCACTTACTCTGCACTCACACTCACTCTGCACTCACTCTGCACTCACACCCACACTCACTCTGCACTCACTCTGCACTCACTCTCACTCTGCACTTACTCTGCAGTCACTCTCTCTGCATTCACTCTGCACTCACTCTGCAGTCACTCTCTCTGCATTCACTCTGCACTCACACTGCAGTCACACTCACTCTGCACCCACACTGCAGTCACTCTCATGCTGCACTCACTCTGCACTCACTCCCACTCTGCACTCATTCTGCACTCACTCTCACTCTGCACTCACACTGCAGTCACACTCACTCTGCACTCACTCTGCACTCACTCTGCAGTCACACTCACTCTGAACTCACACTGCAGTCACACCCACTCTGCACTCACACTGCAGTCACACTCACTCTGCACTCACACTGCAGTCACATTCACTCTGCACTCACTCTGCACTCACTCTGTAGTCACACTCACTCTTCACTCACTCTGCATTCACTCTCACTCTGCAGTCACTCTCACTCTGCAGTCACTCACACTCTGCAGTCACTCACACTCTGCACTCGAACTCTGCACTCAAACTCTACACTCACTCTGCACTCACTCTGCACTCACACTCACTCTGCACTCACTCTGCAATCACTCTGCAGTCACACTCACTCTTCACTCACTCTGCATTCACTCTCACTCTGCAGTCACTCTCACTCTGCAGTCACTCACACTCTGCAGTCACTCACCCTCTGCGCTCACACTCTGCACTCGAACTCTGCACTCAAACTCTGCACTCAAACTCTACACTCACTCTGCACTCACTCTGCACTAACACTCACTCTGCACTCACTCTACACTCACTCTGCACTCACTCTGCACTCACAACCACACTCACTCTGCACTCTGCACTCACTCTGCACTCACTCTGCCCTTTCTCTGCAGGCACATTGCATCTGCCCTCACTCTGCCCTCTCTGCACTCACTCTGCACTCACACTCACTCTGTACTCACTCTGCACTCACTCTGCACTTACTCTGCACTCACACTCACTCTGCACTAACTCTGCACTCACACCCACACTCACTCTGCACTCACTCTGCACTCACTCTCACTCTGCACTCACTCTGCAGTCACTCTCTCTGCATTCACTCTGCACTCACTCTGCATTCACTCTCACTCTGCACTCACTCTCACTCTGCACTCACACTGCAGTCACACTCACTCTGCACTCACACTGCAGTCACACTCACTCTGCACTCACTCTGCACTTACTCTGCACTCACACTCACTCTGCACTCACTCTGCACTGACACCCACACTCACTCTTCACTCATTCTGCACTCACTCTCACTCTGCACTCACTCTGCAGTCACTCTCTCTGCATTCACTCTGCACTCACTCTGCAGTCACTCTCACTCTGCACTCACTCTCACTCTGCACTCACACTGCAGTCACACTCACTCTGCACCCACACTGCAGTCACTCTCATGCTGCACTCACTCTGCACTCACTCCCACTCTGCACTCATTCTGCACTCACTCTCACTCTGCACTCACACTGCAGTCACACTCACTCTGCACTCACTCTGCACTCACTCTGCAGTCACACTCACTCTGCACTCACACTGCAGTCACACCCACTCTGCACTCACACTGCAGTCACACTCACTCTGCACTCACACTGCAGTCACATTCACTCTGCACTCACTCTGCACTCACTCTGTAGTCACACTCACTCTTCACTCACTCTGCATTCACTCTCACTCTGCAGTCACTCTCACTCTGCAGTCACTCACACTCTGCAGTCACTCACACTCTGCACTCGAACTCTGCACTCAAACTCTACACTCACTCTGCACTCACTCTGCACTCACACTCACTCTGCACTCACTCTGCAGTCACACTCACTCTTCACTCACTCTGCATTCACTCTACACTCACTCTGCACTCACTCTGCACTCACAACCACACTCACTCTGCACTCTGCACTCACTCTGCACTCACTCTGCACTTTCTCTGCAGGCACATTGCATATGCCCTCACTCTGCCCTCTCTGCACTCACTCTGCACTCACACTCACTCTTCACTCACTCTGCATTCACTCTCACTCTGCAGTCACTCTCACTCTGCAGTCACTCACACTCTGCAGTCACTCACACTCTGCACTCACACTCTGCACTCGAACTCTGCACTCAAACTCTACACTCACTCTGCACTCATTCTGCACTCACTCTCACTCTGCACTCACACTGCAGTCACACTCACTCTGCACTCACACTGCAGTCACACTCACTCTGCACTCACTCTGCACTCACTCTGTAGTCACACTCACTCTGCACTCACTCTGCAGTCACACTCACTCTTCACTCACTCTGCATTCAGTCTCACTCTGCAGTCACTCTCACTCTGCAGTCACTCACACTCTGCAGTCACTCACACTCTGCACTCACACTCTGCACTCAAACTCTGCACTCAAACTCTACACTCACTCTGCACTCACCCTGCACTCACACTCACTCTGCACTCACTCTACACTCACTCTGCACTCACACTGCAGTCACACTCACTCTGCACTCACTCTGCACTCACTCTGTAATCACACTCACTCTGCACTCACTCTGCACTCACTCTGCAGTCACACTCACTCTTCACTCACTCTGCATTCACTCTCACTCTGCACTCACTCTCACTCTGCACTCACTCTGCAGTCACTCTCTCTGCATTCACCCTGCACTCACTCTGCATTCACTCTCACTCTGCACTCACTCTCACTCTGCACTCACACTGCAGTCACTCTCTCTGCATTCACTCTGCACTCACTCTGCATTCACTCTCACTTTGCACTCACTCTCACTCTGCACTCACTCTGTAGTCACACTCTGTTAGACGGACCGGGAGGGTCGGCCGAGATTACGGGGAGAGGTCTCCAGGGAGAGCCGTCTCCAACGACTGTACAGGTAAGTAACTTCCCCCCCACAGACGGACACCACACAAGATTGAAGGTTAACGAGACTTTATATGCAATTCTTAGGTTACGTCGCTATGATACAAGGAGGTCTGGACTCAGGGGTCCCCTCGGTTCTGATCTCTGGTTGAGGAGAAAGGGTAGCGGGACAGTCTTAGTTACCAATGAGTTAAATAGCTCTCAATCCTCGAGCTCGGCGTGGTTGCTGATCGGGCCGTGGAGGAGCCAAGCAGGTCCCGAGATGGATGAAGGATGGTCGACGGGCCGTGGAGAAGCCAAGCAGGTCCCGATGAAGATGATGGTTACAACGGTCCGCGGCCTCGCCAGCAGATCCGGACGACGGTGAAGAATGAAGGTTACGACGGCTGTGGCAGCGCCAACAGGCAGGACGATGGTGCACAGGACAGAGCTACGGCAGCGCCAGTAGTCCGTCCAGGATGAGTTCCTCTTACGTCTCTCGACTCCAAGATACAACTGACTTCCTGCTCTGGAGCTGTCCCAGTTATAGGGCTGGCGTGCTTTGATGTCCGGACCCTCGCACTTGGAGGTCGGGAGGTCCGGGATGAGGGAGTCCAGACACCCAGCAGGGGGGTGGAGCCAGCGCCCGGGGAGGCGATGGGCGAGCGGCACTGGGCGGGGGGAGAGCCATCGGCACCTCTCTCTCCCATTGACTTGCCAAGTAGCCCGCTCACCTCCTGGGTGGAGGGTGGTGCCGGATTGTCTGAGGCTGGGCTAGGCCCAGGGTTGAGGTCGATCGGGGGCCAGGCGGCCTCGTGGCGAGGCGTCCAAGATGGCGGCCCGGGCTGGGTGCATGGGCCGGCAGTGGATCGGACCCACGAGGTTATCATGTTCGAGGGCAGGGGTCCCTGAGGGGACGTAGGGCGTGCAATGGTGGTGTGTGGTGCTTGCGTGACTGGGCTCGGGCCTGGTCGAGCCGGGGGAGAGCGGCCCGTCATGTGGCCTGTCCAACATGCGTCCCCCCCAGCTGAAGGCGGGGAGAGTTACCCATCCTCTTGGGGACTCTCTTCGTCGAGGCGGAAAAACCGGGACAGGCCATCGGCGTTGGCGTGGTCGGACCCAGGCCGGTGTTCGACTGTGAAGTCCATACCTTGTAAGGAGATGGACCAGCGTAGCAATTTTGGGTTTTCCCCCCGCATATGCATCAACCACTGCAGGGGTCGGTGGTCAGTCTGCACCCGAAAGTGGGTGCCAAAAAGGTAGGGCCGGAGCTTCTTGAGGGCCCATACCACAGCGAAGGCTTCCCTCTCTATGGTGCTCCAGCGTTGTTCCCGGGGTAGGAGTCTCCGGCTGATGAAGGCCACCGGTTGATCGAGGCCTTCGGTGTTCACTTGGGACAGGACCGCCCCAATGCCCTGGTCGGAGGCGTCCGTCTGGACGACGAACTCCCGGCTGTAGTCTGGGGCCTGGAGCACAGGAGCGGAACACATGGCGGCCTTTAACTGTTCGAATGCCGCTTGACACTCTGGGGTCCAGTTCACCTTCTTGGGCTGATTTTTTGACGTGAGTTCGGTGAGAGGCCCCACGATGGTACCATAATCTTTCACGAACCTTCGGTAGTAGCCCGTGAGGCCCAGGAAGGCTCGCACCTCAGTTTGAGTGATAGGGGGTTGCCAGTTCTGGATGGCGGCAATTTTCAGCTGTAGGGGGGCCACTAGGCCGCTTCCCACCTGGTGTCCGAGGTAGGTCACCGACCCTTGTCCAATTTGGCATTTGCTGGCCTTGATCGTGAGGCCAGCTCGCTGAAGGGCTTGCAGCACTGCTTGGAGGTGGTGGAGGTGCTCGGTCCAATGGTGGCTGTACACAGCGATGTCGTCCAGGTAGGCGGCGCTGAACTCTTCGAGCCCCGCCAGGACCTGATTGACGAGCCGTTGGAACGTCGCTGGGGCGTTCTTCATGCCGAAGGGCATGACCGTAAAGTGATAGTGGCCATCGGGGGTGGAGAAGGCAGAGCGTTCTTGTGCTCGGGGTGTGAGGCCGATCTGCCAATAACCTGCCGTCAGGTCGAAGATGCTGAGGTAGCGGGCAGCGCCCATTCGGTCGACCAGTTCATCTGCCCGGGGGATGGGGTGTGCGTCCGTTCTGGTGACTTCATTCAGACCCCGGTAGTCGACACAGAACCGGAGTTCTGGTGTGGTCCCGGGGGCGGCTGCTTTGGGGACCAGTACGACCGGGCTGGCCCATGGACTGTCTGAGGGCTCGATGACCCCGAGCGTGAGCATCTTAGCTACTTCCGCCTGGATGCAGGCCCGTACCCGATCAGGTACGCGGTAGGCCCGGTGGCGGATAGGAGGGCTGTCTCCGGTGTCCACATCGTGCACACACCAGGAAGTGACACCCGGGGTGAGGGAGAACAGACTGGCGAACCGTGATAGGAGGGCTTGGCACTCTTGCCGTTGTTCTCTGGTGAGGGTCTCCGAGAGTCGGACCCCATCCACGGAGCCGTCTTGCTCCTGGGTCCGCAAGAGGTCAGGGAGAGGCTCGGAGTCGTCTTCAACCCCATTGTCTGTGGCCATCAAGAGGCTGAGTTCTGTTCGTGCAAAGTGGGGTTTCAGTCTGTTGGTGTGGAGGACTCGGAGCGGATTCCGGGCGGACTCCATATCGATCAGATAGGTGGCAGGACCCTTGCGCTCGATTACCTTGAAGGGTCCCGTCCATTTGTCTTGGAGAGCGCACGGTTCGGTGGGGGACATTACCCAGACCTGTTGCCCCGGCTCGAATTCAATGGATGAGGCGTTCTGGTCATACCATTTCTTCATGTCCTCTTGACTGGCCTCTAGGTTGGCTTTTGCTAGGTCTCTGAACCGCCGGGACTGGTTGCGGAGGGTGAGGAGGTACCGGAAGACATCTGGAGGACTCTTGGCCGGAGGCATCTCCCAGCCTTCTTTGATCAGGCTGAGTGGCCCCCGTACTGGGTGCCCATAGAGCAGCTCGAAGGGGCTGAAGCCTAGGGACTTCTGTGGGACCTCCCGGTAGGCGAAGAGGAGGCACGGCAGCAGCACGTCCCACTGGCGACGGAGGGGCTCTTCCAATCCCCCGATCATCCCTTTTAGCGTGCGATTGAACCGCTCAACAAGTCCGTTTCCTTGGGGGTGATAGGGGGTCGTGAAGCGGTAGGTGACCCCACACTGTTGCCAGAGGGACTTCATATATTTAGAAATGAAGTTCGTGCCTCTGTCACTGACGACTTCTCGGGGGAACCCCACACGGGAGAAGATCCCCATCAGGGCCCGGCCGACCACTGGGGCTGTCACGGTCCGGAGAGGAATAGCCTCAGGGTAGCGGGTGGCGTGGTCCACTAGTACCAGGATGAAGCGATGGCCTTGTCTTGTACGCGGGTCCAGGGGTCCCACAATGTCTATCCCGACCCTCTCAAATGGGGTTGTGACTACTGGAAAGGGTTGCAGGGGAGCCTTTAATTTGCGGCCGCTCTTCCCACTGGCTTGGCACGTGGGGCAAGATCGGCAATGCTGGTGCGCATCGTTTCTCATTTTGGGCCAGAAGAAGTGGGTCACTAGGCGGCTGTAGGTTTTATCCTGTCCCAGGTGCCCTGCCAGGGGGGCATCGTGGGCCAGGTTTAGCAGGAAGTCTCTAAAGCGGAGGGGCACCACTAGTACTCGGTTGGCCCCCAGCTCGGCGATTCGTTGCTCGCTGTACAATAGATCATTGTCCCAGTAGACCCAATGAGTTCCGGAGGTATCCCCGGCGCTTTGGGCGAGCGCTTGTTGTCGGAGTCCCTCAAGGGAGGGACAGGTCTTCTGTTCCTGACGAAATTGTTCTTGTGTGGGTCCCCCTTCTTGAGCCCACTGATCAAGATTAGCGAGGTCGGAAGGTTGAGCAAGTTCGAGGGGGATGCCATGGTCGGGGGTCTCGGCGGGGGCGACCGGAGGCGGTGGCGCCGGCCATTCTGGTTCTTCCGGGTGATGGTTGGCACGGGCGGCCATGGACCGGGTGGTGACGCACGCCCAGTCTGGGACGCCCAACATCCCCAAGTGTTCTTTTCGCTCCACGGCTGCCCACGGGGAGCTTTCCAGGTCATTTCCGAGGAGGCAGTCCACGGGGGCGTCGTCTCGGACCGTTACCTTCAACATGCCGGAGACCCCTCCCCACTCAAAGGGGACGCAGGCCATCCGACACAGACTTTCCGAGTTGTCGGCTGATCGCACAGGGCAGAGAACGTTCGGTAGATATTGTTCTGGGGTCACCAGATGACAGCGGACGGCTGTCACACTGGCCCCGGTGTCTCGAAGGGCTTCGGCCCGTTGTCCATTGATGCTCACCCATTGGCTGTACTTCTGGGTGTTAGCGGGTAGGGGGACCCGCGGGACCATGTCTCTTCCCCCTAAGCACGCGAGAGTCATGGCGGCTGGCTCCCACTCTTGATACTCTTGCTCGCCTGTTTCTTGTTCCTCGGAGATCTGTTCTTCCCCTAGTGCCGCGGCGGCCACCTGGCGGGGTCTTGGACTCTGATACTGCGGGCAGCTTGGGTCGTTTGCATAGTGGCCGACTCGTTGGCATCGGTGACATGTAACATTGGCTCTGTATCCCGGTCGCGCCGGGGTGCTGCCCCGGTTGGCCGGGGGGGTGGTGCTGGTAGCGGGGGCGGCCGGAGTATTGTCTCTTCCTCGTCCTTGGCCCCCTCCTCCTCCTCTGGGTCGGTAGTGACCATTGTTGTTCCTGTTCTGCTCGTAGGACCCATTCCGGCCCACTCTGGTGATCTCCCACCGGTCAGCTTCGGCTGCGAGCTGCCGGGGATCGGTTAACTTGCTGTCGAGGAGGTGTTGGCGTAGTTCAATGAAGCAATTGTTGGACAGATGCTCCCATACCATCAGATTGAACAGCTGCTCGTAGGTCGTGACGTTGTTCCCTCTGATCCAGCCTTCGAAGGCTCGGCTAAAGTACGTTACATAGTCCACCCAAGTTGTACCTGGAATGCGTGTGCAGTCTCGGAACCTCTGACGGTACATCTCGGGCGTGAGGCCATAGCGGGTGAGGAGGGCCGCTTTCATATGGTCGTAGGAGGTCATCTGGTGGTCTGGGAGCTGTAACAGAGTATCGCGGCCCTCATTGAGGAATTTGCCCCATAGGCCGGCTCCCCAGTCGGTTCTATCGATCCGGTGCGCAGTCATCGCGATTTCATAGGCCTTAAACCATTGCTGGATGTCGTCTTCTCGAAAATATTCTCGGACCACATCCTTGGGGATGTGCACTTTTTTCTCCGCGGTCCCTGGGGTGGACGGTCTGTCGGGCACCCCTAACTCTTTATTTTGTTTGCGCAGGTTGATCTCGGCTAGGTTCCGTTCGTGCTCGTACGTTAGTCTTTTTTCCTCGAGCTCCCTTTGCCTCTGTTTCTCCTCTCTTTCTTCTCGGAGGCGAAGGTGCTCTAAGTTTATTTTTTGCTCGGCCAATTTGAGTTCTATGTCCATCTTGAGTCGGGCCATTTCGAGTTCGTGTAGTCGGGCTTTTTCTCTTTCTTGGATCTCGTCTTGCGAGAGACTGGTTCTTTGCCCCTCAGGGGCCGTGTTGGTATTTTTCGCGGTGCTTTGCTCAGGGGTTTCGACATCCCCGGTCTCTGCCCAAGATTCTAGGGCATGCTTAAAATCGTCCTTGGTACTTAGTCCGGTGGTAGCGATACCTAGTTCGATGCAGAACTGCTTTAGTTCACGATGGCTGTATTCCTCTAGTTTTTCCATTTGGAACTTCTCAGTTGATCCGCTCTCTTTAGTCGACATTGTTGTTCGTTGTGGGGTGAGCTACTCTCTGTACGTTATGCGGTGATTCGGATCGCGCCGCTGGCCACCAATGTTAGACGGACCGGGAGGGTCGGCCGAGATTACGGGGAGAGGTCTCCAGGGAGAGCCGTCTCCAACGACTGTACAGGTAAGTAACTTCCCCCCCACAGACGGACACCACACAAGATTGAAGGTTAACGAGACTTTATATGCAATTCTTAGGTTACGTCGCTATGATACAAGGAGGTCTGGACTCAGGGGTCCCCTCGGTTCTGATCTCTGGTTGAGGAGAAAGGGTAGCGGGACAGTCTTAGTTACCAATGAGTTAAATAGCTCTCAATCCTCGAGCTCGGCGTGGTTGCTGATCGGGCCGTGGAGGAGCCAAGCAGGTCCCGAGATGGATGAAGGATGGTCGACGGGCCGTGGAGAAGCCAAGCAGGTCCCGATGAAGATGATGGTTACAACGGTCCGCGGCCTCGCCAGCAGATCCGGACGACGGTGAAGAATGAAGGTTACGACGGCTGTGGCAGCGCCAACAGGCAGGACGATGGTGCACAGGACAGAGCTACGGCAGCGCCAGTAGTCCGTCCAGGATGAGTTCCTCTTACGTCTCTCGACTCCAAGATACAACTGACTTCCTGCTCTGGAGCTGTCCCAGTTATAGGGCTGGCGTGCTTTGATGTCCGGACCCTCGCACTTGGAGGTCGGGAGGTCCGGGATGAGGGAGTCCAGACACCCAGCAGGGGGGTGGAGCCAGCGCCCGGGGAGGCGATGGGCGAGCGGCACTGGGCGGGGGGAGAGCCATCGGCACCTCTCTCTCCCATTGACTTGCCAAGTAGCCCGCTCACCTCCTGGGTGGAGGGTGGTGCCGGATTGTCTGAGGCTGGGCTAGGCCCAGGGTTGAGGTCGATCGGGGGCCAGGCGGCCTCGTGGCGAGGCGTCCAAGATGGCGGCCCGGGCTGGGTGCATGGGCCGGCAGTGGATCGGACCCACGAGGTTATCATGTTCGAGGGCAGGGGTCCCTGAGGGGACGTAGGGCGTGCAATGGTGGTGTGTGGTGCTTGCGTGACTGGGCTCGGGCCTGGTCGAGCCGGGGGAGAGCGGCCCGTCATGTGGCCTGTCCAACACACTCACTCTTCACTCACTCTGCATTCACTCTCACTCTGCAGTCACTCTCACTCTGCAGTCACTCACACTCTGTAGTCACTCACACTCAGCACTCACACTCTGCACTCGAACTCTGCACTCAAACTATACACTCACTCTGCACTCACTCTGCACTCACACTCACTCTGCACTCACTCTACACTCACTCTGCACTCACTCTGCACTCTGCACTCACTCTGCACTCACTCTGCACTTTCTCTGCAGGCATATTGCATCTGCCCTCACTCTGCCCTCTCTGCACTCACTCTGCACTCACACTCACTCTGTACTCACTCTGCACTCACTCTGCACTTACTCTGCACTCACACTCACTCTGCACTCACTCTGCACCCACACCCACACTCACTCTTCACTCATTCTGCACTCACTCTCACTCTGTACTCACTCTGCAGTCACTCTCTCTGCATTCACTCTGCACTCACTCTGCAGTCACTCTCACTCTGCACTCACTCTCACTCTGCACTCACACTGCAGTCACACTCACTCTGCACCCACACTGCAGTCACTCTCATGCTGCACTCACTCTGCACTCACTCCCACTCTGCACTCATTCTGCACTCACTCTCACTCTGCACTCACACTGCAGTCACACTCACTCTGCACTCACTCTGCACTCACTCTGCAGTCATACTCACTCTTCACTCACTCTGCATTCACTCTCACTCTGCAGCCACTCTCATTCTGCATTTACTCACACTCTCCACTCACACTCTGCACTCAAACTCTGCACTCAAACTCTACACTCACTCTGCACTCATTCTGCACTCACTCTCACTCTGCACTCACACTGCAGTCACACCCACTCTGCACTCACACTGCAGTCACACTCACTCTGCACTCACACTGCAGTCACACTCACTCTGCACTCACTCAGAACTCACTCTGTAGTCACACTCACTCTGCACTCACTCTGCACTCACTCTGCAGTCACACTCACTCTTCACTCACTCTGCATTCACTCTCACTCTGCAGTCACTCTCACTCTGCAGTCACTCACACTCTGCATTCACTCACACTCTGCACTCACACTCTGCAATCGAACTCTGCACTCAAACTCTACACTCACTCTGCACTCATTCTACACTCACTCTCACTCTGCACTTACACTGCAGTCACACTCACTCTGCACTCACACTGCAATCACACTCACTCTGCACTCACTCTGCACTCACTCTGTAGTCACACTCACTCTGCACTCACTCTGCACTCACTCTGCAGTCACACTCACTCTTCACTCACTGCATTCACTCTCACTCTGCAGTCACTCTCACTTTGCAGTCACTCACACTCTGCAGTCACTCACACTCTGCACTCACACTCTGCACTCAAACTCTGCACTCAAACTCTACACTCACTCTGCACTCACGCTGCACTCACACTCACTCTGCACTCACTCTACACTCACTCTGCACTCACACTGCAGTCACACTCACTCTGCACTCACTCTGCACTCACTCTGTAGTCACACTCACTCTGCACTCACTTAGCAGTCACACTCACTCTTCACTCACTCTGCATTCACTCTCACTCTGCAGTCACTCTCACTCTGCAGTCACTCACACTCTGCAGTCACTCACACTCTGCACTCACACTCTGCACTCGAACTCTGCACTCAAACTCTACACTCACTCTGCACTCACTCTGCACTCACACTCACTCTGAACTCACTCTACACTCACTCTGCACTCACTCTGCACTCACGACCACTCACTCTGCACTCTGCACTCACTCTGCACTCACTCTGCACTTTCTCTGCAGGCACATTGCATCTGCCCTCACTCTGCCCTCTCTGCACTCACTCTGCACTCACACTCACTCTGTACTCACTCTGCACTCACTCTGCACTTACTCTGCACTCACACTCACTCTGCACTCACTCTGAACTCACACCCACACTCACTCTGCACTCACTCCCACTCTGCACTCACTCTGCAGTCACTCTCTCTGCATTCACTCTGCACTCACTCTGCAGTCACTCTCACTCTGCACTCATTCTCACTCTGCACTCACACTGCAGTCACACTCACTCTGCACCCACACTGCAGTCACTCTAATGCTGCACTCGCTCTGCACTCACTCCCACTCTGCACTCATTCTGCACTCACTCTCACTCTGCACTCACACTGCAGTCACACTCACTCTGCACTCACTCTGCACTCACTCTGTAGTCACACTCACTCTGCACTCACTCTGCAGTCACACTCACTCTTCACTCACTCTGCATTCACTCTCACTCTGCAGTCACTCTCACTCTGCAGTCACTCACACTCTGCAGTCACTCACACTCTGCACTCACACTCTGCACTCGAACTCTGCACTCAAACTCTACACTCACTCTGCACTCATTCTGCACTCACTCTCACTCTGCACTCACACTGCAGTCACACTCACTCTGCACTCACTCAGCACTCACTCTGTAGTCACACTCACTCTGCACTCACTCTGCACTCACTCTGCAGTCACACTCACTCTTCACTCACTCTGCATTCACTCTCATTCTGCAGTCACTCTCACTCTGCAGTCACTCACACTCTGCAGTCACTCACACTCTGCACTCACACTCTGCACTCAAACTCTACACTCACTCTGCACTCATTCTGCACTCACTCTCACTCTGCACTCACACTGCAGTCACACTCACTCTGCACTCACACTGCAGTCACACTCACTCTGCACTCACTCTGCACTCACTCTGTAGTCACACTCACTCTGCACTCACTCTGCACTCACTCTGCAGTCACACTCACTCTTCACTCACTCTGCATTCACTCTCACTCTGCAGTCACTCTCACTCTGCAGTCACTCACACTCTGCAGTCACTCACACTCTGCACTCACACTCTGCACTCAAACTCTGCACTCAAACTCTACACTCACTCTGCACTCACGCTGCACTCACACTCACTCTGCACTCACTCTACACTCACTCTGCACTCACTCTGCAGTCACACTCACTCTTCACTCACTCTGCATTCACTCTCATTCTGCAGTCACTCTCACTCTGCAGTCACTCACACTCTGCAGTCACTCACACTCTGCACTCACACTGCAGTCACACTCACTCTGCACTCACACTGCAGTCACAGTCACTCTGCACTCACTCAGCACTCACTCTGTAGTCACACTCACTCTGCACTCACTCTGCACTCACTCTGCAGTCACACCCACTCTTCACTCACTCTGCATTCACTCTCACTCTGCTGTCACTCTCACTCTGCAGTCACTCACACTCTGCAGCCACTCACACTCTGCACTCACACTCTGCACTCGAACTCTGCACTCAAACTCTACACTCGCTCTGCACTCATTCTGCACTCACTCTCACTCTGCACTCACACTGCAGTCACACTCACTCTGAACTCACACTGCAGTCACACTCACTCTGCACTCACTCTGCACTCACTCTGTAGTCAAACTCACTCTGCACTCACTCTGCACTCACTCTGCAGTCACACTCACTCTTCACTCACTCTGCATTCACTCTCACTCTGCAGTCACTCTCACTCTGCAGTCACTCACAATCTGCAGTCACTCACACTCTGCACTCACACTCTGCACTCAAACTCTACACTCACTCTGCACTCATGCTGCACTCACACTCACTCTGCACTCACTCTACACTCACTCTGCACTCACTCTGCACTCACAACCACTCACTCTGCACTTTGCACTCACTCTGCACTCACTCTGCACTTTCTCTGCAGGCACATTGCATCTGCCCTCACTCTGCCCTCTCTGCACTCACTCTGCACTCACACTCACTCTGTACTCACTCTGCACTCACTCTGCACTTACTCTGCACTCACACTCACTCTGCACTCACTCTGCACTCACACCCACACTCACTCTGCACTCACTCTGCACTCACTCTCACTCTGCACTTACTCTGCAGTCACTCTCTCTGCATTCACTCTGCACTCACTCTGCAGTCACTCTCACTCTGCACTCACTCTCACTCTGCACTCACACTGCAGTCACACTCACTCTGCACCCACACTGCAGTCACTCTCATGCTGCACTCACTCTGCACTCACTCCCACTCTGCACTCATTCTGCACTCACTCTCACTCTGCACTCACACTGCAGTCACACTCACTCTGCACTCACTCTGCACTCACTCTGCAGTCACACTCACTCTGAACTCACACTGCAGTCACACCCACTCTGCACTCACACTGCAGTCACACTCACTCTGCACTCACACTGCAGTCACATTCACTCTGCACTCACTCTGCACTCACTCTGTAGTCACACTCACTCTTCACTCACTCTGCATTCACTCTCACTCTGCAGTCACTCTCACTCTGCAGTCACTCACACTCTGCAGTCACTCACACTCTGCACTCGAACTCTGCACTCAAACTCTACACTCACTCTGCACTCACTCTGCACTCACACTCACTCTGCACTCACTCTGCAATCACTCTGCAGTCACACTCACTCTTCACTCACTCTGCATTCACTCTCACTCTGCAGTCACTCTCACTCTGCAGTCACTCACACTCTGCAGTCACTCACCCTCTGCGCTCACACTCTGCACTCGAACTCTGCACTCAAACTCTACACTCACTCTGCACTCACTCTGCACTAACACTCACTCTGCACTCACTCTACACTCACTCTGCACTCACTCTGCACTCACAACCACACTCACTCTGCACTCTGCACTCACTCTGCACTCACTCTGCCCTTTCTCTGCAGGCACATTGCATCTGCCCTCACTCTGCCCTCTCTGCACTCACTCTGCACTCACACTCACTCTGTACTCACTCTGCACTCACTCTGCACTTACTCTGCACTCACACTCACTCTGCACTAACTCTGCACTCACACCCACACTCACTCTGCACTCACTCTGCACTCACTCTCACTCTGCACTCACTCTGCAGTCACTCTCTCTGCATTCACTCTGCACTCACTCTGCATTCACTCTCACTCTGCACTCACTCTCACTCTGCACTCACACTGCAGTCACACTCACTCTGCACTCACACTGCAGTCACACTCACTCTGCACTCACTCTGCACTTACTCTGCACTCACACTCACTCTGCACTCACTCTGCACTGACACCCACACTCAATCTTCACTCATTCTGCACTCACTCTCACTCTGCACTCACTCTGCAGTCACTCTCTCTGCATTCACTCTGCACTCACTCTGCAGTCACTCTCACTCTGCACTCACTCTCACTCTGCACTCACACTGCAGTCACACTCACTCTGCACCCACACTGCAGTCACTCTCATGCTGCACTCACTCTGCACTCACTCCCACTCTGCACTCATTCTGCACTCACTCTCACTCTGCACTCACACTGCAGTCACACTCACTCTGCACTCACTCTGCACTCACTCTGCAGTCACACTCACTCTGCACTCACACTGCAGTCACACCCACTCTGCACTCACACTGCAGTCACACTCACTCTGCACTCACACTGCAGTCACATTCACTCTGCACTCACTCTGCACTCACTCTGTAGTCACACTCACTCTTCACTCACTCTGCATTCACTCTCACTCTGCAGTCACTCTCACTCTGCAGTCACTCACACTCTGCAATCACTCACACTCTGCACTCGAACTCTGCACTCAAACTCTACACTCACTCTGCACTCACTCTGCACTCACACTCACTCTGCACTCACTCTGCAGTCACACTCACTCTTCACTCACTCTGCATTCACTCTCACTCTGCAGTCACTCTCACTCTGCAGTCACTCACACTCTGCAGTCACTCACACTCTGCACTCACACTCTGCACTCGAACTCTGCACTCAAACTCTACACTCACTCTGCACTCACTCTGCACTAACACTCACTCTGCACTCACTCTACACTCACTCTGCACTCACTCTGCACTCACAACCACACTCACTCTGCACTCTGCACTCACTCTGCACTCACTCTGCCCTTTCTCTGCAGGCACATTGCATCTGCCCTCACTCTGCCCTCTCTGCACTCACTCTGCACTCACTCTGCATTCACTCTCACTCTGCACTCACTCTCACTCTGCACTCACACTGCAGTCACACTCACTCTGCACCCACACTGCAGTCACTCTCATGCTGCACTCACTCTGCACTCACTCCCACTCTGCACTCATTCTGCACTCACTCTCACTCTGCACTCACACTGCAGTCACACTCACTCTGCACTCACTCTGCACTCACTCTGTAATCACACTCACTCTGCACTCACTCTGCACTCACTCTGCAGTCACACTCACTCTTCACTCACTCTGCATTCACTTTCACTCTGCAGTCACTCTCACTCTGCAGTCACTCACACTCTGCAGTCACTCACACTCTGCACTCACACTGCAGTCACACTCACTCTGCACTTACACTGCAGTCACACTCACTCTGCACTCACTCAGCACTCACTCTGTAGTCACACTCACTCTGCACTCACTCTGCACTCACTCTGCAGTCACACTCACTCTTCACTCACTCTGCATTCACTCTCACTCTGCTGTCACTCTCACTCTGCAGTCACTCACACTCTGCAGTCACTCACACTCTGCACTCACACTCTGCACTCAAACTCTGCACTCAAACTCTGCACTCAAACTCTACACTCACTCTGCACTCATTCTGCACTCACTCTCACTCTGCACTCACACTGCAGTCACACTCACTCTGCACTCACACTGCAGTCACACTCACTCTGCACTCACTCTGCACTCACTCTGTAGTCACACTCACTCTGCACTCACTCTGCACTCACTCTGCAGTCACACTCACTCTTCACTCACTCTGCATTCACTCTCACTCTGCAGTCACTCTCACTCTGCAGTCACTCACACTCTGCAGTCACTCACACTCTGCACTCACACTCTGCACTCAAACTCTGCACTCAAACTCTACACTCACTCTGCACTCATGCTGCACTCACACTCACTCTGCACTCACTCTACACTCACTCTGCACTCACTCTGCACTCACAACCACTCATTCTGCACTCTGCACTCACTCTGCACTTTCTCTGCAGGCACATTGCATCTGCCCTCACTCTGCCCTCTCCGCACTCACTCTGCACTCACACTCACTCTGTACTCACTCTGCACTCACTCTGCACTTACTCTGCACTCACACTCACTCTGCACTCACTCTGCACTCACACCCACACTCACTCTGCACTCACTCTGCACTTACTCTGCACTCACTCTCACTCTGCACTCACTCTGCAGTCACTCTCTCTGCATTCACTCTGCACTCACTCTGCAGTCACTCTCACTCTGCACTCACTCTCACTCTGCACTCACACTGCAGTTACACTCACTCTGCACCCACACTGCAGTCACTCTCATGCTGCACTCACTCTGCACTCACTCCCACTCTGCACTCATTCTGCACTCACTCTCACTCTGCACTCACACTGCAGTCACACTCACTCTGCACTCACTCTGCACTCACTCTGCAGTCACACTCACTCTTCACTCACTCTGCATTCACTCTCACTCTGCAGTCACTCTCACTCTGCAGTCACTCACACTCTGCAGTCACTCACACTCTGCAGTCACTCAAACTCTGAACTCAAACTCTGCACTCACTCTACACTCACTCTGCACTCACACTGCAGTCACACTCACTCTGCACTCACTCTGTAGTCACACTCACTCTGCACTCACTCTGCACTCACTCTGCAGTCACACTAACTCTTCACTCACTCTGCATTCACTCTCACTCTGCAGTCACTCTCACTCTGCAGTCACTCACACTCTGCAGTCACTCACACTCTGCACTCACACTCTGCACTCAAACTCTGCACTCAAACTCTACACTCACTCTGCACTCACTCTGCACTCACACTCACTCTGCACTCACTCTACACTCACTCTGCACTCACTCTGCACTCACATCCACACTCACTCTGCACTCTGCACTCACTCTGCACTCACTCTGCACTTTCTCTGCAGGCACACTGCATCTGCCCTCACTCTGCCCTCTCTGCACTCACTCTGCACTCACACTCACTCTGTACTCACTCTGCACTCACTCTGCACTTACTCTGCACTTACACTCACTCTGCACTAACTCTGCACTCACACCCACACTCACTCTGCACTCACTCTGCACTCACTCTCACTCTGCACTCACTCTGCAGTCACTATCTCTGCATTCACTCTGCACTCACTCTGCATTCACTCTCACTCTGCACTCACTCTCACTCTGCACTCACACTGCAGTCACACTCACTCTGCACTCACTCTGCACTCACTCTGTAGTCACACTCACTCTGCACTCACTCTGCACTCACTCTGCAGTCACACTCACTCTTCACTCACTCTGCATTCACTCTCACTCTGCAGTCACTCTCACTCTGCAGTCACTCACACTCTGCAGTCACTCACACTCTGCACTCACACTCTGCACTCAAACTCTGCACTCAAACTCTACACTCACTCTGCACTCACGCTGCACTCACACTCACTCTGCACCCACTCTACACTCACTCTGCACTCACTCTGTAGTCACACTCACTCTGCACTCACTCTGCACTCACTCTGCAGTCACACTCACTCTTCACTCACTCTGCATTAACTCTCACTCTGCAGTCACTCTCACTCTGCAGTCACTCACACTCTGCAGTCACTCACACTCTGCACTCACACTCTGCACTCGAACTCTGCACTCAAACTCTACACTCACTCTGCACTCACTCTGCACTAACACTCACTCTGCACTCACTCTACACTCACTCTGCACTCACTCTGCACTCACAACCACTCACTCTGCACTCTGCACTCACTCTGCACTTTCTCTGCAGGCACATTGCATCTGCCCTCACTCTGCCCTCTCCGCACTCACTCTGCACTCACACTCACTCTCTACTCACTCTGCACTCACTCTGCACTTACTCTGCACTCACACTCACTCTGCACTCACTCTGCACTCACACCCACACTCACTCTGCACTCACTCTGCACTTACTCTGCACTCACTCTCACTCTGCACTCACTCTGCAGTCATTCTCTCTGCATTCACTCTGCACTCACTCTGCAGTCACTCTCACTCTGCACTCACTCTCACTCTGCACTCACACTGCAGTCACACTCACTCTGCACCCACACTGCAGTCACTCTCATGCTGCACTCACTCTGCACTCACTCCCACTCTGCACTCATTCTGCACTCACTCTCACTCTGCACTCACACTGCAGTCACACTCACTCTGCACTCACTCTGCACTCACTCTGCAGTCACACTCACTCTTCACTCACTCTGCATTCACTCTCACTCTGCAGTCACTCTCACTCTGCAGTCACTCACACTCTGCAGTCACTCACACTCTGCACTCACACTCTGAACTCAAACTCTGCACTCACTCTATACTCACTCTGCACTCACACTGCAGTCACACTCACTCTGCACTCACTCTGCACTCACTCTGTAGTCACACTCACTCTGCACTCACTCTGCACTCACTCTGCAGTCACACTCACTCTTCACTCACTCTGCATTCACTCTCACTCTGCAGTCACTCTCACTCTGCAGTCACTCACACTCTGCACTCACACTCTGCACTCAAACTCTGCACTCAAACTCTACACTCACTCTGCACTCACTCTGCACTCACACTCACTCTGCACTCACTCTACACTCACTCTGCACTCACTCTGCACTCACATC
Organism: Lissotriton vulgaris; assembly: GCF_964263255.1. Lineage (NCBI taxonomy): Eukaryota > Metazoa > Chordata > Amphibia > Caudata > Salamandridae > Lissotriton > Lissotriton vulgaris. The sequence goes on along the minus strand of NC_141685.1, from coordinate 1,376,600,900 downwards.
CACACTCACTCTGCACTCTGCACTCACTCTGCACTCACTCTGCACTTTCTCTGCAGGCACACTGCATCTGCCCTCACTCTGCCCTCTCTGCACTCACTCTGCACTCACACTCACTCTGTACTCACTCTGCACTCACTCTGCACTTACTCTGCACTTACACTCACTCTGCACTAACTCTGCACTCACACCCACACTCACTCTGCACTCACTCTGCACTCACTCTCACTCTGCACTCACTCTGCAGTCACTATCTCTGCATTCACTCTGCACTCACTCTGCATTCACTCTCACTCTGCACTCACTCTCACTCTGCACTCACACTGCAGTCACACTCACTCTGCACTCACTCTGCACTCACTCTGTAGTCACACTCACTCTGCACTCACTCTGCACTCACTCTGCAGTCACACTCACTCTTCACTCACTCTGCATTCACTCTCACTCTGCAGTCACTCTCACTCTGCAGTCACTCACACTCTGCAGTCACTCACACTCTGCACTCACACTCTGCACTCAAACTCTGCACTCAAACTCTACACTCACTCTGCACTCACGCTGCACTCACACTCACTCTGCACCCACTCTACACTCACTCTGCACTCACTTTGTAGTCACACTCACTCTGCACTCACTCTGCACTCACTCTGCAGTCACACTCACTCTTCACTCACTCTGCATTAACTCTCACTCTGCAGTCACTCTCACTCTGCAGTCACTCACACTCTGCAGTCACTCACACTCTGCACTCACACTCTGCACTCGAACTCTGCACTCAAACTCTACACTCACTCTGCACTCACTCTGCACTAACACTCACTCTGCACTCACTCTACACTCACTCTGCACTCACTCTGCACTCACAACCACACTCACTCTGCACTCTGCACTCACTCTGCACTCACTCTGCACTCACACAGCAGTCACACTCAATCTGCACGCACTCACACTCACTCTGCACTCACTCTGCACTCACACTCACCCTGCACTCCCTCTACACTCACACTCACTCTGCACTTACTCTGCACTCACTCTTCACTCACACTCACTCTGCACTCACTCTGCAGTCACTCTGAACTCACTCTAATTCTGCACTCACTCTCACTCTGCAGTCACTCTCACTCTGCACTCACTCTCTCTGCATTCACTCTTCACTCACTCTGCAGTCACTCTCCCTCTGCACTCACACTCACTCTGCACTCACACAGCAGTCACACTCAATCTGCACTCACTCTGCACTCACACTAACTCTGCACTCACTCTGCACTCACACTCACCCTGCACTCCCTCTACACTCACACTCACTCTGCACTTACTCTGTACTCACACTCACTCTGTACTCACACTTACTCTGCACTCACACTCACTCTGCACTCACTCTACACTCACTCTGCACTCACTCTGCACTCACAAACACACTCACTCTGCACTCTGCACTCACTCTGCACTCACTCTGCACTTTCTCTGCAGGCACATTGCCTCTGCACTCACTCTGCCCTCTCTGCACTCACTCTGCACTCACATTCACTCTGCACTCACTTTGCACTCACACCCACACTCACTCTGCACTCACTCTGCACTCACTCTCACTCTGCACTCACTTTGCAGTCACTCTCTCTGCATTCACTCTGCACTCATTCTGCAGTCACTCTCACTCTGCACTCACTCCCACTCTACACTCACACTCCAGTCACACTCACTCTGCACCCACACTGCAGTCACACAAATTCTGCACTCACTCTGCAATCATTCTCACTCGCACTCATTTTGCACTCACTCTCACTCTGCAATCACACTGCAGTCACACTCACTCTGCACTCAAACTGCAGTGACACTCTCTCTGTACTCACTCTGCACTCTCTCTGCACTCACTCTGCAGTCACACTCACTCTGCACTCACTGTGCACTCACTATGCAGTCACACTCACTCTTCACTCACTCTGCATTCACTCTCACTCTGCAGTCACTCTCACACAGCAGTCACTCTCAATCTGCACTCACTCTGCAGTCACTCTCACTCTGCACTCACTCTCACTCTGCACTCACACTGCAGTCACACTCACTCTGCACCCACACTGCAGTCACTCTCATGCTGCACTCACTCTGCACTCACTCTCACTCTGCACTTATTCTGCACTCACTCTCACTCTGCACTCACTCTCACTCTGTAGTCACTCTCACTCTGCAGTCACTCACAGTCTGCAGCCACTCACACTCTGCACTCACACTCTGCACTCGAACTCTGCACTCAAACTCTACACTCGCTCTGCACTCATTCTGCACTCACTCTCACTCTGCACTCACACTGCAGTCACACTCACTCTGCACTCACACTGCAGTCACACTCACTCTGCACTCACTCTGCACTCACTCTGTAGTCACACTCACTCTACACTCACTCTGCACTCACTCTGCAGTCACACTCACTCTTCACTCACTCTGCATTCACTCTCACTCTGCAGTCACTCTCACTCTGCAGTCACTCACACTCTGCAGTCACTCACACTCTGCACTCACACTCTGCACTCAAACTCTGCACTCAAACTCTACACTCACTCTGCACTCATGCTGCACTCACACTCACTCTGCACTCACTCTACACTCACTCTGCACTCACTCTGCACTCACAACCACTCACTCTGCACTCTGCACTCACTCTGCACTCACTCTGCACTTTCTCTGCAGGCACATTGCATCTGCCCTCACTCTGCCCTCTCTGCACTCACTCTGCACTCACACTCACTCTGCACTCACACCCACACTCACTCTGCACTCACTCTGCACTCACTCTCACTCTGCACTCACTCTGCAGTCACTCTCTCTGCTTTCACTCTGCACTCACTCTGCATTCACTCTCACTCTGCACTCACTCTCACTCTGCACTCACACTGCAGTCACACTCCCTCTGCACCCACACTGCAGTCACTCTCATGCTGCACTCACTCTGCACTCACTCCCACTCTGCACTCATTCTGCACTCACTCTCACTCTGCACTCACACTGCAGTCACACTCACTCTGCACTCACTCTGCACTCACTCTGTAGTCACACTCACTCTGCACTCACTCTGCACTCACTCTGCAGTCACACTCACTCTTCACTCACTCTGCATTCACATTCACTCTGCAGTCACTCTCACTCTGCAGTCACTCACACTCTGCAGTCACTCACACTCTGCACTCACACTGCAGTCACACTCACTCTGAACTTACACTGCAGTCACACTCACTCTGCACTCATTCTGCACTCACTCTCACTCTGCACTCACACTGCAGTCACACTCACTCTGCACTCACTCTGCACTCACTCTGTAGTCACACTCACTCTGCACTCACTCTGCACTCACTCTGCAGTCACACTCACTCTTCACTCACTCTGCATTCACTCTCACTCTGCTGTCACTCTCACTCTGCAGTCACTCACACTCTGCAGTCACTCACACTCTGCACTCACACTCTGCACTCAAACTCTGCACTCAAACTCTACACTCACTCTGCACTCATTCTGCACTCACTCTCACTCTGCACTCACACTGCAGTCACACTCACTCTGCACTCACACTGCAGTCACACTCACTCTGCACTCACTCTGCACTCACTCTGTAGTCACACTCACTTTGCACTCACTCTGCACTCACTCTGCAGTCACACTCACTCTTCACTCACTCTGCATTCACTCTCACTCTGCAGTCACTCTCACTTTGCAGTCACTCACACTCTGCAGTCACTCACACTCTGCACTCACACTCTGCACTCAAACTCTGCACTCAAACTCTACACTCACTCTGCACTCACTCTGCACTCACACTCACTCTGCACTCACTCTACACTCACTCTGCACTCACTCTGCACTCACAACCACACTCACTCTGCACTCTGCACTCACTCTGCACTCACTCTGCACTTTCTCTGCAGGCACATTGCATCTGCCCTCACTCTGCCCTCTCTGCACTCACTCTGCACTCACACTCACTCTGTACTCACTCTGCACTAACTCTGCACTCACACCCACACTCACTCTGCACTCACTCTGCACTCACTCTCACTCTGCACTCACTCTGCAGTCACTATCTCTGCATTCACTCTGCACTCACTCTGCATTCACTCTCACTCTGCACTCACTCTCACTCTGCACTCACACTGCAGTCACACTCACTCTGCACTCACTCTGCACTCACTCTGTAGTCACACTCACTCTGCACTCACTCTGCACTCACTCTGCAGTCACACTCACTCTTCACTCACTCTGCATTCACTCTCACTCTGCAGTCACTCTCACTCTGCAGTCACTCACACTCTGCAGTCACTCACACTCTGCACTCACACTCTGCACTCAAACTCTGCACTCAAACTCTACACTCACTCTGCACTCACGCTGCACTCACACTCACTCTGCACCCACTCTACACTCACTCTGCACTCACTCTGTAGTCACACTCACTCTGCACTCACTCTGCACTCACTCTGCAGTCACACTCACTCTTCACTCACTCTGCATTAACTCTCACTCTGCAGTCACTCTCACTCTGCAGTCACTCACACTCTGCAGTCACTCACACTCTGCACTCACACTCTGCACTCGAACTCTGCACTCAAACTCTACACTCACTCTGCACTCACTCTGCACTAACACTCACTCTGCACTCACTCTACACTCACTCTGCACTCACTCTGCACTCACAACCACACTCACTCTGCACTCTGCACTCACTCTGCACTCACTCTGCACTCACACAGCAGTCACACTCAATCTGCACGCACTCACACTCACTCTGCACTCACTCTGCACTCACACTCACCCTGCACTCCCTCTACACTCACACTCACTCTGCACTTACTCTGCACTCACTCTTCACTCACACTCACTCTGCACTCACTCTGCAGTCACTCTGAACTCACTCTAATTCTGCACTCACTCTCACTCTGCAGTCACTCTCACTCTGTACTCACTCTCTCTGCATTCACTCTTCACTCACTCTGCAGTCACTCTCACTCTGCACTCACACTCACTCTGCACTCACACAGCAGTCACACTCAATCTGCACTCACTCTGCACTCACACTCACTCTGCACTCACTCTGCACTCACACTCACCCTGCACTCCCTCTACACTCACACTCACTCTGCACTTACTCTGCACTCACTCTTCACTCACACTCACTCTGCACTCACTCTGCAGTCACTCTGAACTCACTCTAATTCTGCACTCACTCTCACTCTGCAGTCACTCTCACTCTGCACTCACACTCACTCTGCACTCACACTCACTCTGCACTCACTCTGCAATCACGCTCACTCTGCACTCACACTCATTCTGAACTCACTCTGCACTCACTCTGCAGTCACTCTCACTGCATTCACTCTTCACTCACTCTGCACTCACTCTCACTCTACACTCACTCTGCACTCACACTCACTCTGCACTCACACAGCAGTCACACTCAATCTGCACTTATTCTGCACTCACACTCACTCTGCACTCACTCTGCACTCACACTCACCCTGAACTCACTCTACACTCACACTCACTCTGCACTTACTCTGCACTCACTCTGCACTCAAGCGCACTCTGCACTCACACTCACTCTGAACTCACTCTGCACTCACTCTGCAGTCACTCTCTCTGCATTCACTCTTCACTCACTCTGCAGTCACTCTCACTCTGCCCTCACACTCACTCTGCCCTTACACTCACTCTGCCCTCACACTCAGTCTGCACTCACTCTGCAGTCACTCTCTCTGCATTCACTCTGCACTGACTCTGCACTCACACTCACTCTGCACTCACACTCACTCAGCACTCACTCTGCATTCACACTCACTTTGCACTCACTCTGCACCTATTCTGTACTCACACTGAGGCTGCACTCACTCTGCACTCACTCTGCACTCACACCCACCTCACTCGGCACTCACTCTGCACTCACTCACACTCTGCACTCATACTGCAGTCACACTCACTCTGCACTCACACTGCACTCACTCTGCACTCACTCTCACTCTGCACTCATACTGCAGTCACACTCACTCTGCACTCATTCTGCAATCACTCTGCACTCACTCTGCTCTCACACTGCAGTCACACTCACTCTGCACTCACTCTGCAGTCACACTCACTCTGCACTCACTCTGCAGTCACACTCACTCTGCACTCACTCTCACTCTGCACTCATGCTCACTCTGCACTTACTCTGTACTCACACTCACTCTGTACTCACACTTACTCTGCACTCACACTCACTCTGCACTCACTCTACACTCACTCTGCACTCACTCTGCACTCACAAACACACTCACTCTGCACTCACTCTGCACTTTCTCTGCAGGCACATTGCCTCTGCACTCACTCTGCCCTCTCTGCACTCACTCTGCACTCACACTCACTCTGCACTCACTCTGCACTCACTCTGCATGTACTCTGCACTCACACTCACTCTGCACTCACTCTGCACTCACACCCACACTCACTCTGCCCTCACTCTGCACTCACTCTCACTCTGCACTCACTTTGCAGTCACTCTCTCTGCATTCACTCTGCACTCATTCTGCAGTCACTCTCACTCTGCACTCACTCCCACTCTGCACTCACACTCCAGTCACACTCACTCTGCACCCACACTGCAGTCACACAAATTCTGCACTCACTCTGCACTCATTCTCACTCGGCACTCATTTTGCACTCACTCTCACTCTGTAATCACACTGCAGTCACACTCACTCTGCACTCAAACTGCAGTGACACTCTCTCTGTACTCACTCTGCACTCTCTCTGCACTCACTCTGCAGTCACACTCACTCTGCACTCACTGTGCACTCACTATGCAGTCACACTCACTCTTCACTCACTCTGCATTCACTCTCACTCTGCAGTCACTCTCACACAGCAGTCACACTCAATCTGCACTCACTCTGCAGTCACTCTCACTCTGCACTCACTCTGCACTCACACTCACTCTGCACTCACACAGCAGTCACACTCAATCTGCACTTATTCTGCACTCACACTCACTCTGCACTCACTCTGCACTCACACTCACCCTGAACTCACTCTACACTCACACTCACTCTGCACTTACTCTGCACTCACTCTGCACTCAAGCTCACTCTGCACTCACACTCACTCTGAACTCACTCTGCACTCACTCTGCAGTCACTCTCTCTGCATTCACTCTTCACTCACTCTGCAGTCACTCTCACTCTGCCCTCACACTCACTCTGCCCTTACACTCACTCTGCCCTCACACTCAGTCTGCACTCACTCTGCAGTCACTCTCTCTGCATTCACTCTGCACTGACTCTGCACTCACACTCACTCTGCACTCACACTCACTCAGCACTCACTCTGCATTCACACTCACTTTGCACTCACTCTGCACTTATTCTGTACTCACACTGAGGCTGCACTCACTCTGCACTCACTCTGCACTCACACCCACCTCACTCGGCACTCACTCTGCACTCACTCACACTCTGCACTCATACTGCAGTCACACTCACTCTGCACTCACACTGCACTCACTCTGCACTCACTCTCACTCTGCACTCATACTGCAGTCACACTCACTCTGCACTCATTCTGCAATCACTCTGCACTCACTCTGCTCTCACACTGCAGTCACACTCACTCTGCACTCACTCTGCAGTCACACTCACTCTGCACTCACTCTGCAGTCACACTCACTCTGCACTCACTCTCACTCTGCACTCATGCTCACTCTGCACTTACTCTGTACTCACACTCACTCTGTACTCACACTTACTCTGCACTCACACTCACTCTGCACTCACTCTACACTCACTCTGCACTCACTCTGCACTCACAAACACACTCACTCTGCACTCACTCTGCACTTTCTCTGCAGGCACATTGCCTCTGCACTCACTCTGCCCTCTCTGCACTCACTCTGCACTCACACTCACTCTGCACTCACTCTGCACTCACTCTGCACTTACTCTGCACTCACACTCACTCTGCACTCACTCTGCACTCACACCCACACTCACTCTGCACTCACTCTGCACTCACTCTCACTCTGCACTCACTTTGCAGTCACTCTCTCTGCATTCACTCTGCACTCATTCTGCAGTCACTCTCACTCTGCACTCACTCCCACTCTGCACTCACACTCCAGTCACACTCACTCTGCACCCACACTGCAGTCACACAAATTCTGCACTCACTCTGCACTCATTCTCACTCGGCACTCATTTTGCACTCACTCTCACTCTGTAATCACACTGCAGTCACACTCACTCTGCACTCAAACTGCAGTGACACTCTCTCTGTACTCACTCTGCACTCTCTCTGCACTCACTCTGCAGTCACACTCACTCTGCACTCACTGTGCACTCACTATGCAGTCACACTCACTCTTCACTCACTCTGCATTCACTCTCACTCTGCAGTCACTCTCACACAGCAGTCACACTCAATCTGCACTCACTCTGCAATCACTCTCACTCTGCACTCACTCTCACTCTGCACTCACACTGCAGTCACACTCACTCTGCACCCACACTGCAGTCTCTCTCATGCTGCACTCACTCTGCACTCACTCTCACTCTGCACTTATTCTGCACTCACTCTCACTCTGCACTCACACTGAAGTCACACTCACTCTGCACTCACACTCACTCTGCACTCACTCTGCACTCACTCTGCAGTCACACTCACTCTGCACTCACTCTGCATTCACTCTCACTCTGCAGTCACTCTCACTCTGCAGTCACTCACACTCTGCAGTCACTCACACTCTGCACTCACACTCTGCACTCGAACTCTGCACTCAAACTCTACACTCACTCTGCACTCACTCTGCACTCACTCTCACTCTGCACTCAACATGTACTCACTCTGCACTCACTCTGCAATCACTCTGCATTTACTCTGCACACACTCTGCACTCACTCACTCTCACTCTGCTCTCACTCTGCACTCACACTGCAGTCACACTCACTCTGCACCAACACTGCAGTCACACTCACTCTGCACTCACTCTGCACTCACTCTGCACTCACTCTCACTCTGCACTCACTTTGCAGTCACTCTCTCTGCATTCACTCTGCACTCATTCTGCAGTCACTCTCACTCTGCACTCACTCTCACTCTGCACTCACACTCCAGTCACACTCACTCTGCACCCACACTGCAGTCACACTAATTCTGCACTCAGTCTGCACTCATTCTCACTCGGCACTCATTCTGCACTCACACTGCAATCACACTCACTCTGCACTCACACTGCAGTGACAATCTCTCTGCACTCACTCTGCACTCTCTCTGCACTCACTCTGCAGTCACACTCACTCTGCACTCACTGTGCACTCACTATGCAGTCACACTCACTCTTCACTCACTCTGCATTCACTCTCACTCTGCAGTCACTCTCACACAGCAGTCACACTCAATCTGCACTCACTCTGCAGTCACTCTCACTCTGCACTCTCTCTCACTATGCACTCACACTGCAGTCACAATCACTCTGCACCCACACTGCAGTCACTCTCATCCTGCTCACTCTGCACTCACTCTCACTCTGCACTTATTCTGCACTCACTCTCACTCTGCACTCACACTGCAGTCACACTCACTCTGCACTCACTCTGCAATCACTCTGCAGTCACTCTCACTCTGCAGTCGCTCACACTCTGCAGTCACTCACACTCTGCACTCACACTCTGCACTCGAACACTCACTCTGCAAGCACTCTGCATTTACTCTGCACTCACTCTGCACTCACTCTGCACTCACACTCACTCTGCACACACTCTGCACTCACTCTCACTCTGCTCTCACTCTGCACTCACACTGCAGTCACACTCACTCTGCACTCACACTGCAGTCACACTCACTCTGCACTCACTCTGCAGTCACACTCACTGTGCACTCACTGTGCACTCACTCTGCATTCACATTCACACTTCACTCACTCTGCATTCACTCTCACTCTGCAGTCACTCTCACTCTGCAGTCACTCTCACTGTGCAGTCACTCACACTCTGCAGTCACTCACACTGCACTCACACTCTGCACTCACACTCTGCACTTGAAGTCTGCACTCACACTCTACACTCACTGTGCACTCACTCTACACTCATGCTCACTCTGCACTCACTCTGTACTCACTCTGCACTCACTCTGCAATCACTCTGCATTTACTCTGCACTCACTCTGCACTCACTCTGCACTCACACTCACTCTGCACTCACACAGCAGTCACACTCAATCTGCACGCACTCACACTCACTCTGCACTCACTCTGCACTCACACTCACCCTGCACTCCCTCTACACTCACACTCACTCTGCACTCACTCTTCACTCACACTCACTCTGCACTCACTCTGCAGTCACTCTAAACTCACTTGAATTCTGCACTCACTCTCACTCTGCAGTCACTCTCACTCTGCACTCACTCTCTCTGCATTCACTCTTCACTCACTCTGCAGTCACTCTCACTCTGCACTCACACTCACTCTGCACTCACACTCACTGCACTCAGTCTGCACTCATGCTCACTCTGCACTCACTCTGCATTCACTCTCACTCTGCAGTCACTCTCACTCTGCAGTCACTCACACTCTGCACTCACTCACACTCTGCACTCACACTCTGCACTCGAACTCTGCACTCAAACTCTACACTCACTCTGCACTCACTTTGCACTCACTCTCACTCTGCACTCAACATGTACTCACTCTGCACTCACTCTGCAATCAATCTGCATTTACTCTGCACTCACTCTGCACTCACTCTGCACTCACACTCACTCTGCACACACTCTGCACTCACTCTCACTCTGCTCTCACTCTGCACTCACACTGCAGTCACACTCACTCTGCACTCACACTGCAGTCACACTCACTCTGCACTCACACTGCAGTCACACTCACTCTGCACTCACTCTGCACTCTCTCTGCACTCACTCTGCAGTCACACTCACTCTGCACTCACTGTGCACTCACTCTGCAGTCACATTCACACTTCACTCACTCTGCACTCACTCTCACTCTGCAGTCACTCTCACTCTGCAGTCACTCACACTCTGCAGTCACTCACACTGCACTCACACTCTGCACTCACACTCTGCACTTGAAGTCTGCAGTCACACTCTACACTCACTGTGCACTCACTCTGCACTCATGCTCACTCTGCACTCACTCTGTACTCACTCTGCACTCACTCTGCAATCACTCTGCATTTACTCTGCACTCACTCTACACTCACTCTGCACTCACACTCACTCTGCACTCACTCTCACTCTGCACTCACTCTGCACTCACACTCACTCTGCACTCACTCTGCACTCACACAGCAGTCACACTCAATCTGCACGCACTCACACTCACTCTGCACTCACTCTGCACTCACACTCACCCTGCACTCCCTCTACACTCACACTCACTCTGCACTCACTCTGCACTCACACAGCAGTCACACTCAATCTGCACGCACTCACACTCACTCTGTACTCACTCTGCACTCACACTCACTCCGCACTAACTCTGCACTCACACTCACCCTCCACTCCCTCTACACTCACACTCACTCTGCACTTACTCTGCACTCACTCTTCTCTCACACTCACTCTGCACTCACTCTGCAGTCACTCTAAACTCACTTGAATTCTGCACTCACTCTCACTCTGCAGTCACTCACTCTGCACTCACTCTCTCTGCATTCACTCTTCACTCACTCTGCAGTCACTCTCACTCTGCACTCACACTCACTCTGCGCTCACACTCACTCTGCACTCACTCTGCACTCACTCTGCACTCACTCTCTCTGCATTCACTCTTCACTTACTCTGCACTCACTCTCACTCTGCACTCACTCTGCAGTCACTCTCACTCTGCACTCACACTCACTCTGCACTCACACTCACGCTGCACTCAGTCTGCACTCACGCTCACTCTGCACTCACTCTGCATTCACTCTCACTCTGCAGTCACTCTCACTCTGCAGTCACTCACACTCTGCAGTCACTCACACTCTGCACTCACACTCTGCACTCGAACTCTGCACTCAAACTCTACACTCACTCTGCACTCACTCTCACTCTGCACTCAACATGTACTCACTCTGCACTCACTCTGCAATCACTCTGCATTTACTCTGCACTCACTCTGCACTCACTCTGCACTCACACTCACTCTGCACATACTCTGTACTCACTCTCACTCTGCTCTCACTCTGCACTCACACTGCAGTCACACTCACTCTGCACTCACACTGCAGTGACACTCTCTCTGCACTCACTCTGCACTCTCTCTGCACTCACTCTGCATTCACTCTCACTCTGCAGTCACTCTCACTCTGCAGTCACTCACACTCTGCAGTCACTCACACTCTGCACTCACACTCTGCACTCGAACTCTGCACTCAAACTCTACACTCACTCTGCACTCACTCTCACTCTGCACTCAACATGTACTCACTCTGCACTCACTCTGCAATCACTCTGCATTTACTCTGCACTCACTCTGCACTCACTCTGCACTCACACTCACTCTGCACATACTCTGTACTCACTCTCACTCTGCTCTCACTCTGCACTCACACTGCAGTCACACTCACTCTGCACTCACACTGCAGTGACACTCTCTCTGCACTCACTCTGCACTCTCTCTGCACTCACTCTGCAGTCACACTCACTCTGCACTCACTGTGCACTCACTATGCAGTCACACTCACTCTTCACTCACTCTGCATTCACTCTCACTCTGCAGTCACTCTCACACAGCAGTCACACTCAATCTGCACTCACTCTGCAGTCACTCTCACTCTGCACTCACTCTCACTATGCACTCACACTGCAGTCACAATCACTCTGCACCTACACTGCAGTCACGCTCATCCTGCTCACTCTGCACTCACTCTCACTCTGCACTTATTCTGCACTCACTCTCACTCTGCACTCACACTGCAGTCACACTCACTCTGCACTCACACTGCAGTCACACTCACTCTGCACTCACTCTGCAATCACTCTGCAGTCACACTCACCCTGCACTCACTCTGCACTCACTCTGCAGTCACACTCACTCTTCACTCACTCTGCATTCATTCTCACTCTGCAGTCACTCTCACTCTGCAGTCACTCACACTCTGCAGTCACTCACACTCTGCACTCACACTCTGCACTCGAACACTCACTCTGCAATCACTCTGCGTTTACTCTGCACTCACTCTGCACTCACTTGTGGTAAATATTTGATTTACCGTCCTAATTTCTATGCAGGTAAGTACTTAACAAAAATAACTCAATCGGAAAGAAAGAGGCAGAGTCCGTGGTGTTAATGTTCTTAGGGGTTTTATTCCTTAAAAAGGAATGGTCATGGTACCAGATCGGATATCTTGTTCCTGCCACCACTGGGGTGCAGGAAGGGATAGAGCCGCATGAAGGGATAGAGCCATATTTTATTGACAGTACATAGCTTATATACTTAAATCATACAATAGAAACCAATACAGTAGGCGTAACAGCTGAGAGAAACAAGATAAGAGCACACACGTGGTAGTGATACGTAATTAGAAGGCGGGAACTAGGCGTGAACATAGAGGTGTGTGCTAGAAACGTTATATGTATATGTCACGAGTAGGTGGGTACTTAGCAGAATTTGGCAATGTCAGCAGAAATCTGAGGCCTGGATGCGCACGCAGCTGCATGACGTGTGATTGACGTGGAACTGGAGGGTGCAGGGGACTTGACATTTACGCTAACGGAAAGAGACAGAAGTCTGGCATGTCAGATCAACTCGTACCTATATCATATCTGATATCTGATGTTTGGGAACCATATTATCTAGAGGAAAAGGTCTCTTGGGCAGAGGCTATTCTATACTGACTGTGAGTGCGTGTATAAGCGTCTACGTGTCTGCATGAGATGCGAGGGGGCATGGGCCTACCATGGTAACAGAGGCTATGAATTACTTGCACGGAGACAGTGAGGCCGGGCCCTTTGCTCTGCAGCTGGAAGATGTTTACTTGAACTGGTAGGCAGGAATGTATGTTTGAGGAGCGGAACAGATAATTCGAAGGTTGAATACAGTCTTGGCAGGCAGCAGGCTGAGCTAAGCGCTGTTAGCCGCACAGGGAGTAAGGCAGAGGTCACGGGTACAGAGGCAGCCCAGGCTGAGGCGTTCAGAATCAGAAGGCAGGAAAAAGGCTTGATGGCAGAATTCAGGGCCTACTTCGCCAGAGCTGAAAAACGTGTAAAGTACACCACAAAAAGACGTTGGCATGGCATACTTAGGAACAGAATATTCAACCCATTCAGGGTGTATCTGAAAGAGGACATGTTAACGTTGGACGCAAATGTATTTGCGTCTTCATAGCTGGCACAGGAGGGAAGTTACATGCCCTTTAAGCTGGCACATGGAGACGGTGGGGTACACGTTAGGGAACATTTCTCGACCATAAAATGTATATTTCCTCATTCCCTCCTTGTTCCCTACGGACCCTTCATGATATATCGATTCTCATAAACCGATCAGTCTGTTCTTGTAACATTATTTGCTCTTCTTTCTTCTTTTCGCGTTTTAAGTGAAAACTGGAATGTGCAATACATGAAGTGGCGCACAGACCACAAATCGCTGGCCCACACTGTAGGCACAGGCAGCAACTGAATACTATGACAAGGGCAATGCCTAGGAAGGATAGGATCTTCCATCCCCAAGCGGTCAACGTTGTCCAGAACCAACCGGACCAAGTCCAGGTGCCTGGATTCTGATGTATCAGACTTGCAATCTTATGAAGACGTGTAATAGCTTTGTATACTGTAGGCGCGTTTTCTGGAATGAAAACACAGCAACTTGACCCGATGACCTTACAAGCTCCGCCTCTATCTGCTAGGATGACGTCAATAACAAGACGATTCTGGAGAACAACAACCCGCATGGCAGATTGCTCCTCTGTTAAGTTGCCTAGAGCGGAGGCAGTTTCATTCACTACTGCTTCGAGTGTTCTAGTTAATCTGCGTATTAGTTTACTATTTTGGACGGGGCCTGTGAAGAAAAAGAATCCTTTATTGAAATCTGTGTATTGCTCCCATGCCGTTTCAGTATAGTCGACAATCGGGAGATCTCTTCGGAGTCTATTGTTTACTAGATTAGTATTTCTGTGATAATCGGGAGGGGCTAGGAAAACAGGTGGCAGAAGGAATGCAATGTAACAGGTACCATCCCAATCTAGAGGTAAGCGTATGTATGCGGTATGGCCACAAACAAAATAGGAATGACGAGTAGCTCTAAAGGAAGATTTGCCTTGATCACTGAATTCGACCACAGTAGTACATTTGCTATGACCTAAGTGTACTGAACCCTTCTTTCTGACACATAAATCACCTTTGACTGGTAATACTGACATAGCAGGGAGAACTGGTGCAGCTTCGGATTCAACAGTAAGAATCATAAGGTTAATTGTATAATTACCTAATCCATATACTTCATTTTCTAGATCAGTTCCTATTCTAGTGGGAAGTCCCTTTTTGTCAGGATAACAGGCGTTAAGCAGAACTAAGTTAAAGTTTCCCCAAACCCAGTTTCCTTCGAAAACAGCAATATCAGGATCTAAGGAATTAATTATTCTAAACCATGCTCCACAAGAGCCATTGTGTGTGAACGGGTACGGAAAGAGGGGCAGAACTCCCTTGTATTTCTGATAGGGAGGGAGTCGGCCACATATCCAACAGTTGGTAGCATTGTTAGTCTGATGGGAGTGATGTAACATACTAATGAATGTATTGTTGCGCAGCGCAAGTCTGTAAGATAGTTCGTGAGGGGGTAACTTGCTAAAAGAATGTTCGGCAGTGACATTGTAAGCAGATTGTTCACGCTTGAAGATAAGGTGGTATATGGGAAGCAATATACTAGCAACGATAATCAGAAGACTTAGAAAAAACATAATCAATAATGTCACTATACAGTGACTACGGAGTGATTTACAATATGCATGTTTCTTGAGTTGTCTCTCTCTATCTCTATCTCGATCTAGGGGATACATGTCAGAAACTATTTAACCGATTCACCTAGGGGAGGACTTAAACAATTAAACTGTCTGACTTGCTAGATCGAAGTTTAGTTCGATACTCCTCTTGGGGAGTTTTCTCTCTTTTTGGAACTTTGAAGTCTTTAGTATCGAGGCAGTCCTTGGAGGGGGTGGACGAGTCAGTTTCTGGCAACAGTTCATTACATTTTTTAATATGACTCGTGTGGACCCACCCCTTTCGGCCTTCCACTTTGATTGCGGTCCTCGTGGTAAGAAGGACGATCTTCGGCTCCTTCCAGCGGGGCTCCAGCGGGCTTTTCCTGTCGAAGTTACGAATTAGGACTGTATCCCCGGGACGGACATCGTGTGGCTTCACATCAGTGTTGTCGGGGAAGGCTGCAGCAACCTGTGAACGACATGATTGGAGTGCAGACATCAAGGAGGCAAGGTAATCTGTCAGCATGTTACAATCAACATCGGTTATTTTCTTAGGCATGGGCGTCCCCCACATATTCGGTGGTCTGCCAAAGACCACTTCATACGGTGATAGTCCTGATCTCGAATGGGGGACCATTCTCATATAAAACAGTGCAACTGGCAGGGCGACTATCCAGTCGACCCCTTTTTCTTTACATATTTTTGCAAGGCGTGTTTTCAGTGTCTGGTTATGCCTCTCTACAAGGCTAGCGGCTTCGGGATGTCGGACGCAGTGGAATTTCCACTGATATCCCAGCAGAAGGGAAACCTGTTTCATGAGCTCGGATGAGAATGGCTGTCCGTTATCTGAGTACACGACACGAGGCAAGCCGTATCGTGGGAAGAATTCTCGAACCAGCTGCCTGGCAGTGGTCGGGCAGTGTAATCTGGGACTGGATATGCTTCGGTCCAACGGGAAAGTGCACAAACAACTACGAGGACGTACTTAAATCCTCGACAACGGTCCATCTGGATATAATCCATCTGGAGGACTTCAAAAGGGTGATCAGGAGGATGGAATCCACCTTGCTCTACAGGGACGCTTTTACCTGGATTGAACTGACAACAGATCATGCAAGTACGCACTTTCTGTTTTGCTGCTGCTCGTAAGTGTTTGTTGTACCAGAGATTCTGTAAGCTGTCTAACATAGCTTTTTCTCCTAGATGTGCTGGACTATGTGCTGTATTTATTATGACTTGAACCATAGAGTCGGGGAGAAACCATGTAGATTTTCCCTTCGTCATCCAACCTTGATCTGTCTGGATCCCTCCTAGTTCAGTCCATTTCTTGATTTCATCTGAAATAGCATGTGTCTGAATATCGATTACATCTAGTGTGGGATTCCTAACTGTCATACAATGTGTCGGTACTATTGTCTTTGTCATATCAATTGTCTGGGTGTGAGTCAATGCTGTATGTTTTGCTGTTTGGTCTGCCAGGTCGTTACCCTGGGAAATGGAATCTGTAACTTTAGTATGTGCTTTGCACTTCATGATGGATATGCCTGAAGGCAGATGTATTGCTTCTAACAGTGCTTGGATGAGGGGACCGTGTTGGATCTTGGCACCGTGAGAGGTCAGGAAACCTCGTTCTTGCCATAACACTCCGAAGTCATGTACGACTCCGAAAGCATAACGGGAATCTGTGTATATGTTAACATTTCTGTTCTTGGCTAGTATACAGGCTCGGGTCAGAGCGATGAGCTCTGCTGCTTGAGCGGACAGGGTATCAATACGATATGTTTCTTTAACTTCAGTTTCAGTGGTCACTGCATAGGCGGCCACTAATTCTCCTGTGTTTGTTCTCATACATGAACCATCCACATAAAGTGTCAGGTCTGGATTTGTCAGTGGAACATCTGTTAAGTCTCGTCGGGGCTTTGTTACTGCATTAATGATCTCTATACAATCATGCGGGGCTGAATAAGTCATAATCGAAGGTAACAATGTTGCGGGATTCAGGATGTTACAGCGTCTGATTTCTATGTGTGGCTGGAATAGTGTCAGTTCATAACCTGTCAGTCGTGCTATAGTCAAGTGTTGAGTCTGGGTTCGGTTTAGAAGAACCTCTACAGAATGTGGAACTTGTACTGTTAATTGATGTCCTAAAACAATTGAGTCGCTCTGTCTGATTGCTAGGGCTGTTGCTGCAACTGACTTTAAGCACGCAGGGAGTGCTTGGGCTACTGAATCCAATGTACTTGAAAAATAAGCACAAGGCTTATGTGAACCTGCTTGATCTTGAGTGAGGACAGACAACGCTGTACCATCACGTTCTGTAACAAAAAGTGTAAAAGGTTTGCTGTAACATGGTGTCGCTAAAACTGGTGCTTGACATAAAGCTTTCTTTAATTCCTCAAAAGCCTGTGTATGTTCCTGAGTCCAAGGAAGGGCAGTCGAGGTCGCTGCCTCCTGTGTTGTCAACTGAATGAGTGGTTTAGCTAGAAATGCATACTGAGGAATCCATTGTCTGCAGTACGAGGTGAGGCCTATAAAGGCCCGCACTTCCTTTTGTGTCTGGGGTTGTGGCATATTCATAATTAACTGGATGTGATCAGGAGTGAGCTGTCTCCCCACTTTGGACAGCAAGTTACCCAAGTACACAACTTGCTGAACACAGAATTGTAGCTTCGAAGGAGACACCTTGTGTCCCTTGTCGGCCAGAAAATGCAAAACTGTCAGTGATGCTTGTTCACATTCGGGCTCACTTCGTGCGGTGATCAGCAGATCATCGACGTATTGTAATAAAGCGGTGTTAACTGGCATTTGAATACAATCGAGTTGTCTTTTCAGTGCTTGACTATAGATGCTGGGGCTTTCTGTGAATCCTTGAGGTGCGCGTGAAAATTTGAAACTTCGTCCATTTAAACTGAATCCGAAGAGGTATTGGCTCTCTGGATCAATGGGCACACTGAAGAAGGCGTTCTTGAGATCAATTACAGTAAAGAACGTTGCTTCTGAGTCAATAGCAGTCAATAGGGAAGAGATGTCGGGGACCACAGGGTACTGTGGAACAATGCATTTATTCAGTTCTCGTAAATCAATCACCAACCGGTATACTGGCGGTGCATTGGGATCAGTACGTTTAAGAATCGGAATGATAGGGGAATTACAGATATTGGAGTCGGTCTCTACGACCACTCCTTGGGCAATGAGCTCTTCAATGATTTCCAGTAAAGCCACTACAGCATCGGGTGGTAACTTGTATTGTCTGATTCTTGGTAAAACAACTCCTTGTTTGAGTGTAACACGGTATGGTGTGATGTGCATGCAGCCTACATCGGTCGGGCCTTGTGCCCACAGGTGTTTCGGTACATTTTTCAATCTGACATCAAACTCTCGTAATACATAGTGACCCTTGAAGTCACGTAAAAAAAGTCTAACTCCTTCCGGAGAACAACATATCACAGCTCCCAAAGCCTTCAATGTTTTGATACCTAACAGATTTTCGGGACATGATTTCGTGAGCAACAAGTCTGTAACACGTGATAATGGACCCACAGCCAGGGGGACTGGTTTCGATACCTCATTTACAATAGGCTGTCCTGAAAAACCAAGGGAAACATTCTGTGAGCCTGAGAGGGGTGCCCCTGGGACTTCATTATGGCTGATCGTTGTGCGGCTTGCCCCTGTGTCAATTAAAAACTTTCTATCTTTTCCCAATACTTGACTGTGTACGTAAGGACCCTCTTGATCTACAGGAATCTCAATAAGAGGCAAGCCAACCTCCCTCTCTAGGCTGTTTCATGTGTATCGCTGATAATCGGGATAATCAGATTGGGCATACTGGCACATCTGCCGTGAAACTTGCTGCGTTGCGGCTATGGGCTGTGACTGTGATACCGCTGTTGTCTGTGCTGTATGTGGTGGAGCATGCATAGGTTGTGAATTCTGTGAAGTCTGTTGCTGACCCTGATCTTGTCTAGGCGGATGCGGTCTTTCTTTAGTTTTACCTGTTGCTATATTGTGTTTCAGGACTGGGCATTCATGTACGTAGTGACCCGGCTGCTTGCAATAATTGCATGTCCCTTTAACGGGAGCTGCTGAATTTCCTGTCTGGGTCGTACCCTTTCTCTGGCCGTCGGCTGGAACCGACTGGGCCACTAACATTTTCATTTTCGTGTCTTTCATGCGTCTCTGTTCGTGATCCTGTTCTTCTCTAATTCTGTTCTGATGGTATTGTAACATTTGTAACATCTGGGATGGCGTATTTGCTTGCCATGTACTTTCGACTTTATATACATGGTTTTTGACTGCTGTCAAGGAATTCTCGACTAACTTTGATACAAAAAGATGTGGGTACGACTCGCTACCTGGTTTTAGGCCACTATTAATAATGAAACATTTCTCGAATCTTGAATAGAAGTCACTGGTATCTTCATCGTGTTTCTGTTTGCAGGCTGAGATTGCGTCCCAGTCTTCCTTTTTGGTGATCAGTAATCTTGGCAGAACCTGTACTATCAAACCTGGTAATGCTTTAGCTTTCTCCCCAAGGCCTAGCCCTGGGGTACGAGTTTTCTCCTCGTCTTCTATTTCTGTCCATATAATCTTTTTGTCTCCCACCTCCCATTCTCTTTCCTTGAGTTTCTCGTAGATGCCGGTGGGCAGCAGTACCTTTAACATTTTCATGATATCTGCATATGTGTAGTCTCCCATCAGTAACATGTCTTTAAGTTCTCTGTAAAAACCTGCAGGGTCTTTATCGTGACAGGGTACTAGCTTCTTCATCTCCAATAGTTCTACTTTCAGGATGCACTCAGCATCCCACGTTCCTATAACGGGCCATCTGTGTTTTTCTTTTAGGTGCTTAGTATAATCGGCCCATAAATCTAGGTACAATATGGCGTCTATGCCATGCTTATGGTACATAAAGTTTCCAGGCGTGTCCCTAGGGGGGATAGGAATTTCTTCCTCTAGTATCCCTTTCCTAGTTCCTATCTGTCTTAGTTTATTGAAGAACGGCATCTTGTTACTTAGTACTGGATACTTGGTACTGGTTACTTATTCTGAACACAGCTAATTATACAAAAACACAATAATGCACATTAAACAATCACTCATACTACGACATTAATCACATGAAAAACATTTTGAACATATATATCTACCCTAGATACTGGATGTACTGCTAAACAGCACAGATACACTGTCGAAGACAGTGCAAGAACTTAAATAACGGATATACTGCTAAACAGTACAGATACACTGTCTAAAACAGTGCAGACCGCGTTTGTGTACCCAAACCCGTCTTTACCGGATACATAATAATGCACCCGTCTAGATACGTCCCAGCAATGGTACTCACCGGGAAGCACGGAATTGGAAGGCCTCGGAAAACTCGACTGGACTGGACCGGACTGGACTCGACTCGACACGTGGATACTTCGGAAACTGGTGGGCCTCTTGACACCTCGGACCTTGCTTCTTTCGGCTAGGCTCTGGTCGGGATCCTCCGCACTCCTCACCGCCTCGTCTGGGTGCTGATCGCAGTCTCCGTCACCTCCGTGGGCCAGAGGGAGAAACAGGAAATCCTGCGGGTACGCGTAGTTCCGTCTTGTCTGACGGCAGGGGGCAAAGCTTGCAATGCACCATCCGGCGCGTGGGGTGGGGGAGGGGTCCCTATTCGGGCGCCAAAATAATGTGGTAAATATTTGATTTACCGTCCTAATTTCTATGCAGGTAAGTACTTAACAAAAATAACTCAATCGGAAAGAAAGAGGCAGAGTCCGTGGTGTTAGAGTTCTTAGGGGTTTTAT
Source organism: Lissotriton vulgaris (assembly GCF_964263255.1). NCBI lineage: Eukaryota > Metazoa > Chordata > Amphibia > Caudata > Salamandridae > Lissotriton > Lissotriton vulgaris. The sequence continues at coordinate 1,376,579,185 of NC_141685.1, read as the reverse complement.
TCCTTAAAAAGGAATGGTCATGGTACCAGATCGGATATCTTGTTCCTGCCACCACTGGGGTGCAGGAAGGGATAGAGCCGCATGAAGGGATAGAGCCATATTTTATTGACAGTACATAGCTTATATACTTAAATCATACAATAGAAACCAATACAGTAGGAGTAACAGCTGAGAGAAACAAGATAAGAGCACACACGTGGTAGTGATACGTAATTAGAAGGCGGGAACTAGGCGTGAACATAGAGGTGTGTGCTAGAAACGTCATATGTATATGTCACGAGTAGGTGGGTACTTAGCAGAATTTGGCAATGTCAGCAGAAATCTGAGGCCTGGATGCGCACGCAGCTGCATGACGTGTGATTGACGTGGAACTGGAGGGTGCAGGGGACTTGACATTTATGCTAACGGAAAGAGACAGAAGTCTCGCATGTCAGATCAACTCGTACCTATATCATATCTGATATCTGATGTTTGGGAACCATATTATCTAGAGGAAAAGGTCTCTTGGGCAGAGGCTATTCTATACTGACTGTGAGTGCGTGTATAAGCGTCTACGTGTCTGCATGAGATGCGAGGGGGCATGGGCCTACCATGGTAACAGAGGCTATGAATTACTTGCACGGAGACAGTGAGGCCGGGCCCTTTGCTCTGCAGCTGGAAGATGTTTACTTGAACTGGTAGGCAGGAATGTATGTTTGAGGAGCGGAACAGATAATTCGAAGGTTGAATACAGTCTTGGCAGGCAGCAGGTTGAGCTAAGCGCCGTTAGCCGCACAGGGAGTAAGGCAGAGGTCACGGGTACAGAGGCAGCCCAGGCTGAGGCGTTCAGAATCAGAAGGCAGGAAAAAGGCTCGATGGCAGAATTCAGGGCCTACTTCGCCAGAGCTGAAAAACGTGTAAAGTACACCACAAAAAGACGTTGGCATGGCATACTTAGGAACAGAATATTCAACCCATTCAGGGTGTATCTGAAAGAGGACATGTTAACGTTGGGCGCAAATGTATTTGCGTCTTCATAGCTGGCACAGGAGGGAAGTTACATGCACTTTAAGCTGGCACATGGAGACGGTGGGGTACACGTTAGGGAACATTTCTCGACCATAAAATTTATATTTCCTCACACTCTGCACTCACACTCACTCTGCACACACTCTGCACTCACTCTCACTCTGCTCTCACTCTGCACTCACACTGCAGTCACACTCACTCTGCACTCACACTGCAGTCACACTCACTCTGCACTCACTCTGCACTCTCTCTGCACTCACTCTGCAGTCACACTCACTGTGCACTCACTGTGCACTCACTCTGCATTCACATTCACACTTCACTCACTCTGCATTCACTCTCACTCTGCAGTCACTCTCACTCTGCAGTCACTCTCACTCTGCAGTCACTCACACTCTGCAGTCACTAACACTGCACTCACAATCTGCACTCACACTCTGCACTTGAAGTCTGCACTCACACTCTATACTCACTGTGCACTCACTCTACACTCATGCTCACTCTGCACTCACTCTGTACTCATTCTGCACTCACTCTGCAATCACTCTGCATTTACTCTGCACTCACTCTACACTCACTCTGCACTCACACTCACTCTGCACTCACTCTCACTCTGCACTCACTCTGCACTCACACTCACTCTGCACTCACACAGCAGTCACACTCAATCTGCACGCACTCACACTCACTCTGCACTCACTCTGCACTCACACTCACCCTGCACTCCCTCTACACTCACACTCACTCTGCACTTACTCTGCACTCACTCTTCACTCACACTCACTCTGCACTCACTCTGCAGTCACTCTAAACTCACTTGAATTCTGCACTCACTCTCACTCCGCAGTCATTCTCACTCTGCACTCACTCTCTCTGCATTCACTCTTCACTCACTCTGCAGTCACTCTCACTCTGCAGTCACACTCACTCTGCACTCACACTCACTCTGCACTCAGTCTGCACTCACGCTCACTCTGCACTCACTCTGCATTCACTCTCACTCTGCAGTCACTCTCACTCTGCAGTCACTCACACTCTGCAGTCACTCACACTCTGCACTCACACTCTGCACTCGAACTCTGCACTCAAACTCTACACTCACTCTGCACTCACTCTGCACTCACTCTCACTATGCACTCAACATGTACTCACTCTGCACTCACTCTGCAATCACTCTGCATTTACTCTGCACTCACTCTGCACTCACTCTGCACTCACTCTGCACTCACACCCACTCTGCACACACTCTGCACTCACTCTCACTCTGCTCTCACTCTGCACTCACACTGCAGTCACACTCACTCTGCACTCACACTGCAGTCACACTCACTCTGCACTCACTCTGCAGTCACACTCACTCTGCACTCACTGTGCACTCACTCTGCAGTCACATTCACACTTCACTCACTCTGCATTCACTCTCACTCTGCAGTCACTCTCACTCTGCAGTCACTCTCACTCTGCAGTCACTCACACTCTGCAGTCACTCACACTGCACTCACACTCTGCACTCACACTCTGCACTTGAAGTCTGCACTCACACTCTACACTCACTGTGCACTCACTCTGCACTCATGCTCACTCTGCACTCACTCTGTACTCACTCTGCACTCACTCTGCAATCACTCTGCATTTACTCTGCACTCACTCTTCACTCACTCTGCACTCACACTCACTCTGCACTCACTCTCACTCTGCACTCACTCTGCACTCACACTCACTCTGCACTCACTCTGCACTCACACAGCAGTCACACTCAATCTGCACGCACTCACACTCACTCTGCACTCACTCTGCACTCACACTCACCCTGCACTCCCTCTACACTCACACTCACTCTGCACTCACTCTGCACTCACACAGCAGTCACACTCAATCTGCACGCACTCACACTCACTCTGCACTCACTCTGCACTCACACTCACTCTGCACTCACACAGCAGTCACACTCAATCTGCACTCACTCTGCACTCACACTCACTCCGCACTAACTCTGCACTCACACTCACCCTGCACTCCCTCTACACTCACACTCACTCTGCACTTACTCTGCACTCACTCTTCACTCACACTCACTCTGCACTAACTCTGCAGTCACTCTAACCTCACTTGATTTCTGCACTCACTCTCACTCTGCAGTCACTCTCACTCTGCACTCACTCTCTCTGCATTCACTCTTCACTCACTCTGCAGTCACTCTCACTCTGCACTCACACTCACTGTGCACTCACACTCACTCTGCACTCACTCTGCACTCACTCTGCAGTCACTCTCTCTGCATTCACTCTTCACTTACTCTGCACTCACTCTGCAGTCACTCTCACTCTGCACTCACACTCACTCTGCACTCACACTCACGCTGCACTCAGTCTGCACTCACGCTCACTCTGCACTCACTCTGCATTCACTCTCACTCTGCAGTCACTCTCACTCTGCAGTCACTCACACTCTGCAGTCACTCACACTCTGCACTCACACTCTGCACTCGAACTCTGCACTCAAACTCTACACTCACTCTGCACTCACTCTGCACTCACTCTCACTCTGCACTCAACATGTACTCACTCTGCACTCACTCTGCAATCACTCTGCATTTACTCTGCACTCACTCTGCACTCACTCTGCACTCACACTCACTCTGCACACACTCTGTACTCACTCTCACTCTGCTCTCACTCTGCACTCACACTGCAGTCACACTCACTCTGCACTCACACTGCAGTCACACTCACTATGCACTCACTCTGCACTCTCTCTGCACTCACTCTGCAGTCACACTCACTCTGCACTCACTGTGCACTCACTCTGCAGTCACATTCACACTTCACTCACTCTGCATTCACTCTCACTCTGCAGTCACTCTCACTCTGCAGTCACTCTCACTCTGCAGTCACTCACACTCTGCAGTCACTCACACTGCACTCACACTCTGCACTCACACTCTGCACTTGAAGTCTGCACTCACACTCTACACTCACTGTGCACTCACTCTGCACTCATGCTCACTCTGCACTCACTCTGTGCTCACTCTGCACTCACTCTGTACTCACTCTGCACTCACTCTGCAATCACTCTGCATTTACTCTGCACTCACTCTACACTCACTCTGCACTCACACTCACTCTACACTCACTCTCACTCTGCACTCACTCTGCACTCACACTCACTCTGCACTCACTCTGCACTCACACAGCAGTCACACTCAATCTGCACTCATTCTGCACTCACACTCACCCTGCACTCCCTCTACACTCACACTCACTCTGCACTTACTCTGCACTCACTCTTCACTCACACTCACTCTGCACTCACTCTGCAGTCATTCTGAACTCACTCTAATTCTGCACTCACTCTCACTCTGCACTCTCACTCTGCACTCACTCTCTCTGCATTCACTCTTCACTCACTCTGCAGTCACTCTCACTCTGCACTCACACTCACTCTGCACTCACACAGCAGTCACACTCAATCTGCACTCACTCTGCACTCACACTCACTCCGCACTAACTCTGCACTCACACTCACCCTGCACTCCCTCTACACTCACACTCACTCTGCACTTACTCTGCACTCACTCTTCACTCACACTCACTCTGCACTCACTCTGCAGTCACTCTAAACTCACTTGAATTCTGCACTCACTCTCACTCTGCAGTCACTCTCACTCTGCACTCACTCTCTCTGCATTCACTCTTCACTCACTCTGCAGTCACTCTCACTCTGCACTCACACCCACTCTGCACTCACACTCACTCTGCACTCATGCTCACTCTGCACTCACACTCACTCTGAACTCACTCTGCACTCACTCTGCAGTCACTCTCTCTGCATTCACTCTTCACTTACTCTGCACTCACTCTCACTCTGCACTCACTCTGCACTCACACTCACTCTGCACTCACTCTGCACTCACACAGCAGTCACACTCAATCTGCACTCACTCTGCACTCACACTCACTCTGCACTCACTCTGCACTCACACTCACCCTGCACTCACTCTACACTCACACTCACTCTACACTTACTCTGCGCTCACTCTTCACTCACACTCACTCTTCACTCACTCTGCAGTCACTCTGAACTCACTCTAATTCTGCACTCACTCTGCACTCTCACTCTGCACTCACTCTCTCTGCATTCACTCTTCACTCACTCTGCAGTCACTCTCACTCTGCACTCACACTCACTCTGCACTCACACAGCAGTCACACTCAATCTGCACTCACTCTGCACTCACACTCACTCTGCACTCACTCTGCACTCACGCTCACTCTGCACTCACACTCACTCTGAACTCACTCTGCACTCACTCTGCAGTCACTCTCTCTGCATTCACTCTTCACTCACTCTGCAGTCACTCTCACTCTGCCCTCACACTCACTCTGCCCTAACACTCACTCTGCCCTCACACTCAGTCTGCACTCATTCTGCAGTCACTCTCTCTGCATTCACTCTGCACTGACTCTGCACTCACACTCACTCTGCACTCACTCTGCACTCACACTCACTCAGCACTCACTCTGCATTCACACTCACTTTGCACTCACTCTGCACTTATTCTGTACTCACACTCACGCTGCACTCACTCTGCACTCACTCTGCACTCACACCCACCTCACTCGGCACTCACTCTGCACTCACTCGCACTCCTCACTCATACTGCAGTCACACTCACTCTGCACTCACACTGCACTCACTCTGCACTCACTCAGCACACAGTCTCACTCTGCACTCATACTGCAGTCACACTCACTCTGCACTCATTCTGCAATCACTCTGCACTCACTCTGCTCTCACACTGCAGTAACACTCACTCTGCATTCACTCTGCACTCACTCTGCAGTCACACTCACTCTGCACTCACTCTGCACTCACAAACACACTCACTCTGCACTCTGCACTCACTCTGCATTCACTCTGCACTTTCTCTGCAGGCACATTGCCTCTGCACTCACTCTGCCCTCTCTGCACTCACTCTGCACTCACACTCACTCTGCACTCACTCTGCACTCACTCTGCACTTACTCTGCACTCACACTCACTCTGCACTCACTCTGCACTCACACCCACACTCACTCTGCACTCACTCTCACTATGCACTCACTTTGCAGTCACTCTCTCTGCATTCACTCTGCACTCATTCTGCAGTCACTCTCACTCTGCACTCACTCTTACTCTGCACTCACACTCCAGTCACACTCACTCTGCACCCACACTGCAGTCACACTCATTCTGCACTCACTCTGCACTCATTCTCACTCGGCACTCATTCTACACTCACTCTCACTCTGCACTCACACTGCAGTCACACTCACTCTGCACTCAAACTGTAGTGACGCTCTCTCTGCACTCACTCTGCACTCTCTCTGCACTCACTCTGCAGTCACACTCACTCTGCACTCACTGTGCACTCACTATGCAGTCACACTCACTCTTCACTCACTCTGCATTCACTCTCACTCTGCAGTCACTCTCACACAGCAGTCACACTCAATCTGCACTCACTCTGCAGTCACTCTCACTCTGCACTCACTCTCACTCTGCACTCACACTGCAGTCACACTCACTCTGCACCAACACTGCAGTCACTCTCATGCTGCACTCACTCTGCACTCACTCTCACTCTGCACTTATTCTGCACTCACTCTCACTCTGCACTCACACTGCAGTCACACTCACTCTGCACTCACACTGCAGTAACACTCACTCTGCACTCACTCTGCACTCACTCTGCAGTCACACTCACTCTTCACTCACTCTGCATTCACTCTCACTCTGCAGTCACTCTCACTCTGCAGTCACTCACACTCTGCAGTCACTCACACTCTGCACTCACACTCTGCACTCAAACTCTGCACTCAAACTCTACACTCACTCTGCACTCACTCTCACTCTGCACTCAACATGTACTCACTCTGCACTCACTCTGCAATCACTCTGCATTTACTCTGCACTCACTCTGCACTTACACTCACTCTGCACACACTCTGCACTCACTCTCACTCTGCTCTCACTCTGCACTCAAACTGCAGTCACACTCACTCTGCACCAACACTGCAGTCACACTCACTCTGCACTCACTCTGCACTCACACCCACACTCACTCTGCACTCACTCTGCACTCACTCTCACTCTGCACTCACTTTGCAGTCACTCTCTCTGCATTCACTCTGCACTCATTCTGCAGTCACTCTCACTCTGCACTCACTCTCACTCTGCACTCACACTCCAGTCACACTCACTCTGCACCCACACTGCAGTCACACTAATTCTGCACTCACTCTGCACTCATTCTCACTCAGCACTCATTCTGCACTCACTCTCTGTTAGACGGGGACCCGGAGGGTCGGCCGAGTACAGGGGGAGAGGCCTCCGGTGAGGGCCGTCTCCGGCGATAGTACAGACAAGTAACTTCCCCCCCACAGATGGACACCACACAAGGATGAGTTCAACACACTTTATATACGAATCTTGAGGCAAGGTGATAACGATACAGTGGACCCAGGATACGAGGATCCTGCCAATTCTAGTCTCTGTAGGGAAGAGGGGTAGCGGGACAGTCTTAGTACCGGTCCGGTACAGGTGCGGTAAGAGGGAAGCTCACAATCCTCGAGCTTGGGGGTCCGCAAAGGTGAGCTGCGGCAGCGCCAGCAGGCTAGGAAGATGGTTCACAGCGAGGAGAGCCGCGGCAGCGCCAGCAGGCTAGGACGATGGTTCACAACGATGAGAGCCGCGGCAGCGCCAGCAGGCTAGGACGATGGTTCACAACGATGAGAGCCGCGGCAGCGCCAGCAGGCTAGGATGATGGTTCACAACAAGGAGGGCCGCGGCAGCGCCAGCAGGCTACAAAGATGGTGCACGACGAGAAAGGCTGTGGCAGCGCCAGCAGGCCCAGACGATGGTTCACGTTGAAGAGGGCCGCGGCAGCGCCAGCAGGCTACGGAGATGGTTCACAAGAAAGGGCCGCGGCAGCGCCAGCAGGCCTTCAAGGATGAGTACCTCATGGTGTCTCTCGACTTCAAGATACAACTGGCTTCCTGCTCTGGAGCTGCCCCAGTTATAGGTCTGGTCCCCTTTGATGTCCGGACCCTTGCACTTGGAGGTCGGGAGGTCCGGGATGAGGGAGTCCAGACACCCAGCAGGGGGGTGGAGCCAGCGCCCAGGGAGGCCGGGGGCGATCGACACCTGGCGGAGGGGAGCCATTGACACTCCTTCTCCCATTGACCTGCCAAGTGGTCTCTTCACCTCCTGGGTGGATGGTGGTGCCTTAATGTCGGGGCCTGGCCAGGCCCAGGGTTGGGGTCGAGCCGAGGCCACGCAGCCTTGTTATGTAGTGTCCAAAGATGGCGGCTGGGCCAGGGCAGTGGTGCTGACAGGGGCTCGGGCCAGCCAATACTGGGGTGTTCGGGAGCTGGAGTTCCAATGTGGATGGGTCGTGGGTTGCCCCGGTGGGTTGCCGGGATGGTTCTTGTCTTGGATACAGGGAGAGCAGGGGTCCGGGCCTCGTCATGTGGGGAGGGAGCGGGCCTTCCACGAGGCCTGTCCAACACTCTCACTCTGCACTCACACTGCAGTCACACTCACTCTGCACTCACACTGCAGTGACACTCTCTCTGCACTCACTCTGCACTCTCTCTGCACTCACTCTGCAGTCACTCTCACTCTGCAGTCACTCTCACACAGCAGTCACACTCACTCTGCACTCACTCTGCAGTCACACTCACTCTGCACCCACACTGCAGTCACTCTCATGCTGCACTCACTCTGCACTCACTCTTACTCTGCACTTATTCTGCACTCACTCTCACTCTGCACTCACACTGCAGTCACACTCACTCTGCACTCACAATGCAGTCACACTCACTCTGCACTCACTCTGCACTCACTCTGCACTCACACTCACTCTGCACTCACTCTGCACTCACTCTGCAGTCACACTCACTCTGCATTCACTCTCACTCTGCAGTCACTCTCACTCTGCAGTCACTCACACTCTGCATTCACTCACACTCCTCACTCACACTCTGCACTCGAACTCTGCACTCAAACTCTACACTCACTCTGCACTCACTCTGCACTCACTCTCACTCTGCACTCAACATGTACTCACTCTGCACTCACTCTGCATTCACTCTGTATTTACTCTGCACTCACTCTGCACTCACTCTGCACTCACAGTCTCTCTGCACACACTCTGCACTCACTCTCACTCTGCTCTCACTCTGCACTCACACAGCAGTCACACTCACTCTGCACTCACACTGCAGTCACACTCACTCTGCACTCACTCTGCACTCTCTCTGCACTCACTCTGCAGTCACACTCACTCTGCACTCACTGTGCACTCACTCTGCAGTCACATTCACACTTTACTCACTCTGCATTCACTATCACTCTGCAGTCACTCTCACTCTGCAGTCACTCACACTGCACTCACACTCTGCACTCACACTCTGCACTTGAAGTCTGCACTCACACTCTACACTCACTGTGCACTCACTCTGCACTCACTCTAGTCGTGGGGTGATTTACTCTCTGTACGGTACGCGTTGGTTCGGATCGCGCCGCTGGCCACCAATGTTAGACGGGACCTGGAGGGTCGGCCGAGGACAAGGGGAGAGGTCTCCGGGGAGAGCCGTCTCCAGCGATCGTACAGACAAGTAACTTCCCCCCCACAGATGGACACCACACAAAGATAAGGTTTAACGTTCTTTATAAGCAAATCTTGAAGTACGGTAGAATGGTACAAGGATGTCAGGACTCAGGGGTCCCCTCGATTCTAGTCTCTTTGAAGGGAAAGGGGGTAGCGGGACAGTCTTGTTACCAATCTGGTAGTTGCGATGAAATGATGGTTAGCTCACAATCCTCGAGCTCGGTGTTCGAGGAGGTCGGGCCGCGGCAGCGCCAGCAGGTCCCGAGGAGATCGTAGGTGGCAACATGCCGCGCCAGCGCCAGCAGGTCCCGACGAAGATGGTGGTTGCAATGGGCCGCGGCAGCGACTGCAGGTCCCGACGAGGATGATGGTTGCAGAAGGCCGCGGCAGCGCCAGCAGGCAGGACGACAGTTCACAAGGCAGGGCTCCGTCACCTCCGTGGGCCAGAGGGAGAAACAGGAAATCCTGCGGGTACGCGTAGTTCCGTCTTGTCTGACGGCAGGGGGCAAAGCTTGCAACGCACCATCCGGCGCGTGGGGTGGGGGAGGGGTCCCTATTCGGGCGCCAAAATAATGTGGTAAATATTTGATTTACCGTCCTAATTTCTATGCAGGTAAGTACTTAACAAAAATAACTCAATCGGAAAGAAAGAGGCAGAGTCCGTGGTGTTAGAGTTCTTAGGGGTTTTATTCCTTAAAAAGGAATGGTCATGGTACCAGATCGGATATCTTGTTCCTGCCACCACTGGGGTGCAGGAAGGGATAGAGCCGCATGAAGGGATAGAGCCATATTTTATTGACAGTACATAGCTTATATACTTAAATCATACAATAGAAACCAATACAGTAGGCGTAACAGCTGAGAGAAACAAGATAAGAGCACACACGTGGTAGTGATACGTAATTAGAAGGCGGGAACTAGGCGTGAACATAGAGGTGTGTGCTAGAAACGTCATATGTATATGTCACGAGTAGGGGGGTACTTAGCAGAATTTGGCAATGTCAGCAGAAATCTGAGGCCTGGATGCGCACGCAGCTGCATGACGTGTGATTGACGTGGAACTGGAGGGTGCAGGGGACTTGACATTTACGCTAACGGAAAGAGACAGAAGTCTGGCATGTCAGATCAACTCGTACCTATATCATATCTGATATCTGATGTTTGGGAACCATATTATCTAGAGGAAAAGGTCTCTTGGGCAGAGGCTATTCTATACTGACTGTGAGTGCGTGTATAAGCGTCTACGTGTCTGCATGAGATGCGAGGGGGCATGGGCCTACCATGGTAACAGAGGCTATGAATTACTTGCACGGAGACAGTGAGGCCGGGCCCTTTGCTCTGCAGCTGGAAGATGTTTACTTGAACTGGTAGGCAGGAATGTATGTTTGAGGAGCGGAACAGATAATTCGAAGGTTGAATACAGTCTTGGCAGGCAGCAGGTTGAGCTAAGCGCCGTTAGCCGCACAGGGAGTAAGGCAGAGGTCACGGGTACAGAGGCAGCCCAGGCTGAGGCGTTCAGAATCAGAAGGCACGAAAAAGGCTCGATGGCAGAATTCGGGGCCTACTTCGCCAGAGCTGAAAAACGTGTAAAGTACACCACAAAAAGACGTTGGCATGGCATACTTAGGAACAGAATATTCAACCCATTCAGGGTGTATCTGAAAGAGGACATGTTAACGTTGGGCGCAAATGTATTTGCGTCTTCATAGCTGGCACAGGAGGGAAGTTACATGCACTTTAAGCTGGCACATGGAGACGGTGGGGTACACGTTAGGGAACATTTCTCAACCATAAAATTTATATTTCCTCACACTCTGCACTCACACTCACTCTGCACACACTCTGCACTCACTCTCACTCTGCTCTCACTCTGCACTCACACTGCAGTCACACTCACTCTGCACTCACACTGCAGTCACACTCACTCTGCACTCACTCTGCACTCTCTCTGCACTCACTCTGCAGTCACACTCACTGTGCACTCACTCTGCATTCACATTCACACTTCACTCACTCTGCATTCACTCTCACTCTGCAGTCACTCTCACTCTGCAGTCACTCTCACTCTGCAGTCACTCACACTCTGCAGTCACTAACACTGCACTCACAATCTGCACTCACACTCTGCACTTGAAGTCTGCACTCACACTCTACACTCACTGTGCACTCACTCTACACTCATGCTCACTCTGCACTCACTCTGTACTCATTCTGCACTCACTCTGCAATCACTCTGCATTTACTCTGCACTCACTCTACACTCACTCTGCACTCACACTCACTCTGCACTCACTCTCACTCTGCACTCACTCTGCACTCACACTCACTCTGCACTCACACAGCAGTCACACTCAATCTGCACGCACTCACACTCACTCTGCACTCACTCTGCACTCACACTCACCCTGCACTCCCTCTACACTCACACTCACTCTGCACTTACTCTGCACTCACTCTTCACTCACACTCACTCAGCACTCACTCTGCAGTCACTCTAAACTCACTTGAATTCTGCACTCACTCTCACTCTGCAGTCATTCTCACTCTGCACTCACTCTCTCTGCATTCACTCTTCACTCACTCTGCAGTCACTCTCACTCTGCAGTCACACTCACTCTGCACTCACACTCACTCTGCACTCAGTCTGCACTCACGCTCACTCTGCACTCACTCTGCATTCACTCTCACTCTGCAGTCACTCTCACTCTGCAGTCACTCACACTCTGCAGTCACTCACACTCTGCACTCACACTCTGCACTCAAACTCTGCACTCAAACTCTACACTCACTCTGCACTCACTCTGCACTCACTCTCACTCTGCACTCAACATGTACTCACTCTGCACTCACTCTGCAATCACTCTGCATTTACTCTGCACTCACTCTGCACTCACTCTGCACTCACTCTGCACTCACACCCACTCTGCACACACTCTGCACTCACTCTCACTCTGCTCTCACTCTGCACTCACACTGCAGTCACACTCACTCTGCACTCACACTGCAGTCACACTCACTCTGCACTCACTCTGCACTCTCTCTGCACTCACTCTGCAGTCACACTCACTCTGCACTCACTGTGCACTCACTCTGCAGTCACATTCACACTTCACTCACTCTGCATTCACTCTCACTCTGCAGTCACTCTCACTCTGCAGTCACTCTCACTCTGCAGTCACTCACACTCTGCAGTCACTCACACTGCACTCACACTCTGCACTCACACTCTGCACTTGAAGTCTGCACTCACACTCTACACTCACTGTGCACTCACTCTGCACTCATGCTCACTCTGCACTCACTCTGTACTCACTCTGCACTCACTCTGCAATCACTCTGCATTTACTCTGCACTCACTCTTCACTCACTCTGCACTCACACTCACTCTGCACTCACTCTCACTCTGCACTCACTCTGCACTCACACTCACTCTGCACTCACTCTGCACTCACACAGCAGTCACACTCAATCTGCACGCACTCACACTCACTCTGCACTCACTCTGCACTCACACTCACCCTGCACTCCCTCTACACTCACACTCACTCTGCACTCACTCTGCACTCACACAGCAGTCACACTCAATCTGCACGCACTCATACTCACTCTGCACTCACTCTGCACTCACACTCACTCTGCACTCACACAGCAGTCACACTCAATCTGCACTCACTCTGCACTCACACTCACTCCGCACTAACTCTGCACTCACACTCACCCTGCACTCCCTCTACACTCACACTCACTCTGCACTTACTCTGCACTCACTCTTCACTCACACTCACTCTGCACTCACTCTGCAGTCACTCTAAACTCACTTGAATTCTGCACTCACTCTCACTCTGCAGTCACTCTCACTCTGCACTCACTCTCTCTGCATTCACTCTTCACTCACTCTGCAGTCACTCTCACTCTGCACTCACACTCACTCTGCACTCACACTCACTCTGCACTCACTCTGCACTCACTCTGCAGTCACTCTCTCTGCATTCACTCTTCACTTACTCTGCACTCACTCTCACTCTGCACTCACTCTGCAGTCACTCTCACTCTGCACTCGCACTCACTCTGCACTCACACTCACGCTGCACTCAGTCTGCACTCACGCTCACTCTGCACTCACTCTGCATTCACTCTCACTCTGCAGTCACTCTCACTCTGCAGTCACTCACACTCTGCAGTCACTCACACTCTGCACTCACACTCTGCACTCGAACTCTGCACTCAAACTCTACACTCACTCTGCACTCACTCTGCACTCACTCTCACTCTGCACTCAGCATGTACTCACTCTGCACTCACTCTGCAATCACTCTGCATTTACTCTGCACTCACTCTGCACTCACTCTGCACTCACACTCACTCTGCACACACTCTGTACTCACTCTCACTCTGCTCTCACTCTGCACTCACACTGCAGTCACACTCACTCTGCACTCACACTGCAGTCACACTCACTCTGCACTCACTCTGCACTCTCTCTGCACTCACTCTGCAGTCACACTCACTCTGCACTCACTCTGCACTCACTCTGCAGTCACATTCACACTTCACTCACTCTGCATTCACTCTCACTCTGCAGTCACTCTCACTCTGCAGTCACTCTCACTCTGCAGTCACTCACACTCTGCAGTCACTCACACTGCACTCACACTCTGCACTCACACTCTGCACTTGAGGTCTGCACTCACACTCTACACTCACTGTGCACTCACTCTGCACTCATGCTCACTCTGCACTCACTCTGTACTCACTCTGCACTCACTCTGCAATCACTCTGCATTTACTCTGCACTCACTCTACACTCACTCTGCACTCACACTCACTCTGCACTCACTCTCACTCTGTACTCACTCTGCACTCACACTCACTCTGCACTCACTCTGCACTCACACAGCAGTCACACTCAATCTGCACTCATTCTACACTCACACTCACCCTGCACTCCCTCTACACTCACACTCACTCTGCACTTACTCTGCACTCACTCTTCACTCACACTCACTCTGCACTCACTCTGCAGTCACTCTGAACTCACTCTAATTCTGCACTCACTCTCACTCTGCACTCTCACTCTGCACTCACTCTCTCTGCATTCACTCTTCACTCACTCTGCAGTCACTCTCACTCTGCACTCACACTCACTCTGCACTCACACAGCAGTTACACTCAATCTGCACTCACTCTGCACTCACACTCACTCCGCACTAACTCTGCACTCAGACACACCCTGCACTCCCTCTACATTCACACTCACTCTGCACTTACTCTGCACTCACTCTTCACTCACACTCACTCTGCACTCACTCTGCAGTCACTCCAAACTCACTTGAATTCTGCACCCACTCTCACTCTGCAGGCACTCTCACTCTGCACTCACTCTCTCTGCATTCACTCTTCACTCACTCTGCAGTCACTCTCACTCTGCACTCACACTCACTCTGCACTCACACTCACTCTGCACTCATGCTCACTCTGCACTCACACTCACTCTGAACTCACTCTGCACTCACTCTGCAGTCACTCTCTCTGCATCCACTCTTCACTTACTCTGCACTCACTCTCACTCTGCACTCACTATGCACTCACACTCACTCTGCACTCACTCTGCACTCACACAGCAGTCACACTCAATCTGCACTCACTCTGCACTCACACTCACTCTGCACTCACTCTGCACTCACACTCACCCTGCACTCACTCTACACTCACACTCACTCTACACTTACTCTGCGCTCACTCTTCACTCACACTCACTCTTCACTCACTCTGCAGTCACTCTGAACTCACTCTAATTCTGCACTCACTCTGCACTCTCACTCTGCACTCACTCTCTCTGCATTCACTCTTCACTCACTCTGCAGTCACTCTCACTCTGCACTCACACTCACTCTGCACTCACACAGCAGTCACACTCAATCTGCACTCACTCTGCACTCACACTCACTCTGCACTCACTCTGCACTCACGCTCACTCTGCACTCACACTCACTCTGAACTCACTCTGCACTCTCACTCTGCACTCACTCTCTCTGCATTCACTCTTCACTCACTCTGCAGTCACTCTCACTCTGCACTCACACTCACTCTGCACTCACACAGCACTCACTCTCACTCTGCACTCACTCTGCACTCACACTCACTCTGCACTCACTCTGCACTCACACAGCAGTCACACTCAATCTGCACTCACTCTGCACTCACACTCACTCTGCACTCACTCTGCACTCGCACTCACCCTGCACTCACTCTACACTCACACTCACTCTACACTTACTCTGCGCTCACTCTTCACTCACACTCACTCTTCACTCACTCTGCAGTCACTCTGAACTCACTCTAATTCTGCACTCACTCTGCACTCTCACTCTGCACTCACTCTCTCTGCATTCACTCTTCACTCACTCTGCAGTCACTCTCACTCTGCACTCACACTCACTCTGCACTCACACATCAGTCACACTCAATCTGCACTCACTCTGCACTCACACTCACTCTGCACTCACTCTGCACTCACGCTCACTCTGCACTCACACTCACTCTGAACTCACTCTGCACTCACTCTGCAGTCACTCTCTCTGCATTCACTCTTCACTCACTCTGCAGTCACTCTCTGCCCTCACACTCACTCTGCCCTAACACTCACTCTGCCCTCACACTCAGTCTGCACTCATTCTGCAGTCACTCTCTCTGCATTCACTCTGCACTGACTCTGCACTCACACTCACTCTGCACTCACTCTGCACTCACACTCACTCAGCACTCACTCTGCATTCAGACTCACTTTGCACTCACTCTGCACTTATTCTGTACTCACACTCACGCTGCACTCACTCTGCACTCACTCTGCACTCACACCCACCTCACTCGGCACTCACTCTGCACTCACTCGCACTCCTCACTCATACTGCAGTCACACTCACTCTGCACTCACACTGCACTCACTCTGCACTCACTCAGCACTCAGTCTCACTCTGCACTCATACTGCAGTCACACTCACTCTGCACTCATTCTGCAATCACTCTGCACTCACTCTGCTCTCACACTGCAGTAACACTCACTCTGCATTCACTCTGCACTCACTCTGCAGTCACACTCACTCTGCACTCACTCTGCAGTCACACTCACTCTGCACTCACTCTCACTCTGCACTCATGCTCACTCTGCACTCACTCTGTACTCACACTCACTCTGTACTCACACTTACTCTGCACTCACACTCACTCTGCACTCACTCTACACTCACTCTGCACTCACTCTGCACTCACAAACACACTCACTCTGCACTCTGCACTCACTCTGCATTCACTCTGCACTTTCTCTGCAGGCACATTGCCTCTGCACTCACTCTGCCCTCTCTGCACTCACTCTGCACTCACACTCACTCTGCACTCACTCTGCACTTACTCTGCACTCACACTCACTCTGCACTCACTCTGCACTCACACCCACACTCACTCTGCACTCACTCTCACTATGCACTCACTTTGCAGTCACTCTCTCTGCATTCACTCTGCACTCATTCTGCAGTCACTCTCACTCTGCACTCACTCTTACTCTGCACTCACACTCCAGTCACACTCACTCTGCACCCACACTGCAGTCACACTAATTCTGCACTCACTCTGCACTCATTCTCACTCGGCACTCATTCTACACTCACTCTCACTCTGCACTCAAACTGCAGTGACGCTCTCTCTGCACTCACTCTGCACTCTCTCTGCACTCACTCTGCAGTCACACTCACTCTGCACTCACTGTGCACTCACTATGCAGTCACACTCACTCTTCACTCACTCTGCATTCACTCTCACTCTGCAGTCACTCTCACACAGCAGTCACACTCAATCTGCACTCACTCTGCAGTAACTCTGTTAGACGGACCGGGAGGGTCGGCCGAGTATAAGGGGAGAGGTCTCCAGGGAGAGCCGTCTCCAGCGATCGTACAGACAAGTAACTTCCCCCCCACAGACGGACACCACACAAGGATAAGGTTAAACGATACTTCATCAGCAATTCTTCGAGTACGGTCAAATGATACAAGGAGGTCTGGACTCAGGGGTCCCCTCGGTTCGGGTTTCTGGTTGGGAAAAGGGGTAGCGGGACAGTCTTGTTACCAATTGGGTGGATGGATAGCTCTCAATCCTCGAGCTCGGCGTTCTAGATGATCGGGCCGCGGCGGAGCCAGCAGGTCCCGAGGTGGTTGAAGGTAGCGACGGTCCGCGGCGGAGCCAGCAGGTCCCGATGACGATGAAGGTTTACGAAGGTTGCGGCAGCGCCAACAGGCAGGACGATAGTTCACAAGGTAGGGCTACGGCAGCGCCAGTAGTCCGTCAAGGATGAGTTCTTCTCTGCGTCTCTCAACTCCAGGATACAACTGCCTTCCTGCTCTGGAGCTGCCTCAGTTATAGGGCTGGTGCCCTTTGATGTCCGGACCCTCGCACTTGGAGGTCGGGGGGTCCAGGATGAGGGAGTCCAGACACCCAGCAGGGGGGTGGAGCCAGCGCCCGGGGAGGCTGGGGGCGAACGGTACCTGGCGGGGGAGAGCCATCGACACCTCTTTCTCCCATTGACCTGCCAAGTAGTCCGCTCACCTCCTGGGTGGATGGTGGTGCCGGGATGTCTGAGGCCTGGCCAGGCCCAGGGTTAGGGTCGATCGGAGGCCACGCGGCCTCGTGGCGCAGTGTCCAAGATGGCGCCCAGGTCGGGTGCGCGGGCCAGTAGGGGATCGGGCCCAAGAGGTCGAGATGTTCAGAGGCAGGGGTCCCGGAGGGGACGGAAAACGTGGAGAGGTGGTGTGTAACACTTGAGGGACCGGGTTCGGACCTGGTCGGGCAGAGGGGGAGCGGGCCCTTCATGTGGCCTGTCCAACATGCGTCCCCCCCAGCTGAAGGCGGGGAGAGTCACCCATCCTCTTGGGGACTCTCCTCGTCGAGGCGGAAAAAGCGTGACAGGCCATCCGCGTTGGCGTGGTCTTGTCCAGGTCGATGTTCCACAGTGAAGTCCATCCCCTGTAGGGAGATGGACCAACGTAGTAGTTTTGGGTTCTCCCCCCGCATCTGCATCAGCCACTGCAGGGGTCGATGATCGGTCTGTACCCGAAAGTGTGTGCCAAAGAGATAGGGCCGGAGCTTTTTGAGGGCCCATACCACGGCGAAGGCCTCCCTCTCGATGGTGCTCCAGCGTTGCTCTCGAGGCAGGAGTCGCCTGCTGATGAAGGCCACTGGCTGATCAAGGCCTTCGGGGTTCAATTGAGACAGGACCGCCCCAATGCCGTGGTCGGAGGCATCCGTCTGGACAACGAATTCCCGGCTGTAGTCGGGGGCCTGGAGCACAGGGGCGGAGCACATGGCGGCCTTTAGTTGTTCGAAGGCTGTTTGACAATCTGGGGTCCAGTTGACCTTCTTTGGTTGATTTTTGGATGTGAGTTCTGTGAGGGGCCCCACTATGCTACCATAGTCCTTCACGAACCGTCGGTAATAGCCCGTGAGTCCCAGAAAGGCGCGTACCTCGGTCTGGGTGATGGGGGGCTGCCAGGACTGGATGGCGGCGATCTTGAGCTGCAGAGGGGCCACCAGGCCGCTTCCCACCTGGTGTCCGAGGTAGGTCACGGACCCCTGACCAATCTGGCATTTGCTGGCCTTGATCGTGAGGCCAGCTCGCTGAAGGGCCTGTAGCACCTCTCGGAGGTGGCGGAGGTGGTCGGACCAGTGGTGGCTGTATACAGCGATGTCGTCTAGGTAGGCGGCACTGAATCCTTCGAGTCCGGCCAAGACCTGATTAACGAGTCGCTGAAACGTTGCTGGGGCGTTCTTCATGCCGAAGGGCATGACCTTGAAATGATAATGGCCGCCAGGAGTGGAAAACGCAGATCGTTCTTGGGCCCGGGGTGTGAGGCCGATCTGCCAGTAGCCCGCCGTCAGGTCGAAAATGCTGAGGTAGCGGGCAGCTCCCATGCGGTCGATTAGTTCATCTGCCCGGGGGATGGGATGTGCGTCTGTTCTGGTCACCGCATTCAAGCCCCGGTAGTCGACGCAGAACCGGAGTTCCGGTGTGGTGCCGGGGGTGGCTGCTTTGGGGACCAGTACTACTGGGCTGGCCCAGGGGCTGTCTGAGGGCTCAATGACCCCGAGCGTGAGCATCTTGGTTACTTCTTCTTGGATGCAGGCCCGTACCCGATCTGGTACGCGGTAGGCCCGGTGGCGGATAGGGGGGCTGTCCCCCGTGTCCACGTCGTGCACACACCAGGAGGTGACACCCGGGGTGAGGGAGAACAGGCTGGCGAACTGCAGCAGAAGGTCTCGACATTCTTGGCGTTGTTCCAGGGTGAGGGCCTCCGAGAGTCGGACCCCGTCCACGGAGCCGTCTTTCTCCCGAGTCCGTAGGAGGTCAGGGAGGGGTTCGGAGTCTTCTTCGGCTCCATTGTCTGTGGCCATCAGGAGGCTGAGTTCTGAACGCACGAAATGGGGTTTCAGTCTATTAGCGTGGAGGACCCGGAGGGGGTTCCGTGAAGATTCCATGTCGATGAGATAGGTGACAGGGCCCTTGCGCTCGACTACTTTGAAGGGCCCCGTCCACTTGTCTTGCAGGGCGCATGGTTCGGTGGGGGACATTACCCATACTTGTTGGCCGGGTTCAAATTCGATGGAGGAGGCATTTTGGTCATACCACTTTTTCATGTCCTCTTGACTGGCCTCCAAGTTTGCTTTCGCTATCTCCCTGAATCGTCGGGTCTGGTTGCGGAGGGTTAGGAGGTATTTGAAGACATCTGGAGGGTTCTTTAGAGGGGGCATTTCCCAGCCTTCCTTGACTAGGCTGAGCGGCCCCCGTACGGGGTGTCCATACAACAGTTCAAACGGGCTGAAGCCGAGGGACTTCTGGGGGACTTCTCGATATGCGAAGAGGAGGCACGGCAGTAACACATCCCACTGGCGATGGAGGGGCTCTTCCAACCCCCCAATCATCCCTTTGAGCGTGCGGTTGAACCGCTCAACGAGTCCGTTTCCTTGAGGGTGATAGGGGGTCGTGAATCGGTAGGTGACCCCACACTGTTGCCAGAGGGACTTCATATATTTTGAAATAAAGTTCGTGCCTCTGTCGCTGACGACTTCTCGGGGGAAGCCCACACGGGAGAAGATCCCCATCAGGGCCCGGCCGACTACCGGGGCTGTCACAGTTCGCAGGGGAACAGCCTCGGGGTAGCGGGTGGCGTGGTCCACCAGTACCAGGATGAACCGATGTCCTTGTGCTGTACGGGGGTCCAGGGGCCCCACAATGTCTATCCCGACCCTCTCGAACGGGGTGGTGACCACTGGAAATGGTTGCAGGGGGGCTTTTAGCTTGCGGCCGCTCTTCCCACTGGCTTGGCACGTGGGGCAAGATCGGCAATGCTGGAGTACATCATTCCTCATTTTAGGCCAGAAGAAGTGGGTCACTAGGCGGCTGTAAGTTTTATCCTGACCCAGGTGCCCAGCCAGGGGGACATCGTGGGCCAGATTTAGCAAGAAGTCTCTAAAACGGAGGGGCACCACTAGCACTCGACTGGCCCCCAACTCCGCGATCCTTTGTTCACTGTATAGCAGTTCATTGTCCCAATAGACCCAATGTGTTCCGGAGGTATCCCCTGCGCTCTGGGCGAGGGCTTGTTGGCGGAGTCCCTCGAGGGAGGGACAGGTCTTCTGCTCTTGGCGAAACTGCTCCTGGGTGGGCCCCCCCTCTTGATGCCACTGGTCGAGGCCAGAGAGGTCCGGGGGTTGAGCTGGTTCTGGGGGGACGGCACGGTCGGCGTCTTCTACTGGAGCGACCGGGGGAGGAGGCGCCGGCCATTCAGGTTCCTCGGGTTGGGGATTGGCCCGGGCGGCCATGGACCCTGTGGTGACGCACGCCCAGTCCGGGATGCCTAACATCCCCAGGTGTTCTCTGCGTTCTACGGCTGCCCACGGAGAGCTCTCAAGGTCATTCCCCAGGAGGCAGTCTACGGGAGCATCATCTCGGACCGTCACCTTCAACATGCCGGAGACTCCTCCCCATTCGAAAGGGACGCAGGCCATCCGACACAGACTCTCCGAGTTATCGGCTGAACGGACAGGGCAGAGAATATTTGGTAGGAACTGTTCTGGGGTCACCAGGTGACAGCGGACGGCTGTTACACTGGCCCCGGTGTCACGGAGGGCTTCGGCCCGGCGTCCATTGATGCTCACCCATTGACTGTACTTCCGGGTGTTAGCGGGTAGGGGGACCCGCGGGACCATGTCTTTCCCCCCTAAGCAGACTAGAGCCATGGCGGCTGGCTCCCATTCTTGATGTTCTTGCTCATATTCTTCTTGTTCCTCGGAGATCTGTTCTTCCCCCAGGGCAGCAGCAGCCACCTGGCGGGGTCTCGGGCTCTGGTTCTGTGGGCAATTTGGGTCGTTTGCGTAGTGGCCGACTCGCTGGCATCGGTGACACGTGACATTGGCCCTATATCCTGGTCGTGCTGAGGTGCTGCCCCGGTTGGCCGGGGGGGTGGTGCTGGCAGCGGGGGCGGCCGGAGCGCTGTCTCTTCCTCGTCCTTGGCCCCCTCCTCCTCCTCCTCGGGGACGGTGCTGACCGTGGTGGTTTCGGTTCTGTTCATAGGACCCATTTCGGCCCACTCTGGTGATTTCCCACCGGTCAGCTTCGGCTGCGAGCTGCCGTGGATCAGTCAATTTGCTGTCGAGGAGGTGCTGCCGGAGCTCGATGAAGCAATTGTTTGACAGATGCTCCCACACCATGAGGTTGAAGAGCTGTTCGTAAGTTGTGACATTGCTTCCTTTGATCCAACCCTCGAAGGCTCTGCTGAAATAGTTCACGTACTCCACCCAAGTTGTACCCGGGATGCGGGTGCAGTCTCTGAACCTCTGGCGGTACATCTCGGGTGTGAGCCCATAGCGGGTGAGGAGGGCCGCTTTCATGTGGTCATAGGAGGTCATCAGATGGTCCGGGAGCTGTAGCAGGGCATCGCGGCCCTCATTGAGGAATCTCCCCCATAGACCGGCTCCCCAGTCGCTTCGATCGATCCGGTGGGAGGTCATAGCTATTTCGTAGGCTTTGAACCATTGTTGGATGTCGTCCTCTCGGACGTATTCTCGGACGACATCCTTGGGGATGTGTACCTTCTTATCTGTTGCTCCCGGGGTGCGGGGTTGCTCGGTCGCCCCTGATTCCTTGTTTTGCTTGCGTAAGTCTATCTCAGCTAATTTGCGCTCATGTTCATATGCCAGTCTTTTTTCCTCGAGCTCTCTTTGTCTCTGTTTTTCCTCTCTTTCTTCTCGGAGCCTCAGATGTTCTAAGTTCAGTTTCTGTTCGGCCAACTTGAGTTCACCATCCATTTTGAGCCGGGCCATTTCTAGTTCATGTAGTCTTGTTCTTTCTCGTTCCTGGATCTCGTCTTGCGAGAGGCCCGTTCTTCGCTCCTCGGGAGCCGCGGTGTCTTTTTCTACTGCTGCGATATTTTGGTCCGGGGGTCTGACGGCCCCGGTTTCTGCCCAGGACTCCAGGGCATGCTTGAAATCGTCTTTGGTACTTAGACCGGTGGTAGCGATACCTAGTTCGATGCAGAATTGTTTTAATTCACGATGGCTGTATTCTTCCAATTTCTCCATCTGAAATTTCTCGGTGGATCCGCTTTCTTTGGTTGTCATCGTGATTTCGTCGTGGGGTGAGCTACTCTCTGTACGATTATGCGGTGATTCGGATCCCACCGCTGCCACCAATGTTAGACGGACCGGGAGGGTCGGCCGAGTATAAGGGGAGAGGTCTCCAGGGAGAGCCGTCTCCAGCGATCGTACAGACAAGTAACTTCCCCCCCACAGACGGACACCACACAAGGATAAGGTTAAACGATACTTTATCAGCAATTCTTCGAGTACGGTCAAATGATACAAGGAGGTCTGGACTCAGGGGTCCCCTCGGTTCGGGTTTCTGGTTGGGAAAAGGGGTAGCGGGACAGTCTTGTTACCAATTGGGTGGATGGATAGCTCTCAATCCTCGAGCTCGGCGTTCTAGATGATCGGGCCGCGGCGGAGCCAGCAGGTCCCGAGGTGGATGAAGGTAGCGAAGGTCCGCGGCGGAGCCAGCAGGTCCCGATGACGATGAAGGTTTACGAAGGTTGCGGCAGCGCCAACAGGCAGGACGATAGTTCACAAGGTAGGGCTAGGGCAGCGCCAGTAGTCCGTCAAGGATGAGTTCTTCTCTGCGTCTCTCGACTCCAGGATACAACTGCCTTCCTGCTCTGGAGCTGCCTCAGTTATAGGGCTGGTGCCCTTTGATGTCCGGACCCTCGCACTTGGAGGTCGGGGGGTCCAGGATGAGGGAGTCCAGACACCCAGCAGGGGGGTGGAGCCAGCGCCCGGGGAGGCTGGGGGCGAACGGTACCTGGCGGGGGAGAGCCATCGACACCTCTTTCTCCCATTGACCTGCCAAGTAGTCCGCTCACCTCCTGGGTGGATGGTGGTGCCGGGATGTCTGAGGCCTGGCCAGGCCCAGGGTTAGGGTCGATCGGAGGCCACGCGGCCTCGTGGCGCAGTGTCCAAGATGGCGCCCAGGTCGGGTGCGCGGGCCAGTAGGGGATCGGGCCCAAGAGGTCGAGATGTTCAGAGGCAGGGGTCCCGGAGGGGACGGAAAACGTGGAGAGGTGGTGTGTAACACTTGAGGGACCGGGTTCGGACCTGGTCGGGCAGAGGGGGAGCGGGCCCTTCATGTGGCCTGTCCAACACACTCACTCTGCACTCACTCTCACTCTGCACTCACACTGCAGTCACACTCACTCTGCACCCACACTGCAGTCACTCTCATGCTGCACTCACTCTGCACTCACTCTCACTCTGCACTTATTCTGCACTCACTCTCACTCTGCACTCACACTGCAGTCACACTCACTCTGCACTCACACTGCAGTAACACTCACTCTGCACTCACTCTGCACTCACTCTGCAGTCACACTCACTCTTCACTCACTCTGCATTCACTCTCACTCTGCAGTCACACTCACTCTGCAGTCACTCACACTCTGCAGTCACTCACACTCTGCAGTCACTCACACTCTGCACTCGAACTCTGCACTCAAACTCTACACTCACTCTGCACTCACTCTCACTCTGCACTCAACATGTACTCACTCTGCACTCACTCTGCAATCACTCTGCATTTACTCTGCACTCACTCTGCACTTACACTCACTCTGCACACACTCTGCACTCACTCTCACTCTGCTCTCACTCTGCACTCAAACTGCAGTCACACTCACTCTGCACCAACACTGCAGTCACACTCACTCTGCACTCACTCTGCACTCACACCCACACTCACTCTGCACTCACTCTGCACTCACTCTCACTCTGCACTCACTTTGCAGTCACTCTCTCTGCATTCACTCTGCACTCATTCTGCAGTCACTCTCACTCTGCACTCACTCTCACTCTGCACTCACACTCCAGTCACACTCACTCTGCACCCACACTGCAGTCACACTAATTCTGCACTCACTCTGCACTCATTCTCACTCGGCACTCATTCTGCACTCACTCTCTGTTAGACGGGGACCCGGAGGGTCGGCCGAGTACAGGGGGAGAGGCCTCCGGTGAGGGCCGTCTCCGGCGATAGTACAGACAAGTAACTTCCCCCCCACAGATGGACACCACACAAGGATGAGTTCAACACACTTTATATACGAATCTTGAGGCAAGGTGATAACGATACAGTGGACCCAGGATACGAGGATCCTGCCAATTCTAGTCTCTGTAGGGAAGAGGGGTAGCGGGACAGTCTTAGTACCGGTCCGGTACAGGTGCGGTAAGAGGGAAGCTCACAATCCTCGAGCTTGGGGGTCCGCAAAGGTGAGCTGCGGCAGCGCCAGCAGGCTAGGAAGATGGTTCACAGAGAGGAGAGCCGCGGCAGCGCCAGCAGGCTAGGACGATGGTTCACAACGATGAGAGCCGCGGCAGCGCCAGCAGGCTAGGACGATGGTTCACAACGATGAGAGCCGCGGCAGCGCCAGCAGGCTAGGATGATGGTTCACAACGAGGAGGGCCGCGGCAGCGCCAGCAGGCTACAAAGATGGTGCACGACGAGAAAGGCTGTGGCAGCGCCAGCAGGCCCAGACGATGGTTCACGTTGAAGAGGGCCGCGGCAGCGCCAGCAGGCTACGGAGATGGTTCACAAGAAAGGGCCGCGGCAGCGCCAGCAGGCCTTCAAGGATGAGTTCCTCATGGTGTCTCTCGACTTCAAGATACAACTGGCTTCCTGCTCTGGAGCTGCCCCAGTTATAGGTCTGGTCCCCTTTGATGTCCGGACCCTCGCACTTGGAGGTCGGGAGGTCCGGGATGAGGGAGTCCAGACACCCAGCAGGGGGGTGGAGCCAGCGCCCAGGGAGGCCGGGGGCGATCGACACCTGGCGGAGGGGAGCCATTGACACTCCTTCTCCCATTGACCTGCCAAGTGGTCTCTTCACCTCCTGGGTGGATGGTGGTGCCTTGATGTCGGGGCCTGGCCAGGCCCAGGGTTGGGGTCGAGCCGAGGCCACACGGCCTTGTTATGTAGTGTCCAAAGATGGCGGCTGGGCCAGGGCAGTGTTGCTGACAGGGGCTCGGGCCAGCCAATACTGGGGTGTTCGGGAGCTGGAGTTCAAATGTGGATGGGTCGTGGGTTGCCCCGGTGGGTTGCCGGGATGGTTCTCGTCTTGGATACAGGGAGAGCAGGGGTCCGGGCCTCGTCATGTGGGGAGGGAGCGGGCCTTCCACGAGGCCTGTCCAACACTCTCACTCTGCACTCACACTGCAGTCACACTCACTCTGCACTCACACTGCAGTGACACTCTCTCTGCACTCACTCTGCACTCTCTCTGCACTCACTCTGCAGTAACTCTCACTCTGCAGTCACTCTCACACAGCAGTCACACTCAATCTGGCCTCACTCTGCTGTCACTCTCACTCTGCACTCACTCTCACTCTGCACTCACACTGCAGTCACACTCACTCTGCACCCACACTGCAGTCACTCTCATGCTGCACTCACTCTGCACTCACTCTTACTCTGCACTTATTCTGCACTCACTCTCACTCTGCACTCACACTGCAGTCACACTCACTCTGCACTCACAATGCAGTCACACTCACTCTGCACTCACTCTGCACTCACTCTGCAGTCACACTCACTCTGCACTCACTCTGCACTCACTCTGCAGTCACACTCACTCTGCATTCACTCTCACTCTGCAGTCACTCTCACTCTGCAGTCACTCACACTCTGCATTCACTCACACTCCTCACTCACACTCTGCACTCGAACTCTGCACTCAAACTCTACACTCACTCTGCACTCACTCTGCACTCACTCTCACTCTGCACTCAACATGTACTCACTCTGCACTCACTCTGCATTCACTCTGTATTTACTCTGCACTCACTCTGCACTTACTCTGCACTCACAGTCTCTCTGCACACACTCTGCACTCACTCTCACTCTGCTCTCACTCTGCACTCACACAGCAGTCACACTCACTCTGCACTCACACTGCAGTCACACTCACTCTGCACTCACTCTGCACTCTCTCTGCACTCACTCTGCAGTCACACTCACTCTGCACTCACTGTGCACTCACTCTGCAGTCACATTCACACTTTACTCACTCTGCATTCACTATCACTCTGCAGTCACTCTCACTCTGCAGTCACTCACACTGCACTCACACTCTGCACTCACACTCTGCACTTGAAGTCTGCACTCACACTCTACACTCACTGTGCACTCACTCTGCACTCACTCTAGTCGTGGGGTGATTTACTCTCTGTACGGTACGCGTTGGTTCGGATCGCGCCGCTGGCCACCAATGTTAGACGGGACCTGGAGGGTCGGCCGAGGACAAGGGGAGAGGTCTCCGGGGAGAGCCGTCTCCAGCGATCGTACAGACAAGTAACTTCCCCCCCACAGATGGACACCACACAAAGATAAGGTTTAACGTTCTTTATAAGCAAATCTTGAAGTACGGTAGAATGGTACAAGGAGGTCAGGACTCAGGGGTCCCCTCGATTCTAGTCTCTTTGAAGGGAAAGGGGGTAGCGGGACAGTCTTGTTACCAATCTGGTAGTTGCGATGAAATGATGGTTAGCTCACAATCCTCGAGCTCGGCGTTCGAGGAGGTCGGGCCGCGGCAGCGCCAGCAGGTCCCGAGGAGATCGTAGGTGGCAACATGCCGCGCCAGCGCCAGCAGGTCCCGACAAAGATGGTGGTTGCAACGGGCCGCGGCAGCGACAGCAGGTCCCGACGAGGATGATGGTTGCAGAAGGCCGCGGCAGCGCCAGCAGGCAGGACGACAGTTCACAAGGCAGGGCTGCGGCAGCGCCAACAGTCCGTCAAGGATGAGTTCTTCACAGTGTCTCTCGACTCCAGGATACAACTGCCTTCCTGCTCTGGAGCTGCCCCAGTTATAGGTCTGGTGCCCTTTGATGTCCGGACCCTCGCACTTGGAGGTCGGGAGGTCCGGGATGAGGGAGTCCAGACACCCAGCAGGGGGGTGGAGCCAGCGCCCGGGGAGGCTGGGGGCGATCGGCACCTGGCGGGGGAGAGCCATCGAAACTCCTCTCTCCCATTGACCTGCCAAGTGGTCCGTTCACCTCCTGGGTGGATGGTGGTGCCGGGATGTCGGGGCCTGGCCAGGCCTAGGGTTAGGGTCGAGCTGAGGCCACGCGGCCTCGTGGTGCAGTGTCCAAGATGGCGGCTGGGCCCGGGCAATGGTGCTGGTGGTGGCCCGGGCCGGTGATACGGAGATGTTCGGGGGCAGGCGTCCCGTGTGGGACGGGTTACGGGTTGCTTCTGTGGGTGGCTTCCGGAGAGTCGGTGTCCTGGCTCTGTCATGCGGGGAGGGAGCAAGCCCCCTTCTGTGGCCTGTCCAACACTCTTGGCTTTGGTTTTGGGGTACGGTCGTACCCGTCTCTGCCCAGGATTCTAGGGCAGAGTTGTTTTAGTTCTCTGTGGTTGTATTCTTCTAGTTTTTCCATCTGGAATTTTTCCGTTGTTCCGCTCTCTTTTGTTGTCATGGTGGTCGTGTGTCGTGGGGTGAGTCACTCTCTGTACAATATGCGTTGGCTCGGATCGCGCCGCTGGCCACCAATGTTAGACGGAGACCCGGAGGGTCAGCCGAGCACAGGGGAGAAGCCTCCGGTGAGGACCGTCTCTAGCGATCGTACAGACTAGTAACTTCCCCCCACAGATGGACACCACACCAAGATGAGTTCAACACACTTTATATACGAATCTTGAAGCAAGGTGATACGGTACAGTGGGGTTGGGACACGAGGGTCCACTCAATTCTAGTCTCTGTAGGGGAGAGGGGTAGCGGGTCAGTCTTAGTACCGGTCCGGTACAGGGCGGCAAGAAGGAAGCTCACAATCCTCGAGCTTGGGGATCCGCAAAGATGGGCCGCGGCAGCGCCAGCAGGCTCAGGTCGATGGTTCACAGCAAGGAGGGCCGCGGCAGCGCCAGCAGGCTACGATGATGGTTCACTTGTAAGACGGGCCGCGGCAGCGCCAGCAGGCCAGGATGATGGTTCACAACGAGGAGGGCCGCGGCAGCGCCAGCAGGCTACGAAGATGGTGCACGACGAGAAGGGCCGCGGCAGCGCCAGCAGGCTACGATGATGGTTCACAAGAAAGGGCCGCGGCAGCGCCAGCAGGCCTTCAAGGATGAGTTCCTCACGGTGTCTCTCGACTCCAAGATACAACTGCCTTCCTGCTCTGGAGCTGCCCCAGTTATAGGTCTGGTCTCCTTTGATGTCCGGACCCTCGCACTTGGAGGTCGGGAGGTCCGGGATGAGGGAGTCCAGACACCCAGCAGGGGGGTGGAGCCAGCGCCTGGGGAGGCCGGGGGCGATAGACACCTGGCGGAGGGGAGCCATTGACACTCCTTCTCCCATTGACCCGCCAAGTGGTCTCTGCACCCCCTGGGTGGATGGTGGTGCCTCGATGTCGGGGCCTGGCCAGGCCCAGGGTTGGGGTCGAGCCGAGGCCACATGGCCTTGCTGTGTAGTGTCCAAAGATGGCGGCTGGGCCGGGGCAGTGGTGCTGTCGGGGGCCCGGGCCAGCCGATACTGGGGTGTTCAGTAAGTATGGGTGGATAATCCGTTCCGCTCGCGGATTTTGCGGATTTTCGGTAAATTCGCAATCCGCGAGATTCGCGAATTTCCCGCAAAATCCGCAAATCCGCGAGCAGCGGATTTTATGGCTTGCTCGCACTGTTCGCGTGAGTTCGCGGCTTCCCAGTTCAACTTCGCGCCCCGCGAATAAGCGCTAAATTGCAGAAATACGATCTTAGCAAAACTGAAACTACTTACCAGGTTCAAAAGTTCAAGCTCATCATTAGTAGCCATTTCCTGTAGTGCTTCCTGAGGGCCCCCTCCAGAGTTCAGTTGCCTACTTGCAACTATTATGTGACCCTGCTCTGACCCTCAGAATAGTTACACATATGCCACAAAGGTCCTGAATTACAGCTAAGGGAGACAAGCAGGAGCCAGGCTGGAAGTTCAAATCCAGTGACACATTAATCAGCCCCTAATTCATTATTGTCAGTTGGGGCAGGGAAGGTGTTGTAACTAATTTTGCAACAATGAAAGCACTTAGCAAGTGCAAAAGTTCACTAATCAGGAAGCACTAAGGAAGCAGGTGCCAGCTAAAATAATATTCTGTGACACATTAATCAGCCCCAAATTAATTCAGGTCACTTGAGGCAGAGAAGGTGTGCTTTGCTTTGCCACAATAATGTACACTGGACAACCAGAGGGTGCTGTGATGAAACAGAGGGTGGCATGGGTGAGCCAGAGGGTGGCATGAGTAGTCAGAGAGTGGCAGTGGTGACAGAGGGTGGCAGTGACGAAGAAGAGTGTCCCAAACAGGCTGGACACGTAGAAACAACAAGTTCGTAAAACTTGCGACCCGACAGGTAAGTTCGCGTTTGCGAAATTGTACAAAATCCCTCGCGAACTGGCAGAAACCCGCGCGAACACAAAAAAAAAATCCGCAAATTCGCGAGAATTCGCGGATTTTGCGGATTGCGAGTTCGCAAATCCGCAAAATTGGCAAACGCGAGATTCGCAAAATTCGCCCATGCTTAGTGTTCAGGAGCTGTAGTTCCGTTGTGAAAGGACCGTGGGTTGCCCCAGTGGGTTGCCGGGATGGTTCTGGTCTTGGATACAGGGAGAGCAGGGGTCCGGGCACCGCCATGCGGGGAGAGCGCGGCCTTCCACGCGGCCTGTCCAACACTCTGCACTCACACTCACTCTGTACTCACACTTACTCTGCACTCACACTCACTCTGCACTCACTCTACACTCACTCTGCACTCACACCAACACTCACTCTGCACTCTGCACTCACTCTGCACTCTCTCTGCACTCTCTCTGCACGCACAGTGCCTTTGCACTCACTCTGCCCTCTCTGCACTCACTCTGCACTCAGACTCACTCTGCACTCACACCCACACTCACTCTGCACTCACTCTGCACTCACTCTCACTCTGCACTCACTCTGCAGTCACTCTCTCTGCATTCACTCTGCACTCACTCTGCAGTCACTCTCACTCTGCACTCACTCTCACTCTGCACTCACACTGCAGTCACACTCACTCTGCACCCACACTGCAGTCACACTCATTCTGCACTGACTCTGCACTCACTCTCACTCTGCACTCGTTCTGCACTTACTCTCAATCTGCACTCACACTGCAGTCACACTCATTCTGCACTCACACTGCAGTCGCACTCACTCTGCACTCACTCTGCACTCACTATGCAGTAACACTCACTGTGCACTCACTGTGCACTCACTCTGCAGTCACACTCACTCTGCACTCACTCTCACGCTGCACTCACTCTGTACTCACTCTGCACTCACTCTGCAATCACTCTGCATTTACTCTGCACTCACTCTGCACTCACTCTGCACTCGCAATCACTCTGCACTCACTCTGCACTCACTCTCACTCTGCACTCACTCTGCACACACACTCACTCTGCACTCACACAGCAGTCACACTCACTCTGCACTCACTCTGCACTCACACCCACACTCACTCTGCACTCACTCTGCACTCACTCTTACTCTGCACTCACACTGCAGTCACACTCACTCTGCAATCACACTGCAGTCACACTCACTCTGCACTCATTCTGTACTCACTCTGCACTCACTCTTGTTGGAAGGCGGTGACCCCAGGGGTCAAGTAGACTCTCCTAACCCCCTGGAACCTCCTCTCCCACAATTACTGCCGAGTCTTATCGAGGGGGGAGTCCCCACCGAGGAGGACTGATCGTACACACTGTCGACACACCACACTTATGAGCGGACACCACACCGTAATTCTTTATCAAGAAAGACTTTATCAAGATTAATTAAAGAGCATTACACAGCGATCGAGGGATCGTGAAAGTCTCGTAACGAGGGGTCGGGGAAGCGGGACAGTCTTAGGAGGCCAGTTGGCACGCCACGCACCCTGCGCACAGTTCTCAATCCTCGAACTGGGGGGTATGGGGGGGCTGGCGATGGGACTTGCTGTCCTACTCACTTCTGGTTCAAGCTGTTCGTGAGGAGGCAGCCTTTGTCGAGTCATGCAGCCACAGCGTGTTCTGTTCTAAGGTGCACGTGTCACTAGAGAGGTGAATCTCCGGCTAAGCCTACGTGTCCTTAATCGAAATGAAGTAATCAGAGGTCATTGCGTGTCCATTGTCTATGTGAGGGCAAGAAACACAAAATGGCTGCCATGATCTAAGATGGATGCCATGGGTAGATCAGAAATGTGTTTGTAACAGGAGTACTCTTGCTCGTAGCACAGCGAAAACACCAGGATATGCTAAATGGACCTTTTGCGGTTCACTGATACCAAAATTATGTATTTACGACAATGTTGAAAACACGGGTTCAAATCGTCACGGAACCTCAGACCCTCCTTTTGCCCTTACATAGGCAATTACTCAGTCTATGTCAGAATCTAGTTCTATGCTCATCAGGTCAGTGACATGCTGTTGTATCATCATCCTTTCTCGCGCCTTTTCTCCAAACGCAGGTGGTTTTCTGAAACAGGTTGCAGCACCGAGACTACACAGAGCGGGACCACACTGGATAATCAGGCAACACGAGAACAGGAATACTAAGATGACACCAATGACCATCAGCACCTTCCATCCCCATGCTGATATCAGAGTCCAAAACCACTCCATGAAGGACCAGTTTCCCTTGTCTACGTGTATAGAGTCGGAAATCTTGTGTAGCTTAGAGATCACCTCATAGACAGTTGGAGCATTATTAGGAATAAAAACACAGCAGCTCGATTGGATCATTCTGCATACCCCACCTCGATCTGCAAGTATCACGTCTAGAACCATACGGTTCTGCAACGTCATGAGTCGATCCGCTTGAAGCTCAGCCGTCAAGTTGCTAAGGGCACCAGCAGTTTCGGTAATAGTAGATTCAACTACCCGTGTTAGCTGACGTATGTTTCTACTATTGGCCATAGGCCCCCAGAACGGAAGGAAACCTTTGAAGAAGTCTCCAGCTTCCTTACCAGCGGTATCTTCTTTGCTGAAAACACCTCTTGCTACTCTGGTCTTGTGATAATCAGATGAAGCAGTGTATGTTGGAGGCAACAATCGAGCAATATAACATGAACCTGAAAAGTCAGCAGGCAGCCATGTATACGCTCTGTCTTGACAGATGAAGTAGGTACCCCTAGCAGTAAGGAAGGCAGGGGAAGAGTTAGACAGAAACACATAGGTCTCAACGCACTCACTCCTCCCTAGCTGAGCTCTCGGATTTCTCCCATTTCCTTGCAAACAGACCTGACCTCGGTGAGGCACGACCCAGATTGGAGTTGAGCTTTTACGCTTGCTTTCTCCCAAACTAAGGCGATACTCTGAAGAGTTCCAACTCAAATATACTCGTAATTCATCTCTAGGGTAAGATGGAGTATTATTGACGTCCTTGATCATGTCAATAATTCCCTGGACTAAAGCTTTGTTGGCAGAGTTATATTTAGTGGAACGTGGTGGACGTGGAGGATAGGTTTCAAGAGCATAGGCAAAAATGGTCTGGAGGGCCTGAAATGATCCATTATAGCTAAAAGGCAAAACTAGATAGGGAATGCCTTTATCCATAGTGTGGGTTATCAAGCCACACACCCAGCAGTCTGTAGTGTTAACTATCAGTTGGTGTTGGTGTAAGAGCTGTACAAAAGTGTTATTAATAAATTCTGAGCGTCGAGCTTGCTCATGTTCAGGAAACGAGTGAAAAGAGTGCATAGAAGAAACAGTAGAAGTAGCAGGATCAAGGGGAGGTACTGTAGTTACTGGCATAAAAATCAAATTTACACCAAAGACGATTCCACCCACCAACGTTATCAAAACAATTAAAAATGCAATAGCACATTGCATCAGAAAGCATTTGCTATGAAGAATTCTGTAAAGTCTGTTTCTGCGAACATAAATTACATTTTCTCGTTGCAGCCCAGGAAGCTCCATCTTCTACAATCCGCTCGCGACCACTGATGATGTGTACGTAGATGAAAATGCCTCTATCAGCCCTGGGAGTCCCCAGAACTAACAGAAAGATCGACCTTGTGTCTGACCCCCGCAGATTCAACTAGGCACACAGCCACGACCCTACGGCTACCCAGACGGCAAGGCAATTTAAAACAATAAAAACAATAGCAAACTTCCTGGCTGAGGGCAAAAGTGTCAAAATTCAAATATTACAGTAGGCAGTTTCCTGCTTTATTTGTCCATATTACGAGACCGTAAATTGTATCTCAGTTTTGCAGGAGTTGTTTGATCTGGAAAAGTGTATTATCAGCAGAGGTTGCAATGTTCAAGTTCGCAGAAGGCAGAGTTTCTTCTGATGCAGAGGGCAAGTGTTCAGGAGTCAAAGAAGTAGTTTCAGGAGGAGAGCCAGAGTTCGATGTGTCAGTTATCAATTCGGCATCGCTGAAAGGGATAAACCTGGGCGTTCGTTCAAACTCAGAGGCATCAATTCCCTTCTTCACCCAATTATCATAAGGAAGCGGCAGGGGCTCACGTTTGACGTGCGTCGTGTGTATCCAGTTCTTGCGGCCGGCCACACGAATAGCAGTTCTCGTCGCCAGCAGCACTTGGTAGGGGCCGACAAATCTGGGTTGAAGGTTTTTCGTCCTCGCAAAGTTGCGCACCACAACGTGGTCCCCTGGTTTCAGCTGATGACCTGGACTCTCCGGTGGCTTTGCCAATGCATCGAAAACCTGTTGGTGAATAAGACTCAATTTAGCAGTCAAGTCGTAAAGGTAATCAATCAACATTGGATATTCCAGAGAACAGAATTCTTTTGGCCTTGGCACTCCCCAAATATTCGCAGGACGACCAAAGACTATTTCATAAGGACTAAGCCCTACTCTAGAATGTACAGTCGCTCTCGTTGATAACAAAGCCAATGGTAGTGCGTCTGGCCAGGACAAACCCGTGGATGCCTGTATTTTAGCAAGTTTTAGCTTGGGGGTGCCATTGTAACCCTCAACTAAACCAGCAGACTGGGGATGGTTTGCACTGTGAAATTTCTGCTTGATCCCTGAACCGGCACACACACTCTGCATAACTTTCCCTACAAACTCACTTCCGTTATCTGACCATACAATTCCGTGGCATTCCATACCTAGGGAAGTATTCTTTGAGAAGGATTTTGGCAGTTGATAGGGCAGTGTTGTCCTTCAGTGGATATGCTTCGATCCATCTGGAGAAAGCACAAACTACCACCAGGACGTATTTTAGGTTGTTGCAGCGATCCATGTGAATGAAATCTAACTGAATCACTTCAAAGGGGCAAGAGGGAGGAGCGAAGTGACCAGCAGGCGTTGGGACTCCCTTGCCAGGATTATGCATCAGGCATACCATACAACTTTTCACCACTCTCTCTGCACACCTACTAATCCCATCATTCTTCCAGACTGGAGCCAACATCTTACAAATCCCTTTAGAACTAATGTGTGCTACTCCATGCGCCATCGTAACCACTGCAAGCACGTACGCATCAGGCAACATCCAACGCTGTTGTTCCGACAAATCAATCCAACATCCACTCGAGTCCAATTTACCCGTACTCTCTTTCCATGCAAGCTTTTCCTCCTCAGTCGCTTCTTTCTGAATCTCTTTCACACTTTCCACTGTATCCTCGCACATTCCAGACTCGGAAATCCATCTCGCAGACGTTGCAACATACATTCTACTCATCATATTTCTAGCTGTCTGTTTAGCGGTTTCATCAGCAAAAGCATTCCCACGACCAACATCATCCGTGATTGCTTTATGAGCACTGCATTTCACAATCGCAACTTCAGTCGGCAAGGTTAGAGATTCCAACAAGTCGTTAACTAGCTGACCATGTTGAATCTTAGTCCCATGGGACGTAATGAAACCTCTTTCTTTCCACAAACGGCCAAAACTAAGGGCCACGCCGAATGCGTACTGACTATCTGTGAACACATTCACTCTCTTTCCCTTTGCTAAAACACACGCTCTCGTTAGAGCGATTAACTCTGCAGCTTGGGCAGAATTCTGACTCACTCTTGCAGTCTCCACAATCGTACTCATAGTCGTTACTGCGTAAGCAGCAGTCACATCACCATTCTCCAATTTAAAACATGACCCATCAACATACAACGTGCCATCTGGATCTGACAATGGAGTGTCTTTTAAATCAATTCGTCCTTTTGTCTCCTCCTCGGTTCTGAAACAGCAATCATGGGGTTCGGAATCACTCGACTCTTGATTAGTCGGCAACAATGTTGCTGGATTCAATACATTGCATCTTTTGATTTGAATATGACTCGCTAACAATGTCAGTTCATAGCCTGATAATCTAGCACTAGTAAGGTGTTGCGTCTTGGTTCGGTTTATGAGTGTATCCACAGCATGAGGAACCATGACCACTAGCATGTTGTTCATCACCAAACCAGCAGATTGTCGAATGGAAGCTGCAGCTGCCGCTGTAGCTCTCAAACAACTAGGTAATGCTCTAGCTACCGGATCTAATGTTGATGAAAAATACGCACAAGGGCGTTGTTTATCACCAAATCTCTGTGTCAGAACACTCAACGCGCAACCTTCTCTCTCGTGAACATAGAGCGTGAATGGCTTACTGTAATCGGGTGTACCCAATACAGGAGCTGAACATAGTGCATTTCGTAATTCAGAAAAACTCTCCTGACATTCAGCAGACCATGGCACCGGACTCGGAACACCTTTCCCAGTCAAAGCTACCAATGGTTTTGCCAAAAGAGAAAAATTTGGGATCCACTGCCTACAGTACGAGGTAATACCTAAAAAGGCACGTACTTCTCTCTGTGTGCGGGGAACACTCATCTGCGTAATTGCTTTTATTCTCTCTGGGGTCAACTTCCTTCCCTCCTTTGACAAGAGATGACCTAGGTAGGTCACTTCTTGGCAGCAGTATTGCATTTTCGAAGGTGACACCTTATGATTCAAATTAGACAAATGATGCAATAACGAAATTGTAGCTGCTTTGCAAGTTTCCTTGTCATCGGCAGCCACCAGAAGGTCATCTACATATTGCACTAGGGCAGAACCAGGAGGAAGTACAAAGGAATCTAACTGACTTTTTAATGCCTGACTGTAAATGGACGGACTCTCACAGTAGCCTTGTGGAGCACGTTTAAACCTGAAGCTTCGACCTCCTAGAGAGAAACCGAAAATATCTCTGCTTTCTTCGGCTATCGGAATGCTGAAAAAGGCATTTTTCAAGTCGATAACTGAAAACCATGTGGCTGTAGCAGGAATCAACGTTAACAATGCAGTAATGTCCGGAACCACAGGAAACTGCGGAACCACAATTTTATTAACCTCTCTGAGATCGATAACAAACCTATAAACTGGAGGCTTCGAAGGATCAGTACGTTTCAAAATCGGTAATACAGGACTGTTACAGACATTTCCTCTAGTTTCTTCAACTACACCTTTCTTAATCAAATCTTGCACAATCAATAAAAGTGCTCGTTCACCTTCACTAGAAATCTTGTATTGTGGAATTCGTGGAAATTTGACATTTGCTTTCAAAGTCACTACATATGGTGGTATTTCCAAAAGGCCTACATCGTTAGGACCAGTCGCCCAAAGAGTATTAGGGAGTAAACGCAGCTCCGGCGGGAGTGCATCCATTGACAAGTACATCGGAGAGGTGATTCTTTTACCCAACGTAAGCTGTACTCCTGACGGAGAACAGTACAATGTCGCATATAGGCGTTTTAACAAGTCTAAACCAAGCAGATTTTCATTACAACCTGTCGTCAAAATCAGAGGTGCTTTCAATTGACACGGTCCAACAGAAATAGACAAAGGACCAGATACGGGATTGTAAACAGGGGCGCCTGAAAAACCTATAGAAACATTTGTTAAGCCGGACAAAGGTGCGCCAGGGAGTTTCGCATGAATGATAGAACTTTTTACGGCACCAGTATCCAACAGAAACGGTTCGACTACACCTGATGTTGCTACTGCGACATAAGGCCCACTCTGATCCACTGGAACTGATACTACTCCCTCTCTCTGTCCATGGCTGTCCTAGTATTCAGTTTGTTGAAATCCCTCATCTACTTCACAATAATTCTCAACATGATACTGTTGAGATCTATTTTGCTGGGCAGACTGTCCATTTCGCTGATCAAAGTGATTAGAAGGGCGATCATTCGTTTGTGGAGGCATAGCACCTCGTCCTCGACCTCTAGAATTTTGCATAGAACCACCACGACCTCTTTGAGCTGCTGCAGCATTATTTTGCGCTAAGATCGGACAGTCATTCTTATAATGACCCTCTTTCTTACAGTAGGCACACTGGTTCCACTGATATTGAGGCCTCGGTGAACTATAATCTGTCCTTTGATATGACCCTTGCTGTGTATTGGTTTGATTCATGCGAGGCGGATATGCCTGTTGTAAAAGAACTTTAGTCTTTAAATCTTTCGTTTTCTTATCTGATTTCTCTTTCTCCTCTTTATCCCTATTTTCATAATACTGTGCAGTTGCAAGTATTTGCGCAGTTGTGGAGACAGCCCACGCACTCTCGGAATCTTTCAATTTATTGCAGAGCTCTGGTAGCAGATTGTGTACAAATTTATCGACAAACAATCTCTGTCCTCCTTCTGTGCTCATATCCTGACCACTGTGATCTACAAAAGTCTCTTCAAACCTCGTGAAAAAATCGGAGACACTTTCGTCTTTCTTCTGCCTGCATGCGGACAACTTGTCCCATTTTACGCGCAATGCTGGCATCAGAGTCTTCATTAAGTCAATTATCCTACCTGGAAGATTAGCAATTAGAGGTTCGGGTTTGGAACCACCTATTTGCTGACCATCCGCTGCTATGATAGCTGCCCAATCACCACCTAGGGCAACTGGATGATTCTCCTTACGTATTTTAGCCCAAATTGGTTGCGGAACTACATTCCCAAATAACATGTCAATGTCTGCTAGATTCATCACACATGCCTCAACTGTCTGTGCTAATTCCTTATAGTATCCGGCAGGATTCTTACGCGGATCTGGCAAGGCCTGTTTCACTGCTAACACTTCAGCTCGCTTCCATGGAATGTGTATCCACACTCTCTGGAATTGCGCCGGAGCGGCAACGACACCATTGACAGCATCAGCTTGTACAGCTTCGCGCCAAATTGGTGGAACCTCCCTCATTGGATATTGGCGTTTCTGCTTCGTACTGTGTTTTTCTAAATCTCTCGTCTCGGTGAACGAAGAGATGGATCATTCCTATAGCTTAAAATCAGTTCCATCGCTTCCTTTATATTTTGACCTACTATCATACCTGCAGCAAATTCTTTCTGAACATTAATTAAGTCTTCTAAATTCGATTCAGGGTCATCTTCTTCTAATTCCTCCCGTAAAAGAGAGCACATCTCGTCGAACACATATCGTTGCGTAGGTTCATTCCACTGCATAAATGTATCTAATACATCTCTCGTACTATATCTCCTACTCTTCGAAACCCATCTGAGAGCTGTGGAATCTAAGATTCCCCGTTCCTCAGTACTTGGAAGCTGACTACGTCTCTGTACGGACTCAGAGGCAGGAGTCTTAATTAAAGTTTTATAGAAGGGAGACAAAATATTAGAGACAGAATCAGTGATTCTTCGACGAACAGAAAGTGGAGTCATAATACTAGCAGATGTAGAAAACACAGTAGCAGTTGGAACAGATAGAATAGGAACAGTAGGAGTATCAGGTAAGGTAGCTTGTGAAACAGTAGGTGTAAGCGATACAGGTATAGGCAAGGAAACCGGCAACCCAGGAAGAGGGGGTGCCGAAGGATCATTCACATTGACCACAGGAGGTACAGGAGCTTGATTCAGGGGAGCAGGAGCAGGAATACCAGGTTGTCCAGCAACCGGCATTTGAACATTCGGTAAAGGAGGAACCGTAGCACCCTGTGCATACGGTGGGGGTGACTGTAACAAGTAAGACAACAGAGGATCGCTTTCGGGGTCCTCTACTATCTTAGCTGTACTCGATGGCAAAGCAGGATAGCACTTGTCGATCGCTAAATTACGCTCTCTAGTGGCCACCTCTATTGCCTTCTCAGACTCGTTGAGTTGCAGCTGCTTAGCAGCCTGTTCTAAAGTCAACTCTTGCTCTTTCTGTTCTTTCTTTAACCTTTTAATTTCCCTCTGTTTAGATTCTTTTCGCCAGTAACGGAAAGAATCAAACATTGCCGGCCGGGCTTTCTTCTTAAACAATTTCACTTCTAAATTGTCAAGGACTTCAGGTTCAAAACTACCATGCAGTGGCCAACTAAGGACACCGTCTTTTTCCGTATATCGGACCCACACCTCATTATAAGATATAGGACCCACACCAAGTTTACAATAAAGATCATATAGAGGAGTTCCAATCGGAGGAACCAGACATGAGTCCTCCAACCGGGAATCACTGTTGCAACCAAAACACGACAACATACAATTTTTCCGACTTACCATTTTGCAATCCGGAACACAGAACGAACAAAACACAAACAGAAATGTGCACTCGAACCAAGAACTTAGGCCTACCAAAAACGAACCAATGTATCGATACCCAAACTAAACCAATAGATTATCGTAACCAGAACAACCAGTGATAATCTTAAGAAACCAAACCAAACCAAGAACTAAAAGGATTTTAACAACCCTTACGAAGTAACCAACTAGCAACCACTAAATACTTAACTGAGGCACTGAAGACGTCACCAAGGAGAAACCCGTCTCGTCTCGCCGTACTAAGGACTGCACCTCGGGTCCAAGACAGGGCGACGGTCAAGGCAACGGACCACTGCAGCCGTCCTGAACGGGAACCCTCGTGGAAGAGAACGTCGGGCCACTTTTGCGATATGCCGGGATCGATAAGTGGGGCGCCTTCCTCAGGAATCTTCACACGAAGCTTCTCGAACTCTTCAGGCTTTTGGACCGGTACTGAATGACGTCGCCCTACGTTGGGCGCCAATTGGAGTTCTGGACTTTTTGGTTCCGTCCAGAGGTGTCAGGGATAACACCCGAAGACCCCGGAGTTCTACCTGTCTCGGTGCACAAATAAACAGAAACACGGGCTTCTCGATGGTGGCGTCAAAGACCAAAGGTTTATTACTGCAGGGACACAGAAGTCACAGAAACTACACACGGGCAGTGTCTAGGATCCTGTTCGATTTGTACAAGAAAGGTTGCTCCTTATATACTAAATATTGGCCTTCAGGCAAATTCTTCACATGTTAGTACATTCCCAAAACCTTTGTGTCCTAAACAATAAATATTTGACGTTGCACAGGAATCGTCGATAATATCTGATGTCAAACATTACGAAGAGGGGTTCCCACTATTCCATCACAATCCCATGTCAACATTTCATTCAAGAGCCGGACCGCCTCATCGTAAATTTCGTTACCTCCCCCTAATAAAGGCCCAGAAGGAAAGGAGCAGAGCCAGGTGCAGAAGATAGAAAAGCAGGATAAGAGATGTTTGTGGGTCGTAAATGGGCAAGGCTACCAGCTTCGGCCGCCTAATCATGATCAGGCCAACGAACACGAGAACCAGTATAGCAGGACTGGCCTCAGGCAGAGGAGGCAGCCTTTGTCGAGTCATGCAGCCACAGCGTGTTCTGTTCTAAGGTGCACGTGTCACTAGAGAGGTGAATCTCCGGCTAAGCCTACGTGTCCTTAATCGAAATGAAGTAATCAGAGGTCATTGCGTGTCCATTGTCTATGTGAGGGCAAGAAACACAAAATGGCTGCCATGATCTAAGATGGATGCCATGGGTAGATCAGAAATGTGTTTGAACAGGAGTACTCTTGCTCGTAGCACAGCGAAAACACCAGGATATGCTAAATGGACCATTTGCGGTTCACTGATACCAAAATTATGTATTTACGACAATGTTGAAAACACGGGTTCAAATCGTCACGGAACCTCAGGGTCAGAGTCTGTTCTCCTCGAAGTCAGCCGCGATCAGATCAGCAGGGCTTTCTTGTCCAGGATACAACTGCCGATTAGGTGGAAGGCAGGCTGTCTTATAGTCGACAAGCTCTTTGATGTCCGGACCCTCATAGGCAGGCTGCCAGAGGTCCGAGGGCCAGGCGCCTGATCGTCTGGACGGTTGGTTCTTTGATGCTTTGGACCATGCGCCCATGGAATCCCAGACGCCCATCAGGACCTGGAGCCAGCTCACTAGGAGGCCCAAGGTGCCATCAAAACCAGCCCCAGGGATAGTTCAGAGGTGTGAGGGAAACCAGTTCCTCGGAAGGGGGCCGGAGGTGTGATGGAAGTCTTGGTTTCGGGTACTTGATGAGTCGTTCACCCCCCGGTTGTATCTGGGCGCGCCGGACGCGCAGGCTTAGCGGCCGTCAGGAGCGGCCAGGGCTGCCGAAAGGAAAGAAGGCGGTCTGATGGTCACGTGCACCAGTGCAGGCACGCGGTCTGGGGATCGTCTCAGGTCCAGTGTAGGAGGGTCAGGTACAGTTCTGGGTGGACGGGAATCAGTTCCACCCGTAGATCTGGGGCTGCGGAGATCAGCGAGGACCCCGCCATGAGGCCGGGTCCAACAACTCTGCTCTCACTCTGCTCTCACACTGCAGTTACACTCACTCTGCACTCACTCTGCAGGCACACTCACTCTGCAGTCACTCTGCAGTCACTCTGCAGTCACACTCACTCTGCACTCACTCTGCACTCACTCTCGCTCTGCACTCACACTCGCTCTGCACTCACACTCACTCTGCACTCACACTCACTCTGCACTCACACTGCAGTGACGCTCTCTCTGCACTCACTCTGCACTCTCTCTGCACTCACTCTGCAGTCACACTCACTCTGCACTCACTGTGCACTCTCAATGCAGTCACACTCACTCTTCACGCATTCTGCATTCACTCTCACTCTGCAGTCACTCTCACACAGCAGTCACACTCAATCTGCACTCACTCTGCAGTCACTCTCACTCTGCACTCACTCTCACTCTGCACTCACACTGCAGTCACACTCACTCTGCACCCACACTGCAGTCACTCTCATGCTGCACTCACTCTGCACTCACTCTCACTCTGCACTTATTCTGCACTCACTCTCACTCTGCACTCACACTTCAGTCACACTCACTCTGCACTCACACTGCAGTCACACTCACTCTGCACTCACTCTGCACTCACTCTGCAGTCAAACTCACTCTGCACTCACTCTGCACTCACTCTGCAGTCACACTC
The DNA here is from genome assembly GCF_964263255.1 of Lissotriton vulgaris. Classification (NCBI taxonomy): domain Eukaryota; kingdom Metazoa; phylum Chordata; class Amphibia; order Caudata; family Salamandridae; genus Lissotriton; species Lissotriton vulgaris. Next base: position 1,376,535,756 of record NC_141685.1, on the reverse strand, counting down.
ACTCTTCACTCACTCTGCATTCACTCTCACTCTGCAGTCACTCTCACTCTGCAGTCACTCACACTCTGCAGTCACTCACACTCTGCACTCACACTCTGCACTCGAACTCTGCACTCAAACTCTACACTCACTCTGCACTCACTCTGCACTCACTCTCACTCTGCATGTACTCACTCTGCACTCACTCTGCAATCACTCTGCATTTACTCTGCACTCACTCTGCACTCACTCTGCACTCACACTCACTCTGCACACACTCTGCACTCACTCTCACTCTGCTCTCACTCTGCACTCACACTGCAGTCACACTCACTCTGCACCAACACTGCAGTCACACTCACTCTGCACTCACTCTGCACTCACACCCACACTCACTCTGCACTCACTCTGCACTCACTCTCACTCTGCACTCACTTTGCAGTCACTCTCTCTGCATTCACTCTGCACTCATTCTGCAGTCACTCTCACTCTGCACTCACTCTCACTCTGGACTCACACTCCAGTCACACTCACTCTGCACCCACACTGCAGTCACACTAATTCTGCACTCACTCTGCACTCATTCTCACTCAGCACTCATTCTGCACTCATTCTCTGTTAGACGGGGACCCGGAGGGTCAGCCGAGTACAGGGGGAGAGGCCTCCGGTGAGGGCCGTCTCCGGCGATAGTACAGACAAGTAACTTCCCCCCCACAGATGGACACCACACAAGGATGAGTTCAACACACTTTATATACGAATCTTGAGGCAAGGTGATAACGATACAGTGGACCCAGGATACGAGGATCCTGCCAATTCTAGTCTCTGTAGGGAAGAGGGGTAGCGGGACACTCTTCGTACCGGTCCGGTACAGGTGCGGTAAGAGGGAAGCTCACAATTCCCGAGCTTGGGGGTCCACAAAGGTGAGCCGCGGCAGCGCCAGCAGGCTAGGAAGATGGTTCACAACGAGGAGAGCCGCGGCAGCGCCAGCAGGCTAGGACGATGGTTCACAACGATGAGAGCCGCGGCAGCGCCAGCAGGCTAGGACGATGGTTCACAACGATGAGAGCCGCGGCAGCGCCAGCAGGCTAGGATGATGGTTCACAACGAGGAGGGCCGCGGCAGCGCCAGCAAGCTACAAAGATGGTGCACGACGAGAAAGGCGGTGGCAGCGCCAGCAGGCCCAGACGATGGTTCATGTTGAAGAGGGCCGCGGCAGCGCCAGCAGGCCTTCAAGGATGAGTTCCTCACGGTGTCCCTCGACTCCAAGATATAACTGGCTTCCTGCTCTGGAGCTGCCCCAGTTATAGGTCTGGTCCCCTTTGATGTCCGGACCCTCGCACTTGGAGGTCAGGAGGTCCGGGATGAGGGAGTCCAGACACCCAGCAGGGAGGTGGAGCCAGCGCCCGGGGAGGCCGGGGGCGATCGACACCTGGCGGAGGGGAGCCATTGACACTCCTTCTCCCATTGACCTGCCAAGTGGTCTCTTCACCTCCTGGGTGGATGGTGGTGCCTCGATGTCGGGGCCTGGCCAGGCCCAGGGTTGGGGTCGAGCCGAGGCCACGCGGCCTTGTTATGTAGTGTCCAAAGATGGCGGCTGGGCCAGGGCAGTGGTGCTGACGGGGGCCCGGGCCAGCCGATACTGGGGTGTTCGGGAGCTGGAGTTCCAATGTGGATGGGTCGTGGGTTGCCCCGGTGGGTTGCCGGGATGGTTCATGTCTTGGATACAGGGAGAGCAGGGGTCCGGGCCTCGTCATGTGGGGAGGGAGCGGGCCTTCCACGAGGCCTGTCCAACACTCTCACTCTGCACTCACACTGCAGTGACACTCACTCTGCACTCACACTGCAGTGACACTCTCTCTGCACTCACTCTGCACTCTCTCTGCACTCACTCTGCAGTCACTCTCACACAGCAGTCACACTCAATCTGCACTCACTCTGCTGTCACTCTCACTCTGCACTCACTCCCACTCTGCACTCACACTGCAGTCACACTCACTCTGCACCCACACTGCAGTCACTCTCATGCTGCACTCACTCTGCACTCACTCTTACTCTGCACTTATTCTGCACTCACTCTCACTCTGCACTCACAATGCAGTCACACTCACTCTGCACTCACAATGCAGTCACACTCACTCTGCACTCACTCTGCACTCACTCTGCAGTCACACTCACTCTGCACTCACTCTGCACTCACTCTGCAGTCATACTCACTCTTCACTCACTCTGCATTCACTCTCACTCTGCAGTCACTCTCACTCTGCAGTCACTCACACTCTGCAGTCACTCACACTCTGCACTCACACTCTGCACTCGAACTCTGCACTCAAACTCTACACTCACTCTGCACTCACTCTGCACTCACTCTCACTCTGCACTCAACATGTACTCACTCTGCACTCACTCTGCAATCACTCTGCATTTACTCTGCACTCACTCTGCACTCACTCTGCACTCACAGTCTCTCTACACTCTCTCTGCACTCACTCTGCAGTCACACTCACTCTGCACTCACTGTGCACTCACTCTGCAGTCACATTCACACTTTACTCACTCTGCATTCACTCTCACTCTGCAGTCACTCTCACTCTACAGTCACTCTCACTCTGCAGTCACTCACACTCTGCAGTCACTCACACTGCACTCACACTCTGCACTCACACTCTGCACTTGAAGTCTGCACTCACACTCTACACTCACTCTGCACTCACTCTAGTCGTGGGGTGATTTACTCTCTGTACGGTACGCGTTGGTTCGGATCGCGCCGCTGGCCACCAATGTTAGACGGGACCTGGAGGGTCGGCCGAGGACAAGGGGAGAGGTCTCCGGGGAGAGCCGTCTCCAGCGATCGTACAGACAAGTAACTTCCCCCCCACAGATGGACACCACACAAAGATAAGGTTTAATGTTCTTTATAAGCAAATCTTGAAGTACGGTAGAATGTTACAAGGAGGTCAGGACTCAGGGGTCCCCTCGATTCTAGTCTCTTTGAAGGGAAAGGGGGTAGCGGGACAGTCTTGTTACCAATCTAGTAGTTGCGATGAAATGATGGTTAGCTCACAATCCTCGAGCTCGGCGTTCGGGGAGGTCGGGCCGCGGCAGCGCCAGCAGGTCCCGAGGAGATCGTAGGTGGCAACATGCCGCGGCAGCGCCAGCAGGTCCCGACGAAGATGGTGGTTGCAACGGGCCGCGGCAGCGACAGCAGGTCCCGACGAGGATGATGGTTGCAGAAGGCCGCGGCAGCGCCAGCAGGCAGGACGACAGTTCACAAGGCAGGGCTGCGGCAGCGCCAACAGTCCGTCAAGGATGAGTTCCTCACGGTGTCTCTCGACTCCAAGATACAACTGCCTTCCTGCTCTGGAGCTGCCCCAGTTATAGGTCTGGTCTCCTTTGATGTCCGGACCCTCGCACTTGGAGGTCGGGAGGTCCGGGATGAGGGAGTCCAGACACCCAGCAGGGGGGTGGAGCCAGCGCCCGGGGAGGCCGGGGGCGATCGACACCTGGCGGAGGGGAGCCATTGACACTCCTTCTCCCATTGACCCGCTGTGAGAAGTTGGCCTGATATGTAGTGTTTCCAATTCTGGAACCACTTGGTATCAGTCCAAACAAACCCCAAAGATGTCTGGTTGTAAGTCAACCTTGTTAGACAAGCTATCCTAGTGGTAGCATGGACTAAGCAGCCTTAAAGGCTTAACTTAAGAGGTCGTGTTAAGCGAGCTGTTTTACCACATACAATCCTGTAATCAAATGAAAGGACACCACACAAGTATATATTATAAAAATATATGTATTTATTTCTAAATTACTCCCCAGTACTCTTTATGAGGAAAGGGGCACAAGCGTTAAATCAAAAGCACTGTTACACATATAAAGTTGCACGTTTATGGATGAGGGCGGGTGGCCACTCAGACCATATATTAAAAAAGTGGTATAAGTAACACTTATCGAACAATGGTTAGGCCTAGGGCCTAGAGATTCGCTGGGAGCAGTCAGGACTAGCAATGATGAAGTCGGGAGTAGCCCACAGGAGACGGGTGCAGCACGGAAAGTGCGGCGCGCACCAATGCAATGTCAATGGTGCGTAAAAGTTAGTTAAAGTGAATTAAAAGATACTTCCGCTGAACCTAGGAACACAAAACTTTAGACACAGACCCTAGAGGTGTGTACCAGTATATAGACACCGGCGTTGCAATGTTACCTCACCCACAGGCCGTGGGTGCACAGGGTCGAAGTGGCGTCGGGTTCTGTCACGCAGGTTCTTGGTGCTTGAAGCTGTTGCAGCTGCAGGCGATGTGAAGCAGAAGTGTCCGGTGGATCCAAGGGTGGATCTGAAGTGGTGAAGACCTGAAAGCAGAGGGGACAATGTTCAAAGTCACTGACCAGTGACCACCGTGGAACCAGATTGGAACCAGGCAAAGTCGGGTGCAAACAGGTGATCAGGGGTTGCTTCTCTCTGCAGCCACGTGGACACGAAGAGGTCAAGGACGTCCAGGAGTCGATCACGAGCTGTCCCTCGAAGGCTCTAGCTGATGGCGGTGTCGGCAACTCGATTGAAGCAAACAAGCCTTGGCTAATGCAAGCCACGGGGAAAGTGAAAAAGGCTTATTACTTGGACCAGCAAGGTCAGAGCGGGTACTCCTTTCTACAGGAGCGAGGGCAGGTCTGGAGCAACCAGACCCACAGTGTAAATTGTAGGTTTCGTCGCCAAGATGGCCGCTGACCACGTGACAAGCGGACGGGATGGCGAGTCGAGTGGCAAAAAGCAAAAGGGCCCCACGCAGATCGTGGAGATGCTGGAGGGCTGGTCTTTAGTGCAAATGCTGCTCGGTTGTGGGGCTTCTCAAACCCCAAAGCACAGAGTCGAGGGTGCCTCGGGTGCTGCGCAGTCAGCGTCTCGGGGGTCTTTCAAGATGGCCGCTCCCACGTCTCTCGGTGCCTCCACGGGTCCCTTCTTTGCAGGGACTGTGGATCGGGCTGGGCGAGGTCTGGGAAGCTGGGTCTTGTCAGGCTCTGCACTCGGACTCCGGCGGGAGGCGGCGGCAAAGCAGACGTCGAGGTGCTGGGTGATGCCTGTGTTCACAGGGTGGCCCCTCCTAGGCCACAAGGGAGATGCTCTTCAGTCTTCTGTCATCAGAATGTCGAAGTCCAGTCGTCTTCTTAGTTTAAAGTTGATTTCAGGATGATCTGAGTTGCATTGGCACTGCTCCCCCTCTTATTCCAATCTGAGGGGTGGATCTCCTGCTAGGTCCCTCCCCTATGGGTGGGACCAGGAAGGGGGGTGGTTACACCCCCTTTCCTTTGTCCAGGTCTCACTGGAGCTGGGGCTGGGCTGCCCCAGAACCGGTTTGACAGGATTATGCAAGGGGAAGCCTTGTGCTCCCCAGGCACTGTCTGGTTTCATTCAAACCTCCCTGCTACAATCCACTATCTCCTGTCTGGGGTGGTGTCACACCTCCCTGTGACAGGAAATCCTTTGTCCAGGCCTCCTCTGCTGAGTTTCGGTCAGCAGCAGGAGGTCAGACATGTGTCTGTGGCAGAAGCATCCATTTTGTGGATCTGAGGCTCTTTTAAAAATCAACCGCATTTTAGCAAAAGTAACATGTCGTCCCCTCTAGAGGGGTGGAATGCTACCCCCGTCGCCAGGACTGGCGAGGGGGTAGTATTCCAATTCGTATGACACCTTACACGACATGTTTTGATAAAGCCAAACCAAAGTTAACATATAACCGCGAGGATTATAATGCACTTAATAGTATATGGTTTGGCATTATCCCGGATCAGCTTAGGGAGTTGTTCCCGACAGCTGCAGACAGGCTCAGCTCATGCCAGAGCACCATCTCACATAAAACCACGCACTCTGCCTCCAGGATTGATGAGGCCTTCCATAGGAGTGGCTTACAGGCTATATATGTGTCCAGATATAGGTTTAGATATAGGTATACTATATCTAAGCAAGGGGTGATTACACCCACTTGCCCCAGCTGAGTGATCAGCCAGTTGTGTCAATTTAGATAGCCAGCCAGGGGTGGCAAAAGATATGCTGCAGCCCCTGGTAGGCCTTGGATGCACCTATGCCCTGGGCACCTATAGTGCTCTGTACAGGGGCTGATAAGGTGACCCAAGCCAATCTAGTTATGCACCTAGGGTACATGGAATCCATTTTACAGAGAGAGCAGATAGCCTGGGGCCCTGATTAGCAGGGAACCAGGCCAACTAAGTCGAAAACCAGCTAAACACAGGGCAAAAAATCTGGGGTAACCATAGTCAGGTAGCCACCTTCCTACATAACCCCCCCCCAAACGAAAGGAGATAAGGCTATCCTTGGCCAGGTAAGCCTATATTGCCTGAGTGGCCATATAAGGAAGTACCTGCACTAGCATGGGTACCCCCTGTCTCATGGTCCACTAAGCAGTCCCTCACCCTAGGGGTATTAGAGGGTCTCCACCATAGGGAATCACTACCTTGGGTGTGTTTATGCAAAGTTAAAGGCTGGTTTGGATATGGAGTATTGAAGTGAGGCTCCACTATTTTTGGGCTCAACTTCCTCCAATTATCTCCCACCATATGTGCCTTTCTTTCTTCAACTGAGTTGCACTGAGCTCTCAGGGTCAACCTCTGGCTACCTAAAGCTGGAGGCTGGGTCCCTCTGTTTGGCTTGCTGGAGGGACAGTTCAGGTTTGGGCCCTTTGGGTCCCAGGTTTGGCTGTGCCCAACAGAATCCATCTGTGGGAGGTCCCTAACTGTTTTTAAGGGGGCTCCCTCAGGAGTTTTTAAAGTTTTCACCTTACTAGGCCTACTAGTTTTGGTGCCCCTAATCTGTTGATGGGGGTGCTTTATTTGACAGGGGGCCCTCTGGGTCTCACTGTCCTTCTTGTCCTCTGCAGCCCTGGGCTGACTGAGGCAAGGTAGAGAGGGGCAGGTTACCTGCTCCAGACTGGATCCCACCTGAGAAGGGTCCACTGCCATCAGAGGCTCTGTCAGGCCAGGCCTAACAACCTCTGGGGCAGTTCCTTCATCAGGGGTAAGATCAGTTCCCTGAGGAGGCTGATCCTGTCCTACTGTCTGGTGAGGGGGAGATTTCTCTTCCTCCTCCATGCTCTCAGTTTGGGTGGAGTGATCCATCATTTCAGGCTTCACAACACACATATCTGTTTGAGTTTGGGCTGTGGCCATCACAGCCCCACCAACCTTTTCAGGAGGAGACTCAGTTTGGGTTTCTGCTGTTATCATAACAGCTTTGCTATTCTGTCTTGGAAGAGCTTCTGGTAAAGATGGGGCAGAGAGTTGCTCAGCCCTACCAACCTTTTCAGGAAGGACATCTTGAATTGGGGCTATAGCCAGTACAGCCCCACTAACCTTTCCATTGGAATTTACCATTCTAGAATGGATTTTCTGTTCAACCTCAGCCCAGGCTGAGATTTCCAAATCATTACCCAGTAGACAGTCTACAGGCAAGTTTGGTGACACTGCCACTCTCTTTGGGCCAATGACACCTCCCCAGCTGAGACTTACTACTGCCATGGGATGATTTGTTTGGATACCATCAATGTTTGTTACCTGGTATGTGGCACCTGGTAAAAGTTGCTTAGAGGGGACTATACAGTCAGCCACCATGGTGATGCTAGCCCCTGTGTCTCTAAAAGCCTCAACTTTCAAACCATTGATGATGGGTTCTTGTCTATATTTGCTCAAGGTATTTGGGCAAACAGAGAAGTTGGCAAACCCCATGCCAGTCTCATAAACAAGATCATTTGGGGATGGGGACCTGGATAGGCCAGGGTCCCCTTGGGCTCCAAAAGTAAACCCACCCAGATTCCTGGGTGTGCTCCCACTTCCTGGGGGATTACTGCTGACAGTAACAGGAGGTGTTGGAGCTGGCTTTGGAGGTATGTTTTCTTTATTGCCATTCTTGGGACAACAGCTGTCTGTTTTGTAATGCCCAACCTGTTTACAGGCATGGCAATAAGGCTTTTTCTCTGTTGAAGAAGTGTCTTGGGACCCACCCCCCTTCTTGGAGTTTTGGGGCCCTGGGGAAGTGTTTTCTTTGCTTTTATCCCCACCCTTATCTTGAGGCTTGGTAGACTCCTTCTTCTGGTTATTGTCCTGATTCTTAGGCCTAATCCTGGTTCTGACCCACTTATCTGCCCTCTTTCCCAATTCTTGGGGAGAGGTCAAATCTGAGTCCACCAGGTGCTGGTGTAAGAGCTGGTTCTGACAATTACTAAGGATCTGCTCCCTCATAATCAAATTATACAATCCTGTGAAGTCATGTACTTTGCTGCCATTCAGCCAACCCTCCAGAGCCTTAGTTGCACAATCAACAAAATCAGTCCAGTCCTGAGTCTGTGTCTTCTGGGTATCTCTGAACTTTAACCTGTACTGTTCAGTGGTTAAGCCAAACCCATCTATTAGAACACTCTTCAGGACTTTGTAATTGCTGGCATCCTCATGTCTGACAGTGAGGAGCCTATCTCTCCCTTTCTCTGAAAAGGAGTACCATAAGATTGCTGCCCACTGTTCCTCAGGAACCTGCTGTACCATGCAGGCTCTCTCCAGAGCAGTCATCCATTTGTGGATGTCATCCCCTTCCTGATAGGGGGGCACAATCTTTGTCAGGTTTCTACTATCATAGGACCTGGGTTTCTCTTTAGGAATTTTGCTGCCACCAGTGGCATCTAAGCCACACAATTTTTTCTCTCTTGCTAAAGCAAGTTTAGCTTGAGCCAAGGCTACCTCTTCCCTTTCTATTTGGAGTTGGACAGCCCTCATCCTGGCCCTATGCTCTTTTCTCTGGGAGGAAGTCATTCCTCTTTGAGATTCTCTTGAGGCACTAGAAAGGTGAGAGTCCCTTGACAGAGATCTCTCCCTTCTATTACCTGGGAGAATTTGGTTATGAGATCTGGAGTGGTGCTGGCCCCCTCCATTCCCATGTAGGTCCAAGTTGGCCTGGTTAAGCCTGGCAACCTGTACCTGGTTTCCCCCCTGATCCTGATCTTCAGGCTCATCTACATCAGAGCCTTCTTCTTCTTCTTCCTCCTCCACTACATCATCTTGAAGATCCTCATTCTCAGGGGAGTTTATCCCTTCCTCTGTTTCTAAGGGAGTCTGACTCACCTTGTCTAGGTCATCCTTTTCTAGGAGAGCTACTAGGGAAGGAATGGTAGGGCCTCTGCCCTTTTTTAGCCCCCTGGCTGTGCACAAGGCACTCAGGTCTTTGTGGCTAAGGTTGTCATATCTGGATGTTGTCCCTATAGGATCAACTATTACAGGAGCAGAGCCTGAAGCTCTACCTGTATCAGACATGACTGCTAGTGAGGTGTAAGTGGTGCACTTACCTACACTAAGTGGTTTCCTACTGTACCTTGCTAGTGAGTTGTAGTCAGGGTGTGCTAATCCCTTTAATCTACAACTACTAAGTTCAGTAGAACTTAATATGCTAAGCTTTTGATTTATATGTACCTAGAGGTACTTGATGTGATCTTTCAATTTGATAAAGATTGCAATGGTAAAACAAACAGCAAGCTCAAATCCGCACCGCTGCACACCAATGTGAGAAGTTGGCCTGATATGTAGTGTTTCCAATTCTGGAACCACTTGGTATCAGTCCAAACAAACCCCAAAGATGTCTGGTTGTAAGTCAACCTTGTTAGACAAGCTATCCTAGTGGTAGCATGGACTAAGCAGCCTTAAAGGCTTAACTTAAGAGGTCGTGTTAAGCGAGCTGTTTTACCACATACAATCCTGTAATCAAATGAAAGGACACCACACAAGTATATATTATAAAAATATATGTATTTATTTCTAAATTACTCCCCAGTACTCTTTATGAGGAAAGGGGCACAAGCGTTAAATCAAAAGCACTGTTACACATATAAAGTTGCACGTTTATGGATGAGGGCGGGTGGCCACTCAGACCATATATTAAAAAAAGTGGTATAAGTAACACTTATCGAACAATGGTTAGGCCTAGGGCCTAGAGATTCGCTGGGAGCAGTCAGGACTAGCAATGATGAAGTCGGGAGTAGCCCACAGGAGACGGGTGCAGCACGGAAAGTGCGGCGCGCACCAATGCAATGTCAATGGTGCGTAAAAGTTAGTTAAAGTGAATTAAAAGATACTTCCGCTGAACCTAGGAACACAAAACTTTAGACACAGACCCTAGAGGTGTGTACCAGTATATAGACACCGGCGTTGCAATGTTACCTCACCCACAGGCCGTGGGTGCACAGGGTCGAAGTGGCGTCGGGTTCTGTCACGCAGGTTCTTGGTGCTTGAAGCTGTTGCAGCTGCAGGCGATGTGAAGCAGAAGTGTCCGGTGGATCCAAGGGTGGATCTGAAGTGGTGAAGACCTGAAAGCAGAGGGGACAATGTTCAAAGTCACTGACCAGTGACCACCGTGGAACCAGATTGGAACCAGGCAAAGTCGGGTGCAAACAGGTGATCAGGGGTTGCTTCTCTCTGCAGCCACGTGGACACGAAGAGGTCAAGGACGTCCAGGAGTCGATCACGAGCTGTCCCTCGAAGGCTCTAGCTGATGGCGGTGTCGGCAACTCGATTGAAGCAAACAAGCCTTGGCTAATGCAAGCCACGGGGAAAGTGAAAAAGGCTTATTACTCGGACCAGCAAGGTCAGAGCGGGTACTCCTTTCTACAGGAGCGAGGGCAGGTCTGGAGCAACCAGACCCACAGTGTAAATTGTAGGTTTCGTCGCCAAGATGGCCGCTGACCACGTGACAAGCGGACGGGATGGCGAGTCGAGTGGCAAAAAGCAAAAGGGCCCCACGCAGATCGTGGAGATGCTGGAGGGCTGGTCTTTGGTGCAAATGCTGCTCGGTTGTGGGGCTTCTCAAACCCCAAAGTACAGAGTCGAGGGTGCCTCGGGTGCTGCGCAGTCAGCGTCTCGGGGGTCTTTCAAGATGGCCGCTCCCACGTCTCTCGGTGCCTCCACGGGTCCCTTCTTTGCAGGGACTGTGGATCGGGCTGGGCGAGGTCTGGGAAGCTGGGTCTTGTCAGGCTCTGCACTCGGACTCCGGCGGGAGGCGGCGGCAAAGCAGACGTCGAGGTGCTGGGTGATGCCTGTGTTCACAGGGTGGCCCCTCCTAGGCCACAAGGGAGATGCTCTTCAGTCTTCTGTCATCAGAATGTCGAAGTCCAGTCGTCTTCTTAGTTTAAAGTTGATTTCAGGATGATCTGAGTTGCATTGGCACTGCTCCCCCTCTTATTCCAATCTGAGGGGTGGATCTCCTGCTAGGTCCCTCCCCTATGGGTGGGACCAGGAAGGGGGGTGGTTACACCCCCTTTCCTTTGTCCAGGTCTCACTGGAGCTGGGGCTGGGCTGCCCCAGAACCGGTTTGACAGGATTATGCAAGGGGAAGCCTTGTGCTCCCCAGGCACTGTCTGGTTTCATTCAAACCTCCCTGCTACAATCCACTATCTCCTGTCTGGGGTGGTGTCACACCTCCCTGTGACAGGAAATCCTTTGTCCAGGCCTCCTCTGCTGAGTTTCGGTCAGCAGCAGGAGGTCAGACATGTGTCTGTGGCAGAAGCATCCATTTTGTGGATCTGAGGCTCTTTTAAAAATCAACCGCATTTTAGCAAAAGTAACATGTCGTCCCCTCTAGAGGGGTGGAATGCTACCCCCGTCGCCAGGACTGGCGAGGGGGTAGTATTCCAATTCGTATGACACCTTACACGACATGTTTTGATAAAGCCAAACCAAAGTTAACATATAACCGCGAGGATTATAATGCACTTAATAGTATATGGTTTGGCATTATCCCGGATCAGCTTAGGGAGTTGTTCCCGACAGCTGCAGACAGGCTCAGCTCATGCCAGAGCACCATCTCACATAAAACCACGCACTCTGCCTCCAGGATTGATGAGGCCTTCCATAGGAGTGGCTTACAGGCTATATATGTGTCCAGATATAGGTTTAGATATAGGTATACTATATCTAAGCAAGGGGTGATTACACCCACTTGCCCCAGCTGAGTGATCAGCCAGTTGTGTCAATTTAGATAGCCAGCCAGGGGTGGCAAAAGATATGCTGCAGCCCCTGGTAGGCCTTGGATGCACCTATGCCCTGGGCACCTATAGTGCTCTGTACAGGGGCTGATAAGGTGACCCAAGCCAATCTAGTTATGCACCTAGGGTACATGGAATCCATTTTACAGAGAGAGCAGATAGCCTGGGGCCCTGATTAGCAGGGAACCAGGCCAACTAAGTCGAAAACCAGCTAAACACAGGGCAAAAAATCTGGGGTAACCATAGTCAGGTAGCCACCTTCCTACACCCGCCAAGTGGTCTCTGCACCCCCTGGGTGGATGGTGGTGCCTCGATGTCGGGGCCTGGCCAGGCCCAGGGTTGGGGTCGAGCCGAGGCCACGTGGCCTTGCTGTGTAGTGTCCAAAGATGGCTGCTGGGCCGGGGCAGTGGTGCTGTCGGGGGCCCGGGCCAGCCGATACTGGGGTGTTCAGTAAGTATGGATGGAAAATCCGTTCCGCTCGCGGATTTTGCAGATTTTCGGTAAATTCGCAATCCGCGAGATTCGCGAATTTCCCGCAAAATCCGCAAATCCGCGAGCAGCGGATTTTATGGCTTGCTCGCACTGTTCGCGTGAGTTTGCGGCTTCCCAGTTCAACTTCGCGCCCCGCGAATAAGCGCTAAATTGCAGAAATACGATCTTAGCAAAACTGAAACTACTTACCAGGTTCAAAAGTTCAAGCTCATCATTAGTAGCCATTTCCTGTAGTGCTTCCTGAGGGGCCCCTCCAAATTTCATTTGCCTACTTGCAACTATGATGTGACCCTGCTCTGACCCTCAGAATAGTTACACATATGCCACAAAGGTCCTGAATTACAGCTAAAGGAGACAAGCAGGAGCCAGGCTGGAAGTTCAAATCCAGTGACACATTAATCAGCCCCTAATCATTATTGTCAGTTGGGGCAGGGCAGGTGTTGTAACTAATTTTGCAACAATGAAAGCACTTAGCAAGTGCAAAAGATCACTAATCAGGAAGCACTAAGGAAGCAGGTGCCAGCTAAAAAAATATTCTGTGACACATTAATCAGCCCCAAATTAATTCAGGTCACTTGAGGCAGGGAAGGTGTGCTTTGCTTTGCCACAATAATGTACACTGGACAACCAGAGGGTGCTGTGATGAAACAGAGGGTGGCATGGGTGAGCCAGAGGGTGGCATGAGTAGTCAGAGAGTGGCAGTGGTGACAGAGGGTGGCAGTGACGAAGAAGAGTGTCCCAAACAGGCTGGACACGTAGAAACAACAAGTTCGTAAAACTCGCGACCCGACAGGTAAGTTCGCGTTTGCGAAATTGTACAAAAACCCTCGCGAACTGGCAGAAACCCGCGCGAACACAAAAAAAACAAAAAATCCGCAAATTCGCGGGAATTCGCGGATTTTGCGGATTGCGAGTTCGCAAATCCGCAAAATTGGCAAACGCGAGATTCGCAAAATTTGCCCATGCTTAGTGTTCAGGAGCTGTAGTTCCGTTGTGAAAGGACCGTGGGTTGCCCCGGTGGGTTGCTGGGATGGTTCTGGTCTTGGATAAAGGGAGAGCAGGGGTCCGGGCCCCGCCATGCGGGGAGGGAGCTGCCTTCCACGCGGCCTGTCCAACACTCTGCACTCACACTCACTCTGTACTCACACTTACTCTGCACTCAAACTCACTCTGCACTCACTCTACACTCACTCTGCACTCACACCAACACTCACTCTGCACTCTGCACTCACTCTGCACTCTCTCTGCACTCTCTCTGCACGCACAGTGCCTTTGCACTCACTCTGCCCTCTCTGCACTCACTCTGCACTCAGACTCACTCTGCACTCACACCCACACTCACTCTGCACTCACTCTGCACTCACTCTGCACTCACTCTCACTCTGCACTCACTCTGCAGTCACTCTCTCTGCATTAACTCTGCACTCACTCTGCAGTCACTCTCACTCTGCACTCACTCTCACTCTGCACTCACACTGCAGTCACACTCACTCTGCACCCACACTGCAGTCACACTCATTCTGCACTCACTCTGCACTCACTCTCACTCTGCACTGGTTCTGCACTTACTCTCACTCTGCACTCACACTGCAGTCACACTCATTCTGCAGTCACACTGCAGTCAAACTCACTCTGCACTCACTCTGCACTCTCTCTGCACTAACTATGCAGTCACACTCACTCTGCACTCACTGTGCACTCACTCTGCAGTCACACTCACTCTGCACTCACTCTCACTCTGCACTCACTCTGTACTCACTCTGCACTCACTCTGCAATCACTCTGCATTTACTCTGCACTCACTCTGCACTCACTCTGCACTCGCAATCACTCTGCACTCACTCTGCACTCACTCTCACTCTGCACTCACTCTGCACACACACTCACTCTGCACTCACACAGCAGTCACACTCACTCTGCACTCACTCTGCACTCACACCCACACTCACTCTACACTCACACTGCAGTCACACTCACTCTGCACTCACACTGCAGTCACACTCACTCTGCACTCATTCTGCACTCACTCTGCACTCACTCTTGTTGGAAGGCGGTGACCCCAGGGGTCAAGTAGACTCTCCTAACCCCCTGGAACCTCCTCTCCCACAATTACTGCCGAGTCTTATCGAGGGGGGAGTCCCCACCGAGGAGGACTGATCGTACACACTGTCGACACACCACACTTATGAGCGGACACCACACCGTAATTCTTTATCAAGAAAGACTTTATCAAGATTAATTAAAGAGCATTACACAGCGATCGAGGGATCGTGAAAGTCTCGTAACGAGGGGTCGGGGAAGCGGGACAGTCTTAGGAGGCCAGTTGGCACGCCACGCACCCTGCGCACAGTTCTCAATCCTCGAACTGGGGGGTATGGGGGGCTGGCGATGGGACTTGCTGTCCTACTCACTTCTGGTTCAAGCTGTTCGTGAGGGTAGCGTCGATGGTCCAGCCGGACCAGAGAGTTCGTCAAGCCGCGATGAGGTCAGCAGGGCTTGGGCAGGAGTACTCCGTCGTACTCGTAAATAGATGGGGCCGCGACAGCGTCAGCAGGGCTCCGATGTTCAGGTCTTGTGCTTCCAGAGGGGGGCCGCGACAGCATCAGCAGGGCCCCGATGGTTCAGTTCCATAGGTTCTAGGATGAGCCGCGACGGCGTCAGCAGGGCTCGGTGGGTCAGAGTCTGTTTTCCTCGAAGTCAGCCGCGATCAGATCAGCAGGGCTTTATTGTCCAGGATACAACTGCCGATTAGGTGGAAGGCAGGCTGTCTTATAGTCGTCAAGCTCTTTGATGTCCGGACCCTCATAGGCAGGAGGCCGGAGGTCTGAGGGCCAGGCGCCTGATCGTCTGGGCGGTTGGTTCTTTGATGCTTTGGACCATGCGCCCATGGAATCCCAGACGCCCATCAGGACCTGGAGCCAACTCACTAGGAGGCCCAAGGTGCCATCAAAACCAGCCCCCAGGGATAGTTCAGAGGTGTGAGGGAAACCAGTTCCTCGGAAGGGGGCCGGAGGTGTGATGGAAGTCTTGGTTTTGGGTACTTGATGAGTCGTTCACCCCCCGGGTGTATCTGGGCGTGCCGGACGCGCAGCCTTAGCGGCCGTCAGGAGCGGCCAGGGCTGCCGAAAGGAAAGAAGGCGGTCTGATGGTCACGTGCACCGGTGCAGGCACGCGGTCTGGGGATCGTCTCAGGTCCAGTGTAGGAGGGTCAGGTACAGTTCTCGGTGGACGGGAATCAGTTCCACCCGTAGATCTGGGGCTGCGGAGATCAGCGAGGACCACACCACGAGGCCGGGTCCAACAACTCTGCTCTCACTCTGCTCTCACACTGCAGTTACACTCACTCTGCACTCACTATGCAGGCACACTCACTCTGCAGTCACTCTGCAGTCACTCTGCAGTCACACTCACTCTGCACTCACTCTGCACTCACTCTCACTCTGCACTCACACTCGCTCTGCACTCACACTCACTCTGCACTCACACTCACTCTGCACTCACACTGCAGTGACGCTCTCTCTGCACTCACTCTGCACTCTCTCTGCACTCACTCTGCAGTCACACTCACTCTGCACTCACTGTGCACTCACTATACAGTCACACTCACTCTTCACTCACTCTGCATTCACTCTCACTCTGCAGTCACTCTCATACAGCAGTCACGCTCAATCTGCACTCACTCTGCAGTCACTCTCACTCTGCACTCACTCTCACTCTGCACTCACACTGCAGTCACACTCACTCTGCACCCACACTGCAGTCACTCTCATGCTACACTCACTCTGCACTCACTCTCATTCTGCACTTATTCTGCACTCACTCTCACTCTGCACTCACACTTCAGTCACACTCACTCTGCACTCACACTGCAGTCACACTCACTCTGCACTCACTCTGCACTCACTCTGCAGTCAAACTCACTCTGCACTCACTCTGCACTCACTCTGCAGTCAAACTCACTCTGCACTCACTCTGCACTCACTCTGCAGTCACTCTCACTCTGCACTCACTCTCACTCTGCACTCACACTGCAGTCACACTCACTCTGCACCCACACTGCAGTCACTCTCATGCTACACTCACTCTGCACTCACTCTCACTCTGCACTTATTCTGCACTCACTCTCACTCTGCACTCACACTTCAGTCACACTCACTCTGCACTCACACTGCAGTCACACTCACTCTGCACTCACTCTGCACTCACTCTGCAGTCAAACTCACTCTGCACTCACTCTGCACTCACTCTGCAGTCACACTCACTCTTCACTCACTCTGCATTCACTCTCACTTTGCATTCACTCTCACTCTGCAGTCACTCACACTCTGCAGTCACTCACACTCTGCACTCACACTCTGCACTCGAACTCTGCACTCAAACTCTACACTCACTCTGCACTCACTCTGCACTCACTCTCACTCTGCATGTACTCACTCTGCACTCACTCTGCAATCACTCTGCATTTACTCTGCTCTCACTCTGCACTCACTCTGCACTCACACTCACTCTGCACACACTCTGCACTCACTCTCACTCTGCTCTCACTCTGCACTCACACTGCAGTCACACTCACTCTGCACCAACACTGCAGTCACACTCACTCTGCACTCACTCTGCACTCACACCCACACTCACTCTGCACTCACTCTGCACTCACTCTCACTCTGCACTCACTTTGCAGTCACTCTCTCTGCATTCACTCTGCACTCATTCTGCAGTCACTCTCACTCTGCACTCACTCTCACTCTGGACTCACACTCCAGTCACACTCACTCTGCACCCACACTGCAGTCACACTAATTCTGCACTCACTCTGCACTCATTCTCACTTGGCACTCATTCTGCACTCATTCTCTGTTAGACGGGGACCCGGAGGGTCGGCCGAGTACAGGGGGAGAGGCCTCCGGTGAGGGCCGTCTCCGGCGATAGTACAGACAAGTAACTTCCCCCCCACAGATGGACACCACACAAGGATGAGTTCAACACACTTTATATACGAATCTTGAGGCAAGGTGATAACGATACAGTGGACCCAGGATACGAGGATCCTGCCAATTCTAGTCTCTGTAGGGAAGAGGGGTAGCGGGACAGTCTTAGTACCGGTCCGGTACAGGTGCGGTAAGAGGGAAGCTCACAATCCTCGAGCTTGGGGGTCCACAAAGGTGAGCCGCGGCAGCGCCAGCAGGCTAGGAAGATGGTTCACAGCGAGGAGAGCCGCGGCAGCGCCAGCAGGCTAGGACGATGGTTCACAACGATGAGAGCCGCGGCAGCGCCAGCAGGCTAGGACGATGGTTCACAACGATGAGAGCCGCGGCAGCGCCAGCAGGCTAGGATGATGGTTCACAACGAGGAGGGCCGCGGCAGCGCCAGCAGGCTACAAAGATGGTGCACGACGAGAAAGGCTGTGGCAGCGCCAGCAGGCCCAGACGATGGTTCACGTTGAAGAGGGCCGCGGCAGCGCCAGCAGGCTTTGGAGATGGTTCACAAGAAAGGGCCGCGGCAGTGCCAGCAGGCCTTCAAGGATGAGTTCCTCACGGTGTCTCTCGACTCCAAGATACAACTGGCTTCCTGCTCTGGAGCTGCCCCAGTTATAGGTCTGGTCCCCTTTGATGTCCGGACCCTCGCACTTGGAGGTCGGGAGGTCCGGGATGAGGGAGTCCAGACACCCAGCAGGGGGGTGGAGCCAGCGCCCGGGGAGGCCGGGGGTGATCGACACCTGGCGGAGGGGAGCCATTGACACTCCTTCTCCCATTGACCTGCCAAGTGGTCTCTTCACCTCCTGGGTGGATGGTGGTGCCTCGATGTCGGGGCCTGGCCAGGCCCAGGGTTGGGGTCGAGCCGAGGCCACGCGGCCTTGTTATGTAGTGTCCAAAGATGGCGGCTGGGCCAGGGCAGTGGTGCTGATGGGGGCCCGGGCCAGCCGATACTGGGGTGTTCGGGAGCTGGAGTTCCAATGTGGATGGGTCGTGGGTTGCCCCGGTGGGTTGCCGGGATGGTTCTTGTCTTGGATACAGGGAGAGCAGGGGTCCGGGCCTCGTCATGTTGGGAGGGAGCGGGCCTTCCACGAGGCCTGTCCAACACTCTCACTCTGCACTCACACTGCAGTGACACTTACTCTGCACTCACACTGCAGTGACACTCTCTCTGCACTTACTCTGCACTCTCTCTGCACTCACTCTGCAGTCACTCTCACTCTGCAGTCACTCTCACACAGCAGTCACACTCAATCTGCACTCACTCTGCTGTCACTCTCACTCTGCACTCACTCTCACTCTGCACTCACACTGCAGTCACACTCACTCTGCACCCACACTGCAGTCACTCTCATGCTGCACTCACTCTGCACTCACTCTTACTCTGCACTTATTCTGCACTCACTCTCACTCTGCACTCACAATGCAGTCACACTCACTCTGCACTCACAATGCAGTCACACTCACTCTGCACTCACTCTGCAGTCACACTCATTCTGCACTCACAGAAAATTATATAAAAAAGGAATCTGGGAGCTGCAAAAGAAGGCGAACGATGACTTTTGGATTAACTTACTGGCTAGCTCTAAGTTACAGGACTCGAACAAATTCTGGACCATAATAAACCAGCTAACAAGGCCACGAAATGTCCTGTCCTCGAATATTCAAGAAACGGTATGGTCAACTTTCCTGTCGACAAAATTTGAAGAAAACCGACGGAAAGCTCCAGAACAGACATTGGGAACTGCGGAGCCATATTTAAACAGTTGCGATGAACATCATCATATTAACCGCACGACAATAGCACAAAGGATACATACGTGCACTGAAGCCACAGAAGGCTGGTACACTGCTGACGAGATCATAGCCATCATCGGAAAGGGAAAAAGAAATGGAGCGCCGGGCCCGAATGGCATCCCACAAATTGCCTTTAAGGATTCACCAGACCTTTGGGCACAACATCTCGAAGAGCTCTTTACAGACGTTCAAAGGTATAATCGCATCCCAGAAAGCTGGAAAGGCTCTATCATCACCCCAATACACAAAGGTGGAGACAGGGCAAACCCTTTAAATTACCGCCTAATAACACTCCAGGACATCGAAGCCAATTACTTTGCCTCTCTCCTTTTAAAAGACCTGGTAAATTGGGCAGACGATAAAGCAATAATTCCAATAAATCAAACTGGCTTTAGAGCGGGTATCGGAACTACGTCTAATATACTAACAACAACAATGATAGCGGAAAAATGCCAGCGCTCGAAGCAGAACCTGAATCTCTGTTTTATCGACCTGAAGGCGGCCTTCGATAGCGTTGACCGCAAGCTATTATGGGCGAAGCTGAAAGCCTGGGCCATTCCCGAGAAAGTACTGAGGGGGCTACTCCTATTCTACACAGATACTTGGACACAAATCAAGTTAGGGGATGGATCACATCTATCAAGAAAAGTATACACATCGATTGGCTTAAAACAGGGCTGCGTCTTAGCACCACAGCTTTTTAATCTATTCATATCAGACCTGTCAGGAACTTTAAACATTTGTAAAGCGCATGCACCAAAACTTGGCAACCGTCATCTTACCCATCTGGCTTATGCTGATGACATCGTTCTTTTGAGCCAAACAAAAGTGGGCCTGTCCAGGTTACTGTCAGTAACATCACAATTTCTGAAGGCAAATAACCTGACTCTGAATTTATCTAAGACAAAAACTATGTCAATAACCAATCATCGTACTGTGAAACTTAACATATCATTTGAGGGAAAATCACTTGAAAGAGTCACAGACTATAAATACTTAGGATACTATCTCGATGACAAGCTCACCCTGAACGCCCAAAATAACTATATGAAGCAGAGAGCCGGAGCACTAATTTTTGCACTTAGCTCATTGGCAAAAAAGCTGCAAGGCCCCTCACTGAAACCTCTACTAACAGTAATGGCAACCAAAGTACTTCCTACACTATCCTACGCAAGCATAGCTATGCAGGGCAAGGATGATATTACTTTAAACAGCCTTACTGCAAAAATCTACAAGAAGGTCTTGCAACTTCCACGTTCATCTTCTCCTGCCCAGACGCGTTTAGAATTTGGCCTGATGAACGAGACACTCGGAAGACTCTACACAAGTATTAGAGTATGGTATAGAATTAAACTGAACTCTACAAATAACACCTTGGACAGCTTGTTATGGCAGGAATTACAAAATCAACCAAATTCTGCCGCAAACAAATATCTGACAGGCGCTTTGGAGCAAACATGCATGGTAACCTTGTGGGAAAAAAATCTACCATTCACGTCCTTTAAACAGGTCCTAAAAAAAGCGGCCAAATTCCATTCATTAATCACGGATAAAGCCATCTTTGCAGCCCGATCTCACGCTTGGACCGTGATTAACAGCTATAACAATCTCATCCCGGCTACCTACCTTGCATCAACATACTCTGTGTTTATAAAAAAAAGGCTGATGGCAGTGAGATTCGGTAATCCACCAACTGTGGCTGATGGACCTGTCTGGAAACGCTCAGAAGCAAATACCTGCCGACTATGTGGCACTATAAAAGAAGATATAATCCACATTATATGCCACTGCAAATCACTGACCCAGGAGCGAACACTTTTTACTAAAGAACATTTTTAAGGCCAAAGGTCTACGCACCTGTAGATCTGCAATTATTGGTGCTTTAGACTCAACCGACCCAATAATTAATTGCAAATTTATAAAATTCTTGATAGCCTTTGAAAAGCGGCTGAAAGCTCTTGATATTTTAAAATAAGATGCTCAGTTTTATTAACTATTTTAAAGACAAACAATTGGACACAGTTCCTACCAGCATCATTTTAACTTTTGCAATTTAAACTGTACGATGCAGAAATTTAATTGATTTCACTGTAATGCTAAAATGTCTTCCATGTTCATTTTTGTTATGGTTTTAATTAACTAAACAATAAAGTTTTTACCCACTCACTCTGCAGTCACACTCACTCTTCACTCACTCTGCATTCACTCTCACTCTGCAGTCACTCTCACTCTGCAGTCACTCACACTCTGCAGTCACTCACACTCTGCACTCACACTCTGCACTCGAACTCTGCACTCAAACTCTACTCGAACTCTGCACTCACTCTGCACTCACTCTCACTCTGCACTCAACATGTACTCACTCTGCACTCACTCTGCAATCACTCTGCATTTACTCTGCACTCACTCTGCACTCACTCTGCACTCACAGTCTCTCTGCACACACTCTGCACTCACTCTCACTCTGCTCTCACTCTGCACTCACACTGCAGTCACACTCACTCTGCACTCACACTGCAGTCACACTCACTCTGCACTCACTCTGCACTCTCTCTGCACTCACTCTGCAGTCACACTCACTCTGCACTCACTGTGCACTCACTCTGCAGTCACATTCACACTTTACTCACTCTGCATTCACTCTCACTCTGCAGTCACTCTCACTCTACAGTCACTCTCACTCTGCAGTCACTCACACTCTGCAGTCACTCACACTGCACTCACACTCTGCACTCACACTCTGCACTTGAAGTCTGCACTCACACTCTACACTCACTGTGCACTCACTCTGCACTCACTCTAGTCGTGGGGTGATTTACTCTCTGTACGGTACGCGTTGGTTCGGATCGCGCCGCTGGCCACCAATGTTAGACGGGACCTGGAGGGTCGGCCGAGGACAAGGGGAGAGGTCTCCGGGGAGAGCCGTCTCCAGCGATCGTACAGACAAGTAACTTCCCCCCCACAGATGGACACCACACAAAGATAAGGTTTAACGTTCTTTATAAGCAAATCTTGAAGTACGGTAGAATGGTACAAGGAGGTCAGGACTCAGGGGTCCCCTCGATTCTAGTCTCTTTGAAGGGAAAGGGGGTAGCGGGACAGTTTTGTTACCAATCTGGTAGTTGCGATGAAATGATGGTTAGCTCACAATCCTCGAGCTCGGCGTTCTAGGAGGTCGGGCCGCGGCAGCGCCAGCAGGTCCCGAGGAGATCGTAGGTGGCAACGGGCCGCGGCAGCGCCAGCAGGTCCCGACGAAGATGGTGGTTGCAACGGGCCGCGGCAGCGCCAGCAGGTCCCGACGAGGATGATGGTTACAGAAGGCCGCGGCAGCGCCAGCAGGCAGGACAACAGTTCACAAGGCAGGGCTGCGGCAGTGCCAACAGTCCGTCAAGGATGAGTTCTTCACAGTGTCTCTCGACTCCAGGATACAACTGCCTTCCTGCTCTGGAGCTGCCCCAGTTATAGGTCTGGTGCCCTTTGATGTCCGGACCCTCGCACTTGGAGGTCGGGAGGTCCGGGATGAGGGAGTCCAGACACCCAGCAGGGGGTGGAGCCAGCACCCGGGGAGGCTGGGGGCGATCAGCACCTGGCGGGGGAGAGCCATCGAAACTCCTCTCTCCCATTGACCTGCCAAGTGGTCCGTTCACCTCCTGGGTGGATGGTGGTGCCAGGATGTCGGGGCCTGGCCATGCCCAGGGTTAGGGTCGAGCTTAGGCCACGCGGCCTCGTGGTGCAGTGTCCAAGATGGCGGCTGGGCCCGGGCAATGGTGCTGGTGGTGGCCCGGGCCGGTGATACGGAGATGTTCGGGGGCAGGCGTCCCGTGTGGGACGGGTTACGGGTTGCTTCTGTGGGTGGCTTCCGGAGAGTCGGTGTCCTGGCTCTGTCATGCGGGGAGGGAGCGAGCCCCCTTCTGGGGCCTGTCCAACACTCTTGGCTTTGGTTTTGGGGTACGGTCGTACCCGTCTTTGCCCAGGATTCTAGGGCAGAGTTGTTTTAGTTCTCTGTGGTTGTATTCTTCTAGTTTTTCCATCTGGAATTTTTCCGTTGTTCTGCTCTCTTTTGTTGTCATGGTGGTCGTGTGTCGTGGGGTGAGTCACTCTCTGTACGATATGCGTTGGCTCGGATCGCGCCGCTGGCCACCAATGTTAGACGGAGACCCGGAGGGTCAGCCGAGCACAGGGGAGAGGCCTCCAGTGAGGACCGTCTCCAGCGATCGTACAGACTAGTAACTTCCCCCCCACAGATGGACACCACACCAAGATGAGTTCAACACACTTTATATACGAATCTTGAAGCAAGGTCATACGGTACAGTGGGGTTGGGACACGAGGGTCCACTCAATTCTAGTCTCTGTAGGGGAGAGGGGTAGCGGGTCAGTCTTAGTACCGGTCCGGTACAGGGCGGCAAGAAGGAAGCTCACAATCCTCGAGCTTGGGGATCCGCAAAGATGGGCCGCGGCAGCGCCAGCAGGCTCAGGTCGATGGTTCACGGCAAGGAGGTCCGTGGCAGCGCCAGCAGGCTACGATGATGGTTCACTTGCAAGGAGGGCTGCGGAGGCCAGCAGGCCAGGATGATGGTTCACAACGAGGAGGGTCGCGGCAGCGCCAGCAGGCTACGAAGATGGTGCACGACGAGAAGGGCCGCGGCAGCGCCAGCAGGCCAGGACGATGGTTCATGTTGCAGAAGGCCGCGGCAGCGCCAGCAGGCTACGATGATGGTTCACAAGAAAGGGCCGCCGCAGCGCCAGCAGGCCTTCAAGGATGAGTTCCTCACGGTGTCTCTTGACTCCAAGATACAACTGCCTTCCTGCTCTGGAGCTGCCCCAGTTATAGGTCTGGTCTCCTTTGATGTCCGGACCCTCACACTTGGAGGTCGGGAGGTCCGGGATGAGGGAGTCCAGACACCCAGCAGGGGGGTGGAGCCAGCGCTCGGGGAAGCCGGGGGTGATCGACACCTGGCAGAGGGGAGCCATTGACACTCCTTCTCCCATTGACCCGCCAAGTGGTCTCTGCACCCCCTGGGTGGATGGTGGTGCCTCGATGTCGGGGCCTGGCCAGGCCCAGGGTTGGGGTCGAGCCGAGGCCACGTGGCCTTGCTGTGTAGTGTCCAAAGATGGCGGCTGGGCCGGGGCAGTGGTGCTGTCGGGGGCCTGGGCCAGCCGATACTGGGGTGTTCAGTAAGTATGGGTGGAAAATCCGTTCCGCTCGCGGATTTTGCGGATTTTCGGTAAATTCGCAATGCGCGAGATTCGCCAATTTCCCGCAAAATCCGCAAATCCGCGAGCAGCGGATTTTATGGCTTGCTCTCACTGTTCGCGTGAGTTCGCGGCTTCCCAGTTCAACTTCGGGCCCCGCGAATAAGCGCTAAATTGCAGAAATACGATCTTAGCAAAACTGAAACTACTTACCAGGTTCAAAAGTTCAAGCTCATCATTAGTAGCCATTTCCTGTAGTGCTTCCTGAGGGCCCCCTCCAGAGTTCAGTTGCCTACTTGCAACTATTATGTGACCCTGCTCTGACCCTCAGAATAGTTACACATATGCCACAAAGGTCCTGAATTACAGCTAAGGGAGACAAGCAGGAGCCAGGTTGGAAGTTCAAATCCAGTGACACATTAATCAGCCCCTAATTCATTATTGTCAGTTGGGGCAGGGCAGGTGTTGTAACTAATTTTGCAACAATGAAAGCACTTAGCAAGTGCAAAAGATCACTAATCAGGAAGCACTAAGGAAGCAGGTGCCAGCTAAAAAAATATTCTGTGACACATTAATCAGCCCCAAATTAATTCAGGTCACTTGAGGCAGGGAAGGTGTGCTTTGCTTTGCCACAATAATGTACACTGGACAACCAGAGGGTGCTGTGATGAAACAGAGGGTGGCATGGGTGAGCCAGAGGGTGGCATGAGTAGTCAGAGAGTGGCAGTGGTGACAGAGGGTGGCAGTGACGAAGAAGAGTGTCCCAAACAGGCTGGACACGTAGAAACAACAAGTTCGCAAAACTTGCGACCCGACAGGTAAGTTCGCGTTTGCGAAATTGTACAAAAACCCTCGCGAACTGGCAGATACCCGAGCGAACACAAAGAAAAAAATCCGCAAATTCGCGAGAATTCACGGATTTTGCGGATTGCGAGTTTGCAAATCCGCAAAATTGGCGAACGCGAGATTCGCAAAATTCGCCCATGCTTAGTCTTCAGGAGCTGTAGTTCCGTTGTGAAAGGACCTTGGGTTGCCCCGGTGGGTTGCCGGGATGGTTCTGGTCTTGGATACAGGGAGAGCAGGGGTCCGGGCCCCGCCATGCGGGGAGGGAGCGGCCTTCCACGCGGCCTGTCCAACATTCTGCACTCACACTCACTCTGTACTCACACTTACTCTGTACTCACACTCACTCTGCACTCTCTCTACACTCACTCTGCACTCACACCAACACTCACTCTGCACTCTGCACTCACTCTGCACTCTCTCTGCATGCACAGTGCCTTTGCACTCACTCTGCCCTCTCTGCACTCACTCTGCACTCAGACTCACTCTGCACTCACTCTGCACTCACTCTGCACTTACTCTGCACTCAAACTAGCTCTGCACTCACTCTGCACTCACACCCACACTCACTCTGCACTCACTCTGCACTCACTCTGCACTCACTCTCACTCTGCACTCACTCTGCAGTCACACTCTCTGCATTCACTCTGCACTCACTCTGCAGTCACTCTCACTCTGCACTCACTCTCACTCTGCACTCACACTGCAGTCACACTCAGTCTGCACCCACACTGCAGTCACACTCATTCTGCACTCACTCTGCACTCAATCTCACTCTGCACTCGTTCTGCACTTACTCTCACTCTGCACTCACACTGCAGTCACACTCATTCTGCACTCACACTGCAGTCACACTCACTCTGCACTCACTCTGCACTCTCTCTGCACTCACTATGCAGTCACACTCACTCTGCACTCACTGTGCACTCACTCTGCAGTCACACTCACTCTGCACTCACTCTTACTCTGCACTCACTCTGTACTCACTCTGCACTCACTCTGCAATCACTCTGCATTTACTCTGCACTCACTCTGCACTCGCAATCACTCTGCACTCACTCTGCACTCACTCTCACTCTCACTCTGCACTCACTCTGCACACACACTCACTCTGCACTCACACAGCAGTCACACTCACTCTGCACTCACTCTGCACTCACACCCACACTCACTCTGCACTCACTCTGCACTCACTCTTACTCTGCACTCACACTGCAGTCACACTCACTCTGCACTCACACTGCAGTCACACGCACTCTGCACTCACTCTGCACTCTCTCTGCACGCACAGTGCCTTTGCACTCACTCTGCCCTCTCTGCACTCACTCTGCACTCAGACTCACTCTGCACTCACTCTGCACTCACTCTGCACTTACTCTGCACTCAAACTAGCTCTGCACTCACTCTGCACTCACACCCACACTCACTCTGCACTCACTCTGCACTCACTCTGCACTCACTCTCACTCTGCACTCACTCTGCAGTCACACTCTCTGCATTCACTCTGCACTCACTCTGCAGTCACTCTCACTCTGCACTCACTCTCACTCTGCACTCACACTGCAGTCACACTCAGTCTGCACCCACACTGCAGTCACACTCATTCTGCACTCACTCTGCACTCAATCTCACTCTGCACTCGTTCTGCACTTACTCTCACTCTGCACTCACACTGCAGTCACACTCATTCTGCACTCACACTGCAGTCACACTCACTCTGCACTCACTCTGCACTCTCTCTGCACTCACTCTTGTTGGAAGGCGGTGACCCCAGGGGTCAAGTAGACTCTCCTAACCCCCTGGAACCTCCTCTCCCACAATTACTGCCGAGTCTTATCGAGGGGGGAGTCCCCACCGAGGAGGACTGATCGTACACACTGTCGACACACCACACTTATGAGCGGACACCACACCGTAATTCTTTATCAAGAAAGACTTTATCAAGATTAAATAAAGAGCATTACACAGCGATCGAGGGATCGTGAAAGTCTCGTAACGAGGGGTCAGGGAAGCGGGACAGTCTTAGGAGGCCAGTTGGCACGCCACGCACCCTGCGCACAGTTCTCAATCCTCGAACTGGGGGCTATGGGGGGCTGGCGATGGGACTTGCTGTCCTACTCACTTCTGGTTCAAGCTGTTCGTGAGGGTAGCGTCGATGGTCCAGCCGGACCAGAGAGTTCGTCAAGCCGCGACGAGGTCAGCAGGGCTTGGGCAGGAGTACTCCGTCGTACTCGTAAGTAGATGGGGCCGCGACAGCGTCAGCAGGGCTCCGATGTTCAGGTCTTGTGCTTCCAGAGGGGGGCTGCGACAGCATCAGCAGGGCCCCGATGGTTCAGTTCCATAGGTTCTAGGATGAGCCGCGACGGCGTCAGCAGGGCTCGGTGGGTCAGAGTCTGTTCTCCTCGAAGTCAGCCGCGATCAGATCAGCAGGGCTTTCTTGTCCAGGATACAACTGCCGATTAGGTGGAAGGCAGGCTGTCTTATAGTCGTCAAGCTCTTTGATGTCCGGACCCTCATAGGCAGGAGGCCCGAGGTCCGAGGGCCAGGCGCCTGATCGTCTGGGCGGTTGGTTCTTTGATGCTTTGGACCATGCGCCCATGGAATCCCAGACGCCCATCAGGACCTGGAGCCAGCTCACTAGGAGGCCCAAGGTGCCATCGAAACTGCCCCCAGGGATAGTTCAGAGGTGTGAGGGAAACCAGTTCCTCGGAAGGGGGCCGGAGGTGTGATGGAAGTCTTGGTTTCGGGTACTTGATGAGTCGTTCACCCCCCGGGTGTATCTGGGCACGCCGGACGCGCAGGCTTAGCGGCCGTCAGGAGCGGCCAGGGCTGCCGAAAGGAAAGAAGGTGGTCTGATGGTCACGTGCACCGGTGCAGGCATGTGGTCTGGGGATCGTCTCAGGTCCAGTGTAGGAGGGTCAGGTACAGTTCTGGGTCGACGGGAATCAGTTCCACCCGTAGATCTGGGGCTGCGGAGATCAGCGAGGACCACGCCACGAGGCCGGGTCCAACAACTCTGCTCTCACTCTGCTCTCACACTGCAGTTACACTCACTCTGCACTCACTCTGCAGGCACACTCACTCTGCAGTCACTCTGCAGTCACTCTGCAGTCACACTCACTCTGCACTCGCTCTGCACTCACACTCACTCTGCACTCACACTCACTCTGCACTCACACTCATTCTGCACTCACTCTACACTCACTCTGCACTCACTCTGCACTCTCTCTGCACTCACATTGCCTCTCTACTCACTCTGCACTCTCTGTACTCACTCTGCACTCACACTCACTCTGCACCCACACTGCAGTCACACTCATTCTGCACTCACTCTGCACTCACTTTGCACTCACTCTGCACTCACTCTCACTCTGCACTCACACTGCAGTCACACTCACTCTGCACTCACACTGCAGTCACACTCACTCTGCACTCACTCTGCACTTACTCTGCACTCACACTCACTCTGCACTAACTTTGCACTCACACCCACACTCACTCTGCACTCACTCTGCACTCACTCTCACTCTGCACTCACACTGCAGTCAAACTCACTCTGCACCTACACTGCAGTCACACTCATTCTGCACTCACTCTGCACTCACTTTGCACTCACTCTGCACTCACTCTCACTCTGCACTCACTTTGCACTCACTCTCACTCTGCACTCACACGGCAGTCACATTCACTCTGCACTCACACTGCAGTCACACCCACTCAGCACTCACACTGTAGTCACACTCACTCTGCACTCACACTCACTCTGCACTCACTCTCACTCTGCACTCACTTTGCACTCACTCTCACTCTGCACTCACACAGCAGTCACATTCACTCTGCACTCACACTGCAGTCACACCCACTCAGCACTCACACTGTAGTCACACTCACTCTGCCCTCACACTCACTCTGCCCTCACATTTTGTACTCACACTCAGTCTGCACTCACTCTGCAGTCATTCTCTCTGCATTCAATCTGCACTCACTCTGCACTCACAATCACTCTGCACTCACTCTGCACTCACACTCACCCTGCACTCACTCTGCACTCACACTCACTCTGCACTTACTCTGCACTCACTCTGCACTCACACTCACTCTGCACTCACATCCACACTCACTCTGCACTCACTCTGCACTCACTCTTATTCTGCACTCACACTGCAGTCACACTCACTCTGCACTCACACTGCAGTCAAACTCGCCCTGCACTCATTCTGCACTCACTCTGCACTCACTCTGCTCCCCCTCTGCTCTCACACTACAGTTACATTCACTCTGCACTCACTCTGCAGGCACACTCACTCTGCAGTCACTCTCACTTTGCACTCACTCTTCACTCACTCTCACTCTGCACTCACACTCGCTCTGCACTCACACTCATACTCACTCTGCACTCACACTGCAGTCACACTCACTCTGCACTCATTCTGCACTCACTCTGCACTCACTCTGCTCTCACTCTGCTCTCACACTGCAGTTACACTCACTCTGCACTCACACTCACTCTGCACTCACACTCACTCTGCACTCACTCTGCACTTACTCTGCACTCACTCTTCTCTCACTCTGCTCTCACTGCAGTCACACTCACTCTGCACTCACTCTGCACTCACTCTCACTCTGCACTCACACTCACACTCGCTCTGCACTCACACTCACTCTGCACTCACACTCACTCTGCACTCACTCTACACTCACTCTGCACTCACTCTGCACTCACACCACACTCCCTCTGCACTCTGCACTCACTCTGCACACTCTCTGCACTCACATTGCCTCTCTACTCACTCTGCACTCTCTGTACTCACTCTGCACTCACACTCACTCTGCACCCACACTGCAGTCACACTCATTCTGCACTCACTTTGCACTCACTTTGCACTCACTCTGCACTCACTCTCACTCTGCACTCACACTGCAGTCACACTCACTCTGCACTCACACTGCAGTCACACTCACTCTGCACTCACTCTGCACTTACTCTGCACTCACGCTCACTCTGCACTCACTTTGCACTCACACCCACACTCACTCCGCACTCACTCTGCACTCACTCTCACTCTGCACTCACACTGCAGTCAAACTCACTCTGCACCTACACTGTAGTCACACTCATTCTGCACTCACTCTGCACTCACTTTGCACCCACTCTGCACTCACTCTCACTCTGCACTCACTTTGCACTCACTCTCACTCTGCACTCACACGGCAGTCACATTCACTCTGCACTCACACTGCAGTCACACCCACTCAGCACTCACACTGCAGTCACACTCACTCTGCACTCACTCTGCTATCACACTCACTCTGCCCTCACACTCACTCTGCCCTCACACTCACTTTGTACTCACACTCACTCTGCACTCACTCTGCAGTCACTCTCTCTGCATTCAATCTGCACTCACTCTGCACTCACAATCACTCTGCACTCACTCTGCACTCACACTCACCCTGCACTCACTCTGCACTCACACTCACTCTGCACTTACTCTGCAATCACTCTGCACTCACACTCACTCTGCACTCACTTTGCACTCACATCCACACTCACTCTGCACTCACTCTTACTCTGCACTCACACTGCAGTCACACTCACTCTGCACTCACACTGCAGTCACACTCACCCTGCACTCATTCTGCACTCACTCTGCACTCACTCTGCTCTCCCTCTGCCTGCTCTCACACTACAGTTACACTCACTCTGCACTCACTCTGCAGGCACACTCACTCTGCAGTCACTCTGCAGTCACACTCACTCTGCACTCACTCTTCACTCACTCTCACTCTGCACTCACACTCGCTCTGCACTCACACTCACTCTGCACTCACACTCACTCTGCACTCACACTCACTCTGCACTCACTCTACACTCACTCTGCACTCACTCTGCACTCACACCACACTCACTCTGCACTCTGCACTAACTCTGCACTCTCTCTGCACTCACATTGCCTCTCTACTCACTCTGCACTCTCTGTACGCACTCTGCACTCACACTCACTCCGCACCCACACTGCAGTCACACTCATTCTGCACTCACTCTGCACTCACTTTGCACTCACTCTGCACTCACTCTCACTCTGCACTCACACTGCAGTCACACTCACTGCACTCATACTGCAGTCACACTCACTCTGCACTTACTCTGCACTCACACTCACTCTGCACTCACTTTGCACTCACACCCACACTCACTCTGCACTCACTCTCACTCTGCACTCACTTTGCACTCACACCCACACTCACTCTGCACTCACTCTGCACTCACTCTCACTCTGCACTCACTGCAGTCACACTCACTCTGCACACACACTGCAGTCACATTCATTCTGCACTCACTCTGTACTCACTTTGCACTCACTCTGCACTCACTCTCACTCTGCACTCACTTTGCACTCACTCTCACTCTGCACTCACAAGGCAGTCACACTCATTCTGCACTCACACTGCAGTCACACCCACTCTGCACTCACTCTGCAGTCACACTCACTGTGCACTCACTGTGCACTCACTCTGCAGGCACACTCACTCTTCACTCACTCTGCATTCACTCTCACTCTGCAGTCACTCTCACTCTGCAGTCACTCTCACTCTGCAGTCACTCACGCTCTGCAGTCACTCACACTCTGCACTCACACTCTGCACTCACACTCTGCACTCACACTCTGCACTCAAACTCTGCACTCACACTCTACACTCACCCTGCTCTCACACTGCACTCACTCTCACTCTGCACTCACTCTGTACTCACTCTGCACTCACTCTGCAATTGCTCTGCATTTACTCTGCACTCACTCTGCACTCAATCTGCACTCACACTCACTCTGCACTCACTCTGCATTCACACCCACACTCACTCTGCACTCACACTGCAGTCACACTCACTCTGCACTCACTCTGCACTCACTCTGATCTCACTCTGCTCTCACACTGCAGTTACACTCACTCTGCACTCACTCTGCAGTCACACTCACTCTGCAGTCACTCTGCAGTCACACTAACTCTGCACTCTGCACTCACTCTGCACTCACTCTCACTCTGCACTCACACTTGCTCTGCACTCACACTCACTCTGCACTCACACTCACTCTGCACTCACACTCACTCTGCACTCACTCTACACTCACTCTGCACTCACTCTGCACTCACACCACACTCACTCTGCACTCTGTACTCACTCTGCACTCACATTACCTCTGCACTCACTCTGCACTCTGTACTCACTCTGCACTCACACTCACTCTGCACTCACTTTGCACTCACACCCACACTCACTCTGCACTCACTCTGCACTCACTCTCACTCTGCACTCAAACTGCAGTCACACTCACTCTGCACCCACACTGCAGTCACATTCATTCTGCACTCACTCTGTACTCACTTTGCACTCACTCTGCACTCACTCTCACTCTGCACTCACTTTGCACTCACTCTCACTCTGCACTCACAAGGCAGTCACACTCATTCTGCACTCACACTGCAGTCACACCCACTCTGCACTCACTCTGCAGTCACACTCACTGTGCACTCACTCTGCAGGCACACTCACTCTTCACTCACTCTGCATTCACTCTCACTCTGCAGTCACTCTCACTCTGCAGTCACTCTCACTCTGCAGTCACTCACGCTCTGCAGTCACTCATACTCTGCACTCACACTCTGCACTCGAACTCTGCACTCACACTCTACACTCACCCTGCTCTCACACTGCACTCACTCTCACTCTGCACTCACTCTGTACTCACTCTGCACTCACTCTGCAATTGCTCTGCATTTACTCTGCACTCACTCTGCACTCAATCTGCACTCACACTCACTCTGCACTCAGACTCACTCTGCACTCACACTCACTCTGCACTCACTCTACACTCACTCTGCACTCACTCTGCACTCACACCACACTCACTCTGCACTCTGCACTCACTCTGCACTCTCTCTGCACTCACATTACCTCTGCACTTATTCTGCACTCTGTACTCACTCTGCACTCACACTCACTCTGCACTCACTCTGCACTTACGCTGTACTCACACTCACTCTGCACTCACTCTGCACTCACACCCACACTCACTCTGCACTCACTCTGCACTCACTCTCACTCTGCACTCACACTGCAGTCACACTCACTCTGCACCCACACTGCAGTCACACTCATTCTGCACTCACTCTGCACTCACTCGGCACTCACTCTCACTCTGCACTCACTCTGCACTCACTCTCACTCTGCACTCACACTGAAGTCACACGTACTCTGAACTCACACTGCAGTAACACTCACTCTGCGCTCACTCTGCAGTCACACTCACTTTGCACTCACTATGCACTCACTCTGCAGTCACACTCACTCTTCACTCACTCTGCATTCACTCTCACTCTACAGTCACTCTCACTCTGCAGTCACTCTCACTCTGCAGTCACTCACACTCAGCAGTCACTCACACTCTGCACTCACACTCTTCACTCACACTCTGCACTCGAACTCTGCACTCACACACTCTACACTCACTCTGCACTCACACTGCACTCACTCTCACTCTGCACTCACTCTGCACTCACTCTGCACTCACTCTGCAATCACTCTGCATGTACTCTGCACTCACTCTGCACTCACACTCACTTTGCACTCATTCTGCACTCACTCTGCTCCCCCTCTGCCTGCTCTCACACTACAGTTACACTCACTCTGCACTCACTCTGCAGGCACACTCACTCTGCAGTCACTCTGCAGTCACACTCACTCTGCACTCACTCTTCACTCACTCTCACTCTGCACTCACACTCGCTCTGCACTCACACTCACTCTGCACTCACACTCACTCTGCACTCACTCTACACTCACTCTGCACTCACTCTGCACTCACACCACACTCACTCTGCACTCTCTCTGCACTCACATTGCCTCTCTACTCACTCTGCACTCTCTGTACGCACTCTGCACTCACACTCACTCTGCACCCACACTGCAGTCACACTCATTCTGCACTCACACTGCAGTCACACTCACTCTGCACTTACTCTGCACTCACACTCACTCTGCACTCACTTTGCACTCACACCCACACCCACTCTGCACTCACTCTGAACTCACTCTCACTCTGCACTCACTGCAGTCACACTCACTCTGCACACACACTGCAGTCACATTCATTCTGCACTCACTCTGTACTCACTTTGCACCCACTCTGCACTCACTCTCACTCTGCACTCACTTTGCACTCACTCTCACTCTGCACTCACAAGGCAGTCACACTCATTCTGCACTCACACTGCAGTCACACCCACTCTGCACTCACTCTGCAGGCACACTCACTCTTCACTCACTCTGCATTCACTCTCACTCTGCAGTCACTCTCACTCTGCAGTCACTCACGCTCTGCAGTCACTCACACTCTGCACTCACACTCTGCACTCACACTCTGCACTTACACTCTGCACTCAAACTCTGCACTCACACTCTACACTCACCCTGCTCTCACACTGCACTCACTCTCACTCTGCACTCACTCTGTACTCACTCTGCACTCACTCTGCAATTGCTCTGCATTTACTCTGCACTCACTCTGCACTCAATCTGCACTCACACTCACTCTGCACTCACACCCACACTCACTCTGCACTCACACTGCAGTCACACTCACTCTGCACTCACTCTGCAATCACTCTGCATGTACTCTGCACTCACTCTGCACTCACACTCACTTTGCACTCATTCTGCACTCACTCTGCTCCCCCTCTGCCTGCTCTCACACTACAGTTACACTCACTCTGCACTCACTCTGCAGGCACACTCACTCTGCAGTCACTCTTCAGTCACACTCACTCTGCACT
This sequence comes from Lissotriton vulgaris, assembly GCF_964263255.1. Lineage (NCBI taxonomy): Eukaryota > Metazoa > Chordata > Amphibia > Caudata > Salamandridae > Lissotriton > Lissotriton vulgaris. The sequence goes on along the minus strand of NC_141685.1, from coordinate 1,376,500,620 downwards.
CACTCTTCACTCACTCTCACTCTGCACTCACACTCGCTCTGCACTCACACTCACTCTGCACTCACACTCACTCTGCACTCACTCTACACTCACTCTGCACTCACTCTGCACTCACACCACACTCACTCTGCACTCTGCACTCTCTCTGCACTCACATTGCCTCTCTACTCACTCTGCACTCTCTGTACGCACTCTGCACTCACACTCACTCTGCACCCACACTGCAGTCACACTCATTCTGCACTCACACTGCAGTCACACTCACTCTGCACTTACTCTGCACTCACACTCACTCTGCACTCACTTTGCACTCACACCCACACCCACTCTGCACTCACTCTGAACTCACTCTCACTCTGCACTCACTGCAGTCACACTCACTCTGCACACACACTGCAGTCACATTCATTCTGCACTCACTCTGTACTCACTTTGCACCCACTCTGCACTCACTCTCACTCTGCACTCACTTTGCACTCACTCTCACTCTGCACTCACTCTGCATTCACTCTCACTCTGCAGTCACTCTCACTCTGCAGTCACTCACGCTCTGCAGTCACTCACACTCTGCACTCACACTCTGCACTCACACTCTGCACTTACACTCTGCACTCAAACTCTGCACTCACACTCTACACTCACCCTGCTCTCACACTGCACTCACTCTCACTCTGCACTCACTCTGTACTCACTCTGCACTCACTCTGCAATTGCTCTGCATTTACTCTGCACTCACTCTGCACTCAATCTGCACTCACACTCACTCTGCACTCACACCCACACTCACTCTGCACTCACACTGCAGTCACACTCACTCTGCACTCACTCTGCACTCACTCTGATCTCACTCTGCTCTCACACTGCAGTTACACTCACTCTGCACTCACTCTGCAGTCACACTCACTCTGCAGTCACTCTGCAGTCACTCTGCAGTCACACTCACTCTGCACTCAGCACTCACTCTGCACTCACTCTCACTCTGCACTCACACTTGCTCTGCACTCACACTCACTCTGCACTCACACTCACTCTGCACTCACACTCACTCTGCACTCACTCTACACTCACTCTGCACTCACTCTGCACTCACACCACACTCACTCTGCACTCTGCACTCACTCTGCACTCTCTCTGCACTCACATTACCTCTGCACTCACTCTGCACTCTGTACTCACTCTGCACTCACACTCACTCTGCACTCACTTTGCACTCACACCCACACTCACTCTGCACTCACTTTGCACTCACTCTCACTCTGCACTCACACTGCAGTCACACTCACTCTGCACCCACACTGCAGTCACATTCATTCTGCACTCACTCTGTACTCACTTTGCACTCACTCTGCACTCACTCTCACTCTGCACTCACTTTGCACTCACTCTCACTCTGCACTCACAAGGCATTCACACTCATTCTGCACTCACACTGCAGTCACACCCACTCTGCACTCACTCTGCAGTCACACTCACTGTACACTCACTGTGCACTCACTCTGCAGGCACACTCACTCTTCACTCACTCTGCATTCACTCTCACTCTGCAGTCACTCTCACTCTGCAGTCACTCTCACTCTGCAGTCACTCACGCTCTGCAGTCACTCATACTCTGCACTCACACTCTGCACTCAAACTCTGCACTCACACTCTACACTCACCCTGCTCTCACACTGCACTCACGCTGCACTCACTCTCACTCTGCACTCACACTGCAGTCACACTCACTCTGAACCCACACTGCAGTCACACTCATTCTGCACTCACTCTGCACTCACTCGGCACTCACTCTCACTCTGCACTCACTCTGCACTCACACTGCAGTCACACGTACTCTGCACTCACACTGCAGTAACACTCACTCTGAACCCACACTGCAGTCACACTCATTCTGCACTCACTCTGCACTCACTCGGCACTCACTCTCACTCTGCACTCACTCTGCACTCACACTGCAGTCACACGTACTCTGCACTCACACTGCAGTAACACTCACTCTGCACTCACTCTGCAGTCACACTCACTCTGCACTCACTATGCACTCACTCTGCAGTCACACTCACTCTTCACTCACTCTGCATTCACTCTCACTCTACAGTCACTCTCACTCTGCAGTCACTCTCACTCTGCAGTCACTCACACTAGGCAGTCACTCACACTCTGCACTCACACTCTTCACTCACACTCTGCACTCGAACTCTGCACTCACACACTCTACACTCACTCTGCACTCACACTGCACTCACTCTCACTCTGCACTCACTCTGTACTCACTCTGCACTCACTCTGCAATCACTCTGCATGTACTCTGCACTCACTCTGAACTCACACTCACTTTGCACTCATTCTGCACTCACACCCACACTCACTCTGCACTCACTCTGCACTCACTCTCACTCTGCACTCACACTGCAGTCACACTCACTCTGCACCCACACTGCAGTCACACTCATTCTGCACTCACTCTGCACTCACTCGGCACTCACTCTCACTCTGCACTCACTCTGCACTCACTCTCACTCTGCACTCACACTGCAGTCACACGTACTCTGAACTCACACTGCAGTAACACTTCTGCGCTCACTCTGCAGTCACACTCACTTTGCACTCACTATGCACTCACTCTGCAGTCACACTCACTCTTCACTCACTCTGCATTCACTCTCACTCTACAGTCACTCTCACTCTGCAGTCACTCTCACTCTGCAGTCACTCACACTCAGCAGTCACTCACACTCTGCACTCACACTCTTCACTCACACTCTGCACTCGAACTCTGCACTCACACACTCTACACTCACTCTGCACTCACACTGCACTCACTCTCACTCTGCACTCACTCTGTACTCACTCTGCACTCACTCTGCAATCACTCTGCATGTACTCTGCACTCACTCTGCACTCACACTCACTTTGCACTCATTCTGCACTCACTCTGCTCCCCCTCTGCCTGCTCTCACACTACAGTTACACTCACTCTGCACTCACTCTGCAGGCACACTCACTCTGCAGTCACTCTGCAGTCACACTCACTCTGCACTCACTCTTCACTCACTCTCACTCTGCACTCACACTCGCTCTGCACTCACACTCACTCTGCACTCACTCTACACTCACTCTGCACTCACTCTGCACTCACACCACACTCACTCTGCACTCTGCACTCTCTCTGCACTCACATTGCCTCTCTACTCACTCTGCACTCTCTGTACGCACTCTGCACTCACACTCACTCTGCACCCACACTGCAGTCACACTCATTCTGCACTCACACTGCAGTCACACTCACTCTGCACTTACTCTGCACTCACACTCACTCTGCACTCACTTTGCACTCACACCCACACTCACTCTGCACTCACTCTGAACTCACTCTCACTCTGCACTCACTGCAGTCTGCACTCAAACTCTGCACTCACACTCTACACTCACCCTGCTCTCACACTGCACTCACTCTCACTCTGCACTCACTCTGTACTCACTCTGCACTCACTCTGCAATTGCTCTGCATTTACTCTGCACTCACTCTGCACTCAATCTGCACTCACACTCACTCTGCACTCACTCTGCACTCACACCCACACTCACTCTGCACTCACACTGCAGTCACACTCACTCTGCACTCACTCTGCACTCACTCTGATCTCACTCTGCTCTCACACTGCAGTTACACTCACTCTGCACTCACTCTGCAGTCACACTCACTCTGCAGTCACTCTGCAGTCACTCTGCAGTCACACTCACTCTGCACTCTGCACTCACTCTGCACTCACTCTCACTCTGCACTCACACTTGCTCTGCACTCACACTCACTCTGCACTCACACTCACTCTGCACTCACACTCACTCTGCACTCACTCTACACTCACTCTGCACTCACTCTGCACTCACACCACACTCACTCTGCACTCTGCACTCACTCTGCACTCTCTCTGCACTCACATTACCTCTGCACTCACTCTGCACTCTGTACTCACTCTGCACTCACACTCACTCTGCACTCACTTTGCACTCAAACCCACACTCACTCTGCACTCACTCTGCACTCACTCTCACTCTGCACTCACACTGCAGTCACACTCACTCTGCACCCACACTGCAGTCACATTCATTCTGCACTCACTCTGTACTCACTTTGCACTCACTCTGCACTCACTCTCACTCTGCACTCACTTTGCACTCACTCTCACTCTGCACTCACAAGGCAGTCACACTCATTCTGCACTCACACTGCAGTCACACCCACTCTGCACTCACTCTGCAGTCACACTCACTGTGCACTCACTGTGCACTCACTCTGCAGGCACACTCACTCTTCACTCACTCTGCATTCACTCTCACTCTGCAGTCACTCTCACTCTGCAGTCACTCTCACTCTGCAGTCACTCACGCTCTGCAGTCACTCATACTCTGCACTCACACTCTGCACTCGAACTCTGCACTCACACTCTACACTCACCCCGCTCTCACACTGCACTCACTCTCACTCTGCACTCACTCTGTAATTACTCTGCACTCACTCTGCAATTGCTCTGCATTTACTCTGCACTCACTCTGCACTCAATCTGCACTCACACTCACTCTGCACTCACACTCACTCTGCACTCACACTCACTCTGCACTCACTCTACACTCACTCTGCACTCACACCACACTCACTCTGCACTCTGCACTCACTCTGCACTCTCTCTGCACTCACATTACCTCTCCACTCATTCTGCACTCTGTACTCACTCTGCACTCACACTCACTCTGCACTCACTCTGCACTTACGCTGTACTCACACTCACTCTGCACTCACTCTGCACTCACACCCACACTCACTCTGCACTCACTCTCACTCTGCACTCACACTGCAGTCACACTCACTCTGCACCCACACTGCAGTCACACTCATTCTGCACTCACTCTGCACTCACTCGGCACTCACTCTCACTCTGCACTCACTCTGTACTCACTCTCACTCTGCACTCACACTGCAGTCACACGTACTCTGCACTCACACTGCAGTAACACTCACTCTGCTCTCACACTGCAGTCACACTCACTCTGCACTCACTCTGCAGTCACACTCACTCTGCACTCACTCTGCAGTAACACTCACTCTGCACTCACTCTCACTCTGCACTCACGCTCACTCTGCACTTACTCTGCACTCACACTCACTCTGTACTCACACTTACTCTGTACTCACACTCACTCTGCACTCACTCTACACTCACTCTGCACTCACGCTGCACGCACACCAACACTCACTCTGCACTCTGCACTCACTCTGCACTCACTCTGCACTCTCTCTGCACTCTCTCTGCACTGATTCTACCCTCTTTGCACTCACTCTGCTCTCACACTCACTCTGCACTCACTCTGCACTTACTCTGCACTCAAACTAGCTCTGAACTCACTCTGCACTCACACCCACACTCACTCTGCACTCACTCTGCACTCACTCTGCACTCACCCTCACTCTGCACTCACTCTGCAGTCACTCTCTCTGCAGTCACTCTCACTCTGCACTCACTCTCACTCTGCACTTACACTGCAGTCACACTCACTCTGCACCCACACTGCAGTCACACTCATTCTGCACTCACTCTGCACTCACTCTCACTCTGCACTTGTTCTGCACTTACTCTCACTCTGCACTCACACTGCAGTCACACTCATTCTGCACTCACACTGCAGTCACACTCACTCTGCACTCACTCTGCACTCTCTCTGCACTCACTATGCAGTCACACTCACTCTGCACTCACTGTGCACTCACTCTGCAGTCACACTCACTCTTCACTCACTCTGCATTCACTCTCCCTCTGCAGTCACTCTCACTCTGCAGTCACTCACACTCTGTAGTCACACTCTGCACTCACACTCTGCACTCGAACTCTGCACTCACACTCTACACTCACTCTGCACTCACTCTGCACTCACTCTTACTCTGCACTCACTCTGTACTCACTCTGCACTCACTCTGCAATCACTCTGCATTTACTCTGCAATCACTCTGCACTCACAATCACTCTGCACTCACTCTGCACTCACTCTCACTCTGCACTCACTCTGCACACACACTCACTCTGCACTCACACAGCACTCACACTCACTCTGCACTCATTCTGCACTCACACCCACACTCACTCTGCACTCACTCTGCCCTCACTCTTACGCTGCACTCACACTGCACTCACACTGCAGTCACACTCACTCTGCACTCATTCTGCTCTCACTCTGCACTCACTGCTCTTACTCTGCTCTCACACTGCAGTTACACTCACTCTGCACTCAATCTGCAGGCACACTCACTCTGCAGTCACTCTGCAGTCACTCTGCAGTCACACTCACTCTGCACTCACTCTGCACTCACTCTCACTCTGCACTCACACTCGCTCTGCACTCACACTCACTCTGCACCCACACTCACTCTGCACTCACACTCACTCTGCACTCACTCTACACTCACTCTGCACTCCCTCTGCACTCACACCACACTCCCTCTGCACTCTGCACTCACTCTGCACTCTCTCCGCACTCACATTGCCTCTCTACTCACTCTGCACTCTCTGTACTCACTCTGCCCTCACTCTCACTCTGCACTCACACTGCAGTCACACTCACTCTGTACTCACACTGCAGTCACACTCACTCTGCACTCACTCTGCACTTACTCTGCACTCATGCTCACTCTGCACTCACTTTGCACTCACACCCACACTCACACTGCACTCACTCTGCACTCACTCTCACTCGGCACTCACACTGCAGTCAAACTCACTATGCACCTACACTGTAGTCACACTCATTCTGCACTCACTCTGCACTCACTTTGCACTCACTCTGCACTCACTCTCACTCTGCACTCACTTTGCACTCACTCTCACTCTGCACTCACATGGCAGTCACATTCATTCTGTACTCACACTGCAGTCACATCCACTCAGCACTCACACTGCAGTCACACTCACTCTGCACTCACTCTGCTATCACACTCACTCTGCCCTCACACTCGATCTGCCCTCACACTCACTTTGTACTCACACTCAGTCTGCACTCACTCTGCAGTCACTCTCTCTGCATTCAATCTGCACTCACTCTGCACTCACAATCACTCTACACTCACTCTGCACTCACACTCACCCTGCACTCACTCTGCACTCACACTCACTCTGCACTTACTCTGCACTCACTCTGCACTCACACTCACTCTGCACTCACTCTGCACTCACATCCACACTCACTCTGCACTCACTCTTACTCTGCACTCACACTGCAGTCACACTCACTCTGCACCCACACTGCAGTCACACTCACCCTGCACTCATTCTGCACTCACTCTGCCCTCACTCTGCTCTCCCTCTGCTCTCACATTACAGTTACACTCACTCTGCACTCACTCTTCACTCACTCTCACTCTGCACTCACACTCGCTCTGCACTCACACCCACACTGCAGTCACACTCATTCTGCACTCACTCTGCACTCACTTTGCACTCACTCTGCACTCACTCTCACTCTGCACTCACACTGCAGTCATGCTCAATCTGCACTCACACTGCAGTCACACTCACTCTGCACGTACTCTGCACTCACACTCACTCTGCACTCGCTCTGCACTCACACCCACACTGCAGTCACACTCATTCTGCACTCACTCTGCAGTCACTCTCTCTGCATTCAATCTGCACTCACTCTGCACTCACAATCACTCTACACTCACTCTGCACTCACACTCACCCTGCACTCACTCTGCACTCACACTCACTCTGCACTTACTCTGCACTCACTCTGCACTCACACTCACTCTGCACTCACTCTGCACTCACATCCACACTCACTCTGCACTCACTCTTACTCTGCACTCACACTGCAGTCACACTCACTCTGCACCCACACTGCAGTCACACTCACCCTGCACTCATTCTGCACTCACTCTGCCCTCACTCTGCTCTCCCTCTGCTCTCACATTACAGTTACACTCACTCTGCACTCACTCTGCATGCACACTCACTCTGCAGTCACTCTGCAGTCACACTCACTCTGCACTCACTCTTCACTCACTCTCACTCTGCACTCACACTCGCTCTGCACTCACACCCACACTGCAGTCACACTCATTCTGCACTCACTCTGCACTCACTTTGCACTCACTCTGCACTCACTCTCACTCTGCACTCACACTGCAGTCATGCTCAATCTGCACTCACACTGCAGTCACACTCACTCTGCACGTACTCTGCACTCACACTCACTCTGCACTCGCTCTGCACTCACACCCACACTGCAGTCACACTCATTCTGCACTCACTCTGCACTCACTTTGCACTCACTCTGCACTCACTCTCACTCTGCACTCACACTGCAGTCACGCTCAATCTGCACTCACACTGCAGTCACACTCACTTTGCACTCACACCCACACTCACTCTGCACTCACTCTGCACTCACTCTCACTCTGCACTCACACTGCAGTCACACTCACTCTGCACCCACACTGCAGTCACATTCATTCTGCACTCACTCTGCACTCACTTTGCACTCACTCTGCACTCACTCTCACTCTGCACTCACTTTGCACTCACTCTCACTCTGCACTCACATGGCAGTCACACTCACTCTGCACTCACACTGCAGTCACACCCACTCTGCACTCACTCTGCAGTCACACTCACTGTGCACTCACTCTGCAGGCACACTCACTCTTCACTCACTCTGCATTCACTCTCATTCTGCAGTCACTCTCACTCTGCAGTTACTCTCACTCTGCAGTCACTCACACTCTGCAGTCACTCACACTCTGGAGTCACTCACACTCTGCACTCACACTCTGCACTCGAACTCTGCACTCACACTCTACACTCACCCTGCTCTCACACTGCACTCACTCTCACTCTGCACTCACTCTGTACTCACTCTGCACTCACTCTGCAATTGCTCTGCATTTACTCTGCACTCACTCTGCACTCAATCTGCACTCACACTCACTCTGCACTCACTCTGCACTCACACCCACACTCACTCTGCACTCACTCTGCACTCACTCTCACTCTGCACTCACACTGCAGTCACACTCACTCTGCACTCACTCTGCACTCACTCTGATCTCATTCTGCTCTCACACTGCAGTTACACTCACTCTGCACTCACTCTGCAGTCACACTCACTCTGCTGTCACTCTGCAGTCACACTCACTCTGCACTCACTCTGCACTCACTCTCACTCTGCACTCACACTCGCTCTGCACTCACACTCACTCTGCACTCACACTCACTCTGCACTCACACTCACTCTGCACTCACACTCACTCTGCACTCATACCACACTCACTCTGCACTCACACCACACTCACTCTGCACTCACTCTGCACTCTCTCTGCACTCACATTACCGCTGCACTCACTCTGCACTCTCTGTACTCACTCTGCACCCACACTCACTCTGCACTCACTCTGCACTTACTCTGTACTCACACTCACTCTGCACTCACTCTGCACTCACACCCACACTCACTCTGCACTCACTCTCAATCTGCACTCACACTGCCGTCACACTCACTCTGCACCCACACTGCAGTCACACCCACACTCACTCTGCACTCACTCTCACTCTGCACTCACACTGCAGTCACACTCACTCTGCACCCACTCTGCACTCACACCACACTCACTCTGCACTCTGCACTCACTCTGCACTCTCTCTGCACGCACATTGCCTCTCTACTCACTCTGCACTCTCTGTACTCACTCTGCACTCGCACTCACTCTGCACCCACACTGTGTTAGACGGACCGGGAGGGTCGGCCGAGGACAATGGGAGAGGTCTCCGGGGAGAGCCGTCTCCAGCGATCGTACAGACAAGTAACTTCCCCCCCACAGATGTACACCACACAAGGATAAGGTTCAACGTTACTTTATAAGTAATTCTTTAAGTACGGTGAAATGATACAAGGAGGTCTGGACTCAGGGGTCCCCTCTATTCTAGTCTCTTGGTTGGGTAAGGGGGTAGCGGGACAGTCTCGTTACCAATCTGGTGGATGTGGGGGTAGATGGAATAGCTCACAATCCTCGAGCTCGGCGTTCTAGATGATCGGGCCGCGGCGGAGCCAGCAGGTCCCGGGATGGTTGAAGGTAGCGACGGTCCGCGGCGGAGCCAGCAGGTCCCAATGAAGGTGGTGGTTACAAACGGTCCGCGGCCACGCCAGCAGGTCCCGACGACGATGAGGATTTCAGAAGGTTGCGGCAGCGCCAGCAGGCAGGTCGATAGTTCGCAAGGCAGGGCTACGGCAGCGCCAGTAGTCCGTCAAGGATGAGTTCTTCACTGCGTCTCTCGACTCCAGGATACAACTGCCTTCCTGCTCTGGAGCTGCCCCAGTTATAGGTCTGGCGCCCTTTGACGTCCGGACCCTCGCACTTGGAGGTCGGGAGGTCCGGGATGAGGGAGTCCAGACACCCAGCAGGGGGGTGGAGCCAGCGCCTGGGGTAGCTGGGGGCGATCGGCACCTGGCGGGGGAGAGCCATCGACACTCCTTTCTCCCATTGACCTGCCAAGTGGTCCGTTCACCTCCTGGGTGGATGGTGGTGCCGGGATGTCGGGGCCTGGCCAGGCCCAGGGTTAGGGTCGATCGGAGGCCACGCGGCCTCGTGGTGCAATGTCCAAGATGGCGCCCAGGCCGGGCGAGGGGGCCGGTAGTGATCCGGACCCATGATGCAGGGATGTCCGGGGGCAGGGGTCCCGTATGAGACTGGGAGCGGGTGGTTACTGTGGGTTACACCTGGGGGGCCGGGCTCGGGCCTTGTCATGCAGGGAGGGAGCAAGCCCTTCTCGTGGCCTGTCCAACATGCGTCCCCCCCAGCTGAAGGCGGGGAGAGTCACCCATCCTCTTGGGGACTCTCCTCGTCGAGGCGGAAAAAGCGTGACAGACCATCTGCGTTGGCGTGGTCTTGCCCAGGTCGATGTTCCACAGTGAAGTCCATCCCCTGCAGGGAGATGGACCAACGCAGTAGTTTCGGGTTCTCCCCCCGCATCTGCATTAGCCACTGCATGGGCCGATGATCGGTCTGTACCCGGAAGTGGGTGCCGAAGAGATAAGGCCGGAGCTTTTTGAGGGCCCACACCACAGCGAAGGCCTCCCTCTCGATGGTGCTCCAGCGTTGTTCTCGGGCCAGGAGCCGTCTGCTGATGAAAGCCACTGGCTGGTCAAGTCCTTCGGGGTTCAACTGGGAAAGGACCGCCCCAATGCCATGGTCGGAGGCATCCGTTTGGACAATAAATTCCCGACTGTAGTCGGGGGCCTGGAGCACAGGGGCGGAGCACATGGCGGCCTTCAGCTTCTCGAAGGCCGCTTGACAGTCTGGGGTCCAGTTGACCTTCTTTGGTTGGTTTTTGGATGTGAGTTCCGTGAGGGGCCCCACAATGCTGCCATAGTCCCTCACGAACCGCCTGTAGTAGCCTGTGAGTCCCAAGAAGGCGCGGACCTCGGTCTGGGTGATGGGGGGCTGCCAAGACTGGATGGCAGCGATCTTGAGTTGCAGAGGGGCCACCAGACCGCTTCCCACCTGGTGCCCGAGATAGGTCACGGACCCTTGGCCAATTTGGCATTTGCTGGCCTTGATCGTGAGGCCAGCTCGCTGGAGGGCCTGTAGCACCTCTCGGAGGTGGTGGAGGTGGTCGGACCAGTGGCGGCTGTACACAGTGATATCGTCCAGGTAGGCGGCTCTGAATTCTTCGAGTCCCACCAGGACCTGGTTTACCAGCCGCTGAAATGTTGCTGGGGCATTCTTCATGCCGAATGGCATGACCTTGAAGTGATAGTGGCCATCAGGGGTGGAGAAGGCAGATCGTTCTTGGGCCCGGGGTGTGAGACCGATCTGCCAGTAGCCCGCTGTCAGGTCGAAGATGCTGAGGTAGCGGGCAGCTCCCATGCGGTCGATTAGTTCATCTGCTCGGGGAATGGGGTGTGCGTCTGTTCTGGTGACCGCATTCAAGCCCCGGTAGTCGACGCAGAACCGGAGCTCAGGCGGCCGCTTTGGGGACCAGTACCACTGGGCTGGCCCAGGGGCTGTCTGAGGGCTCGATGACCCCGAGCGTGAGCATCTTGGACACCTCCTCTTGGATGCAAGCCCGTACCCGATCTGGTACACGGTAGGCCCGATGGCGGATAGGGGGACTGTCTCCAGTGTCCACGTCGTGTAAACACCAGGGGGTGACCCCTGGGGTGAGGGAGAACAGGGTGGCGAACTGCAGCAGGAGGTCTCGGCAGCCTTGGCGTTGCTCCAGGGTGAGGGCCTCCGAGAGTCGGACCCCATCCACGGAGCCGTCCTTCTCCCGAGTCCGTAGGAGGTCCGGGAGGGGTTCGGAGTCCTCCTCGGCTCCATTGTCTGTTGCCATCAGGAGGCTGAGCTCTGAGCGCACAAAGTGGGGTTTCAGTCTATTGGCGTGGAGGACCCGGAGAGGGTTCCGTGAAGATTCCATATCGATGAGATAGGTGACAGGGCTTTTGCGCTCGACTACTTTGAAGGGCCCCGTCCACCTGTCTTGCAGGGCACACGGTTCGGTGGGAGACATTACCCACACTTGTTGGCCGGGTTCAAATTCGATGGAGGAGGCATTTTGATCGTACCACCTTTTCATGTCTTCCTGACTGGCCTCCAAGTTTGCTTTTGCCATCTCTCTGAACCGTCGGGTCTGGTTGCGGAGGGTTAGGAGGTATTTGAAAACATCTGGAGGGTTCTTTAGAGGGGGCATTTCCCAACCTTCTTTGACTAGGCTGAGCGGCCCTCGCACAGGGTGTCCATACAAGAGTTCGAACGGGCTGAAACCGAGGGACTTCTGGGGGACTTCTCGGTAGGCAAAGAGGAGGCACGGCAGTAGCACATCCCACTGGCGACGGAGGGGCTCTTCCAACCCCCCAATCATCCCTTTGAGCGTGCGGTTGAACCGCTCAACTAGTCCGTTTCCTTGAGGGTGATAGGGGGTCGTGAATTGGTAGGTGACCCCACACTGTTGCCAGAGGGACTTCATGTACTTTGAAATAAAGTTTGTGCCCCTGTCGCTGACGACTTCTCGGGGGAAGCCCACCCGGGAGAAGATCCCCATCAAGGCCCGGCCGACTACCGGGGCTGTCACAGTTCGCAGGGGAACAGCCTCGGGGTAGCGGGTGGCGTGGTCCACCAGGACCAGGATGAACCGATGTCCTTGCGCTGTACGGGGGTCCAGGGGCCCCACAATGTCTATCCCCACCCTCTCGAACGGGGTGGTGACCACTGGGAAAGGTTGCAGAGGTGCTTTAAGCTTGCAGCCGCTCTTCCCGCTGGCCTGGCACGTGGGGCAAGACCGGCAGTGCTGGAGTTCGTCATTCCTCATCTTGGGCCAGAAAAAGTGGGTCACCAGGCGACTGTAGGTTTTGTCCTGACCCAGGTGGCCAGCCAGGGGGACATCGTGGGCCAGGTTTAGCAAGAAGTCTCTGAAGCGGAGGGGCACCACTAGCACTCGACTGGCCCCTAACTCTGCGATTCTCTGTTCGCTGTACAACAGGTCATTGTCCCAATAGACCCAATGGGTTCCGGAGGTATCCCCCGCACTCTGGGCGAGGGCTTGTTGGCGGAGTCCCTCGAGGGAGGGACAGGTCTTCTGCTCGTGGCGAAACTGTTCCTGGGTGGGCCCCCCCTCCTGACGCCACTGAGCCAGGTCGGGAAGGTCCTGAGGTTGAACGAGCCCCTCGGGAGTTTGCTCTGGGGGGACGGCCCGGTCGGTGTCTTCTACTGGTGCGACCGGGGGAGGAGGTGCTGGCCATTCATGTTCTTCGGGTCGGGGGATGGCACGGGCAGCCATGGACCGGGTGGTTACGCACGCCCAGTCCGGGATGCCCAACATCCCCAGGTGCTCTCTTCTCTCTACGGCGGCCCACGGGGAACTCTCAAGATCATTTCCCAGGAGACAGTCTACGGGGGCATCATCTCGGACCGTCACCTTCAACATGCCGGAGACTCCTCCCCACTCGAAGGGGACGCAGGCCATCCGACATAGACTCTCCGAATTGTCGGCTGAACGGACAGGGCAGAGAACGTTCGGCAGGATCTGTTCTGGGGTCACCAGGTGACAGCGGACGGCTGTTACACTGGCCCCGGTGTCACGTAGGGCTTTGGCCCTGCGTCCATTAATGTTCACCCACTGACTGTACTTCCGGGTGTTGGCGGGCAGGGGGACCCGCGGGACCATGTCTTTTCCCCCTAGGCACGCTAGAACCATGGCGGCTGGTTCCCACTCTTGGTGTTCTTGCTCGCACTCCTCTTGTTCTTCGGAGATTTGTTCTTCCCCCAGGGCGGCGGCAGCCATCTGGCGGGGTCTCGGAGTCTGACTCTGTGGACAATTCGGGTCGTTTGCGTAGTGGCCGACTCGCTGGCATCGGTGACACGTGACATTGGCTCTGTATCCCGGCCGCGCCGGGGTGTTGCCCCGGTTGGCCGGGGGTGGGGTGCTGGTAGCGGGAGCGGCCGGGGCGTTGTCTCTTCCTCGTCCCTGGCCCCCTCCTCCTCCTCGGGGACGGTGCTGACCGTGGTTGTTCCGGTTCTGTTCATGTGACCCATTTCGGCCTACTCGGGTAATTTCCCACCGGTCAGCCTCGGCGGCGAGCTGCCGTGGATCAGTCAGTTTACTGTCGAGGAGGTGCTGCCTGAGCTCGACGAAGCAGTTGTTTGATAGATGCTCCCATACCATGAGATTGAACAGTTGCTCGTAGGTCGTTACGTTGCTCCCTTGATCCAACCCTCGAAGGCTCGGCTGAAATAGTTCACGTATTCCACCCAAGTGGTACCCGGGATCCGGGTGCAATCTCGGAACCTCTGGCGGTACATTTCGGGTGTGAGCCCATAGCGGGTGAGGAGGGTAGCTTTCATGTGGTCATAGGAGGTCATCAGATGGTCTGGGAGCTGTAGTAGGGCATCGCGGCCCTCATTGACGAACCTCCCCCATAGACCGGCTCCCCAGTCGTTTCGATCGATCCTGTGGGAGGTCATCGTGATCTCGTAGGCCTTGAACCATTGCTGTATGTCGTCATCTCAGAAATATTCTCGAACGACATCCTTGGGGATGTGTACCTTCTTTTCTGTTGCCCCCGGGGTGCGCGGTTGCTCAGGCACCCCTAATTCTTTGCTCTGCTTGCGTAAGTCTATCTCAGCTAGTTTGCGCTCGTGTTCATACGCCAGCCTCTTCTCTTCTACTTCTCTTTGTCTCTGTTTCTCTTCCCGTTCTTCTCGGAGCCGCAGATGTTCCAGGTTCAGTTTTTGTTCGGCTAATTTGAGTTCGCCATCCATTTTGAGCCGGGCCATTTCTAGTTCATGTAGTCGGTTTCTTTCTCGTTCTTGGATCTCATCTTGCGAGAGACCCGTTCTTCGCTCCTCGGGAGCCGTGGTTTCTTTCTCTGCTGCTGCGACATTTTGGTCCGGCGGTCTGACGGCCCCGGTTTCTGCCCATGACTCAATGGCGTGCTTGAAATCGTCTTTAGTACTCAGACCGGTGGTAGCGATACCTAGTTCAATGCAGAATTGTTTCAACTCACGATGGCTGTATTCTTCCAATTTCTCCATCTGGAATCTCTCGGTGGATCCGCTTTCTTTGGTTGACATTGTGGTTTTGTCGTGGGGTGAGCTACTCTCTGTACGATTACGCGTTGATTCGGATCGCGCCGCTGGCCACCAATGTTAGACGGACCGGGAGGGTCGGCCGAGGACAAGGGGAGAGGTCTCCGGGGAGAGCCGTCTCCAGCGATCGTACAGACAAGTAACTTCCCCCCCACAGATGTACACCACACAAGGATAAGGTTCAACGTTACTTTATAAGTAATTCTTTAAGTACGGTGAAATGATACAAGGAGGTCTGGACTCAGGGGTCCCCTCTATTCTAGTCTCTTGGTTGGGTAAGGGGGTAGCGGGACAGTCTCGTTACCAATCTGGTGGATGTGGGGGTAGATGGAATAGCTCACAATCCTCGAGCTCGGCGTTCTAGATGATCGGGCCGCGGCGGAGCCAGCAGGTCCCGGGATGGTTGAAGGTAGCGACGGTCCGCGGCGGAGGCAGCAGGTCCCGATGAAGGTGGTGGTTACAAACGGTCTGCGGCCACGCCAGCAGGTCCCGACGACGATGAGGATTTCAGAAGGTTGCGGCAGCGCCAGCAGACAGGTCGATAGTTCGCAAGGCAGGGCTACGGCAGCGCCAGTAGTCCGTCAAGGATGAGTTCTTCACTGCGTCTCTCCACTCCAGGATACAACTGCCTTCCTGCTCTGGAGCTGCCCCAGTTATAGGTCTGGCGCCCTTTGATGTCCGGACCCTCGCACTTGGAGGTCGGGAGGTCCGGGATGAGGGAGTCCAGACACCCAGCAGGGGGGTGGAGCCAGCGCCTGGGGGAGCTGGGGGCGATCGGCACCTGGCGGGGGAGAGCCATCGACACTCCTTTCTCCCATTGACCTGCCAAGTGGTCCGTTCACCTCCTGGGTGGATGGTGGTGCCGGGATGTCGGGGCCTGGCCAGGCCCAGGGTTAGGGTCGATCGGAGGCCACGCGGCCTCGTGGTGCAATGTCCAAGATGGCGCCCAGGCCGGGCGAGGGGGCCGGTAGTGATCCGGACCCATGATGCAGGGATGTCCGAGGGCAGGGGTCCCGTATGAGACGGGGAGCGGGTGGTTACTGTGGGTTACACCTGGGGGGCCGGCTCGGGCCTTGTCATGCAGGGAGGGAGCAAGTCCTTCTCGTGGCCTGTCCAACACACTGCAGTCACACTCATTCTGCACTCACTCTGCACTCACTTTGCACTCACTCAGCACTCACTCTATTTGTGCACTCACTCTGCAGTCACTCTCTCTGCATTCAATCTGCACTCACTCTGCACTCACAATCACTCTGCACTCACTCTGCACTCACACTCACCCTGCACTCACACTCACTCTGCACTTACTCTGCACTTACTCTGCACTCACTCTGCACTCACACTCACTCTGCACTCACTCCCACACTCACTCTGCACTCACTCTGCACTCAATCTTACTCTGCACTCACACTGCAGTCACACTCACTCTGCACTCACACTGCAGTCAAACTCACTCTGCACTCATTCTGCACTCACTCTGCTCTCACTCTGCTCTCACACTGCAGTTACACTCACTCTGCACTCACCCTGCAGGCACACTCACTCTGCAGTCACTCTGCAGTCACTCTGCAGTCACACTCACTCTGCATTCACTCTGCACTCACTCTCAATCTGCACTCACACTCGCGCTGCACTCACACTCACTCTGCACTCACACTCACTCTGCACTCATGCTCACTCTGCACTCACTCTACACTCACTCTGCACTCACTCTGCACTCACAACACACTCACTCTGCACTCTGCACTCACCCTGCACTCTCTCTGCACTCACATTGCCTCTCTACTCACTCTGCACTCTATGTACTCACTCTGCACTCACACTCACTCTGCACCCACACTGCAGTCACACTCATTCTGCACTCACTCTGCACTCACTTTGCACTCACTCTGCACTCACTCTCACTCTGCACTCACACTGCAGTCACACTCACTCTGCACTCACACTGCAGTCACACTCACTCTGCACTCACTCTGCACTTACTCTGCACTCACTCTCACTCTGCACCCACACTGCAGTCACACTCATTCTGCACTCACACTGCAGTCACACTCACTCTGCACTTACTCTGCACTCACACTCACTCTGCACTCACTTTGCACTCACACCCACACTCACTCTGCACTCACTCTGCACTCACTCTCACTCTGCACTCACTGCAGTCACACTCACTCTGCACACACACTGCAGTCACATTCATTCTGCACTCACTCTGTACTCACTTTGCACTCACTCTGCACTCACTCTCACTCTGCACTCACTTTGCACTCACTCTCACTCTGCACTCACAAGGCAGTCACACTCATTCTGCACTCACACTGCAGTCACACCCACTCTGCACTCACTCTGCAGTCACACTCACTGTGCACTCACTGTGCACTCACTCTGCAGGCACACTCACTCTTCACTCACTCTACATTAACTCTCACTCTGCAGTCACTCTCACTCTGCAGTCACTCTCACTCTGCAGTCACTCACGCTCTGCAGTCACTCACACTCTGCACTCACACTCTGCACTCACACTCTGCACTCACACTCTGCACTCAAACTCTGCACTCACACTCTACACTCACCCTGCTCTCACACTGCACTCACTCTCACTCTGCACTCACTCTGTACTCACTCTGCACTCACTCTGCAATTGCTCTGCATTTACTCTGCACTCACTCTGCACTCAATCTGCACTCACACTCACTCTGCACTCACTCTGCACTCACACCCACACTCACTCTGCACTCACACTGCAGTCACAATCACTCTGCACTCACTCTGCACTCACTCTGATCTCACTCCGCTCTCACACTGCAGTTACACTCACTCTGCACTCACTCTGCAGTCACACTCACTCTGCAGTCACTCTGCAGTCACTCTGCAGTCACACTCACTCTGCACTCTGCACTCACTCTGCACTCACTCTCACTCTGCACTCACACTTGCTCTGCACTCACACTCACTCTGCACTCACACTCACTCTGTACTCACACTCACTCTGCACTCACTCTACACTCACTCTGCACTCACTCTGCACTCACACCACACTCACTCTGCACTCTGCACTCACTCTGCACTCTCTCTGCTCTCACATTACCTCTGCACTCACTCTGCACTCTGTACTCACTCTGCACTCACACTCACTCTGCACTCACACCCACACTCACTCTGCACTCACTCTGCACTCACTCTCACTCTGCACTCACACTGCAGTCACACTCACTCTGCACCCACACTGCAGTCACATTCATTCTGCACTCACTCTGTACTCACTTTGCACTCACTCTGCACTCACTCTCACTCTGCACTCACTTTGCACTCACTCTCACTCTGCACTCACAAGGCAGTCACACTCATTCTGCACTCACACTGCAGTCACACCCACTCTGCACTCACTCTGCAGTCACACTCACTGTGCACTCACTGTGCACTCACTCTGCAGGCACACTCACTCTTCACTCACTCTGCATTCACTCTCACTCTGCAGTCACTCTCACTCTGCAGTCACTCTCACTCTGCAGTCACTCACGCTCTGCAGTCCCTCATACTCTGCACTCACACTCTGCCCTCGAACTCTGCACTCACACTCTACACTCACCCCGCTCTCACACTGCACTCACTCTCACTCTGCACTCACTCTGTACTCACTCTGCACTCACTCTGCAATTGCTCTGTGTAGGAAGGTGGCTACCTGACTATGGTTACCCCAGATTTTTTGCCCTGTGTTTAGCTGGTTTTCGACTTAGTTGGCCTGGTTCCCTGCTAATCAGGGCCCCAGGCTATCTGCTCTCTCTGTAAAATGGATTCCATGTACCCTAGGTGCATAACTAGATTGGCTTGGGTCACCTTATCAGCCCCTGTACAGAGCACTATAGGTGCCCAGGGCATAGGTGCATCCAAGGCCTACCAGGGGCTGCAGCATATCTTTTGCCACCCCTGGCTGGCTATCTAAATTGACACAACTGGCTGATCACTCAGCTGGGGCAAGTGGGTGTAATCACCCCTTGCTTAGATATAGTATACCTATATCTAAACCTATATCTGGACACATATATAGCCTGTAAGCCACTCCTATGGAAGGCCTCATCAATCCTGGAGGCAGAGTGCGTGGTTTTATGTGAGATGTTGCTCTGGCATGAGCTGAGCCTGTCTGTAGCTGTCGGGAACAACTCCCTAAGCTGATCCGGGATAATGCCAAACCATATACTATTAAGTGCATTATAATCCTCGCGGTTATATGTTAACTTTGGTTTGGCTTTATCAAAACATGTCGTGTAAGGTGTCATACGAATTGGAATACTACCCCCTCGCCAGTCCTGGCGACGGGGGTAGCATTCCACCCCTCTAGAGGGGAAGACATGTTACTTTACTGAAACGCGGTTGATTTAAAATGAGCCTCAGATCCACAAAATGGATGCCCCTGCCACAGACACGGGTCTGACCTCCTGCTGCTGACCGAAACCCGGCAGAGGAGGCCTGGACAAAGAGTTTCCTGTCACAGGGCGGTGTCAAACCACCCCAGACAGGAGATAGTGGATTGGAGTAGGGAGGTTTCAAAGAAACCAGACACTGCCTGGGGAGCACAAGGCTGCCCCTTGCAGGATCCGGCCAAACCGGTTCTGGGGCCTCCCAGCCCCTGTCCCAGCGCGGCCAGGATCAAAGGAGAGGGGTGTAACCACCCCCTTCCTGGGTCCCACCCATAGGAGGGGACCTAGCAGGATGTCCAACCCCCGAGATTCGAATAAGAGGGGGAGCAGTCCCAACGGACCTCAGATCATCCTGAAGAAACATAAGAAACGAATTCTGGACCCTTCGACTTTCTGCACGACGTTAGAAGACTGAAGAATCTCCCTTGTGGTCAAGGAGTGACCACCCTGTGCAAACAGGTACCAACCAGCCCTCGACCCTTGCTTTGTTGCAGTTCCCGCCGGAACTCGAGCGACCGAGATCGACGAGATTAAGCTTGCCTGCCTTCTACCTGCCCGATCCACAGTCCCTGCAGAGCTGAGACCCGTGGAGGCGACCGGAAGCGTGGGGCACGCCATCTTGAAAAGGCCACGAGACGCTGACCGTGCAGCCCACGAGTGACCCTCGAAGCTGTACACCGGGGTTTGAGAAGCCCCAGCCCCGAGCTCCACTTGCACCAAAGCTCACCCCTCCACACTCGACGAGTGCTGCGTGGGGCCCTTCTGCTTGTGTGGGCTCGACGCGTTGGCCCGGTCACTTGCCAGCTGGCTTGTGGCCCCTGTGCCGACGAAACTTGAAATACGACTCGCTTTTCTAGTTGCTCCAGATCTGCACCAGCTCCTGTGAAAAGGAGCACCCACTCTGACCCTCCTGGTTCGAGTGATAAGCAATCTCCCGGTTCCGCGTGGATTGCTTTTGCCAAGTGCTGTTTGCTGCAATCTTGAAGCCGACGGTGCTGACGGCGAGAGCCTACGTGGGACAGATCGTGACCTGCTCCTGGACGTCGCAGATGCCCCAGAGCCCACGTGACAGCGGAGAGAAGCCTATCGACAACCGCCTGATTGCGCCCGACATTGCCTGGTTCCGTCCTGGTTCCACCCTGGTCACTGCTGAGTGACCCAGACTCTGTCCCCTCTGCTTTCAGGTACTTTTCTACTTCGATCCACCCTTGGATCGCACCGGACACTTCTGCTTCACAGCGCCTGCAGCTGCAACAGCTCCAAGCACCAAGAACCTGCGTGACAGAACCCGACGCCACTTCGACCCTGTGCACCCACGGCCTGTGGGTGAGGTAACTTTGCAACGCCGGTGTCTTTACACTGGTACACACCTCTAGGGTCTGTGTCTAAAGTTTTGTGTTCCTAGGTTCAGCGGAAGTATCTTTTAATTCACTTTAATTGACTTTTACGCACCATTGACAGTGCATTGGTGCGCGCCGCACTTTCCGTGCTGCACCCGTCTCCTGTGGGCTACTCCCGACTTCTTCATTGCTTGTCCTGACTGCTCCCAGCGAATCTCTAGGCCCTAGGCCTAACCATTGTTCGATAAGTGTTACTTATACCACTTTTTTAATATATGGTCTGAGTGGCCACCCGCCCTCATCCATAAACGTGCAACTTTATATGTGTAACAGTGCTTTTGATTTAACGCTTGTGCCCCTTTCCTCATAAAGAGTACTGGGGAGTAATTTAGAAATAAATACATATATTTTTATAATATATACTTGTGTGGTGTCCTTTCATTTGATTACAGGATTGTATGTGGTAAAACAGCTCGCTTAACACGACCTCTTAAGTTAAGCCTTTAAGGCTGCTTAGTCCATGCTACCACTAGGATAGCTTGTCTACAAGGTTGACTTACAACCTGACATCTTTGGGGTTTGTTTGGACTGATACCCAGTGGTTCCAGAATTGGAAACACTACATATCAGGCCAACTTCTCACATTGGTGTGCAGCGGTGCGGATTTGAGCTTGCTGTTTGTTTTACCATTGCAATCTTTATCAAATTGAAAGATCACATCAAGTACCTCTAGGTACATATAAATCAAAAGCTTAGCATATTAAGTTCTACTGAACTTAGTAGTTGTAGATTAAAGGGATTAGCACACCCTGACTACAACTCACTAGCAAGGTACAGTAGGAAACCACTTAGTGTAGGTAAGTGCACCACTTACACCTCACTAGCAGTCATGTCTGATACAGGTAGAGCTTCAGGCTCTGCTCCTGTAATAGTTGATCCTATAGGGACAACATCCAGATATGACAACCTTAGCCACAAAGACCTGAGTGCCTTGTGCACAGCCAGGGGGCTAAAAAAGGGCAGAGGCCCTACCATTCCTTCCCTAGTAGCTCTCCTAGAAAAGGATGACCTAGATAAGGTGAGTCAGACTCCCTTAGAAACAGAGGAAGGGATAAACTCCCCTGAGAATGAGGATCTTCAAGATGATGTAGTGGAGGAGGAAGAAGAAGAAGAAGGCGCTGATTTAGATGAGCCTGAAGATCAGGATCAGGAGGGAAACCAGGTACAGGTTGCCAGGCTTAACCAGGCCAACTTGGACCTACATGGGAATGGAGAGGGCCAGCACCACTCCAGATCTCATAACCAAATTCTCCCAGGTAATAGGAGGGTGAGATCTCTATCAAGGGATTCTCATCTTTCTAGTGCCTCAAGAGAATCTCAAAGAGGAATGACTTCCTCCCAGAGAAAAGAGCATAGGGCCAGGATGAGGGCTGTCCAACTCCAAATAGAAAGGGAAGAGGTAGCCTTGGCTCAAGCTAAACTTGCTTTAGCAAGAGAAAGAAAATTGTGTGGCTTAGATGCCACTGGTGGCAGCAAAATTCCTAAAGACAGGTCCTATGATAGTAGAAACCTGACAAAGATTGTGCCCCCCTATCAGGAAGGGGATGACATCCACAAATGGATGACTGCTCTGGAGAGAGCCTGCATGGTACAGCAGGTTCCTGAGGAACAGTGGGCAGCAATCTTATGGTACTCCTTTTCAGAGAAAGGGAGAGATAGGCTCCTCACTGTCAGACATGAGGATGCCAGCAATTACAAAGTCCTGAAGAGTGTTCTAATAGATGGGTTTGGCTTAACCACTGAACAGTACAGGTTAAAGTTCAGAGACACCCAGAAGACACAGACTCAGGACTGGACTGATTTTGTTGATTGTGCAACTAAGGCTCTGGAGGGTTGGCTAAATGGCAGCAAAGTACATGACTTCACAGGATTGTATAATTTGATTATGAGGGAACAGATCCTAAGTAATTGTCAGAACCAGCTCTTACACCAGCACCTGGTGGACTCAGATTTGACCTCTCCCCAAGAATTGGGAAAGAGGGCAGATAAGTGGGTCAGAACCAGGATTAGGCCTAAGAATCAGGACAATAACCAGAAGAAGGAGTCTACCAAGCCTCAAGATAAGGGTGGGGATAAAAGTAAAGAAAACACTTCCCCAGGGCCCCAAAACTCCAAGAAGGGGGGTGGGTCCCAAGACACTTCATCAACTGAAAAAAAACCTTATTGTCATGCCTGTAAACAGGTTGGGCATTACAAAACAGACAGCTGTTGTCCCAAGAATGGCAATAAAGAAAACATACCTCCAAAGCCAGCTCCAACACCTCCTGTTACTGTCAGCAGTAATCCCCCAGGAAGTGGGAGCACACCCAGGAATCTGGGTGGGTTTACTTTTGGAGCCCACGGGGACCCTGGCCTATCCAGTTCCCCATCCCCAAATGATCTTGTCTATGAGACTGGCATGGGGTTTGCCAACTTCTCTGTTTGCCCAAATACCTTGAGCAAATATAAACAAGAACCCATCATCAATGGTTTGAAAGTTGAAGCTTTTAGAGACACAGGGGCTAGCATCACCATGGTGGCTGACTGTATAGTCCCCTCTAAGCAACTTTTACCAGGTGCCACATACCAGGTAACAAACATTGATGGTATCCAAACAAATCATCCCATGGCAGTAGTAAGTCTCAGCTGGGGAGGTGTCATTGGCCCAAAGAGAGTGGCAGTGTCACCAAACTTGCCTGTAGACTGTCTACTGGGTAATGATTTGGAAATCTCAGCCTGGGCTGAGGTTGAACAGAAAATCCATTCTAGAATGGTAAATTCCAATGGAAAGGTTAGTGGGGCTGTACTGGCTATAGCCCCAATTCAAGATGTCCTTCCTGAAACGGTTGGTAGGGCTGAGCAACTCTCTGCCCCATCTTTACCAGAAGCTCTTCCAAGACAGAATAGCAAAGCTGTTATGATAACAGCAGAAACCCAAACTGAGTCTCCTCCTGAAAAGGTTGGTGGGGCTGTGATGGCCACAGCCCAAACTCAAACAGATATGTGTGTTGTGAAGCCTGAAATGATGGATCACTCCACCCAAACTGAGAGCATGGAGGAGGAAGAGAAATCTCCCCCTCACCAGACAGTAGGACAGGATCAGCCTCCTCAGGGAACTGATCTTACCCCTGATGAAGGAACTGCCCCAGAGGTTGTTAGGCCTGGCCTGACAGAGCCTCTGATGGCAGTGGACCCTTCTCAGGTGGGATCCAGTCTGGAGCAGGTAACCTGCCCCTCTCTACCTTGCCTCAGTCAGCCCAGGGCTGCAGAGGACAAGAAGGACAGTGAGACCCAGAGGGCCCCCTGTCAAATAAAGCACCCCCATCAACAGATTAGGGGCACCAAAACTAGTAGGCCTAGTAAGGTGAAAACTTTAAAAACTCCTGAGGGAGCCCCCTTAAAAACAGTTAGGGACCTCCCACAGATGGATTCTGTTGGGCACAGCCAAACCTGGGACCCAAAGGGCCCAAACCTGAACTGTCCCTCCAGCAAGCCAAACAGAGGGACCCAGCCTCCAGCTTTAGGTAGCCAGAGGTTGACCCTGAGAGCTCAGTGCAACTCAGTTGAAGAAAGAAAGGCACACATGGTGGAAGATAATTGGAGGAAGTTGAGCCCAAAAATAGTGGAGCCTCACTTCAATACTCCATATCCAAACCAGCCTTTAACTTTGCATAAACACACCCAAGGTAGTGATTCCCTATGGTGGAGACCCTCTAATACCCCTAGGGTGAGGGACTGCTTAGTGGACCATGAGACAGGGGGTACCCATGCTAGTGCAGGTACTTCCTTATATGGCCACTCAGGCAATATAGGCTTACCTGGCCAAGGATAGCCTTATCTCCTTTCATTTGGGGGGGGGGTTATGTAGGAAGGTGGCTACCTGACTATGGTTACCCCAGATTTTTTGCCCTGTGTTTAGCTGGTTTTCGACTTAGTTGGCCTGGTTCCCTGCTAATCAGGGCCCCAGGCTATCTGCTCTCTCTGTAAAATGGATTCCATGTACCCTAGGTGCATAACTAGATTGGCTTGGGTCACCTTATCAGCCCCTGTACAGAGCACTATAGGTGCCCAGGGCATAGGTGCATCCAAGGCCTACCAGGGGCTGCAGCATATCTTTTGCCACCCCTGGCTGGCTATCTAAATTGACACAACTGGCTGATCACTCAGCTGGGGCAAGTGGGTGTAATCACCCCTTGCTTAGATATAGTATACCTATATCTAAACCTATATCTGGACACATATATAGCCTGTAAGCCACTCCTATGGAAGGCCTCATCAATCCTGGAGGCAGAGTGCGTGGTTTTATGTGAGATGTTGCTCTGGCATGAGCTGAGCCTGTCTGTAGCTGTCGGGAACAACTCCCTAAGCTGATCCGGGATAATGCCAAACCATATACTATTAAGTGCATTATAATCCTCGCGGTTATATGTTAACTTTGGTTTGGCTTTATCAAAACATGTCGTGTAAGGTGTCATACGAATTGGAATACTACCCCCTCGCCAGTCCTGGCGACGGGGGTAGCATTCCACCCCTCTAGAGGGGAAGACATGTTACTTTACTGAAACGCGGTTGATTTAAAATGAGCCTCAGATCCACAAAATGGATGCCCCTGCCACAGACACGGGTCTGACCTCCTGCTGCTGACCGAAACCCGGCAGAGGAGGCCTGGACAAAGAGTTTCCTGTCACAGGGCGGTGTCAAACCACCCCAGACAGGAGATAGTGGATTGGAGTAGGGAGGTTTCAAAGAAACCAGACACTGCCTGGGGAGCACAAGGCTGCCCCTTGCAGGATCCGGCCAAACCGGTTCTGGGGCCTCCCAGCCCCTGTCCCAGCGCGGCCAGGATCAAAGGAGAGGGGTGTAACCACCCCCTTCCTGGGTCCCACCCATAGGAGGGGACCTAGCAGGATGTCCAACCCCCGAGATTCGAATAAGAGGGGGAGCAGTCCCAACGGACCTCAGATCATCCTGAAGAAACATAAGAAACGAATTCTGGACCCTTCGACTTTCTGCACGACGTTAGAAGACTGAAGAATCTCCCTTGTGGTCAAGGAGTGACCACCCTGTGCAAACAGGTACCAACCAGCCCTCGACCCTTGCTTTGTTGCAGTTCCCGCCGGAACTCGAGCGACCGAGATCGACGAGATTAAGCTTGCCTGCCTTCTACCTGCCCGATCCACAGTCCCTGCAGAGCTGAGACCCGTGGAGGCGACCGGAAGCGTGGGGCACGCCATCTTGAAAAGGCCACGAGACGCTGACCGTGCAGCCCACGAGTGACCCTCGAAGCTGTACACCGGGGTTTGAGAAGCCCCAGCCCCGAGCTCCACTTGCACCAAAGCTCACCCCTCCACACTCGACGAGTGCTGCGTGGGGCCCTTCTGCTTGTGTGGGCTCGACGCGTTGGCCCGGTCACTTGCCAGCTGGCTTGTGGCCCCTGTGCCGACGAAACTTGAAATACGACTCGCTTTTCTGGTTGCTCCAGATCTGCACCAGCTCCTGTGAAAAGGAGCACCCACTCTGACCCTCCTGGTTCGAGTGATAAGCAATCTCCCGGTTCCGCGTGGATTGCTTTTGCCAAGTGCTGTTTGCTGCAATCTTGAAGCCGACGGTGCTGACGGCGAGAGCCTACGTGGGACAGATCGTGACCTGCTCCTGGACGTCGCAGATGCCCCAGAGCCCACGTGACAGTGGAGAGAAGCCTATCGACAACCGCCTGATTGCGCCCGACATTGCCTGGTTC
The DNA here is from genome assembly GCF_964263255.1 of Lissotriton vulgaris. NCBI lineage: Eukaryota > Metazoa > Chordata > Amphibia > Caudata > Salamandridae > Lissotriton > Lissotriton vulgaris. The sequence goes on along the minus strand of NC_141685.1, from coordinate 1,376,473,455 downwards.
CGTCCTGGTTCCACCCTGGTCACTGCTGAGTGACCCAGACTCTGTCCCCTCTGCTTTCAGGTACTTTTCTACTTCGATCCACCCTTGGATCGCACCGGACACTTCTGCTTCACAGCGCCTGCAGCTGCAACAGCTCCAAGCACCAAGAACCTGCGTGACAGAACCCGACGCCACTTCGACCCTGTGCACCCACGGCCTGTGGGTGAGGTAACTTTGCAACGCCGGTGTCTTTACACTGGTACACACCTCTAGGGTCTGTGTCTAAAGTTTTGTGTTCCTAGGTTCAGCGGAAGTATCTTTTAATTCACTTTAATTGACTTTTACGCACCATTGACAGTGCATTGGTGCGCGCCGCACTTTCCGTGCTGCACCCGTCTCCTGTGGGCTACTCCCGACTTCTTCATTGCTTGTCCTGACTGCTCCCAGCGAATCTCTAGGCCCTAAGCCTAACCATTGTTCGATAAGTGTTACTTATACCACTTTTTTAATATATGGTCTGAGTGGCCACCCGCCCTCATCCATAAACGTGCAACTTTATATGTGTAACAGTGCTTTTGATTTAACGCTTGTGCCCCTTTCCTCATAAAGAGTACTGGGGAGTAATTTAGAAATAAATACATATATTTTTATAATATATACTTGTGTGGTGTCCTTTCATTTGATTACAGGATTGTATGTGGTAAAACAGCTCGCTTAACACGACCTCTTAAGTTAAGCCTTTAAGGCTGCTTAGTCCATGCTACCACTAGGATAGCTTGTCTACAAGGTTGACTTACAACCTGACATCTTTGGGGTTTGTTTGGACTGATACCCAGTGGTTCCAGAATTGGAAACACTACATATCAGGCCAACTTCTCACACTCTGCATTTACTCTGCACTCAATCTGGACTCACACTCACTCTGCACTCACACTCACTCTGCACTCACTCTACACTCACTCTGCACTCACACCACACTCACTCTGCACTCTGCACTCACTCTGCACTCTCTCTGCACTCACATTACCTCTGCACTCATTCTGCACTCTGTACTCACTCTGCACTCACACTCACTCTGCACTCACTCTGCACTTACACTGTACTCACACTCACTCTGCACTCACTCTGCACTCACACCCATACTCACTCTGCACTCACTCTGCACTCACTCTCACTCTGCACTCACACTGCAGTCACACTCACTCTGCACCCACACTGCAGTCACACTCATTCTGCACTCACTCTGCACTCACTCGGCACTCACTCTCACTCTGCACTCACTCTGCACTCACTCTCACTCTGCACTCACACTGCAGTCACACGTACTCTGCACTCACACTGTAGTAACACTCACTCTGCTCTCACACTGCAGTCACACTCACTCTGCACTCACTCTGCAGTCACACTCACTCTGCACTCACTCTGCAGTCACACTCACTCTGCACTCACTCTCACTCTGCACTCACGCTCAATCTGCACTTACTCTGCACTCACACTCACTCTGTACTCACACTTACTCTGTACTCACACTCACTCTGCACTCACTCTACTCTCACTCTGCACTCACTCTGCACTCACACCAACACTCACTCTGCACTCTACACTCACTCTGCACTCACTCTGCACTCTCTCTGCACTTTCTCTGCACGCACAGTGCCTCTGCACTGATTCTACCCTCTTTGCACTCACTCTGCTCTCACACTCACTCTGCACTCACTCTGCACTTACTATGCACTCAAACTAGCTCTGAACTCACTCTGCACTCACACCCACACACACTCTGCACTCACTCTGCACTCACTCTGCACTCACCCTCACTCTGCACTCACTCTGCAGTCACTCTCTCTGCATTCACTCTGCACTCACTCTGCAGTCACTCTCACTCTGCACTCACTCTCACTCTGCACTTACACTGCAGTCACACTCACTCTGCACCCACACTGCAGTCACACTCACTCTGCACCCACACTGCAGTCACACTCATTCTGCACTCACTCTGCACTCACTCTCACTCTGCACTTGTTCTGCACTGTTGGACAGGCCACGTGAAGGGCCGCTCCCCCTCTGCCCGACCAGGCCCGAGCCCGGCCCCTCAAGTGTCACACACCACCACTTCACGTTTTCCGTCCCCTCCGGGACCCTTGCCTCTGAACATATCGACCTCGTGGGCCCGATCCACTACCGGCCCGCGCCCCCAGCCTGGGCGCCATCTTGGACCCTCTACCACGAGGCCGCGTGGCTCCCGATCGACCCCAACACTGGGCCTGGCCAGGCCTCAGACATCCCGGCACCACCATCCACCCAGGAGGTGAGCGGACTACTTGGCAGGTCAATGGGAGAAAGAGGTGTCGATGGCTCTCCCCCGCCAGGTACCGCTCGCCCACAACCTCCCCGGGCGCTGGCTCCACCCCCCTGCTGGGTGTCTGGACTCCTCCATCCCGGACCCCCCGACCTCCAAGTGCGAGGGCCCGGACATCAAAGGGCACCAGCCCTATAACTGGGGCAGCTCCAGAGCAGGAGGGCAGTTGTATCCTGGAGTCGAGAGACGCAGAGAAGAACTCATCCTTGACGGGCTATTGGCGCTGCCGTAGCTCGGCCTTGCGAACTATCGTCCTGCCTGCTGGCGCTGCCGCAACCTTCCTAAACCTTCATCGTCGTCGGGACCTGCTGGCGTGGCCGCGGACCGTTTGTAACCACCATCTTCATCGGGACCTGCTGGCTCCGCCGCGGACCGTCGCTTCCTTCATCCATCTCGGGACCTGCTGGCTCTGCCGCGGCCCGTCCATCTAGAACGCCGAGCTCGAGGATTGAGAGCTATTCCATCTATTGGTAACAAGACTGTCCCGCTACCCTTTTCCCAATCCAGAGACCAGAATCGAGGGGACCCCTGAGTCCAGACCTCCTTGTATCATTTCACCGTACTTAAAGAATTGCTTATAAAGTATCGTTAAACCTTAACCTGGTGTGGTGTCCGTCTGTGGGGGGGAAGTTACTTGTCTGTACGATCGCTGGAGACGGCTCTCCCCGGAGACCTCTCCCCGTATCCTCGGCCGACCCTCCCGGTCCGTCTAACATGCACTTACTCTCACTCTGCACTCACACTGCAGTCACACTCATTCTGCACTCACACTGCAGTCACACTCACTCTGCACTCACTCTGCACTCTCTCTGCACTCACTATGCAGTCACACTCACTCTGCACTCACTGTGCACTCACTCTGCAGTCACACTCACTCTTCACTCACTCTGCATTCACTCTCCCTCTGCAGTCACTCTCACTCTGCAGTCACTCACACTCTGCAGTCACACTCTGCACTCACACTCTGCACTCGAACTCTGCACTCACACTCTACACTCACTCTGCACTCACTCTGCACTCACTCTTACTCTGCACTCACTCTGTACTCACTCTGCACTCACTCTGCAATCACTCTGCATTTACTCTGCAATCCCTCTGCACTCACAATCACTCTGCACTCACTCTGCACTCACTCTCACTCTGCACTCACTCTGCACACACACTCACTCTGCACTCACACAGCAGTCACACTCACTCTGCACTCATTCTGCACTCACACCCACACTCACTCTGCACTCACTCTGCCCTCACTCTTACGCTGCACTCACACTGCACTCACACTGCAGTCACACTCACTCTGCACTCATTCTGCTCTCACTCTGCACTCACTGCTCTCACTCTGCTCTCACACTGCAGTTACACTCACTCTGCACTCAATCTGCAGGCACACTCACTCTGCAGTCACTCTGCAGTCACTCTGCAGTCACACTCACTCTGCACTCACTCTGCACTCACTCTCACTCTGCACTCACACTCGCTCTGCACTCACACTCACTCTGCACTCACACTCACTCTGCACTCACACTCACTCTGCACTCACTCTACACTCACTCTGCACTCCCTCTGCACTCACACCACACTCCCTCTGCACTCTGCACTCACTCTGCACTCTCTCCGCACTCACATTGCCTCTCTACTCACTCTGCACTCTCTGTACTCACTCTGCACTCACACTCACTCTGCACCCACACTGCAGTCACACTCATTCTGCACTCACTTTGCACTCACTTTGCACTCACTCTGCCCTCACTCTCACTCTCACTCTGCACTCACACTGCAGTCACATTCACTCTGTACTCACACTGCAGTCACACTCACTCTGCACTCACTCTGCACTTACTCTGCACTCACGCTCACTCTGCACTCACTTTGCACTCACACCCACACTCACACTGCACTCACTCTGCACTCACTCTCACTCGGCACTCACACTGCAGTCAAACTCACTATGCACCTACACTGTAGTCACACTCATTCTGCACTCACTCTGCACTCACTTTGCACTCACTCTGCACTCACTCTCACTCTGCACTCACTTTGCACTCACTCTCACTCTGCACTCACATGGCAGTCACATTCATTCTGTACTCACACTGCAGTCACACCCACTCAGCACTCACACTGCAGTCACACTCACTCTGCACTCACTCTGCTATCACACTCACTCTGCCCTCACACTCGATCTGCCCTCACACTCACTTTGTACTCACACTCAGTCTGCACTCACTCTGCAGTCACTCTCTCTGCATTCAATCTGCACTCACTCTGCACTCACAATCACTTTACACTCACTCTGCACTCACACTCACCCTGCACTCACTCTGCACTCACACTCACTCTGCACTTACTCTGCACTCACTCTGCACTCACACTCACTCTGCACTCACTCTGCACTCACATCAACACTCACTCTGCACTCACTCTGCACTCACTCTTACTCTGCACTCACACTGCAGTCACACTCACTCTGCACTCACACTGCAGTCACACTCACCCTGCACTCATTCTGCACTCACTCTGCACTCACTCTGCTCTCCCTCTGCTCTCACAATACAGTTACACTCACTCTGCACTCACTCTGCAGGCACACTCACTCTGCAGTCACTCTGCAGTCACACTCACTCTGCACTCAATCTTCACTCACTCTCACTCTGCACTCACACTCGCTCTGCACTCACACCCACACTGCAGTCACACTCATTCTGCACTCACTCTGCACTCACTTTGCACTCACTCTGCACTCACTCTCACTCTGCACTCACACTGCAGTCACGCTCAATCTGCACTCACACTGCAGTCACACTCACTCTGCAATTACTCTGCACTCACACTCACTCTGCACTCACTTTGCACTCACACCCACACTCACTCTGCACTCACTCTGCACTCACTCTCACTCTGCACTCACACTGCAGTCACACTCACTCTGCACCCACACTGCAGTCACATTCATTCTGCACTCACTCTGCACTCACTTTGCACTCACTCTGCACTCACTCTCACTCTGCACTCACTTTGCACTCACTCTCACTCTGCACTCACATGGCAGTCACACTCACTCTGCACTCACACTGCAGTCACACCCACTCTGCACTCACTCTGCAGTCACACTCACTGTGCACTCACTGTGCACTCACTCTGCAGGCACACTCACTCTTCACTCACTCTGCATTCACTCTCACTCTGCAGTCACTCTCACTCTGCAGTTACTCTCACTCTGCAGTCACTCACACTCTGCAGTCACTCACACTCTGCACTCACACTCTGCACTCACACTCTGCACTCAAACTCTGCACTCGAACTCTGCACTCACACTCTACACTCACCCTGCTCTCACACTGCACTCACTCTCACTCTGCACTCACTCTGTACTCACTCTACACTCACTCTGCAATTGCTCTGCATTTACTCTGCACTCACTCTGCACTCAATCTGCACTCACACTCACTCTGCACTCACTCTGCACTCACACCCACACTCACTCTGCACTCACTCTGCACTCACTCTCACTCTGCACTCACTGCAGTCACACTCACTCTGCACTCACTCTGCACTCACTCTGATCTCACTCTGCTCTCACACTGCAGTTACACTCACTCTGCACTCACTCTGCAGTCACACTCACTCTGCAGTCACTCTGCAGTCACACTCACTCTGCACTCTGCACTCACTCTGCACTCACTCTCACTCTGCACTCACACTCGCTCTGCACTCACACTCACTCTGCACTCACTCTGCACTCACACTCACTCTGCACTCACTCTACACTCACTCTGCACTCACTCTGCACTCACTCTGCACTCACACCACACTCACTCTGCACTCTGCACTCACTCTGCACTCTCTCTGCACTAACATTACCTCTGCACTCACTCTGCACTCTCTGTACTCACTCTGCACCCACACTCACTCTGCACTCACTCTGCGCTTACTCTGTACTCACACTCACTCTGCACTCACTCTGCACTCACACCCACACTCACTCTGCACTCACTCTCACTCTGCACTCACACTGCAGTCACACTCACTCTGCACCCACACTGCAGTCACACTCATTCTGCACTCCCTCTGCACTCACTTTGCACTCACTCTGCACTCACTCTCACTCTGCACTCACTCTGCACTCACTCTCACTCTGCACTCACACTGCAGTCACACTCACTCTGCACTCACACTGCAGTCACACTCACTCTGCACTCACTCTGCAGTCACACTCACTGTGCACTCACTATGCACTCACTCTGCAGTCACACTCACTCTTCACTCACTCGGCATTCACTATCACTCTACAGTCACACTCACTCTGCACTCACTCTGCACTCACTCTTACTCTGCACTCACTCTGTACTCACTCTGCACTCACTCTGCAATCACTCTGCATTTACTCTGCACTCATTCTGCACTCACTCTGCACTCACAATCACTCTGCACTCACTCTGCACTCACTCTCACTCTGCACTCACTCTGCACACACACTCACTCTGCACTCACACAGCAGTCACACTCACTCTGCACTCATTCTGCACTCACACCCACACTCACTCTGCACTCACTCTGCACCCACTCTTACTCTGCACTCACACTGCAGTCACACTCACTCTGCACTCACACTGCAGTCACACTCACTCTGCACTCATTCTGCTCTCACTCTGCACTCACTGCTCTCACTCTGCTCTCACACTGCAGTTACACTCACTCTAGACTCAATCTGCTGGCACATTCACTCTGCAGTCACTCTGCAGTCACTCTGCAGTCACACTCACTCTGCACTCACTCTGCACTCACTCTCACTCTGCACTCACACTCGCTCTGCACTCACACTCACTCTGCACTCACACTCACTCTGCACTCACACTCACTCTGCACTCACTCTACACTCACTCTGCACTCCCTCTGCACTCACACCACACTCCCTCTGCACTCTGCACTCACTCTGCACTCTCTCCGCACTCACATTGCCTCTCTACTTACTCTGCACTCTCTGTACTCACTCTGCACTCACACTCACTCTGCACCCACACTGCAGTCACACTCATTCTGCACTCTCTCCGCACTCACATTGCCTCTCTACTCACTCTGCACTCTCTGTACTCACTCTGCACTCACACTCACTCTGCACCCACACTGCAGTCACACTCATTCTGCACTCACTTTGCACTCACTTTGCACTTACTCTGCACTCACTCTCACTCTGCACTCACACTGCAGTCACACTCACTCTGCACTCACACTGCAGTCACACTCACTCTACACTCACTCTGCACTTACTCTGCACTCACGCTCACTCTGCACTCACTTTGCACTCACACCCACACTCACTCTGCACTCACTCTGCACTCACGCTCACTCAGCACTCACACTGCAGTCAAACTCACTATGCACCTACACTGTAGTCACACTCATTCTGCCCTCACTCTGCACTCACTTTGCACTCACTCTGCACTCACTCTCACTCTGCACTCACTTTGCACTCACTCTCACTCTGCACTCACATGGCAGTCACATTCATTCTGCACTCACACTGCAGTCACACCCACTCAGCACTCACACTGCAGTCACACTCACTCTGCTATCACACTCACTCTGCCCTCACACTCACTCTGCCCTCACACTCACTTTGTACTCACACTCAGTCTGCACTCACTCTGCAGTCACTCTCTCTGCATTCAATCTGCACTCACTCTGCACTCACAATCACTCTACACTCACTCTGCACTCACACTCACCCTGCACTCACTCTGCACTCACACTCACTCTGCACTTACTCTGCACTCACTCTGCACTCACTCTGCACTCACATCCACACTCACTCTGCACTCACTCTGCACTCACTCTTACTCTGTACTCACACTGCAGTCACACTCACTCTGCACTCACACTGCAGTCACACTCACCCTGCGCTCATTCTGCACTCACTCTGCACTCACTCTGCTCTCCCTCTGCTCTCACACTACAGTTACACTCACTCTGCACTCACTCTGCAGGCACACTCACTCTGCAGTCACTCTGCAGTCACACTCACTCTGCACTCACTCTTCACTCACTCTCACTCTGCACTCACACTCGCTCTGCACTCACACCCACACTGCAGTCACACTCATTCTGCACTCACTCTGCACTCACTTTGCACTCACTCTGCACTCACTCTCACTCTGCACTCACACTGCAGTCACACTCAATCTGCACTCACACTGCAGTCACACTCACTCTGCACTTACTCTGCACTCACTTTGCACTCATACCCACACTCACTCTGCACTCACTCTGCACTCACTCTCACTCTGCACTCACACTGCAGTCACACTCACTCTGCACCCACACCGCAGTCACATTCATTCTCCACTCACTCTGTACTCACTCTGCACCCTCACTCACTCTGCACTCACTCTGCACTTACTCTGTACTCACACTCACTCTGCACTCACACGGCAGTCACACTCACTCTGCACTCACACTGCAGTCACACCCACTCTTCACTCACTCTGCTATCACACTCACTCTGCCCTCACACTCACTCTGCCCTCACACTCACTTTGCACTCACACTCAGTCTGCACTCACTCTGCAGTCACTCTCTCTGCATTCAATCTGCACTCACTCTGCACTCACAATCACTCTGCACTCACACTGCACTCACAATCACTCTGCACTCACACTCACCCTGCACTCACTCTGCACTCTGCACTCACTCTGCACTCACTCTGCACTTACTCTGCACTCACAATCACTCTACACTCACTCTGCACTCACACTCACCCTGCACTCACTCTGCACTCACATCCACACTCACTCTGCACTCACTCTGCACTCACTCTTACTCTGCACTCACACTGCAGTCACACTCACTCTGCACTCACACTGCAGTCACACTCACCCTGCACTCATTCTGCACTCACTCTGCACTCACTCTGCACTCACACTCACTCTGCACTCACATCCACACTCACTCTGCACTCACTCTTACTCTGCACTCACACTGCAGTCACACTCACTCTGCACTCACACTGCAGTCACACTCACCCTGCACTCATCCTGCACTCACTCTGCACTCACTCTGCTCTCCCTCTGCTCTCACACTACAGTTACACTCACTCTGCACTCACTCTGCAGGCACACTCACTCTGCAGTCACTCTGCAGTCACACTCACTCTGCACTCACTCTTCACTCACTCTCATTCTGCACTCACACTCGCTCTGCACTCACACCCACACTGCAGTCACACTCATTCTGCACTCACTCTGCACTCACTTTGCACTCACTCTGCACTCACTCTCACTCTGCACTCACACTGCAGTCACACTCAATCTGCACTCACACTGCAGTCACACTCACTCTGCACTTACTCTGCACTCACTTTGCACTCACACCCACACTTACTCTGCACTCACTCTGCACTCACTCTCACTCTGCACTCACACTGCAGTCACACTCACTCTGCACCCACACTGCAGTCACATTCATTCTGCACTCACTCTGCACTCACTTTGAACTCACTCTGCACTCACTCTCACTCTGCACTCACTCTCACTCTGCACTCACATGACAGTCACACTCACTCTGCACTCACACTGCAGTCACACCCACTCTGCACTCACTCTGCAGTCACACTCACTGTGCACTCACTGTGCACCCACTCTGCAGGCACACTCACTCTTCACTAACTCTGCATTCACTCACATTCTGCAGTCACTCTCACTCTGCAGTTACTCTAACTCTGCAGTCACTCACACTCTGCAGTCACTCACACTCTGCACTCACACTCTGCACTCACACTCTGCACTCGAACTCTGCACTCACACTCTACACTCACCCTGCTCTCACACTGCACTCACTCTCACTCTGCACTCACTCTGTACTCACTCTGCACTCACTCTGCAATTGCTCTGCATTTACTCTGCACTCACTCTGCACTCAATCTGCACTCACACTCACTCTGCACTCACTCTACACTCACACCCACACTCACTCTGCACTCACTCTGCACTCACTCTCACTCTGCACTCACACTGCAGTCACACTCACTCTGCACTCACTCTGCACTCACTCTGATCTCACTCTGCTCTCACACTGCAGTTACACTCACTCTGCACTCACTCTGCAGTCACACTCACTCTGCAGTCACTCTGCAGTCACACTCACGCTGCACTCTGCACTCACTCTGGACTCACTCTCACTCTGCACTCACACTCGCTCTGCACTCACACTCACTCTGCACTCACACTCACTCTGCACTCACACTCACTCTGCACTCACTCTACACTCACTCTGCACTCACACCACACTCACTCTGCACTCTCTCTGCACTCACATTACCTCTGCACTCACTCTGCACTCTCTGTACTCACTCTGCACCCACACTCACTCTGCACTCACTCTGCACTTACTCTGTACTCACACTCACTCTGCACTCACTCTGCACTCACACCCACACTCACTCTGCACTCATTCTCACTCTGCACTCACACTGCAGTCACACTCACTCTGCACCCACACTGCAGTCACACTCATTCTGCACTCCCTCTGCACTCACTTTGCACTCACTCTGCACTCACTCTCACTCTGCACTCACTCTGTACTCACTCTCACTCTGCACTCACACTGCAGTCACACTCACTCTGCACTCACACTGCAGTCACACTCACTCTGCACTCACTCTGCAGTCACACTCACTGTGCACTCACTATGCACTCACTCTGCAGTCACACTCACTCTTCACTCACTCTGCATTCACTGTCACTCTACAGTCACTCTCACTCTGCAGTCACTCTCACTCTGCAGTCACTCACACTCTGCAGTCACTCACACTCTGCACTCACACTCTTCACTCACACTCTGCACTCGAACTCTGCACTCACACTCTACACTCACTCTGCACTCACACTGCACTCACTCTCACTCTGCACTCACTCTGTACTCACTCTGCACTCACTCTGCAATCACTCTGCATGTACTCTGCACTCACTCTGTACTCAATCTGCACTCTCACTCACTCTGCACTCACTCTGCACTCACACTCACTTTGCACTCATTCTGCACTCACACTCACTCTGCACTCACTCTGCACTCACACTGCAGTCAAACTCACTCTGCACTCACTCTGCACTCACACTCACACTGCACTAACTCTGCACTCACACTCACTCTGCAGTCACACCCACTCTGCACTCAATCTGCAATAACTCTGCACTCACTCTACACTCACTCTGCACTCACACCACACTCACTCTGCACTCTGCACTCACTCTGCACTCTCTCTGCACGCACATTGCCTCTCTACTCACTCTGCACTCTCTGTACTCACTCTGCACTCGCACTCACTCTGCACCCACACTGCAGTCACACTCATTCTGCACTCACTCTGCACTTACTTTGCACTCACTCAGCACTCACTCTATTTGTGCACTCACTCTGCAGTCACTCTCTCTGCATTCAATCTGCACTCACTCTGCACTCACAATCACTCTGCACTCACTCTGCACTCACACTCACCCTGCACTCACTCTGCACTCACACTCACTCTGCACTTACTCTGCACTCACTCTGCACTCACACTCACTCTGCACTCACACTCACTCTGCACTCACTCTGCACTCACTCCCACACTCACTTTGCACTCACTCTGCACTCAATCTTACTCTGCACTCACACTGCAGTCACACTCACTCTGCACTCACACTGCAGTCAAACTCACTCTGCACTCATTCTGCACTCACTCTGCACTCACTCTGCTCTCACACTGCAGTTACACTCACTCTGCACTCACCCTGCAGGCACACTCACTCTGCAGTCACTCTGCAGTCACTCTGCAGTCACACTCACTCTGCATTCACTCTGCACTCACTCTCACTCTGCACTCACACTCCTGCTGCACTCACACTCACTCTGCACTCACACTCACCCTGCACTCTCTCTGCACTCACATTGCCTCTCTACTCACTCTGCACTCTATGTACTCACTCTGCACTCACACTCACTCTGCACCCACACTGCAGTCACACTCATTCTGCACTCACTCTGCACTCACTTTGCACTCACTCTGCACTCACTCTCACTCTGCACTCACACTGCAGTCACACTCACTCTGCACTCACACTGCAGTCACACTCACTCTGCACTCACTCTGCACTTACTCTGCACTCACTCTCACTCTGCACTCACACTGCACTCAAACTCACTCTGCACCCACACTGCAGTCACACTCTTTCTTCACTCACTCTGCACTCACTTTGCACTCACTCTGCACTCCCTTTGCACTCACTCTCACTCTGCACTCACACGGCAGTCACACTCACTCTGCACTCACACTGCAGTCACACCCACTCTGCACTCACTCTGCTATCACACTCACTCTGCCCTCACACTCACTCTGCCCTCACACTCACTTTGTACTCCCACTCAGTCTGCACTCACTCTGCAGTCACTCTCTCTGCATTCAATCTGCACTCACTCTGCACTCACAATCACTCTGCACTCACACTGCACTCACAATCACTCTGCACTCACACTGCACTCACACTCACCCTGCACTCACTCTGCACTCACTCTGCACTTACTCTGCACTCACACTCACTCTGCACTCACTCTGCACTCACACCCACACTCACTCTGCACTCACTCTGCACTTACTCTTTCTCTGCATTCACACTGCAGTCACACTCACTCTGCACTCGCACTGCAGTCACACTCACTCTGCACTCATTCTGCACTCACTCTGCACTCACTCTGCTCTCACTCTGCTCTCACACTGCAGTTACACAAACTCTGCACTCACTCTGCAGGCACACTCACTCTGCAGTCACACTGCAGTCACTCTGCAGTCACACTCACTCTGCACTCACTCTTCACTCACTCTCACTCTGCACTCACACTCGCTCTGCACTCACACTAACTCTACACTCACACTCACTCTGCACTCACACTCACTCTGCACTCACTCTACACTCACTCTGCACTCATGCTCATTCTGCACTCACTCTACACTCACTCTGCACTCACTCTGCACTCACACCTCACTCACTCTGCACTCTGCACTCACCCTGCACTCTCTCTGCACTCACATTGCCTCTCTACTCACTCTGCACTCTATGTACTCACTCTGCACTCACACTCACTCTGCACCCACACTGCAGTCACACTCATTCTGCACTCACTGTGCACTCACTTTGCTCTCACTCTGCACTCACTCTCACTCTGCACTTACTCTGCACTCACTCTCACTCTGCACTCACACTGCACTCAAACTCACTCTGTACCCACACTGCACTCAAACTCACTCTGCACTCACTCTGCACTCACTTTGCACTCACTCTGCACTCACTCTCACTCTGCACTCCCTTTGCACTCACTCTCACTCTGCACTCACACAGCAGTCACACTCACTCTGCACTCACACTGCAGTCACACCCACTCTTCACTCACTCTGCTATCACACTCACTCTGCCCTCACACTCACTCTGCCCTCACACTCACTTTGTACTCACACTCAGTCTGCACTCACTCGGCAGTCACTCTCTCTGCATTCAATCTGCACTCACTCTGCACTCACAATCACTCTGCACTCACACTGCACTCACAATCACTCTGCACTCACACTGCACTCACACTCACCCTGCACTCACTCTGCACTCTGCACTCACTCTGCACTTACTCTGCACTCACACTCACTCTGCACTCACTCTGCACTCACACCCACACTCACTCTGCACTCACTCTGCACTCACTCTTTCTCTGCACTCACACTGCAGTCACACTCACTCTGCACTCACACTGCAGTCACACTCACTCTGCACTCATTCTGCACTCACTCTTCACTCACTCTGCTCTCACTCTGCTCTCACACTGCAGTTACACAAACTATGCACTCACTCTGCAGTCACTCTGCAGTCACACTCACTCTGCACTCACTCTACACTCACTCTGCACTCACTCTACACTCACTCTGCACTCACTCTGCACTCACACCACACTCACTCTGCACTCTGCACTCACTCTGCACTCTCTCTGCACTCACATTGCCTCTGCACTCACACCACACTCCCTCTGCACTCTGCACTCACTCTGCACTCTCTCCGCACTCACATTGCCTCTCTACTCACTCTGCACTCTCTGTACTCACTCTGCACTCACACTCACTCTGCACCCACACTGCAGTCACACTCATTCTGCACTCTCTCCGCACTCACATTGCCTCTCTACTCACTCTGCACTCTCTGTACTCACTCTGCACTCACACTCACTCTGCACCCACACTGCAGTCACACTCATTCTGCACTCACTTTGCACTCACTTTGCACTTACTCTGCACTCACTCTCACTCTGCACTCACACTGCAGTCACACTCACTCTGCACTAACACTGCAGTCACACTCACTCTGCACTCACTCTGCACTCACTCTCACTCTGCACTCACTCTGCACACACACTCACTCTGCACTCACACAGCAGTCACACTCACTCTGCACTCATTCTGCACTCACACCCACACTCACTCTGCACTCACTCTGCACTCACTCTTACTCTGCACTCACACTGCAGTCACACTCCCTCTGCACTCACACTGCAGTCACACTCACTCTGCACTCATTCTGCTCTCACTCTGCACTCACTGCTCTCACTCTGCTCCCACACTGCAGTTACACTCACTCTGCACTCAATCAGCAGGCACACTCACTCTGCAGTCACTCTGCAGTCACACTCACTCTGCACTCACTCTGCACTCACTCTCACTCTGCACTCACACTCGCTCTGCACTCACACTCTGTTGGACAGGCCACATGAAGGGCCCGCTCCCCCTCTGCCCGACCAGGTCCGAACCCGGTCCCTCAAGTGTTACACACCACCTCTCCACGTTTTCCGTCCCCTCCGGGACCCCTGCCTCTGAACATCTCGACCTCTTGGGCCCGATCCCCTACTGGCCCGCGCACCCGACCTGGGCGCCATCTTGGACACTGCGCCACGAGGCCGCGTGGCCTCCGATCGACCCTAACCCTGGGCCTGGCCAGGCCTCAGACATCCCGGCACCACCATCCACCCAGGAGGTGAGCGGACTACTTGGCAGGTCAATGGGAGAAAGAGGTGTCGATGGCTCTCCCCCGCCAGGTACCGTTCGCCCCCAGCCTCCCCGGGTGCTGGCTCCACCCCCCTGCTGGGTGTCTGGACTCCCTCATCCTGGACCCCCCGACCTCCAAGTGCGAGGGTCCGGACATCAAAGGGCACCAGCCCTATAACTGAGGCAGCTCCAGAGCAGGAAGGCAGTTGTATCCTGGAGTCGAGAGACGCAGAGAAGAACTCATCCTTGACGGACTACTGGCGCTGCCGTAGCCCTACCTTGTGAACTATCGTCCTGCCTGTTGGCGCTGCCGCAACCTTCGTAAACCTTCATCGTCGTCGGGACCTGCTGGCGTGGCCGCGGACCGTTTGTACCACCATCTTCATCGGGACCTGCTGGCTCCGCCGCGAACCGTCGCTACCTTCAACCACCTCGGGACCTGCTGGCTCCGCCGCGGCCCGATCATCTAGAACGCCGAGCTCGAGGATTGAGAGCTATCCATCCACCCAATTGGTAACAAGACTGTCCCGCTACCCCTTTTCCCAACCAGAAACCCGAACCGAGGGGACCCCTGAGTCAAGACCTCCTTGTATCATTTGACCGTACTCGAAGAATTGCTGATAAAGTATCGTTTAACCTTATCCTTGTGTGGTGTCCGTCTGTGGGGGGGAAGTTACTTGTCTGTACGATCGCTGGAGACGGCTCTCCCTGGAGACCTCTCCCCTTATACTCGGCCGACCCTCCCGGTCCGTCTAACATTGGTGGCCAGCGGCGCGATCCGAATCACCGCATAATCGTACAGAGAGTAGCTCACCCCACGACGAAATCACGATGACAACCAAAGAAAGCGGATCCACCGAGAAATTTCAGATGGAGAAATTGGAAGAATACAGCCATCGTGAATTAAAACAATTCTGCATCGAACTAGGTATCGCTACCACCGGTCTAAGTACCAAAGACGATTTCAAGCATGCCCTGGAGTCCTGGGCAGAAACCGGGGCCGTCAGACCCCCGGACCAAAATATCGCAGCAGTAGAAAAAGACACCGCGGCTCCCGAGGAGCGAAGAACGGGCCTCTCGCAAGACGAGATCCAGGAACGAGAAAGAACAAGACTACATGAACTAGAAATGGCCCGGCTCAAAATGGATGGTGAACTCAAGTTGGCCGAACAGAAACTGAACTTAGAACATCTGAGGCTCCGAGAAGAAAGAGAGGAAAAACAGAGACAAAGAGAGCTCGAGGAAAAAAGACTGGCATATGAACATGAGCGCAAATTAGCTGAGATAGACTTACGCAAGCAAAACAAGGAATCAGGGGCGACCGAGCAACCCCGCACCCCGGGAGCAACAGATAAGAAGGTACACATCCCCAAGGATGTCGTCCGAGAATACGTCCGAGAGGACGACATCCAACAATGGTTCAAAGCCTACGAAATAGCTATGACCTCCCACCGGATCGATCAAAGCGACTGGGGAGCCGGTCTATGGGGGAGATTCCTCAATGAGGGCCGCGATGCCCTGCTACAGCTCCCGGACCATCTGATGACCTCCTATGACCACATGAAAGCGGCCCTCCTCACCCGCTATGGGCTCACACCCGAGATGTACCGCCAGAGGTTCAGAGACTGCACCCGCATCCCGGGTACAACTTGGGTGGAGTACGTGAACTATTTCAGCAGAGCCTTCGAGGGTTGGATCAAAGGAAGCAATGTCACAACTTACGAACAGCTCTTCAACCTCATGGTGTGGGAGCATCTGTCAAACAATTGCTTCATCGAGCTCCGGCAGCACCTCCTCGACAGCAAATTGACTGATCCACGGCAGCTCGCAGCCGAAGCTGACCGGTGGGAAATCACCAGAGTGGGCCGAAATGGGTCCTATGAACAGAACCGAAACCACCACGGTCAGCACCGTCCCCGAGGAGGAGGAGGAGGGGGCCAAGGACGAGGAAGAGACAGCGCTCCGGCCGCCCCCGCTGCCAGCACCACCCCCCCGGCCAACCGGGGCAGCACCTCAGCACGACCAGGATATAGGGCCAATGTCACGTGTCACCGATGCCAGCGAGTCGGCCACTACGCAAACGACCCAAATTGCCCACAGAACCAGAGCCCGAGACCCCGCCAGGTGGCTGCTGCTGCCCTGGGGGAAGAACAGTTCTCCGAGGAACAAGAAGAATATGAGCAAGAACATCAAGAATGGGAGCCAGCCGCCATGGCTCTAGCCTGCTTAGGGGGGAAAGACATGGTCCCGCGGGTCCCCCTACCCGCTAACACCCGGAAGTACAGTCAATGGGTGAGCATCAATGGACGCCGGGCGGAAGCCCTCCGTGACACCGGGGCCAGTGTAACAGCCGTCCGCTGTCACCTGGTGACCCCAGAACAGTTCCTACCAAATATTCTCTGCCCTGTCCGTTCAGCCGATAACTCGGAGAGTCTGTGTCGGATGGCCTGCGTCCCTTTCGAATGGGGAGGAGTCTCCGGCATGTTGAAGGTGACGGTCCGAGATGATGCTCCCGTAGACTGCCTCCTGGGGAATGACCTTGAGAGCTCTCCGTGGGCAGCCGTAGAACGCAGAGAACACCTGGGGATGTTAGGCATCCCGGACTGGGCGTGCGTCACCACCCGGTCCATGGCCGCCCGGGCCAATCCCCAACCCGAGGAACCTGAATGGCCGGCGCCTCCTCCCGCGGTCGCTCCAGTAGAAGACGCCGACCGTGCCGTCCCCCCAGAACCAGCTCAACCCCCGGACCTCTCTGGCCTCGACCAGTGGCATCAAGAGGGGGGGCCCACCCAGGAGCAGTTTCGCCAAGAGCAGAAGACCTGTCCCTCCCTCGAGGGACTCCGCCAACAAGCCCTCGCCCAGAGCGCAGGGGATACCTCTGGAACACATTGGGTCTATTGGGACAATGAACTGCTATACAGTGAACAAAGGATCGCGGAGTTGGGGGCCAGTCGAGTGCTAGTGGTGCCCCTCCGTTTTAGAGACTTCTTGCTAAATCTGGCCCACGATGTCCCCCTGGCTGGGCACCTGGGTCAGGATAAAACTTACAGCCGCCTAGTGACCCACTTCTTCTGGCCTAAAATGAGGAATGATGTACTCCAGCATTGCCGATCTTGCCCCACGTGCCAAGCCAGTGGGAAGAGCGGCCGCAAGCTAAAAGCCCCCCTGCAACCATTTCCAGTGGTCACCACCCCGTTCGAGAGGGTCGGGATAGACATTGTGGGGCCCCTGGACCCCCGTACAGCACAAGCACATCGGTTCATCCTGGTACTGGTGGACCACGCCACCCGCTACCCCGAGGCTGTTCCCCTGCGAACTGTGACAGCCCCGGTAGTCGGCCGGGCCCTGATGGGGATCTTCTCCCGTGTGGGCTTCCCCCGAGAAGTCGTCAGCGACAGAGGCACGAACTTTATTTCAAAATATATGAAGTCCCTCTGGCAACAGTGTGGGGTCACCTACCGATTCACGACCCCCTATCACCCTTAAGGAAACGGACTCGTTGAGCGGTTCAACCGCACGCTCAAAGGGATGATAGGGGGGTTGGAAGAGCCCCTCCGTCGCCAGTGGGATGTGTTACTGCCGTGCCTCCTCTTCGCATATCGAGAAGTCCCCCAGAAGTCCCTCGGCTTCAGCCCGTTTGAACTGTTGTATGGACACCCCGTACGGGGGCCGCTCAGCCTAGTCAAGGAAGGCTGGGAAATGCCCCCTCTAAAGAACCCTCCAGATGTCTTCAAATACCTCCTAACCCTCCGCAACCAGACCCGACGATTCAGGGAGATAGCGAAAGCAAACTTGGAGGCCAGTCAAGAGGACATAAAAAAGTGGTATGACCAAAATGCCTCCTCCATCGAATTTGAACCCGGCCAACAAGTATGGGTAATGTCCCCCACCGAACCATGCGCCCTGCAAGACAAGTGGACGGGGCCCTTCAAAGTAGTCGAGCGCAAGGGCCCTGTCACCTATCTCATCGACATGGAATCTTCACGGAACCCCCTCCGGGTCCTCCACGCTAATAGACTGAAACCCCATTTCGTGCGTTCAGAACTCAGCCTCCTGATGGCCACAGACAATGGAGCCGAAGAAGACTCCGAACCCCTCCCTGACCTCCTACGGACTCGGGAGAAAGACGGCTCCGTGGACGGGGTCCGACTCTCGGAGGCCCTCACCCTGGAACAACGCCAAGAATGTCGAGACCTTCTGCTGCAGTTCGCCAGCCTGTTCTCCCTCACCCCGGGTGTCACCTCCTGGTGTGTGCACGACGTGGACACGGGGGACAGCCCCCCTATCCGCCACCGGGCCTACCGCGTACCAGATCGGGTACGGGCCTGCATCCAAGAAGAAGTAACCAAGATGCTCACGCTCGGGGCCATTGAGCCCTCAGACAGCCCCTGGGCCAGCCCAGTAGTACTGGTCCCCAAAGCAGCCACCCCGGCACCACACCGGAACTCCGGTTCTGCGTCGACTACCGGGGCTTGAATGCGGTCACCAGAACAGACGCACATCCCATCCCCCGGGCAGATGAACTAATCGACCGCATGGGAGCTGCCCGCTACCTCAGCATTTTCGACCTGACGGCGGGCTACTGGCAGATCGGCCTCACACCCCGGGCCCAAGAACGATCTGCGTTTTCCACTCCTGACGGCCATTATCATTTCAAGGTCATGCCCTTCGGCATGAAGAACGCCCCAGCAACGTTTCAGCGACTCGTTAATCAGGTCTTGGCCGGACTCGAAGGATTCAGTGCCGCCTACCTAGACGACATCGCTGTATACAGCCACCACTGGTCGGACCACCTCCGCCACCTCCGAGAGGTGCTACAGGCCCTTCAGCGAGCTGGCCTCACGATCAAGGCCAGCAAATGCCAGATTGGTCAGGGGTCCGTGACCTACCTCGGACACCAGGTGGGAAGCGGCCTGGTGGCCCCTCTGCAGCTCAAGATCGCCGCCATCCAGTCCTGGCAGCCCCCCATCACCCAGACCGAGGTACGCGCCTTTCTGGGACTCACGGGCTATTACCGACGGTTCGTGAAGGACTATGGTAGCATAGTGGGGCCCCTCACAGAACTCACATCCAAAAATCAACCAAAGAAGGTCAACTGGACCCCAGATTGTCAAACAGCCTTCGAACAACTAAAGGCCGCCATGTGCTCCGCCCCTGTGCTCCAGGCCCCCGACTACAGCCGGGAATTCGTTGTCCAGACGGATGCCTCCGACCACGGCATTGGGGCGGTCCT
This sequence comes from Lissotriton vulgaris, assembly GCF_964263255.1. NCBI lineage: Eukaryota > Metazoa > Chordata > Amphibia > Caudata > Salamandridae > Lissotriton > Lissotriton vulgaris. Next base: position 1,376,452,836 of record NC_141685.1, on the reverse strand, counting down.
GTCTCAATTGAACCCCGAAGGCCTTGATCAGCCAGTGGCCTTCATCAGCAGGCGACTCCTGCCTCGAGAGCAACGCTGGAGCACCATCGAGAGGGAGGCCTTCGCCGTGGTATGGGCCCTCAAAAAGCTCCGGCCCTATCTCTTTGGCACACACTTTCGGGTACAGACCGATCATCGACCCCTGCAGTGGCTGATGCAGATGCGGGGGGAGAACCCAAAACTACTACGTTGGTCCATCTCCCTACAGGGGATGGACTTCACTGTGGAACATCGACCTGGACAAGACCACGCCAACGCGGATGGCCTGTCACGCTTTTTCCGCCTCGACGAGGAGAGTCCCCAAGAGGATGGGTGACTCTCCCCGCCTTCAGCTGGGGGGGACGCATGTTGGACAGGCCACATGAAGGGCCCGCTCCCCCTCTGCCCGACCAGGTCCGAACCCGGTCCCTCAAGTGTTACAAACCACCTCTCCACGTTTTCCGTCCCCTCCGGGACCCCTGCCTCTGAACATCTCGACCTCTTGGGCCCGATCCCCTACTGGCCCGCGCACCCGACCTGGGCGCCATCTTGGACACTGCGCCACGAGGCCGCGTGGCCTCCGATCGACCCTAACCCTGGGCCTGGCCAGGCCTCAGACATCCCGGCACCACCATCCACCCAGGAGGTGAGCGGACTACTTGGCAGGTCAATGGGAGAAAGAGGTGTCGATGGCTCTCCCCCGCCAGGTACCGTTCGCCCCCAGCCTCCCCGGGCGCTGGCTCCACCCCCCTGCTGGGTGTCTGGACTCCCTCATCCTGGACCCCCCGACCTCCAAGTGCGAGGGTCCGGACATCAAAGGGCACCAGCCCTATAACTGAGGCAGCTCCAGAGCAGGAAGGCAGTTGTATCCTGGAGTCGAGAGACGCAGAGAAGAACTCATCCTTGACGGACTACTGGCGCTGCCGTAGCCCTACCTTGTGAACTATCGTCCTGCCTGTTGGCGCTGCCGCAACCTTCGTAAACCTTCATCGTCGTCGGGACCTGCTGGCGTGGCCGCGGACCGTTTGTACCACCATCTTCATCGGGACCTGCTGGCTCCGCCGCGGACCGTCGCTACCTTCAACCACCTCGGGACCTGCTGGCTCCGCCGCGGCCCGATCATCTAGAACGCCGAGCTCGAGGATTGAGAGCTATCCATCCACCCAATTGGTAACAAGACTGTCCCGCTACCCCTTTTCCCAACCAGAAACCCGAACCGAGGGGACCCCTGAGTCCAGACCTCCTTGTATCATTTGACCGTACTCGAAGAATTGCTGATAAAGTATCGTTTAACCTTATCCTTGTGTGGTGTCCGTCTGTGGGGGGGAAGTTACTTGTCTGTACGATCGCTGGAGACGGCTCTCCCTGGAGACCTCTCCCCTTATACTCGGCCGACCCTCCCGGTCCGTCTAACACACTCACTCTGCACTCACACTCACTCTGCACTCACACTCACTCTGCACTCACTCTACACTCACTCTGCACTCCCTCTGCACTCACACCACACTCCCTCTGCACTCTGCACTCACTCTGCACTCTCTCCGCACTCACATTGCCTCTCTACTCACTCTGCACTCTCTGTACTCACTCTGCACTCACTTTCACTCTGCACCCACACTGCAGTCACACTCATTCTGCACTCTCTCCGCACTCACATTGCCTCTCTACTCACTCTGCACTCTCTGTACTCACTCTGCACTCACACTCACTCTGCACCCACACTGCAGTCACACTCATTCTGCACTCACTTTGCACTCACTTTGCACTTACTCTGCACTCACTCTCACTCTGCACTCACACTGCAGTCACACTCACTCTGCACTCACACTGCAGTCACACTCACTCTGCACTCACTCTGCACTTACTCTGCACTCACGCTCACTCTGCACTCACTTTGCACTCACACCCACACTCACTCTGCACTCACTCTGCACTCACTCTCACTCAGCACTCACACTGCAGTCAAACTCACTATGCACCTACACTGTAGTCACACTCATTCTGCACTCACTCTGCACTCACTTTGCACTCACTCTGCACTCACTCTCACTCTGCACTCACTTTGCACTCACTATCACTCTGCACTCACATGGCAGTCACATTCATTCTGCACTCACACTGCAGTCACACCCACTCAGCACTCACACTGCAGTCACACTCACTCTGCACTCACTCTGCTATCACACTCACTCTGCCCTCACACTCACTCTGCCCTCACACTCACTTTGTACTCACACTCAGTCTGCACTCACTCTGCAGTCACTCTCTCTGCATTCAATCTGCACTCACTCTGCACTCACAATCACTCTACACTCACTCTGCACTCACACTCACCCTGCACTCACTCTGCACTCACACTCACTCTGCACTTACTCTGCACTCACTCTGCACTCACACTCACTCTGCACTCACTCTGCACTCACATCCACACTCACTCTGCACTCACTCTGCACTCACTCTTACTCTGCACTCACACTGCAGTCACACTCACTCTGCACTCACACTGCAGTCACACTCACCCTGCACTCATTCTGCACTCACTCTGCACTCACTCTGCTCTCCCTCTGCTCTCACACTACAGTTACACTCACTCTGCAGGCACACTCACTCTGCAGTCACTCTGCAGTCACACTCACTCTGCACTCACTCTTCACTCACTCTCACTCTGCACTCACACTCGCTCTGCACTCACACCCACACTGCAGTCACACTCATTCTGCACTCACTCTGCCCTCACTTTGCACTCACTCTGCACTCGCTCTCACTCTGCACTCACACTGCAGTCACACTCAATCTGCACTCACACTGCAGTCACACTCACTCTGCACTTACTCTGCACTCACACTCACTCTGCACTCACTTTGCACTCACACCCACACTCACTCTGCAGTCACTCTGCAGTCACTCTGCAGTCACACTCACTCTGCACTCACTCTCACTCTGCACTCACACTCACTCTGCACTCACTCTACACTCACTCTGCACTCACACTCACTCTGCACTCACTCTACACTCACTCTGCACTCCCTCTGCACTCACACCACACTCCCTCTGCACTCTGCACTCACTCTGCACTCTCTCCGCACTCACATTGCCTCTCTACTCACTCTGCACTCTCTGTACTCACTCTGCACTCACACTCACTCTGCACCCACACTGCAGTCACACTCATTCTGCACTCTCTCCGCACTCACATTGCCTCTCTACTCACTCTGCACTCTCTGTACTCACTCTGCACTCACACTCACTCTGCACCCACACTGCAGTCACACTCATTCTGCACTCACTTTGCACTCACTTTGCACTTACTCTGCACTCACTCTCACTCTGCACTCACACTGCAGTCACACTCACTCTGCACTCACACTGCAGTCACACTCACTCTGCACTCACTCTGCACTTACTCTGCACTCACGCTCACTCTGCACTCACACCCACACTCACTCTGCACTCACTCTGCACTCACTCTCACTCAGCACTCACACTGCAGTCAAACTCACTATGCACCTACACTGTAGTCACACTCATTCTGCACTCACTCTGCACTCACTTTGCACTCACTCTGCACTCACTCTCACTCTGCACTCACTTTGCACTCACTCTCACTCTGCACTCACATGGCAGTCACATTCATTCTGCACTCACACTGCAGTCACACCCACTCAGCACTCACACTGCAGTCACACTCACTCTGCACTCACTCTGCTATCACACTCACTCTGCCCTCACACTCACTCTGCCCTCACACTCACTTTGTACTCACACTCAGTCTGCTCTCACTCTGCAGTCACTCTCTCTGCATTCAATCTGCACTCACTCTGCACTCACAATCACTCTACACTCACTCTGCACTCACACTCACCCTGCACTCACTCTGCACTCACACTCACTCTGCACTTACTCTGCATTCACTCTGCACTCACACTCACTCTGCACTCACTCTGCACTCACATCCACACTCACTCTGCACTCACTCTGCACTCACTCTTACTCTGCACTCACACTGCAGTCACACTCACTCTGCACTCACACTGCAGTCACACTCACCCTGCACTCTTTCTGCACTCACTCTGCACTCACTTTGCTCTCCCTCTGCTCTCACACTACAGTTACACTCACTCTGCACTCACTCTGCAGGCACACTCACTCTGCAGTCACACTCACTCTGCACTCACTCTTCACTCACTCTCACTCTGCACTCACACTCGCTCTGCACTCACACCCACACTGCAGTCACACTCATTCTGCACTCACTCTGCACTCAATTTGCACTCACTGTGCACTCGCTCTCACTCTGCACTCACACTGCACTCACTCTCACTCTGCACTCACACTGCAGTCACACTCACTCTGCACCCACACTGCAGTCACATTCATTCTGCACTCACTCTGCACTCACTTTGCACTCACTCTGCACTCACTCTCACTCTGCACTCACTTTGCACTCACTCTCACTCTGCACTCACATGGCAGTCACACTCACTCTGCACTCACACTGCAGTCACACCCACTCTGCACTCACTCTGCAGTCACACTCACTGTGCACTCACTGTGCACTCACTCTGCAGGCACACTCACTCTTCACTCACTCTGCATTCACTCTCATTCTGCAGTCACTCTCACTCTGCAGTTACTCTCACTCTGCAGTCACTCACACTCTGCAGTCACTCACACTCTGCACTCACACTCTGCACTCACACTCTGCACTCAAACTCTGCACTCACACTCTACACTGACCCTGCTCTCACACTGCACTCACTCTCACTCTGCACTCACTCTGTACTCACTCTGCACTCACTCTGCAATTGCTCTGCATTTACTCTGCACTCACTCTGCACTCACAATCACTCTACACTCACTCTGCACTCACATCCACACTCACTCTGCACTCACTCTGCACTCACTCTTACTCTGCACTCACACTGCAGTCACACTCACTCTGCACTCACACTGCAGTCACACTCACCCTGCACTCTTTCTGCACTCTTTCTGCACTCACTCTGCTCTCCCTCTGCTCTCACACTACAGTTACACTCACTCTGCACTCACTCTGCAGGCACACTCACTCTGCAGTCACACTCACTCTGCACTCACTCTTCACTCACTCTTACTCTGCACTCACACTGCAGTCACACTCACTCTGCACTCACACTGCAGTCACACTCACCCTGCACTCTTTCTGCACTCACTCTGCACTCACTCTGCTCTCCCTCTGCTCTCACACTACAGTTACACTCACTCTGCACTCACTCTGCAGGCACACTCACTATGCAGTCACACTCACTCTGCACTCACTCTTCACTCACTCTCACTCTGCACTCAGACTCGCTCTGCACTCACACCCACACTGCAGTCACACTCATTCTGCACTCACTCTGCACTCAATTTGCACTCACTCTGCACTCGCTCTCACTCTGCACTCACACTGCAGTCACACTCAATCTGCACTCACACTGCAGTCACACTCACTCTGCACTTACTCTGCACTCACTCTCACTCTGCACTCACACTGCAGTCACACTCACTCTGCACCCACACTGCAGTCACATTCATTCTGCACTCACTCTGCACTCACTTTGCACTCACTCTGCACTCACTCTCACTCTGCACTCACTTTGCACTCACTCTCACTCTGCACTCACATGGCAGTCACACTCACTCTGCAGTCACTCTGCAGTCACACTCACTCTGCACTCACTCTTCACTCACTCTCACTCTGCACTCACACTCGCTCTGCACTCACACCCACACTGCAGTCACACTCATTCTGCACTCACTCTGCCCTCACTTTGCACTCACTCTGCACTCGCTCTCACTCTGCACTCACACTGCAGTCACACTCAATCTGCACTCACACTGCAGTCACACTCACTCTGCACTTACTCTGCACTCACACTCACTCTGCACTCACTTTGCACTCACACCCACACTCACTCTGCAGTCACTCTGCAGTCACTCTGCAGTCACACTCACTCTGCACTCACTCTCACTCTGCACTCACACTCACTCTGCACTCACTCTACACTCACTCTGCACTCACACTCACTCTGCACTCACTCTACACTCACTCTGCACTCCCTCTGCACTCACACCACACTCCCTCTGCACTCTGCACTCACTCTGCACTCTCTCCGCACTCACATTGCCTCTCTACTCACTCTGCACTCTCTGTACTCACTCTGCACTCACACTCACTCTGCACCCACACTGCAGTCACACTCATTCTGCACTCTCTCCGCACTCACATTGCCTCTCTACTCACTCTGCACTCTCTGTACTCACTCTGCACTCACACTCACTCTGCACCCACACTGCAGTCACACTCATTCTGCACTCACTTTGCACTCACTTTGCACTTACTCTGCACTCACTCTCACTCTGCACTCACACTGCAGTCACACTCACTCTGCACTCACACTGCAGTCACACTCACTCTGCACTCACTCTGCACTTACTCTGCACTCACGCTCACTCTGCACTCACACCCACACTCACTCTGCACTCACTCTGCACTCACTCTCACTCAGCACTCACACTGCAGTCAAACTCACTATGCACCTACACTGTAGTCACACTCATTCTGCACTCACTCTGCACTCACTTTGCACTCACTCTGCACTCACTCTCACTCTGCACTCACTTTGCACTCACTCTCACTCTGCACTCACATGGCAGTCACATTCATTCTGCACTCACACTGCAGTCACACCCACTCAGCACTCACACTGCAGTCACACTCACTCTGCACTCACTCTGCTATCACACTCACTCTGCCCTCACACTCACTCTGCCCTCACACTCACTTTGTACTCACACTCAGTCTGCTCTCACTCTGCAGTCACTCTCTCTGCATTCAATCTGCACTCACTCTGCACTCACAATCACTCTACACTCACTCTGCACTCACACTCACCCTGCACTCACTCTGCACTCACACTCACTCTGCACTTACTCTGCATTCACTCTGCACTCACACTCACTCTGCACTCACTCTGCACTCACATCCACACTCACTCTGCACTCACTCTGCACTCACTCTTACTCTGCACTCACACTGCAGTCACACTCACTCTGCACTCACACTGCAGTCACACTCACCCTGCACTCTTTCTGCACTCACTCTGCACTCACTTTGCTCTCCCTCTGCTCTCACACTACAGTTACACTCACTCTGCACTCACTCTGCAGGCACACTCACTCTGCAGTCACACTCACTCTGCACTCACTCTTCACTCACTCTCACTCTGCACTCACACTCGCTCTGCACTCACACCCACACTGCAGTCACACTCATTCTGCACTCACTCTGCACTCAATTTGCACTCACTCTGCACTCGCTCTCACTCTGCACTCACACTGCACTCACTCTCACTCTGCACTCACACTGCAGTCACACTCACTCTGCACCCACACTGCAGTCACATTCATTCTGCACTCACTCTGCACTCACTTTGCACTCACTCTGCACTCACTCTCACTCTGCACTCACTTTGCACTCACTCTCACTCTGCACTCACATGGCAGTCACACTCACTCTGCACTCACACTGCAGTCACACCCACTCTGCACTCACTCTGCAGTCACACTCACTGTGCACTCACTGTGCACTCACTCTGCAGGCACACTCACTCTTCACTCACTCTGCATTCACTCTCATTCTGCAGTCACTCTCACTCTGCAGTTACTCTCACTCTGCAGTCACTCACACTCTGCAGTCACTCACACTCTGCACTCACACTCTGCACTCACACTCTGCACTCACACTCTGCACTCACACTCTACACTGACCCTGCTCTCACACTGCACTCACTCTCACTCTGCACTCACTCTGTACTCACTCTGCACTCACTCTGCAATTGCTCTGCATTTACTCTGCACTCACTCTGCACTCACAATCACTCTACACTCACTCTGCACTCACATCCACACTCACTCTGCACTCACTCTGCACTCACTCTTACTCTGCACTCACACTGCAGTCACACTCACTCTGCACTCACACTGCAGTCACACTCACCCTGCACTCTTTCTGCACTCTTTCTGCACTCACTCTGCTCTCCCTCTGCTCTCACACTACAGTTACACTCACTCTGCACTCACTCTGCAGGCACACTCACTCTGCAGTCACACTCACTCTGCACTCACTCTTCACTCACTCTTACTCTGCACTCACACTGCAGTCACACTCACTCTGCACTCACACTGCAGTCACACTCACCCTGCACTCTTTCTGCACTCACTCTGCACTCACTCTGCTCTCCCTCTGCTCTCACACTACAGTTACACTCACTCTGCACTCACTCTGCAGGCACACTCACTATGCAGTCACACTCACTCTGCACTCACTCTTCACTCACTCTCACTCTGCACTCAGACTCGCTCTGCACTCACACCCACACTGCAGTCACACTCATTCTGCACTCACTCTGCACTCAATTTGCACTCACTCTGCACTCGCTCTCACTCTGCACTCACACTGCAGTCACACTCAATCTGCACTCACACTGCAGTCACACTCACTCTGCACTTACTCTGCACTCACTCTCACTCTGCACTCACACTGCAGTCACACTCACTCTGCACCCACACTGCAGTCACATTCATTCTGCACTCACTCTGCACTCACTTTGCACTCACTCTGCACTCACTCTCACTCTGCACTCACTTTGCACTCACTCTCACTCTGCACTCACATGGCAGTCACACTCACTCTGCACTCACACTGCAGTCACACCCACTCTGCACTCACTCTGCAGTCACACTCACTGTGCACTCACTGTGCACTCACTCTGCAGGCACACTCACTCTTCACTCACTCTGCATTCACTCTCATTCTGCAGTCACTCTCACTCTGCAGTTACTCTCACTCTGCAGTCACTCACACTTTGCAGTCACTCACACTCTGCACTCACACTCTGCACTCACACTCTGCACTCAAACTCTGCACTCACACTCTACACTGACCCTGCTCTCACACTGCACTCACTCTCACTCTGCACTCACTCTGTACTCACTCTGCACTCACTCTGCAATTGCTCTGCATTTACTCTGCACTCACTCTGCACTCACAATCACTCTACACTCACTCTGCACTCACACTCACCCTGCACTCACTCTGCACTCACACTCACTCTGCACTCACATCCATACTCACTCTGCACTCACTCTGCACTCACTCTTACTCTGCACTCACACTGCAGTCACACTCACTCTGCACTCACACTGCAGTCACACTCACCCTGCACTCATTCTGCACTCACTCTGCACTCACTCTGCTCTCCCTCTGCTCTCACACTACAGTTACACTCACTCTGCACTCACTCTGCAGGCACACTCACTCTGCAGTCACTCTGCAGTCACACTCACTCTGCACTCACTCTTCACTCACTCTCACTCTGCACTCACACTCGCTCTGCACTCACACCCACACTGCAGTCACACTCATTCTGCACTCACTCTGCACTCACTTTGCACTCACTCTGCACTCGCTCTCACTCTGCACTCACACTGCAGTCACACTCAATCTGCACTCACACTGCAGTCACACTCACTCTGCACTTACTCTGCACTCACACTCACTCTGCACTCACTTTGCACTCACACCCACACTCACTCTGCAGTCACTCTGCAGTCACTCTGCAGTCACACTCACTCTGCACTCACTCTGCACTCACTCTCACTCTGCACTCACACTCGCTCTGCACTCACACTCACTCTGCACTCACACTCACTCTGCACTCACACTCACTCTGCACTCACTCTACACTCACTCTGCACTCCCTCTGCACTCACACCACACTCCCTCTGCACTCTGCACTCACTCTGCACTCTCTCCGCACTCACATTGCCTCTCTACTCACTCTGCATTCTCTGTACTCACTCTGCACTCACACTCACTCTGCACCCACACTGCAGTCACACTCGTTCTGCACTCTCTCCGCACTCACATTGCCTCTCTACTCACTCTGCACTCTCTGTACTCACTCTGCACTCACACTCACTCTGCACCCACACTGCAGTCACACTCATTCTGCACTCACTTTGCACTCACTTTGCACTTACTCTGCACTCACTCTCACTCTGCACTCACACTGCAGTCACACTCACTCTGCACTCACACTGCAGTCACACTCACTCTGCACTCACTCTGCACTTACTCTGCACTCACGCTCACTCTGCACTCACTTTGCACTCACACCCACACTCACTCTGCACTCACTGTGCACTCACTCTCACTCAGCACTCACACTGCAGTCAAACTCACTATGCACCTACACTGTAGTCACACTCATTCTGTACTCACTCTGCACTCACTTTGCACTCACTCTGCACTCACTCTCACTCTGCACTCACTTTGCACTCACTCTCACTCTGCACTCACATGGCAGTCACATTCATTCTGCACTCACACTGCAGTCACACCCACTCAGCACTCACACTGCAGTCACACTCACTCTGCACTCACTCTGCTATCACACTCACTCTGCCCTCACACTCACTCTGCCCTCACACTCACTTTGTACTCACACTCAGTCTGCACTCACTCTGCAGTCACTCTCTCTGCATTCAATCTGCACTCACTCTGCACTCACAATCACTCTACACTCACTCTGCACTCACACTCACCCTGCACTTACTCTGCACTCACTCTGCACTCACACTCACTCTGCACTCACTCTGCACTCACATCCACACTCACTCTGCACTCACTCTGCACTCACTCTTACTCTGCACTCACACTGCAGTCACACTCACTCTGCACTCACACTGCAGTCACACTCAACCTGCACTCTTTCTGCACTCACTCTGCACTCACTCTGCTCTCCCTCTGCTCTCACACTACAGTTACACTCACTCTGCACTCACTCTGCAGGCACACTCACTCTGCAGTCACTCTGCAGTCACACTCACTCTGCACTCATTCTTCACTCACTCTCACTCTGCACTCACACTCGCTCTGCACTCACACCCACACTGCAGTCACACTCATTCTGCACTCACTCTGCACTCAATTTGCACTCACTCTGCACTCGCTCTCACTCTGCACTCACACTGCAGTCACACTCAATCTGCACTCACACTGTAGTCACACTCACTCTGCACTTACTCTGCACTCACTCTCACTCTGCACTCACACTGCAGTCACACTCACTCTGCACCCACACTGCAGTCACATCCATTCTGCACTCACTCTGCACTCACTTTGCACTCACTCTGCACTCACTCTCACTCTGCACTCACTTTGCACTCACTCTCACTCTGCACTCACATGGCAGTCACACTCACTCTGCACTCACACTGCAGTCACACCCACTCTGCACTCACTCTGCAGTCACACTCACTGTGCACTCACTGTGCACTCACTCTGCAGGCACACTCACTCTTCACTCACTCTGCATTCACTCTCATTCTGCAGTCACTCTCACTCTGCAGTTACTCTCACTCTGCAGTCACTCACACTCTGCAGTCACTCACACTCTGCACTCACACTCTGCACTCACACTCTGCACTCAAACTCTGCACTCACACTCTACACTGACCCTGCTTTCACACTGCACTCACTCTCACTCTGCACTCACTCTGTACTCACTCTGCACTCACTCTGCAATTGCTCTGCATTTACTCTGCACTCACTCTGCACTCAATCTGCACTCACACTCACTCTGCACTCACTCTGCACTCACACCCACACTCACTCTGCACTCACTCTGCACTCACTCTCACTCTGCACTCACACTGCAGTCACACTCACTCTGCACTCACTCTGCACTCACTCTGCACTCACTCTGATCTCACTCTGCTCTCACACTGCAGTTACACTCACTCTGCACTCACTCTGCAGTCACACTCACTCTGCAGTCACTCTGCAGTCACACTCACTCTGCACTCTGCACTCACTCTGCACTCACTCTCACTCTGCACTCACACTCGCTCTGCACTCACACTCACTCTGCACTCACACTCACTCTGCACTCACACTCACTCTGCACTCACTCTACACTCACTCTGCACTCACACCACACTCACTCTGCACTCTGCACTCACTCTGCACTCTCTCTGCACTCACATTACCTCTGCACTCACTCTGCACTCTCTGTACTCACTCTGCACCCACACTCACTCTGCACTCACTCTGCACTTACTGTGTACTCACACTCACTCTGCACTCACTCTGCACTCACACCCACACTCACTCTGCACTCACTCTCACTCTGCACTCACACTGCAGTCACACTCACTCTGCACCCACACTGCAGTCACACTCATTCTGCACTCCCTCTGCACTCACTTTGCACTCACTCTGCACTCACTCTCACTCTGCACTCACTCTGTACTCACTCTCACTCTGCACTCACACTGCAGTCACACTCACTCTGGAATCACACTGCAGTCACACTCACTCTGCACTCACTCTGCAGTCACACTCACTGTGCACTCACTATGCACTCACTCTGCAGTCACACTCACTCTTCACTCACTCTGCATTCACTATCACTCTACAGTCACTCTCACTCTGCAGTCACTCTCACTCTGCAGTCACTCACACTCTGCAGTCACTCACACTCTGCACTCACACTCTTCACTCACACTCTGCACTCGAACTCTGCACTCACACTCTACACTCACTCTGCACTCACACTGCACTCACTCTCACTCTGCACTCACTCTGTACTCACTCTGCACTCACTCTGCAATCACTCTGCATGTACTCTGCACTCACTCTGTACTCAATCTGCACTCACACTCACTTTGCACTCATTCTGCACTCACACTCACTCTGCACTCACTCTGCACTCACACTGCAGTCAAACTCACTCTGCACTCACTCTGCACTCACACTCACACTGCACTAACTCTGCACTCACACTCACTCTGCAGTCACACCCACTCTGCACTCAATCTGCAATAACTCTGCAGTCACTCTGCACTCACACTCACTCTGCACTCACACTTACTCTGCACTCACTCTACACTCACTCTGCACTCACACCACACTCACTCTGCACTCTGCACTCACTCTGCACTCTCTCTGCACGCATATTGCCTCTCTACTCACTCTGCACTCTCTGTACTCACTCTGCAATCGCACTCACTCTGCACCCACACTGCAGTCACACTCATTCTGCACTCACTCTGCACTCACTTTGCACTCACTCAGCACTCACTCTATTTGTGCCCTCACTCTGCAGTCACTCTCTCTGCATTCAATCTGCACTCACTCTGCACTCACAATCACTCTGCACTCACTCTGCACTCACACTCACCCTGCACTCACTCTGCACTCACACTCACTCTGCACTTACTCTGCACTCACTCTGCACTCACACTCACTCTGCACTCACTCTCACACTCACTCTGCACTCACTCTGCACTCAATCTTACTCTGCACTCACACTGCAGTCACACTCACTCTGCACTCACACTGCAGTCAAACTCACTCTGCACTCATTATGCACTCACTCTGCACTCACTCTGCTCTCACTCTGCTCTCACACTGCAGTTACACTCACTCTGCACTCACCCTGCAGGCACACTCACTCTGCAGTCACTCTGCAGTCACTCTGCAGTCATACTCACTCTGCATTCACTCTGCACTCACTCTCACTCTGCACTCACACTCGCGCTGCACTCACACTCACTCTGCACTCACACTCACTCTGCACTCATGCTCACTCTGCACTCACTCTACAATCACTCTGCACTCACTCTGCACTCACACCACACTCACTCTGCACTCTGCACTCACCCTGCACTCTCTCTGCACTCACATTGCCTCTCTACTCACTCTGCACTCTATGTACTCACTCTGCACTCACACTCACTCTGCACCCACACTGCAGTCACACTCATTCTGCACTCACTCTGCACTCACTTTGCACTCACTCTGCACTCACTCTCACTCTGCATTCACACTGCAGTCACACTCACTCTGCACTCACACTACAGTCACACTCACTCTGCACTCACTCTGAACTTACTCTGCACTCACTCTCACTCTGCACTCACACTGCACTCAAACTCACTCTGCACCCACACTGCAGTCACACTCTTTCTGCACTCACTCTGCACTCACTTTGCACTCACTCTGCACTCACTCTCACTCTGCACTCCCTTTGCACTCACTCTCACTCTGCACTCACACGGCAATCACACTAACTCTGCACTCACACTGCAGTCACACCCACTCTGCACTCACTCTGCTATCACACTCACTCTGCCCTCACACTCACTCTGCCCTCTCACTCACTTTGTACTCACACTCAGTCTGCACTCACTCTGCAGTCACTCTCTCTGCATTCAATCTGCACTCACTCTGCACTCACAATCACTCTGCACTCACACTGCACTCACAATCACTCTGCACTCACACTCACCCTGCACTCACTCTGCACTCTGCACTCACTCTGCACTTACTCTGCACTCACACTCACTCTGCACTCACTCTGCACTCACACCCACACTCACTCTGCACTCACTCTGCACTCACTCTTTCTCTGCACTCACACTGCAGTCACACTCACTCTGCACTCACTCTGCACTCACTCTGCAGGCACACTCACTCTGCAGTCACTCTGCAGTCACTCTGCAGTCACACTCACTCTGCACTCACTCTTCACTCACTCTCACTCTGCACTCACACTCGCTCTGCACTCACACTAACTCTACACTCACACTCACTCTGCACTCACACTCACTCTGCACTCACTCTACACTCACTCTGCACTCATGGTCACTCTGCACTCACTCTACACTCACTCTGCACTCACTCTGCACTCACACCTCACTCACTCTGCACTCTGCACTCACCCTGTACTCTCTCTGCACTCACATTGCCTCTCTACTCACTCTGCACTCTATGTACTCACTCTGCACTCACACTCACTCTGCACCCACACTGCAGTCACACTCATTCTGCACTCACTCTGCACTCACTTTGCACTCACTCTGCACTCACTCTCACTCTGCACTCACACTGCAGTCACACTCACTCTGCACTCACACTGCAGTCACACTCACTGTGCACTCACTCTGCACTTACTCTGCACTCACTCTCACTCTGCACTCACACTGCACTCAAACTCACTCTGCACCCACACTGCAGTCACACTCTTTCTGCCCTCACTCTGCACTCACTTTGCACTCACTCTGCACTCACTCTCACTCTGCACTCCCTTTGCACTCACTCTCACTCTGCACTCACACGGCAGTCACACTCACTCTGCACTCACACTGCAGTCACACCCACTCTTCACTCACTCTGCTATCACACTCACTCTGCCCTCACACTCACTCTGCCCTCACACTCACTTTGTACTCACACTCAGTCTGCACTCACTCTGCAGTCACTCTCTCTGCATTCAATCTGCACTCACTCTGCACTCACAATCACTCTGCACTCACACTGCACTCACAATCACTCTGCACTCACACTGCACTCACACACACCCTGCACTCACTCTGCACTCTGCACTCACTCCGCACTTACTCTGCACTCACACTCACTCTGCACTCACTCTGCACTCACACCCATACTCACTCTGCACTCACTCTGCACTCACTCTTTCTCTGCACTCACACTGCAGTCACACTCACTCTGCACTCACACTGCAGTCACACTCACTCTGCACTCATTCTGCACTCACTCTGCACTCACTCTGCTCTCACTCTGCTCTCACACTGCAGTTACACAAACTCTGCAGTCACTCTGCAGTCACTCTGCAGTCACTCTGCAGTCACACTCACTCTGCACTCACTCTTCACTCACTCTCACTCTGCATTCACACTCACTCTGCACTCACACTAACTCTACACTCACACTCACTCTGCACTCACACTCACTCTGCACTCACTCTACACTCACTCTGCACTCACTCTGCACTCACACCACACTCACTCTGCACTCTGCACTCACTCTGCACTCTCTCTGCACTCACATTGATAGAGCGCGTGGGTCACCCGGGTCACTTAGATTACCAAATCTTCCACGCCCTGGGCCCTGGCGTGCATATGATGACAGTGTTTTGCAATGAACCGGGTGAAACCTCTATCACGCTACTATCAGTAATCGGGTGGGTGACTCTTACACCACTCACCATTCATGTACCTGACTTACCACAGGCACATTAGTCCTGACGGATCAGGAGCTAGCAGTGGACAGGTGATAAGGGTTTTCCTACAAGGGAGAAAATTCTAATTTACACATTCAATACCTTTAATATTTCTTTAATGTATAATGACCACAGACACCTTGATGGTTTAAGGGTTTTATATAGTGTAAGTTTAGAACGAAAATGCCATTACAAGTAGGCAAATGCAAAGTAATACATCAATGATTAATATCATAAACAGGATATAACTATGTATCAAAGTGAGAATCATAGAGTAAAAGGGAACACTATAGGGCATGAATCATAAGGAACAATTATTTAATACAGTTTAATCTAGGGCAAGGACGTGAGGTAGACCTAATGTGTGACCTAATAATTTTATACTATTTCCTAAACCTTATGCTATCTTTCTATCTTCACGGCAACCATACTAAGGGAAAGGGAATAAGTGGAACAAGCTAGATAAACAGTCGGGTTTAACAATGTCCTATAGGAAGGGTAAAAGTGGAACATTTACTAATAATCAATTGCATGAAATTACATTCAAAGGAGAAATGGAGAATATCACAGGCAAGATTGCTTTAATCAGAGGAGGAAAATTAAGAGTATAGTATAGACAGACACCTATGCAAATATTTACCTAAGTGAGAATGAGGACTAACCCTGGCCACGGGTCAGTTGGGAAAGAACGGGACAAGGACCCTCAAGGATTCAGGAAATACCAGGAGGTGAGCAGGTACAGCTCATGGACAGTCGGGACAGGATACCCCTCAGGTCTGGGTCAGGACTGGGTTCACCAAGGCACGACCAACCCCTCACAGCATCGGATGCAACGCCAGCGTTACCCCCTCTTCTGCACGGAATCCGCCAATAACCCCGATTGGGTTTTCGAATCTCCCAGCAAAGTGCTTCGCTTAGCACTTAGGACTAATTTCCACCCCTTGGAGTTTGTGGAAAGTTTCAGGCAGAATGCTCCGCCGCACTCTGTATCAGGCACCTATAGAGTTCGTAGGGTCAGTGACAGGTCTGCTACTCGGACAAGTCGGACAATTTCTCTAAGCTAAGCTAGGCTATATATACAGTTTTAAGTCCCCAAGACCACCCATAAATGTTGCAAAATGACAAAGTCCCATCTTCTGATTGGTCAAGGGAGGTGGTTTAAGACATTTGTCACCACCTATATTTCTATTACGTAAGTTCACGTGACATTACCCTCCCCCTAACATCTGGGTTCCCAGGCATACGTGTGGGAAAGTACAATAGTGAAGAAAAGGTTTGCAACATTGTTGCGCATTTCAGAATAAAAATAGCACATCTTCAAGGGCAAAGGTGCGCCTGGAAAGGACAGTCCCCTTTTCAATAGCCAACTGGCCAGGTTCCATTGCTGCACGTCCCAGATTTTTGATCACGTGATGAGGGATACGTCAGCTTCAAAATGGATCCCATCCCCACTTCAAGGGCCTCATTTACGCGGTACATGAAAAGTAAGCGAAAACAAATTAATAACACAGAATAAAATGAATACACTGTACACCATGACCAACTACTCTTAATCCCTTATTTTATAATACTTATAGCATTAAGAGTTAGTGCAGAAAAGATGTATAGACAAGAGCAGCTTAAGATAGCATGAAGCATGATTAGTGACAAGCGGCCATTTTAACACCACTGCGCATGAGCAAACTTTTCCCTCCAGATTGCGAGTGCGTCACGTCACATGGGTATGACCGACGCATGCGCAGACTGAATTTCTGCAAAGCGGCCATTTTATTAATGTGCAAGCTTGATTACGATGAAAAAACACATAGGCAAGCCTCCTAGGGACACCCGTGTGTTGGGGAAATACAAATAAATGACAAACAATCGGAGTTAGTACAGTTATGATTTAAGGCGAGGTTCATGAAAAGAGAGCAAGTCGCGTCACGTGCGAATCCTTGCTCCATCAATCCCCTCTTTGATGATATTTACTATCATCACTACACATGAAAACAGATGCCAACTTCATTCATCCAATTCATCCATCTCAACCTCAATGAACTTATTGTTGAGCTTTCTCTCCGCCTCTCGTGTGTATGATTGTTCTTTATTTTCTTATATATCTGGTTTCTTAATTCTTCTAATTCTAAGTCTTCAGCCTTTCGCTTTCCTCTTTTATTCACTATATATTTTCTGCATTTCTGGCACTTGCAACAGATGAATATGATCAGAACAATCAAACCTATTCCAGCTATTGGCATCAGTATTTTCCATATAAGACTTTTACCTAAGTTAGAGAACCAACTACCTACAGAGGAGAGACCATCAGTCAGTCTCTTCCAGGCACTGTCAACCTCTAATGGTTTGAGTTCTTTTTCCAGATTAGTAATGTTTCTTATATACTTCTTAATTTCGACACTTTTATCAGGAATGTAAGTGCAACAATGTTGTGCCCTCAGCATCCTGCAGACTCCGCCCTCTTTTGCCAATAAGGTATCAAGAGCGAGGCGATTCTGTAAAACCATTGATCTGATCGCAACCATTTCGGTATTGATCATCAGAAATCCAGCAGCAGTGTCAGTTGATAACCGATCCACTACTGTAGATAATTTGCAGATTCTATGAGTATTCAGAGCTACCCCCATTCCAGGTATCAGTGCACTAAAAATATCACCTATAATTTCTCCTACACTTTCACGTTTTCTACGCACTAAGCCATTAGTAATCTCATTGCTTCCAGCTGCATTGTTCACATGGTATATTTTCGGAAAGACAATGCCAAAGTAGCAGCTTCCATACCAGTGATCCGGTAATTTGAAATAAGCCTTGTTTCCACATATATAATAAATTCCTGGAAACACAGGTTCTGACCCATTTTTGAAACCCCAACCTCCAATTACCTTGTAATTATGTTCACACTCGCTGGAACCAATGAATACATTGTTATAATAACTAGTCTTTTCTCTATGAAGACAGAGTTTCCCTTTCCGTTCAAAATCCAGCAACAGAGCAGGAGTAACTTCGCTTTGTGAGGTGTTATCCATGTTTTCTGCCCATCTAGGGGTTCTGTTCTGTTCGTCATTTGCCTTTTTCTGAAACTTTTCCCTTCTCTTCTCTGCCATCTTCAAGAACATTTTCTCTTGTGCATGTAAGGAACACGTCAAGTTGTCTCTACGAGCTTCATTCAGATCTATGTCACCTATTGTCAGGAAGTATTCTCCCATGTAGCGAGTCACTCCACCAAGTGTATGTACAAGGTTCAGATTCCCTCTAATAGGAAGTTCTGAAAAGATAACGTCAGTGTTTGAGTAATAGTACTGTAAAGTGCTTCTATAGAATAAACTAGCTAAAATACTACAGGAAATTCCATAGGTCAGGGGTAAATGGTGGTATGTCACGCCTACGGCTACTGAAGTAGGTAGCATCATGCAGACATAGCAATCTTCTATTTCCATAGCTTCTACATAGTGCACTAAAAGGTTTGCGAAAACATTTAAGTGTGTCCTGTTCTTCATTTGGTGATAATGTAGTTCTCCCTCATCTGATGCTTCTAAGTCGGGTCGTGTATGTCTCAGACTCATTGCATTGTCACGTCTTTCTACTCTTCGTGGTGTTTCTTCAGTATGTACAACTTCTGTGTCTTGTGTCGTCAAGTCTGTAGGATATATGTTAGGGTCTTTGCTCATCATAAAAGGTATAAACACTGTTAATCCTATCCATATCACTATCATTACTACTATATTACAGATGCATATTTTACAGCATGTCTTGCAACAGCTAAATCTGGACCTTCCAGTGACATTTGAATCAGACATTTTATCTTACAGGTGGCTTTCTCAACCCCTCTTCGTTTCTTCTCAGCCGAGGTTTTACTTTGCTTCACCTCAAGGAGGGTCTTCGTCAGAACTCCGACCAGCAATGGACTCTTCGTCGCTTTTGCCACTGGCTTCAGGCTCATCAATTTCTTCCAACACCAAATAAGTCCATTCAGGGCTCCGATACAGTTTGTTCTGTTTCTTTACTCTGCTGCCCTTTCGGATGAACTTTCCTCGGGCTTCTTTTCTTTCACTTTCAGCCCTCTTTCGGTCCTTTAGTTTTTCTTCGACTGTTTTTATTCTTATTCTTAGTCTTTTTACATATCGGGGTTCATCCTTTTTTTCGATCCTGTTTGTAGTCGAGGAAACTTGCTCTTCCTCGTGAACTCTTTTGCTTTTTCTTCTTTGTCGCACTATTGCTTCAGCAGTGTCTTTTTCCCTTCCTGTCTGACTAGTTCCAGGTCTTTCATCTATTTCTTCTGCCTGGTCCTTAAGCTGACCTAGTTCAGGTTTAGACTGTATTTGATCTTCGTTTGTGAGTGATTCACTGGACTCTTCTTCCTGAACACGTTCATCTATTACTAACTGGCCTGGTTCATGCTCTTCGATCTCTTGATTTTCTTCCGCATGAACTTCTGCTTTGACTACTATCTGTCCCTTTTCAGTCTCCTCTGTCTCAGGAGGAGGAGGGTCGATGACTTGTTCTGTCCCTACTTGGCCTATTCCCTGATCAGATTTTATGATGGCTTTGATTATCTGACCTTCTCCTTCTTGTTCTGACTCACCTGCTCTGTCCCACTCACTACCTAGGTAAGAGTATTTTCTCGTTCTTATTGGATCAAGAACCTGATCATCCGCAGGAAACCATTCAACTTCTTGATTTGTGCCTGGTAGTTCGATGTCAGCGGGATCCGGACCCTCTTCTGGAGTCTCCTCAGCTGGTCTACCTCCGGCTTCAGTCGCGTTTTCTCCAGTCACCTTCTTCGTGTGACTTGCATGGATCCACTTTGGTACACCAGCACACTTCACAGCAGTTGTGGTGACAAGGATCACTTGTCGAGGCCTGCCCCACTTCGGTCCAAGGCAACTCGTCCGGGTGTGTTTCTTTAACACCACCCAATCACCTGGTCTCAGATTGTGTGCTGGAGTTGTAGGCCATTCGACAGCAGTCTCTCCAATCTGGTGAGAGATAGAACGCACTTGGTCACCCAACTGCCTGCAGTATTCTAGCACCATATCATCAGAAATACTTAGCAGTTTGTGTCCAGGTACCCATGCCTGTCGCATCATTCTTCCCATCAGCACTTCATGGGGGCTCAGGCCTGTCTTTCTGTTTGGAATACTTCTCAAGCTCATCAGCACCATGGGCAAAGCTTCTATCCAATTCATTTTTGTGGAATCACACAGTTTTGCCAGCCTGGACTTGAGAGTGCCGTTTATCTGCTCGACTATTCCAGAAGCCTCTGGATGATAGGCACAGTGCAGTCTTTGCTCCATTTTGAATGCTCTGCAGAGTTCCTTTAGAACCTCGTTTGAAAAATGTCCACCTTGGTCTGTTTCAATTGTCTCTGGAATTCCAAAGCGTGGTATCAGTTCCCTAAGTAATAATTTTGCTACAGTCAGGGCATCATTCTTCTTTGCTGGGTAAGCCTCCACCCACCGGAAAAACAAGCAAACTATGACCAGGACATATCTATATCCTTTGCACAGGGGCATTGTTATGAAGTCTGCCTGCATCCTAATGAAGGGACCTTCTGCTCTCCCAATGGTACTTTGTTCCACTACTGTCTTCTTTCCTGCATTGAACTGTTGACACACTAAACACCTCTGACAAAGTTTGTCTGCTGTGCTCCTGAATTTTGAACTGTAGAACACCTTTTCAAACATTCGGCACATGGCATCCCTCCCAATATGTGTTGGTTCATGTATTATCCGTGCCATTGCGGTAACCAGTCGTTCAGGTAGTACAGGCATACCAGTCTTGTGGACCACAACACCATCTCCTTCCCTTGGTCGACATTCATCCTGCCTCCACATGTCCTTTTCTTTCCTGTCTGTTGTCTGTTGTAGTTCTCTCAATTCATCCCATGTTCCCAATCTTTCAAACAACATCAGTTGGCAGCTGCGTTCACCTCCCCATAATTTAATTTTGTGTCGGGCGCAGTACTGGGCAATTTGGTCAGCATATCTGTTTCCGGCTGTCACCTCGTCATTTCCAGATCGGTGAGCCGCACACTTGACCACAGCCAATTCTTTGGGCAATTGGATGGCTTCTAGTAAGTTTTGTACTGGTTTTCCATTTCGGATAGGAGAACCTGAGGAAGTCATGAATTCTCTTTGCAACCAGAGCTGGCCGAAGTCATGAACAACCCCATAACAGTACTGACTGTCAGTATAAACAGTTACTCTTTTGTTTTTCCCAATTTTACATGCTCTTGTTAGAGCAATGAGCTCCGCTACTTGAGCAGATTTAACTTCGCAAAGATAGGAAGCTTCCAGGGTTTTTTCCAAAGTGACTACAGCATAGGCAGCACTCAAACCTCCATTCTCATGTCTCAAACATGAACCATCCACAAACATTTTGAGTTCTTCATCAACCAAGGCCACTTCTCTGATATCAGGACGGGGTTTTGTGCTAAATTCAGTCAAGTCTATGCAGCTATGGTCAATTTCATCTCCTGCCTCTACATCAATGGGAAGGGGCAATAGAGTGGCAGGGTTTAAGATATTACATCGGGAGATTATTACATTTTCTGCACCAATGAGAATCCTCTCATACTTAGTCAGCCGACTAGGGGTGAGATACTGTGTCTTGGTTCGGGTGAGCAAGATCACCACTGAATGTGGAACAAATACAGTGACAGGATGTCCCATCACAATGTTCTCACTCTGCTCTAGGCTTGTACAGGTAGCAGCTACTGCTTTCAGGCACCCAGGTAATCCAGCAGCCACTGGATCTAGGACGGCCGAGAAGTAGGCCACGGGACGTCTAATCAGACCATGTTCCTGGGTTAAGACCGAGAGTGCACAATTGTCTCTCGTGTCACAGAACAATTCAAAGTTCTTGGAATAGTCAGGCATTCCTAAGGCTGGAGCTGTGCACAGACAATTTCTCAATGTTACCCAAGCAGTCATGCATTCATCATTCCAACAAACTGGGTCTTCCGCTCCTTTCTTTGTCATGTTAATCAAGGGTTTAGCTATAGCCGCGAAACCCACGATCCACTGTCTGCAGTATCCAACAACTCCTAGGAACATTCTTACTTCTTTCTGGGTTACGGGTAGTGACATTTCTCGAATTATTTTAATTCTTTCTGTAGTGACTTTCCTGATCCCTTTCTCTATCTGGTGCCCCAGATATTTTACTGAAGTTTTGCAGAACTGTAATTTATCTGGTGAGACCTTATGTCCTCCCTTTCCTAGGTGATTCAGCAAGGCAATGGTATCAGTAACACAGTCGTCTTGACTTCTAGACGCTACCAGCAGGTCATCTATGTACTGTACCAGGACAGATTCTTTAGGCAGTACTAGAGATTCAAGGCATTTCTTTAGAATCTGGTTGAAAATCGATGGACTTTCGGTGTACCCCTGGGGGACACGATTCCAGACATAGACCTGGCTGTTGAATTCAAAACTGAAAAGGAATTTGCTTTCTGGATGCAATGGGATGGAAAAGAACGCATGGCACAAGTCTATGACAGTGAACCATTCCGCATCCCAAGGAATTTGATACAGTATTACTGCGGGGTTAGGCACTATGGGACAGCAAGGTACTACAATTTGGTTTACCTTGCGCAGGTCCTGCACTACCCTATACTTTCCGCTAGGCTTCTTAATTCCAAGTATGGGTGAATTACAGGGACTGCTCATCACTTCCTGAATGATGTTTGCTTTGAGCAATCTGTTTAATTCCTTAGCAACTCCTTCTTTCACTTCTGCACTCATTTTATACTGTTTGGTATTTGGGTATACAGCATTTGCTTTTATAGTTATTTTAACTGGGTCTACATTTGCCATTAAGCCTACATCTTTTCCAGTAAAATCCCAAACTTCAGGTATTACGCTTGATTGCAGTTCTTCAGGTAGACTTTCAATAGACATGGGCTTAATGTCTGTGTCGGGCCTTAATAACATTAATTTATACAGGCCATCTTCATCTGGGGTCTGTATTTCAACACCATTTGGTGAGCAAAAGATGGTGCAACGCATTTTGCACAACAAATCTCGTCCTAATAGGTTTACGGGACTAGAATCACAGACCACAAATCTGTGCATTTCCTTGAAATTTCCTATGGAAATTTCCATAGGTTCTGTTACCGGAGTACTGATTATCTGATTTGAAACTCCCACTACTTGGATAGCTTCTCCCGAGAGGGGTAGGTTAGGAACGTCCGCTGTTCTCACAGTGGAACGGGTAGCACCAGTGTCCAACAGAAAGGTGACATCTGTCCCTTCAACCTTTCCTTCAATGTATGGTCCAGTCTGGTCTACCGGTAAGGAGGCGCCAAGCACGCACTCCTTGTCCTCCCCTCTCAGGCCCCGTCAGTATTGATCATCACAGAGAAAAGTATCATTTAACAGGTATTGTGGAATGGGTGCATTTCTTTCATTCTCTCCTTCCCACACTTCGACCCTTTCATTCTGTTGACCCTGATTCCTATAATTCTGTCTAGGTGCGCGTGGCACCGGGGGTTGATTTACCTGCTGTTGGGTCTTTCGGATCCCCTCTTTCTGCACCTGTGGATTTAAACCATTTACGGGGACATTACCAGCCTGTAAGTGCGGACATTTATCTCTCCAATGTCCCATGTGACCACATCCGTGACAGGGGAATTTTTCCATAGCCTCTTCCCTACTCATTTTTACCCGGGGCCTGCCTCCACCCCCAGCATTCGGATTTGGAGCATTATTACTGTTAGTCATTTTACTTAACTGTTTTTCTTGTTGTTCCGCTAATTTCACCTGAGCCCACATGTTGGACAGGCCACATGAAGGGCCGCTCTCCCCCGGCCCAACCAGGCCCGAGTCCAGGCCCACAAGTACCACACACCACCATTGCACGTCCTCTGCCCCCTCAGAGACCCCTGCCCTCGAGCATGTCAACCTCGTGGGTCCAATCCACTGCCGGCCCTCGCGCCCATCCTGGGGCGCCATCTTGGACCATCCACCACGAGGCCGCCTGGCCCCCGATCGACCTCAACCCTGGGCCTGGCCCGACCTCAGACATCCCGGCACCACCATCCACCCAGGAGGTGAGCGGGCTACTTGGCAAGTCAATGGGAGAAAGAGGTGTCGATGGCTCTCCCCCGCCAAGTGCCGCTCGCCCATCGCCTCCCCGGGCGCCGGCTCCACCCCCCTGCTGGGTGTCTGGACTCCCTCATCCCGGACCTCCCGACCTCCAAGTGCGAGGGTCCGGACATCAAAGCACACCAGCCCTATAACTGGGGCAGCTCCAGAGCAGGAAGGCAGTTGTATCTTGGAGTCGAGAGACGCAAAGAAGAACTCATCCTTGACGGACTACCGGCGCTGCCGTAGCTCTGTCTTGTGCACCATCGTCTGGCCTGCTGGTGCTGCCGCAACCTTCGTAACCTCCATATCCTTCATCGTCGTCGGGACCTGCTGGCGTGGCCGCGGACCGTTTGTAACCATCATCTTCATCGGGACCTGCAGGCTCCGCCGCGGACCGTCGTTTCCTTCGTCCATCTCGGGACCTGCTGGCTCCGCCGCGGCCCGATCATCTAGAACGCCGAGCTCGAGGATTGAGAGCTATTTTCATCTTTGTGGTAACAAGACTGTCCCGCTACCCTTTTCCCAAACCAGAGACTAGAATCGAGGGGACCCCTGAGTCCAGACCTCCTTGTACCAGTCCATCGTAAACTTAAAGAATTGCCTATAAAGTCTCGTTGAACTTCAACCTTGTGTGGTGTCCGTCTGTGGGGGGGAAGTTACTTGTCTGTACGATCGCTGGAGACGGCTCTCCCCGGAGACCTCTCCCCTTATCCTCGGCCGACCCTCCCGGTCCGTCTAACATTGGTGGCCAGCGGCGCGATCCGAATCACCGCATAAACGTACAGAGAGTAGCTCACCCCACGACGAAATCACAATGACAACTAAAGAAAGCGGATCAACCGAGAAGTTCCAGATGGAGAAATTGGATGAGTACAGCCATCGTGAACTAAAACAATTCTGCATCGAACTAGGTATCGCTACCACCGGACTAAGTACCAAAGACGATTTTAAGCATGCCCTAGAGTCTTGGGCAGAAACCGGGGCCGCCGGAACCCCCGATCAGAGCACCGCAGCAAAAACCACCACGGCCCCTGAAGAGCAAAGAACGGGTCTCTCGCAAGACGAGATCCAGGAAAGAGAAAAAACCCGACTACACGAGCTGGAAATGGCCCGACTCAAAATGGACATTGAGCTTAAGTTGGCCGAACAAAAAATCAACTTAGAGCACCTGCGTCTCCGAGAAGAAAGAGAGGAGAAACAGAGACAAAGGGAGCTCGAGGAAAAGAAACTAGCGTACGAACACGAGCGGAACCTAGCTGAGATCAACCTACGCAAGCAGAATAAAGGAGTAGGGGTGCACGAACAACCCCACTCCCCAGGGGCAACAGAGAAAAAGGTACACATCCCCAAGGATGTCGTTCGAGAATACTTCCGAGAGGACGACATCCAGCAATGGTTTAAGGCCTATGAAATCGCTATGACTGCACACCGGATCGATAGAAGCGATTGGGGAGCCGGTCTATGGGGGAGATTCCTCAATGAGGGCCGCGATGCCCTGCTACAGCTCCCGGACCACCAGATGACCTCCTATGACCATATGAAAGCTGCACTCCTCACCCGCTATGGCCTCACACCCGAAATGTACCGTCAGAGGTTCCGAGACTGCACCCGCATCCCGGGTACAACTTGGGTGGACTATGTAAACTACTTTAGCCGAGCCTTCGAGGGCTGGATCAAAGGAAGCAACGTCACAACCTACGAACAACTGTTTAATCTTATGGTATGGGAGCATCTGTCGAACAATTGCTTCATTGAACTCCGCCAGCACCTCCTCGACAGCAAGTTAACGGATCCCCGGCAGCTCGCAGCCGAAGCTGACCGGTGGGAGATCACCAGAGTGGGCCGGAATGGGTCCTACGAACAGAACCGGAACAACAATGGTCAGCACCGTCCCCGAGGGGGAGGAGGGGGCCAAGGACGAGGAAGAGACAACGCCCCGGTCGCCCCCGCTACCAGCACCACCCCCCCGGCCAACCGGGGCAGCACCCCGGCGCGACCGGGATATCGAGCCAATGTTACGTGCCATCGATGCCAACGAGTCGGCCACTATGCGAACGACCCAAACTGCCCCCAGTACCAGAGCCCAAGGCCCCGCCAGGTAGCTGCTGCTGCCCTAGGGGAGGAACAGATCACAGAGGAACAAGAGGAATATGAACAAGAGCATCAAGAATGGGAGCCAGCCGCCATGGCCCTAGCCTGCTTAGGGGGGAGAGACATGGTCCCGCGGGTCCCCCTACCCGCTAACACCCAGAAGTACAGCCAATGGGTGAGCATCAATGGACGCCGGGCCGAAGCCCTTCGTGACTCCGGGGCCAGTGTAACAGCCGTCCGCTGTCACCTGGTGACCCCAGAACAATATCTACCGAACATTCTCTGCCCGGTACGTTCAGCCGATAACTCAGAAAGTCTGTGTCGGATGGCCTGCGTCCCTTTCGAATGGGGAGGGGTCTCCGGCATGTTGAAGGTAACAGTCCGAGACGATGCCCCCGTAGACTGCCTCCTGGGGAATGACCTTGAAAGCTCTCCGTGGGCAGCCGTAGAACGAAGAGAACACCTGGGGATGTTAGGCGTCCCAGACTGGGCGTGTGTCACCACCCGGTCCATGGCCGCCCGTGCCAACCACCGCCCAGAAGAACCCGAATGGCCGGCGCCACCGCCTCCGGTCGCCCCAGCAGAAACCACCGACCATGACGTCCCCCCCGAACCAGCTCAACCTTCCGACCTCGCTAACCTCGACCAGTGGCCTCAAGAGGGGGGGCCCACGCAAGAGCAATTTCGCCAGGAACAGAAGACCTGTCCCTCCCTCGAGGGACTACGCCAGCAAGCGCTCGCCCAAAGCGCAGGGGATACCTCCGGAACTCACTGGGTCTACTGGGACAATGATCTGCTGTACAGTGAGCAAAGAATCGCAGAGCTGGGGGCCAGCCGAGTACTAGTGGTGCCGCTCCGTTTTAGAGACTTTCTGCTAAACCTGGCCCACGATGTCCCCCTAGCAGGACACCTGGGACAAGATAAAACCTACAGTCGCCTAGTGACCCACTTCTTCTGGCCCAAAATGAGAAACGATGTACACCAGCACTGCCGATCTTGCCCCACATGCCAAGCCAGTGGAAAGAGCGGCCGCAAACTAAAGGCCCCCCTGCAACCTTTTCCCGTGGTCACCACCCCGTTCGAGAGGGTCGGGATAGACATCGTGGGACCCCTGGACCCGCGTACCAAACAAGGCCATCGATTCATCTTGGTGCTAGTGGACCACGCCACCCGCTACCCTGAGGCTGTTCCCCTGCGGACCGTGACAGCCCCGGTAGTCGGCCGGGCTCTAATGGGGATCTTCTCCCGGGTGGGCTTCCCCCGAGAAGTCGTCAGCGACAGAGGCACGAACTTTATTTCTAAATATATGAAATCCCTCTGGCAACAGTGCGGGGTTACCTACCGATTCACGACCCCCTATCACCCTCAAGGGAACGGACTCGTTGAGCGGTTCAACCGCACGCTAAAAGGGATGATCGGGGGGTTGGAAGAACCCCTCCGTCGCCAGTGGGATGTGCTGCTACCGTGCCTCCTCTTCGCCTATCGGGAGGTCCCTCAGAAATCCCTGGGCTTCAGCCCGTTTGAACTGCTATATGGACACCCAGTGCGGGGACCACTCAGCCTAGTCAAGGAAGGCTGGGAGATGCCCCCGCTAAAGAACCCTCCAGATGTCTTCCGGTACCTCCTAACCCTCCGCAACCAGACCCGGCGGTTCAGGGAGCTGGCGAAAGCTAACCTAGAGGCCAGCCAAGAGGACATGAAAAAGTGGTATGACCGGAATGCCTCTTCCATTGAATTTGAACCTGGCCAACAGGTATGGGTGATGTCCCCCACCGAGCCATGCGCCCTGCAAGACAAATGGACGGGGCCCTTCAAAGTAGTCGAGCGCAAGGGCCCTGCCACCTATCTCATCGACATGGAATCGCCCCGGAACCCCCTCCGGGTCCTCCACGCTAACAGACTGAAGCCCCACTTTGTGCGTACAGAACTCAGCCTCCTGATGGCCACAGACAGTGGGGCTGAAGAAGACTCCGAGCCCCTCCCTGACCTCCTACGGACTCGGGAGCAAGACGGCTCCGTGGATGGGGTCCGACTCTCGGGGGCCCTCACCAGAGAGCAACACCAGGAGTGTCGAGTCCTCCTGTCACAGTTCGCCAGCCTGTTCTCCCTCACCCCAGGTGTCACTTCCTGGTGTGTGCACGATGTGGACACGGGGGACAGCCCCCCTATCCGCCACCGGGCCTACCGCGTGCCAGATCGGGTACGGGCCTGCATCCAGGAAGAAGTAGCCAAGATGCTCACGCTCGGGGTCATCGAACCCTCAGACAGCCCCTGGGCCAGCCCTGTAGTACTGGTCCCCAAAGCAGCTGCCCCCGGCACCACACCAGAACTCCGGTTCTGCGTTGACTACCGGGGCTTGAATGCGGTCACCAGAACAGACGCACATCCCATCCCCCGGGCAGATGAACTAATCGACCGCATGGGAGCTGCCCGCTACCTCAGTATCTTCGACCTGACGGCGGGCTACTGGCAAATCGGCCTCACACCCCGGGCGCAAGAACGCTCTGCCTTTTCCACCCCCGATGGCCATTACCATTTCACAGTCATGCCCTTCGGCATGAAGAATGCCCCAGCAACATTCCAACGGCTCGTCAATCAGGTCCTGGCGGGGCTCGAAGAATTCAGCGCCGCCTACCTAGACGACATCGCTGTATACAGCCACCATTGGTCCGAACACCTCCACCACCTCCGAACAGTGCTGCAAGCCCTTCAGCGAGCTGGCCTCACGATCAAGGCCAGCAAGTGTCAAATTGGGCAAGGGTCTGTAACATACCTCGGGCACCAGGTGGGAAGCGGCCTGGTGGCCCCTCTGCAGCTAAAAATTGCCGCCATCCAATCCTGGCAGCCCCCCATCACCCAGACCGAAGTACGAGCCTTCCTGGGCCTCACGGGCTATTACCGAAGGTTCGTGAAAGACTATGGTACGATGGTGGGGCCCCTCACAGAACTCACGTCAAAGAATCAGCCCAAGAAAGTCAACTGGACCCCCGAGTGTCAAGCTGCATTTGAACAATTGAAAGCCGCCATGTGTTCCGCCCCTGTGCTCCAGGCCCCCGACTACAGCCGGGAGTTCGTCGTCCAGACGGATGCCTCCGACCACGGCATTGGGGCGGTCCTGTCGCAATTGAACACCGAAGGCCTTGATCAGCCAGTGGCCTTCATCAGCCGGCGACTCCTACCACGGGAACAACGCTGGAGCACCATAGAGAGGGAGGCCTTCGCTGTAGTCTGGGCCCTCAAGAAACTCCGGCCCTACCTTTTTGGTACCCACTTCCGGGTGCAGACCGACCACCGACCCCTGCAGTGGCTGATGCAGATGCGGGGGGAAAACCCGAAGTTACTACGCTGGTCCATCTCCCTGCAGGGTATGGACTTCACAGTTGAACACCGGCCTGGGCCAGATCACGCCAACGCGGATGGCCTGTCCCGATTCTTCCGCCTCGACGAGGAGAGTCCCCAAAAAGATGGGTAACTCTCCCCGCCTTCAGCTGGGGGGGACGCATGTTGGACAGGCCACATGAAGGGCCGCTCTCCCCCGGCCCAACCAGGCCCGAGTCCAGGCCCACAAGTACCACACACCACCATTGCACGTCCTCTGCCCCCTCAGAGACCCCTGCCCTCGAGCATGTCAACCTCGTGGGTCCAATCCACTGCCGGCCCTCGCGCCCATCCTGGGGCGCCATCTTGGACCATCCACCACGAGGCCGCCTGGCCCCCGATCGACCTCAACCCTGGGCCTGGCCCGACCTCAGACATCCCGGCACCACCATCCACCCAGGAGGTGAGCGGGCTACTTGGCAAGTCAATGGGAGAAAGAGGTGTCGATGGCTCTCCCCCGCCAAGTGCCGCTCGCCCATCGCCTCCCCGGGCGCCGGCTCCACCCCCCTGCTGGGTGTCTGGACTCCCTCATCCCGGACCTCCCGACCTCCAAGTGCGAGGGTCCGGACATCAAAGCACACCAGCCCTATAACTGGGGCAGCTCCAGAGCAGGAAGGCAGTTGTATCTTGGAGTCGAGAGACGCAAAGAAGAACTCATCCTTGACGGACTACCGGCGCTGCCGTAGCTCTGTCTTGTGCACCATCGTCTGGCCTGCTGGTGCTGCCGCAACCTTCGTAACCTCCATATCCTTCATCGTCGTCGGGACCTGCTGGCGTGGCCGCGGACCGTTTGTAACCATCATCTTCATCGGGACCTGCAGGCTCCGCCGCGGACCGTCGTTTCCTTCGTCCATCTCGGGACCTGCTGGCTCCGCCGCGGCCCGATCATCTAGAACGCCGAGCTCGAGGATTGAGAGCTATTTTCATCTTTGTGGTAACAAGACTGTCCCGCTACCCTTTTCCCAAACCAGAGACTAGAATCGAGGGGACCCCTGAGTCCAGACCTCCTTGTACCAGTCCATCGTAAACTTAAAGAATTGCCTATAAAGTCTCGTTGAACTTCAACCTTGTGTGGTGTCCGTCTGTGGGGGGGAAGTTACTTGTCTGTACGATCGCTGGAGACGGCTCTCCCCGGAGACCTCTCCCCTTATCCTCGGCCGACCCTCCCGGTCCGTCTAACACCACATAACTTTCTCCTTTAGGGCTTTCTTTTTGTTCTCGATCTCATCTTCGCAGTATTTGGCATATTTGAGAACATCATCAATGGGTTTCCCTTGCCAACTGATTTTGTTATCCCTAATCCACTGGGATATTTCAGGTCTCAATCCTAACACGAATCGATAACAGAAATGTGTCATATCCTTCAGGTCCACATTATCGATTCCACTGTAAGTTTTGAAGACCTGCAGTAACCTTTCATAATAGGAGTGGACGGATTCATCACGCTCTTGGGTAGTTCTATCTATACGGGTCCAATCAGTTTCTTTTGCGGGCACCTTCTTCTTGAGGTACTGTATGACTTGCTCATACTTCCTCATTACTTCAGGTGCGGGAGCTCCTGTTATCTCGTCTCTCGCATATTCTTCGCTAGGCCAATCAATTTCAATTTTGCAGTCGGTCCACAAATCTACAGGGACCACAATGTCGAAAAAACCATCCAGGTCTTTCAGAAGACATTTCTGAACTTTTATGAAGCGTTCGACCTGTCGGTACCAATCGACTGGTTTCTCCCGTAATTTTGGAAAGTCATTGGTAAATGATACTATATCTTGTCTGGACCAAGGGACATGGACATATTTTCCCCCTGGGACTTCTCTCATGGGACATAATTTTTCTGGTTTGTCAGCTTCTTGTAAGACGTACTCAGCAGTCCGTGGTCTCTCCTTGCTATCCTCCTTTTTCTTTGCCCATCTGGCTTTCCACTTGTCTAGATCTCCCCATTTTTGTGCTAAGTTTATCAGTTCTTTAATCTGCGTCTTCTTCCCTGCGGTATTCAGGTTTTCTAGATCTTTGTCTGAAAATTCTACTCTGTAGGATTTCTGTAGTACCTTGGATCTGCTGATATCTATTCCCATACAAACTGCCGTGTCCATTAATTTGTCATAGTATATTTTTGCGTTCCGAGTAAGGTGTTTGCACATGAACAACAACTCATCTTCCTCCCGGACATTCAATCGTTCTAAACCCACATTCCCTGCGCTCAGTTCCTCTAGCTCTATTCTTAGCTTATAAATATCTAGTGGTTTCGGATGAGGGGTTCCCTTTTCTAATTCTCGGGTCCATCTTTCTATTTCCTCGGGAGTTACCACTGTCGCACTTTGAGTTCCTGATGAAGACTCTATTAGTACGGCTTTGTTCCCAGTCTGAGTTCCCATTCGAGACATACTAGGTCCCTGCTCCCTGTTAGGTAGATCCATCAAGGAAGCCATGGACTCACATTCACTTGCTTGGTCATCAATAATGAGTGGTTCCCTTCTGGGCGGGGGCATCATCGGTGTTATGACTGGAGTTTTAGGAGTATTCATTCTGTCCCCATATAGAGGAAAAACTGGACCAATGGTTACTGGAATTGTCAGGGCTTCAGGATTTGGATTAATCTGAGCTATGGCATGTATGAGATCATTCCGCTGTCCTCTCAGGGCATCCCTTTCCTGCTCGTGTAATACTCGATTCATGGGGGGATCCTGTATCATTTGGGGTACTAGAGAAGGATATAAATTCGGAGCAGATGGAGTGGATAAAACTGATCTTTCCTCACCAAAGGGGTTGTAATTCGGGACCACGGGGTCGGGTCTACCAAATCCCTCTCCTCCCGCTCTTTTCTGTTCTATCCCTGTGGAATCGGCTTCACTAGTGCTTCTTCTTCCTGAAGGTCTCAATGGAGTAGTTAAGCTTTGGGATCTGGTGTCTTCATTATAAGGCGGGGGACCTTTCATAAATAAGTCCTCTAAAAATTCATCTTCCGATTCACCCAGGGGCATCAGGTGTCTGGTTTTCTCAGTACATTTCTTCCCTCCCATCATTTCATTAGCTCCGAACATGGGGAATAACCCTTCTACCATCATATTTTGTCTCCACTGTTTCAATTTCTGCTCCTTGGTTTCCTTTACCATTTTTGGATACCATCGGGTCACACCCTTGTCCATTCGGGGTCTGTCTCGCTCTAGAGCCTCAATTTCCCATTCCTCTAAAGCTTCATACTGAGTTAATCTAGGTCTGGGATGTAATTCATTCATTCGGGTCCTTAGGTTAAATAGGACTCTCCCGTTAAAAGTACCAT
Organism: Lissotriton vulgaris; assembly: GCF_964263255.1. NCBI lineage: Eukaryota > Metazoa > Chordata > Amphibia > Caudata > Salamandridae > Lissotriton > Lissotriton vulgaris. Next base: position 1,376,418,880 of record NC_141685.1, on the reverse strand, counting down.
CAATGGGAAAAGCTAAAACTCCATCCTCCGCAGTGTACTTTACCCAGTTCTCTAACCATACACAGGTATGATACCCTTTTTCTAACATCATGAAAGAGGCTGGAGTATCTGGCGGAGGAATGATCACGCCCTCCCTAGTTCGTACGGGTTTGTCAGTTTTGAAAAAATTCTTTATTTTGCTGGCAAATGACATTTTTCTCTTTCCTCCGTACATGTTGTGAGGTCTGCCTTTGCTCATCAACTCTTTATGACACCCTAGATTTCGTGGATCAGGCAGAAAATCAGGGTACCACATACACCGCTCGTAACAATCTATAAGCTCGGTGCGGAAAATTTTTACTTCGTTTGTGCTTCCAATGCTAGCGCGACTCCAATTTCTCAACAACCAATCAGTGCAGAGGTTGCAAAGGTTCTTGACCAATGGGTGTGCGGCCTTTTCGCGAGACGCGTTCTCACGCTCAGGCACTCACCCCTCCCTTACAATTTCGGCTTCACTACACACCCGCCGGTTTAACCAATACCAGCGCGGCACGGAGTGACGTCAGAGCAGCCCTTCGACTGTCTCCCTCCTTTACAAGGTAACGGAAACTTTGTATTTTCTCTAAGGTGCTATTGTTAATTTTAGTCAACAACGTGTAACATTCGCCATTGTGTAGGAGTGTTCTAAAGAGATAGAAAGTTCTTCTTTTACTGCAAGTAAACCACTTCTGTCTACTTTTCATACACTTCGGATAGACTTCTCTTGCCTACCCTCACGCAAGCATTAGAAAACCTGCTATTACCCAGTCTCATCCACTTCTTTCCGGGATATATACTAAGCCTGGGGTTCGTCAGCGTTTCCCTTTGCTATCATACAATCTCCGATGACTCTATTACTCCCTTAGTGTGACCCTTACTAGGTGATATCAGACCAAGGTTTCTATCAGCAGTCCCGTTACTGTCATTCACTCAGTTTTTTCTGAAAAGACCTAATTAGCGCTTCCAGTTCCACTTGAACCATGCACTAACCTTTCCTCCCTACAAATGACCTCAGAACGCGATGGATTCTACTCACCATCCGTTATACAATTCCCCGGGGATTTCAGACAACACTCAACAAGCACACACAATTGGTTAATAAAACATATAATATTTAACAGCAATATATATATAAAATTATCTCAAAACAATTAAAATATTTTTAAAAACAGTTGCGCAATAAAATATTAAATAACATAATCAATATTAAAATTTTAGCAGCACATTTATTTTTCACGGTTTATTTTCTAACTATCTTATCTACCTATCTTACTAGTCCTAACCATCCCTCTGCTACCAGAAATTACTGATAGAGCGCGCGGGTCACCCGGGTCACTTAGATTACCAAATCTTCCACGCCCTGGGCCCTGGCGTGCATATGATGACAGTGTTTTGCAATGAACCGGGTGAAACCTCTATCACGCTACTATCAGTAATCGGGTGGGTGACTCTTACACCACTCACTATTCATGTACCTGACTTACCACAGGCACATTACTCCTGACGGATCAGGAGCTAGCAGTGGACAGGTGATAAGGGTTTTCCTACAAGGGAGAAAATTCTAATTTACACATTCAATACCTTTAATATTTCTTTAATGTATAATGACCACAGACACCTTGATGGTTTAAGGGTTTTATATAGTGTAAGTTTAGAACGAAAATGCCATTACAAGTAGGCAAATGCAAAGTAATACATCAATGATTAATATCATAAACAGGATATAACTATGTATCAAAGTGAGAATCATAGAGTAAAAGGGAACACTATAGGGCATGAATCATAAGGAACAATTATTTAATACAGTTTAATCTAGGGCAAGGACGTGAGGTAGACCTAATGTGTGACCTAATAATTTTATACTATTTCCTAAACCTTATGCTATCTTTCTATCTTCACGGCAACCATACTAAGGGAAAGGGAATAAGTGGAACAAGCTAGATAAACAGTCGGGTTTAACAATGTCCTATAGGAAGGGTAAAAGTGGAACATTTACTAATAATCAATTGCATGAAATTACATTCAAAGGAGAAATGGAGAATATCACAGGCAAGATTGCTTTAATCAGAGGAGGAAAATTAAGAGTATAGTATAGACAGACACCTATGCAAATATTTACCTAAGTGAGAATGAGGACTAACCCTGGCCACGGGTCAGTTGGGAAAGAACGGGACAAGGACCCTCAAGGATTCAGGAAATACCAGGAGGTGAGCAGGTACAGCTCATGGACAGTCGGGACAGGATACCCCTCAGGTCTGGGTCAGGACTGGGTTCACCAAGGCACGACCAACCCCTCACAGCATCGGATGCAACGCCAGCGTTACCCCCTCTTCTGCACGGAATCCGCCAATAACCCCGATTGGGTTTTCGAATCTCCCAGCAAAGTGCTTCGCTTAGCACTTAGGACTAATTTCCACCCCTTGGAGTTTGTGGAAAGTTTCAGGCAGAATGCTCCGCCGCACTCTGTATCAGGCACCTATAGAGTTCGTAGGGTCAGTGACAGGTCTGCTACTCGGACAAGTCGGACAATTTCTCTAAGCTAAGCTAGGCTATATATACAGTTTTAAGTCCCCAAGACCACCCATAAATGTTGCAAAATGACAAAGTCCCATCTTCTGATTGGTCAAGGGAGGTGGTTTAAGACATTTGTCACCACCTATATTTCTATTACGTAAGTTCACGTGACATTACCCTCCCCCTAACATCTGGGTTCCCAGGCATACGTGTGGGAAAGTACAATAGTGAAGAAAAGGTTTGCAACATTGTTGCGCATTTCAGAATAAAAATAGCACATCTTCAAGGGCAAAGGTGCGCCTGGAAAGGACAGTCCCCTTTTCAATAGCCAACTGGCCAGGTTCCATTGCTGCACGTCCCAGATTTTTGATCACGTGATGAGGGATACGTCAGCTTCAAAATGGATCCCATCCCCACTTCAAGGGCCTCATTTACGCGGTACATGAAAAGTAAGCGAAAACAAATTAATAACACAGAATAAAATGAATACACTGTACACCATGACCAACTACTCTTAATCCCTTATTTTATAATACTTATAGCATTAAGAGTTAGTGCAGAAAAGATGTATAGACAAGAGCAGCTTAAGATAGCATGAAGCATGATTAGTGACAAGCGGCCATTTTAACACCACTGCGCATGAGCGAACTTTTCCCTCCAGATTGCGAGTGCGTCACGTCACATGGGTATGACCGACGCATGCGCAGACTGAATTTCTGCAAAGCGGCCATTTTATTAATGTGCAAGCTTGATTACGATGAAAAAACACATAGGCAAGCCTCCTAGGGACACCCGTGTGTTGGGGAAATACAAATAAATGACAAACAATCGGAGTTAGTACAGTTATGATTTAAGGCGAGGTTCATGAAAAGAGAGCAAGTCGCGTCACGTGCGAATCCTTGCTCCATCAACATTGCCTCTCTACTCACTCTGCACTCTCTGTACTCACTCTGCACTCACACTCCCTCTGCACCCACACTGCAGTCACACTCATTCTGCTCTCACTCTGCACTCACTTTGCACTCAATCTGCACTCACTCTCACTCTGCACTCACACTGCAGTCACATTCACTCTGCACTCACTCTGCACTTACTCTGCACTCACACTCACTCTGCACTCACTTTGCTCTCACACCCACACTCACTCTGCACTCACTCTCACTCTGCACTCACACTGCAGTCACACTCACTCTGCACCCACACTGCAGTCACACTCATTCTGCACTCACTCTGCACTCACTTTGCACTCACTCTGCACTCACTCTCACTCTGCACTCACTCTCACTCTGCACTCACACGGCAGTCACACTCACTCTGCACTCACACTGCAGTCACACTCACTGTGCACTCACTCTGCAGTCACACTCACTGTGCACTCACTGTGCACTCACTCTGCAGGCACACTCACTCTTCACTCACTCTGCATTCACTCTCACTCTGCAGTCTCTCTCACTCTGCAGTTACTCTCACTCTGCAGTCACTCACACTCTGCAGTCACTCACACTCTGCACTCACACTCTGCACTCACACTCTTCACTCGAACTCTGCACTCGAACTCTGCACTCACACTCTACACTCACCCTGCTCTCACACTGCACTCACTCTCACTCTGCACTCACTCTGTACTCACTCTGCACTCACTCTGCAATTGCTCTGCATTTACTCTGCACTCACTCTGCACTCAATCTGCACTCAAACTCACTCTGCACTCACTCTGCACTCACACCCACACTCACTCTGCACTCACTCTGCACTCACTCTCACTCTGCACTCACACTGCAGTCACACTCACTCTGCACTCACTCTGCACTCACTCTGATATCACTCTGCTCTCACTCTGCAGTTACACTCACTCTGCACTCACTCTGCAGTCACACTCACTCTGCAGTCACTCTGCAGTCACACTCACTCTGCACTCACACTGCAGTCACACCCACTCTTCACTCACTCTGCTATCACACTCACTCTGCCCTCACACTCACTCTGCCCTCACACTCACTTTGTACTCACACTCAGTCTGCACTCACTCTGCAGTCACTCTCTCTGCATTCAATCTGCACTCACTCTGCACTCACAATCACTCTGCACTCACACTGCACTCACAATCACTCTGCACTCACACTGCACTCACACTCACCCTGCACTCACTCTGCACTCTGCACTCACTCTGCACTTACTCTGCACTCACACTCACTCTGCACTCACACCCACACTCACTCTGCACTCACTCTGCACTGACTCTTTCTCTGCACTCACACTGCAGTCACACTCACTCTGCACTCACACTGCAGTCACACTCACTCTGCACTCATTCTGTACTCACTCTGCACTCACTCTGCTCTCACTCTGCTCTCACACTGCAGTTACACAAACTCTGCACTCACTCTGCAGTCACTCTGCAGTCACTCTGCAGTCACACTCACTCTGCACTCACTCTCACTCTCACTCTGCACTCACACTCGCTCTGCACTCACACTAACTCTACACTCACACTCACTCTGCACTCACACTCACTCTGCACTCACTCTACACTCACTCTGCACTCACTCTGCACTCACACCACACTCACTCTGCACTCTGCACTCACTCTGCACTCTCTCTGCACTCACATTGCCTCTCTACTCACTCTGCACTCTCTGTACTCACTCTGCACTCACACTCCCTCTGCACCCACACTGCAGTCACACTCATTCTGCTCTCACTCTGCACTCACTTTGCACTCAATCTGCACTCACTCTCACTCTGCACTCACACTGCAGTCACATTCACTCTGCACTCACTCTGCACTTACTCTGCACTCACACTCACTCTGCACTCACTTTGCACTCACACCCACACTCACTCTTACTCTGCACTCACACTGCAGTCACACTCACTCTGCACCCACACTGCAGTCACACTCATTCTGCACTCACTCTGCACTCACTTTGCACTCACTCTGCACTCACTCTCACTCTGCACTCACTCTCACTCTGCACTCACACGGCAGTCACACTCACTCTGCACTCACACTGCAGTCACACTCACTGTGCACTCACTCTGCAGTCACACTCACTGTGCACTCACTCTGCACTCACTCTGCAGGCACACTCACTCTTCACTCACTCTGCATTCACTCTCACTCTGCAGTCACTCTCACTCTGCAGTTACTCTCACTCTGCAGTCACTCACACTCTGCAGTCACTCACACTCTGCACTCACACTCTGCACTCACACTCTGCACTCGAACTCTGCACTCACACTCTACACTCACCCTGCTCTCACACTGCACTCACTCTCACTCTGCACTCACTCTGTACTCACTCTGCAATTGCTCTGCATTTACTCTGCACTCACTCTGCACTCAATCTGCACTCACACTCACTCTGCACTCACTCTGCACTCACACCCACACTCACTCTGCACTCACTCTGCACTCACTCTCACTCTGCACTCACACTGCAGTCACACTCACTCTGCACTCACTCTGCACTCACTCTGATCTCACTCTGATCTCACACTGCAGTTACACTCACTCTGCACTCACTCTGCAGTCACACTCACTGTGCACTCACTCTGCACTCACTCTGCAGTCACACTCATTCTTCACTCACTCTGCATTCACTATCACTCTACAGTCACTCTCACTCTGCAGTCACTCTCACTCTGCAGTCACTCACACTCTGCAGTCACTCACACTCTGCACTCTGCACTCACACTCTTCACTCACACTCTGCACTCGAACTCTGCACTCACACTCTACACTCACTCTGCACTCACACTCCACTCACTCTCACTCTGCACTCACTCTGCACTCAAACTCACTCTGCACCCACACTGCAGTCACACTCTTTCTGCACTCACTCTGCACTCACTTTGCACTCACTCTGCACTCACTCTCACTCTGCACTCCCTTTGCACTCACTCTCACTCTGCACTCACACGGCAGTTACACTCACTCTGCACTCACACTGCAGTCACACCCACTCTGCACTCACTCTGCTATCACACTCACTCTGCCCTCACACTCACTCTGCCCTCACACTCACTTTGTACTCACACTCAGTCTGCACTCACTCTGCAGTCACTCTCTCTGCATTCAATCTGCACTCACTCTGCACTCACAATCACTCTGCACTCACACTGCACTCACAATCACTCTGCACTCACACTGCACTCACACTCACCCTGCACTCACTCTGCACTCACTCTGCACTTACTCTGCACTCACACTCACTCTGCACTCACTCTGCACTCACACCCACACTCACTCTGCACTCACTCTGCACTCACTCTTTCTCTGCACTCACACTGCAGTCACACTCACTCTGCACTCACACTGCAGTCACACTCACTCTGCACTCTGCACTCACTCTGCACTCACTCTCACTCTGCACTCACACTCGCTCTGCACTCACACTCACTCTGCACTCACACTCACTCTGCACTCACACTCACTCTGCACTCACTCTACACTCACTCTGCACTCACTCTGCACTCACACCACACTCACTCTGCACTCTGCACTCACTCTGCACTCTCTCTGCACTCACATTACCTCTGCACTCACTCTGCACTCTCTGTACTCACTCTGCACCCACACTCACTCTGCACTCACTCTGCACTTACTCTGTACTCACACTCACTCTGCACTCACTCTGCACTCACACCCACACTCACTCTGCACTCACTCTGCACTCACACCCACACTCACTCTGCACTCCCTCTGCACTCAATTTGCACTCACTCTGCACTCACTCTCATTCTGCACTCACTCTGCACTCACTCTCACTCTGCACTCACACTGCAGTCACACTCACTCTGCACTCACACTGCAGTCACACTCACTCTGCACTCACTCTGCAGTCACACTCACTGTGCACTCACTATGCACTCACTCTGCAGTCACACTCACTCTTCACTCACTCTGCATTCACTATCACTCTACAGTCACTCTCACTCTGCAGTCACTCTCACTCTGCAGTCACTCACACTCTGCAGTCACTCACACTCTGCACTCACACTCTTCACTCACACTCTGCACTCGAACTCTGCACTCACACTCTACACTCACTCTGCACTCACACTGCACTCACTCTCACTCTGTACTCACTCTGTACTCACTCTGCACTCACTCTGCAATCACTTTGCATGTACTCTGCACTCACTCTGTACTCAATCTGCACTCTCACTCACTCTGCACTCACTCTGCACTCACACTCATTCTGCACTCACACTCACTCTGCACTCACTCTGCACTCACACTGCAGTCAAACTCACTCTGCACTCACTCTGCACTCACGCTCACACTGCACTAACTCTGCACTCACACTCACTCTGCAGTCACACCCACTCTGCACTCAATCTGCAATAACTCAGCAGTCACTCTGCACTCACACTCACTCTGCACTCACACTCACTCTGCACTCACTCTACACTCACTCTGCACTCACACCACACTCACTCTGCACTCTGCACTCACTCTGCACTCTCTCTGCACGCACATTGCCTCTCTACTCACTCTGCACTCTCTGTACTCACTCTGCACTCGCACTCACTCTGCACCCACACTGTAGTCACACTCATTCTGCACTCACTCTGCACTCACTTTGCACTCACTCAGCACTCACTCTAATTGTGCACTCACTCTGCAGTCACTCTCTCTGCATTCAATCTGAACTCACTCTGCACTCACAATCACTCTGCACTCACTCTGCACGCACACTCACTCTGCACTCACACTGCAGTCACACTCACTGTGCACTCACTCTGCAGTCACACTCACTGTGCACTCACTGTGGTAAATATTTGATTTACCGTCCTAATTTCTATGCAGGTAAGTACTTAACAAAAATAACTCAATCGGAAAGAAAGAGGCAGAGTCCGTGGTGTTAGAGTTCTTAGGGGTTTTATTCCTTAAAAAGGAATGGTCATGGTACCAGATCGGATATCTTGTTCCTGCCACCACTGGGGTGCAGGAAGGGATAGAGCCGCATGAAGGGATAGAGAGAGCCATACTTTATTGACAGTACATAGCTTATATACTTAAATCATACAATAGAAACCAATACAGTAGGCGTAACAGCTGAGGGAAACAAGATAAGAGCACACACGTGGTAGTGATACGTAATTAGAAGGCGTGAACTAGGCATGAACATAGAGGTGTGTGCTAGAAAACGTCACATGTAAGTGTCACAAGTAGGTGGAGTCATAGCAGAATTTGGCAATGTCAGCAGAAATCTGAGGCCTAGATGCGCGCGCAGCTGCATGACGCGTGAATGACGTGGAACCGAAGGGTGCATGTGGACTTGACATTTACGCTAACGGAAAGAGACAGAAGTCTGGCATGTCAGATCAACTTGTTCCTATATCATATCTAATATCTGATGTTTGGGAACCATATTATCTAGAAGGAAAAGGTCTCTTGGGCAGAGGCTATTCTATACTGACTGTGAGTGCGTGTATAAGCGTCTACGTGTCTGCATGAGATGCGAGGGGGCATGGGCCTACCATGGTAACAGAGGCTATGAATTACTTGCACGGAGACAGTGAGGCCGGGCCCTTTGCTCTGCAGCTGGAAGATGTTTACTTGAACTGGTAGGCAGGAATGTATGTTTGAGGAGCGGAACAGATAATTCGAAGGTTGAATACAGTCTTGGCAGGCAGCAGGCCGAGCTAAGGGCCGTTAGCCGCACAGGGAGTAAGGCAGAGGTCACGGGTACAGAGGCAGCCCAGGCTGAGGCGTTCAGAATCAGAAGGCAGGAAAAGGCTCGATGGCAGAATTCAGAGGCCTACTTCGCCAGAGCTGAAAAACGTGTAAAGTATACCACAAAAAGACGTTGGCATGGCATACTTAGGAACAGAATATTCAACCCATTCAGGGTGTATCTGAAAGAGGACATGTTAACGGTGGACGCAAATGTATTTGCGTCTTCATAGTTGGCACAGGAGGGAAGTTACATGCACTTTAAGCTTGATACATGGAGACGGTGGGGTACACGTTAGGGAACATTTCTCGACCATAAAATGTATATTTCCTCATTCCCTCCTTGTTCCCTACGGACCCTTCATGATATATCGATTCTCATAAACCGATCAGTCTGTTCTTGTAACATTATTTGCTCTTCTTTTTTCTTTTCGCGTTTTAAGTGAAAACTGGAATGTGCAATACATGAAGTGGCGCACAGACCACAAATCGCTGGCCCACACTGTAGGCACAGGCAGCAACTGAATACTATGACAAGGGCAATGCCTAGGAAGGATAGGATCTTCCATCCCCAAGCGGTCAACGTTGTCCAGAACCAACCGGACCAAGTCCAGGTGCCTGGATTCTGATGTATCAAACTTGCAATCTTATGAAGACGTGTAATAGCTTTGTATACTGTAGGCGCGTTTTCTGGAATGAAAACACAGCAACTTGACCCGATGACCTTACAAGCTCCGCCTCTATCTGCTAGGATGATGTCAATAACAAGACGATTCTGGAGAACAACAACCCGCATGGCAGATTGCTCCTCTGTTAAGTTGCCTAGAGCGGAGGTAGTTTCATTCACTACTGCTTCGAGTATTCTAGTTAATCTGCATATTAGTTTACTATTTTGGACGGGGCCTGTGAAGAAAAAGAATCCTTTATTGAAATCTGTGTATTGCTCCCATGCCGTTTCAGTATAGTCGACAATCGGGAGATCTCTTCGGAGTCTATTGTTTACTAGATTAGTATTTCTGTGATAATCAGGAGGGGCTAGGAAAACAGGTGGCAGAAGGAATGCAATGTAACAGGTACCATCCCAATCTAGAGGTAAGCGTATGTATGCGGTATGGCCACAAACAAAATAGGAATGACGAGTAGCTCTAAAGGAAGATTTGCCTTGATCACTGAATTTGACCACAGTAGTACATTTGCTATGACCTAAGTGTACTGAACCCTTCTTTCTGACACATAAATCACCTTTGACTGGTAATACTGACATAGCAGGGAGAACTGGTGCAGCTTCGGATTCAACAGTAAGAATCATAAGGTTAATTGTATAATTACCTAATCCATATACTTCATTTTCTAGATCAGTTCCTATTCTAGTGGGAAGTCCCTTTTTGTCAGGATAACAGGCGTTAAGCAGAACTAAGTTCAAGTTTCCCCAAACCCAGTTTCCTTCGAAAACAGCAATATCGGGATCTAAGGAATTAATTATTCTAAACCATGCTCCACAAGAGCCATTGTGTGTGAACGGGTACGGAAAAAGGGGCAGAACTCCCTTGGATTTTTGATAGGGAGGGAGTCGGCCACATATCCAACAGTTGGTAGCATTGTTAGTCTGATGGGAGTGATGTAACATACTAATGAATGTATTGTTGCGCAGCGCAAGTCTGTAAGATAGTTCGTGAGGAGGTAACTCGCTAAAAGAATGTTCGGCAGTGACATTGTAAGCAGATTGTTCACGCTTGAAGATAGGGTAGTATATGGGAAGCAATATACTAGCAACGATAATCAGAGGACTTAGAAAAAACATAATCAATAATGTCACTATACAGTGACTACGGAGTGATTTACAATATGCATGTTTCTTGAGTTGTCTCTCTCTCTCTCTATCTCGATCTAGGGGATACATGTCAGAAACTATTTAACCGATTCACCTAGGGGAGGACTTAAACAATTAAACTGTCTGACTTGCTAGATCGAAGTTTAGTTCGATACTCCTCTTGGGGAGTTTTCTCTCTTTTTGGAACTTTGAAGTCTTTAGCATCGAGGCAGTCCTTGGAGGGGGTGGACGAGTCAGTTTCTGGCAACAGTTCATTACATTTTTTAATATGACTCGTGTGGATCCACCCCTTTCGGCCTTCCACTTTGATTGCGGTCCTCGTGGTAAGAAGGACGATCTTCGGCTCCTTCCAGCGGGGCTCCAGCGGGCTTTTCCTGTCGAAGTTACGAATTAGGACTGTATCCCCGGGACGGACATCGTGTGGCTTCACATCAGTGTTGTCGGGGAAGGCTGCAGCAACCTGTGAACGACATGATTGGAGTGCAGACATCAAGGAGGCAAGGTAATCTGTCAGCATGTTACAATCAACATCGGTTATTTTCTTAGGCATGGGCGTCCCCCACATATTCGGTGGTCTGCCAAAGACCACTTCATACGGTGATAGTCCTGATCTCGAATGGGGGACCATTCTCATATAGAACAGTGCAACTGGCAGGGCGACTATCCAGTCGACCCCTTTTTCTTTACATATTTTTGCAAGGCGTGTTTTCAGTGTCTGGTTATGCCTCTCTACAAGGCCAGCGGCTTCGGGATGTCGGACGCAGTGGAATTTCCACTGATATCCCAGCAAAAGGGAAACCTGTTTCATGAGCTCGGATGAGAATGGCTGTCCGTTATCTGAGTACACGACACGAGGCAAGCCGTACCGTGGGAAGAATTCTCGAACCAGCTGCCTGGCAGTGGTCGGGGTAGTGTAATCTGGAACTGGATATGCTTCGGTCCAACGGGAAAGTGCACAAACAACTACGAGGACGTACTTAAATCCTCGACAACGGTCCATCTGGATATAATCCATCTGGAGGACTTCAAAAGGGTGATCAGGAGGATGGAATCCACCTTGCTCTACAGGGACGCTTTTACCTGGATTGAACTGACAACAGATCATGCAAGTACGCACTTTCTGTTTTGCTGCTGCTCGTAAGTGTTTGTTGTACCAGAGATTCTGTAAACTGTCTAACATAGCTTTTTCTCCTAGATGTGCTGGACTATGTGCTGTATTTATTATGACTTGAACCATAGAGTCGGGGAGTAACCATGTAGATTTTCCCTTCGTCATCCAACCTTGATCTGTCTGGATCCCTCCTAGTTCAGTCCATTTCTTTATTTCATCTGGAGTAGCATGTGTCTGAATATCGATTACATCTAGTGTGGGATCCCTAACTGTCATACAATATGTCGGTACTATTGTCTTTGTCATATCAATTGTCTGGGTGTGAGTCAATGCTGTATGTTTTGCTGTTTGGTCTGCCAGGTCGTTACCCTGGGAAATGGAATCTGTAGCTTTAGTATGTGCTTTGCACTTCATGATGGATATGCCTGAAGGCAGATGTATTGCTTCTAACAGTGCTTGAATGAGGGGACCGTATTGGATCTTGGCACCGTGAGAGGTCAGGAAACCTCGTTCTTGCCATAACACTCCGAAGTCGTGTACAACTCCGAAAGCATAACGGGAATCTGTGTATATGTTAACATTTCTGTTCTTGGCTAGTATACAGGCTCGGGTCAGAGTGATGAGCTCTGCTGCTTGAGCGGACAGTGTATCAATACGATATGTTTCTTTAACTTCAGTTTCAGTGGTCACTGCATAGGCGGCCACTAATTCTCCTGTGTTTGTTCTCATACATGAACCATCCACGTAAAGTGTCAGGTCTGGATTTGTCAGTGGAACATCTGTTAAGTCTCGTCGGGGCTTTGTTACTGCATTAATGATCTCTATACAATCATGCGGAGCTGAATTAGTCATAATCGAAGGTAACAATGTTGCGGGATTCAGGATGTTACAGCGTCTGATTTCTATGTGTGGCTGGAATAGTGTCAGTTCATAACCTGTCAGTCGTGCTATAGTCAAGTGTTGAGTCTGAGTTCGGTTTAAAAGAACCTCTACAGAATGTGGGACTTGTACTGTTAATTGATGTCCTAAAACAATTGAATCGCTCTGTCTGATTGCTAAAGCTGTTGCTGCTACTGACTTTAAGCACGCAGGGAGTGCCTGGGCTACTGAATCCAATGTACTTGAAAAATAAGCACAAGGCTTATGTGAACCTGCTTGATCTTGAGTGAGGACAGACAACGCTGTACCATCACGTTCTGTAACAAAAAGTGTAAAAGGTTTGCTGTAACATGGTGTCGCTAAAACTGGTGCTTGACATAAAGCTTTCTTTAATTCCTCAAAGGCCTGTGTATGTTCCTGAGTCCAAGGAAGGGCAGTCGAGGTTGCTGCCTCCTGTGTTGTCAACTGAATGAGTGGTTTAGCTAGAAATGCATACTGAGGAATCCAATTTCTGCAGTACGAGGTGAGGCCTATAAAGGCCCGCACTTCCTTTTGTGTCTGGGGTTGTGGCATATTCATAATTAACCGGATGCGATCAGGAGTGAGCTGTCTCCCCACTTTGGACAGCAAGTGACCCAAGTACACAACTTGCTGAACACAGAATTGTAGCTTCGAGGAGACACCTTGTGTCCCTTGTCGGCCAGAAAATGCAAAACTGTCAGTGATGCTTGTTCACATTCGGGCTCACTTTGTGCGGTGATCAGCAGATCATCGACGTATTGCAATAAAGCGGTGTTAACTGGCATTTGAATACAATCGAGTTGTCTTTTCAGTGCTTGACTATAGATGCTGGGGCTTTCTGTGAATCCTTGAGGTGCGCGTGAAAATTTGAAACTTCGTCCATTTAAACTGAATCCGAAGAGGTATTGGCTATCTGGATCAATGGGTACACTGAAGAAGGCGTTCTTGAGATCAATTACAGTAAAGAACGTTGCTTCTGAGTCAATAGCAGTCAATAGGGAAGAGATGTCGGGAACCACAGGGTACTGTGGAACAATGCATTTGTTCAGTTCTCGTAAATCAATCACCAACCGATATACTGGTGGTGCATTGGGATCAGTACGTTTAAGAATCGGAATGATAGGGGAATTACAGATATTGGAGTCGGTCTCTACGACCACTCCTTGGGCAATGAGCTCTTCAATGATTTCCAGTAAAGCCACTACAGCATCGGGTGGTAACTTGTATTGTCTGATTCTTGGTAAAACAACTCCTTGTTTGAGTGTAACACGGTATGGTGTGATGTGCATGCAACCTACATCGGTCGGGCCTTGTGCCCACAGGTGTTTCGGTACATTCTTTAATCTGACATCAAACTCTCGTAATACATAGTGGCCCTTGAAGTCACGCAAAAAGAGTCTAACTCCTTCCGGAGAACAACATATCACAGCTCCTAGAGCCTTCAATGTTTTGATACCTAACAGATTTTCGGGACATGATTTCGTGAGTAACAAGTCTGTAACGCGTGATAATGGACCTACAGCTAGGGGGACTGGTTTCGATACCTCATTTACAATAGGCTGTCCTGAAAAACCAAGGGAAACATTCTGTGAGCCTGAGAGGGGTGCCCCTGGGACTTCATTATGGCTGATTGTTGTGCGGCTTGCCCCTGTGTCAATTAAAAACTTTCTATCTTTTCCCAATACTTGACTGTGTACGTAAGGACCCTCTTGATCTACAGGAATCTCAATAAGAGGCAAGCCAACCTCCCTCTCTAGGCTGTTTCATGTGTATCGCTGATAATCGGGATAATCAGATTGGGCATACTGGCACATCTGCCGTGAAACTTGCTGCGTTGCGGCTATGGGCTGTTGCTGTGATACCGCTGCGGTTTGTGCTGTAGGTGGTGGAGCATGCATAGGTTGTGAATTCTGTGAAGTCTGTTGCTGACCCTGATCTTGTCTAGGCGGATGCGGTCTTTCTTTAGTTTTACCTGTTGCTATATTGTGTTTCAAGACTGGGCATTCATGTACGTAGTGACCTGGCTGCTTGCAATAATTGCATGTCCCTTTAACGGGAGCTGCGGCATTACCTGTCTGGGTCGTACCCTTTCTCTGGCCGTCGGCTGGAACCGACTGGGCCACTAACATTTTCATTTTCGTATCTTTCATGCGTCTCTGTTCGTGATCCTGTTCTTCTCTAATTCTGTTCTGATGGTATTGTAACATTTGTAACATCTGGGATGGCGTATTTGCTTGCCATGTACTTTCAACTTTATATACACGGTTTTTGACTGCTGTCAAGGAATTCTCGACTAACTTTGATACAAAAAGATGTGGGTACGACTCGCTACCTGGTTTTAGGCCACTATTAATAATGAAACATTTCTCGAATCTTGAATAGAAGTCACTAGTATCTTCATCGTGTTTCTGTTTGCAGGCTGAGATTGCGTCCCAGTCTTCCTTTTTGGTGGTCAGTAATCTCGGCAGAACCTGTACTATCAAACCTGGTAATGCTTTAGCTTTCTCCCCAAGGCCTAGCCCTGGGGTACGAGTTTTCTCCTCGTCTTCTATTTCTGTCCATATAATCTTTTTGTCTCCCACCTCCCATTCTCTTTCCTTGAGTTTCTCGTAGATGCCGGTGGGCAGCAGTACCTTTAACATTTTCATGATATCTGCATATGTGTAGTCTCCCATCAGTAACATGTCTTTAAGTTCTCTGTAAAAACCTGCAGGGTCTTTATCGTGACAGGGTACTAGCTTCTTCATCTCCAATAGTTCTAACTTGGTCAGAGGTGTGTGTACATACACACGTTTCAAGGTATTATCGGTACCCATAACTGGATGTACTTCTCGTAAAGGGTTCTGCCTTTCTAAACGTTCCATATGATACATTTTTCTTTCTGGAGGCGGAGCAGGAACATATTGTGGGCCTAAGAAAGTGTTATATCTGTGCCGTTGTTCTAGAATTATTTGGATTAACTTGGTACTTAGGCCTCTCCATCTATCCATGAGTAGTGCTTCTAATGTATCGTGTAAAGGACCTGGATCAGAATGTTTATTTCTGTATAACGTGAGGAGGTGTTGAATCATATATATACCTGCTAATTTCTGCTCGTCTGGGGATAGGTTCAGAAATGTCTGCGCTACTGTATCATCATTATATATATTAGGATTGTCAGCCCATAGTACTGCTGACCGGGCTAGTTCTTGTTCATCCATAGAATTGAGTACATGGTACCCCATTCGTTCTCGAAGCATTTTATCAGTGTCTTGAAACAGATATTCAGGAGAATTCGGTTTTGATATGCCAGAGAGAAAAACTCTCTTGCTTTCTGGACGAATGCCTTTCCTAAGGTAAGTTCCCTTACCTACATACGCTATCGTATCGGTAGTTATTTCTGGTTCTTCAGGTCCTTCCTCCTCTTCAGAGGAAGAATTTTCTTTTTCTTTTTCGTGTATTTCTATTACTGCCTTTCTTATTTTCTTGTACATGCTTGATATACAATTCACCTTATCATGTTTTCCTTCGGCTATATTTTGACCCCACTTGTTTAGTGCTTCCATTTCATCCTGGTCTACCCCAGGCCTGTCTCGGTCTCTTATTAAGCAATTTATGAAAAAACGTAATACATATGCTTGAGTGTCAACTTTCTGATGTGCCAGGGCCTCCTTAATACTTTCGGGATTTTCCCCAGTCTGGACAAAATGATATATTCTATCTAGGTGATCAGTCATCCCTGGAAATAACACTAAGTAATCTGTAGCTTGTCGTAAGCGTAGTGACGCTATCAACATTCTATTGTCTTTGCCGGGTACTGGATCGTATCTGCAAACTGGAAGTTGTTCTTTGAGTATGTCGAGACGGGGTGACTGGAGTATAGGGTGCTTCTGCATGTCTCTAAGGTGTAATCTGTGTGTTGCTGGCGGGGTCTGGTAACCCCCGGTTGCACCTCCTGGGGCGGAGGCTTGGACATTATCCCTCTGTGGAGTCTGTATGTGTACCTGAACTTGTCTCTTACTGGGATCAGACGCAATCGAATTCGGTATATTAATCTTAGGTGTGGGAAGTGGTGGAGGTGGAGGAGCAGGCGGAACAGACTGTCGAACGGGTGAACTTTGTTGTGGTAATGGCTGGACATTGTCTTGGAGTAGGTCGCCACTTCCGTCACCGTCAGTAGGCGGTACGTGGGCACGTGCGTTGGTGTAAGCGGGTGCTACATCGTCTAGATAGGAAGCAAGGAATATATCTTTGGAGGTCCTGTGATTTACTTTAGTCGGAACCAATGGTGGCGGCAGATTTTTCGGTATTTCTGAAGTGGCTTCAGGCAAACCCTCGGCCACAAGATACATGCCATTTACAAGATTGTTTCGTGCGCGGTCTACTTGTTCTGCTTTTACTCGGATTCCTTCATTAACTAATTCGTTCTCTCGGGCTCTATCTGACTCTTCTCTATGTCTGTCTTCTCTACGGAGCTCTTTCTCGGCTCGTTTATGTGATTCTTTACGCCACAATTCTATGGCATCTTTCTGTGACTGTCTGGCTTTCTTTCTCCATAGTGCTTCTTCTACTTTCAGGATGCACTCAGCATCCCACGTTCCTGTAACGGGCCACTTGTGTTTTTCTTCTAGGTGCTTAGTATAATCGGCCCATAAATCTAGATACAATATGGCGTCTATGCCATGCTTATGGTACATAAAGTTTCCAGGCGTGTCCCTAGGGGGGATAGGAATTTCTTCCTCTAACATCCCTTTCCTAGTTCCTATCTGTCTTAGTTTATTGAAGAACGGCATCTTGTTACTTAGTACTGGATACTTGGTACTGATTACTTATTCTGAACACAGCTAATTACACAAAAACACAATAGTGCACATTAAACAATCACTCATACCACGACATTAATCACATGAAAAACATTTTGAACATATATCTCTACCCTAGATACTGGATGTACTGCTAAACAGCACAGATACACTGTCGAAAACAGTGCAAGAACTTGAATAACGGATATACTGCTAAACAGTACAGATACACTGTCTAAAACAGTGCAGACCGTGTTTGTGTACCTGTTAGACGGACCGGGAGGGTCGGCCGAGGATAAGGGGAGAGGTCTCCGGGGAGAGCCGTCTCCAGCGATCGTACAGACAAGTAACTTCCCCCCCACAGACGGACACCACACAAGGTTAAAGTTCAACGAGACTTTATAGGCAATTCTTTAGTTTACGATGGAATGGTACAAGGAGGTCTGGACTCAGGGGTCCCCTCGATTCTGGTCTCTGGTTTGGGAAAAGGGTAGCGGGACAGTCTTGTTACCAAAAAGGTGGAAATAGCTCTCAATCCTCGAGCTCGGCGTTCTAGATGATCGGGCCGCGGCGGAGCCAGCAGGTCCCGAGATGGACGAAGGAAACGACGGTCCGCGGCGGAGCCAGCAGGTCCCGATGAAGATGATGGTTACAAACGGTCCGCGGCCACGCCAGCAGGTCCCGACGACGATGAAGGATATGAAGGTTACGAAGGTTGCGGCAGCGCCAGCAGGCAAGACGATGGTGCACGAGACAGAGCTATGGCAGCGCCAGTAGTCCGTCAAGGATGAGTTCTTCTCTGCGTCTCTCGACTCCAAGATACAACTGCCTTCCTGCTCTGGAGCTGCCCCAGTTATAGGGCTGGTGTTCTTTGATGTCCGGACCCTCGCACTTGGAGGTTGGGAGGCCCGGGATGAGGGGGTCCAGACACCCAGCAGGGGGGTGGAGCCAGCGTCCGGGGAGGCGATGGGCGAGCGGCACCTGGTGGGGGAGAGCCATCGACACCTCTTTCTCCCATTGACTTGCCAAGTAGCCCGCTCACCTCCTGGGTGGATGGTGGTGCCGGTATGTCTGAGGCCTGGCCAGGCCCAGGGTTGGGGTCGATCGGGGCCCAGGCGGCCTCGTGGTGGAGTGTCCAAGATGGCGCCCAGGATGGGCGCGCAGGCCGGCAGTGGATCGAGCCCACGAGGTCGACATGTTCGAGAGTAGGGGTCCCGGAGGGGACGGAGGGCGTGTAATGGTGGTGTGTGGTACCTGCGTGACCGGGCTCGGGCCTGGTCGGGCCGGGGGAGTGCGGCCATTCATGTGGCCTGTCCAACATGCGTCCCCCCCAGCTGAAGGCGGGGAGAGTTACCCATCCTCTTGGGGACTCTCCTCGTCGAGGCGGAAAAACCGGGACAGGCCATCCGCGTTGGCGTGATCTGGCCCAGGCCGGTGTTCAACCGTGAAGTCCATCCCTTGAAGGGAGATGGACCAACGTAGTAACTTCGGGTTTTCCCCCCGCATCTGCATCAGCCACTGCAGGGGTCGGTGGTCGGTCTGCACCCGAAAGTGGGTGCCAAAGAGGTAGGGCCGGAGTTTCTTGAGGGCCCATACCACGGCGAAGGCCTCCCTCTCGATGGTGCTCCAGCGTTGTTCTCGGGGTAGGAGTCGCCTGCTGATGAAGGCCACTGGCTGATCAAGGCCTTCGGTGTTCACTTGAGACAAGACTGCCCCAATGCCATGGTCGGAGGCATCCGTTTGGACGACGAACTCCCGGCTGTAGTCGGGGGCCTGGAGCACAGGGGCGGAACACATGGCGGCTTTCAATTGTTCGAAGGCTGTTTGACACTCAGGGGTCCAGTTGACTTTCTTGGGTTGATTTTTTGACGTGAGTTCTGTGAGGGGCCCCACTATAGTACCATAGTCTTTCACGAACCTTCGGTAATAGCCCGTGAGGCCCAGGAAGGCTCGTACTTCGGTCTGGGTGATGGGGGGCTGCCAGGACTGGATGGCGGCAATTTTGAGCTGCAGAGGGGCCACCAGGCCGCTTCCCACCTGGTGCCCGAGGTAGGTTACAGACCCTTGACCAATTTGACATTTGCTGGCCTTGATCGTGAGGCCAGCTCGCTGAAGGGCTTGTAGCACTGCTCGGAGGTGGTGGAGGTGCTCGGACCAATGGTGGCTGTATACAGCGATGTCGTCTAGGTAGGCGGCGCTGAACCCTTCGAGCCCCGCCAGGACCTGATTGACGAGCCGCTGAAATGTTGCTGGGGCATTCTTCATGCCGAAGGGCATGACCTTGAAATGGTAATGGCCATCGGGGGTGGAAAAGGCAGAACGTTCTTGGGCCCGGGGTGTGAGGCCGATTTGCCAGTAGCCCGCCGTCAGGTCGAAGATACTGAGGTAGCGGGCAGCTCCCATGCGGTCGATCAGTTCATCTGCCCGGGGGATGGGATGTGCGTCTGTTCTGGTGACCGCATTCAAGCCCCGGTAGTCGACGCAGAACCGGAGTTCCGGTGTGGTGCCAGGGGCGGCCGCTTTGGGGACCAGTACGACAGGACTGGCCCAGGGGCTGTCTGAGGGCTCGATGACCCCGAGCGTGAGCATTTTTGCTACCTCTTCCTGGATGCAGGCCCGTACCCGATCTGGCACGCGGTAGGCCCGGTGGCGGATAGGGGGGCTGTCCCCCGTGTCCACGTCGTGCACACACCAGGAAGTGACACCTGGGGCGAGGGAGAACAGGCTGGCGAACTGTGACAGGAGGACTCGACACTCCTGGCGTTGCTCTCGGGTGAGGGCCTCCGAGAGTCGGACCCCATCCACGGAGCCATCTTTCTCCCGAGTCCGTAGGAGGTCAGGGAGGGGTTCGGAGTCCTCTTCAGCCCCGTTGTCTGTGGCCATCAGGAGGCTGAGTTCTGAACGCACGAAGTGGGGTTTCAGTCTGTTAGCGTGGAGGACCCGGAGGGGGTTCCGGGGAGATTCCATGTCGATGAGATAGGTGGCAGGACCCTTGCGCTCGACTACTTTGAAGGGCCCCGTCCACTTGTCTTGCAGGGCGCAGGGTTCGGTGGGGGACATCACCCATACCTGTTGCCCAGGTTCAAATTCGATTGAGGAGGCATTCCGGTCATACCACTTTTTCATGTCCTCTTGACTGGCCTTTAGGTTGGCTTTTGCCAGCTCTCTGAACCGCCGGGT
This sequence comes from Lissotriton vulgaris, assembly GCF_964263255.1. NCBI lineage: Eukaryota > Metazoa > Chordata > Amphibia > Caudata > Salamandridae > Lissotriton > Lissotriton vulgaris. The sequence goes on along the minus strand of NC_141685.1, from coordinate 1,376,397,860 downwards.
CTGGTTGCGGAGGGTTAGGAGGTATCGGAAGACATCTGGTGGGTTCTTTAGAGGGGGCATATCCCAGCCTTCCTTGACTAGGCTGAGCGGCCCCCGCACTGGGTGTCCATATAGTAGTTCAAACGGGCTGAAGCCCAGGGACTTCTGGGGAACCTCTCGATAGGCGAAGAGGAGGCACGGCAGCAGCACGTCCCACTGGCGACGGAGGGGCTCTTCCAACCCCCCGATCATCCCTTTGAGCGTGCGGTTGAACCGCTCAACGAGTCCGTTTCCTTGAGGGTGATAGGGGGTCGTGAATCGGTAGGTAACCCCGCACTGTTGCCAGAGGGACTTCATATATTTAGAAATAAAGTTCGTGCCTCTGTCGCTGACGACTTCTCGGGGGAAGCCCACACGGGAGAAGATCCCCATCAGAGCCCGGCCGACTACCGGGGCTGTCACAGTTCGCAGGGGAACAGCCTCGGGGTAGCGGGTGGCGTGGTCCACTAGCACCAGGATGAATCGATGGCCTTGTTTGGTGCGTGGGTCCAGGGGCCCCACGATGTCTATCCCGACCCTCTCGAACGGGGTGGTGACCACGGGAAAAGGTTGCAGGGGGGCTTTTAGTTTGCGGCCGCTCTTTCCACTGGCTTGGCACGTGGGGCAAGATCGGCAATGCTGGTGTACATCGTTCCTCATTTTGGGCCAGAAGAAGTGGGTCACCAGACGACTGTAGGTTTTATCTTGACCCAGGTGTCCCGCCAGGGGGACATCGTGGGCCAGGTTTAGCAGAAAGTCTCTAAAACGGAGGGGCACCACCAGTACTCGGCTAGCCCCCAGCTCCGCGATTCTTTGCTCACTGTACAGCAGATCATTGTCCCAGTAGACCCAGTGCGTTCCGGAGGTATCCCCTGCGCTTTGGGCGAGCGCTTGTTGGCGGAGTCCCTCGAGGGAGGGACAGGTCTTCTGTTCTTGGCGAAATTGTTCTTGCGTGGGCCCCCCCTCTTGAGGCCACTGGTCGAGGTTAGCGAGGTCTGGAGGTTGAGCTGGTTCTGGGGGGACGTCACGGTCGGTGGTTTCGGCTGGGGCGACCGGAGGCGGTGGCGCCGGCCATTCGGGTTCCTCTGGGCGGGGGTTGGCACGGGCGGCCATGGACCGGGTGGTGACGCACGCCCAGTCCGGGACGCCTAACATCCCCAGGTGTTCTCTTCGTTCTACGGCTGCCCACGGAGAGCTTTCAAGGTCATTCCCCAGGAGGCAGTCTACGGGGGCATCGTCTCGGACCGTTACCTTCAACATGCCGGAGACCCCTCCCCATTCGAAGGGGACGCAGGCCATCCGACACAGACTTTCCGAGTTATCGGCTGAACGTACAGGGCAGAGGATGTTCGGTAGATATTGTTCGGGGGTCACCAGGTGACAGCGGACGGCTGTTACACTGGCCCCAGTGTCACGAAGGGCTTCGGCCCGGCGTCCATTGATGCCCACCCATTGACTGTACTTCTGGGTGTTAGCGGGTAGGGGGACCCGCGGGACCATGTCTCTCCCCCCTAAGCAGGCTAGGGCCATGGCGGCTGGCTCCCATTCTTGGTGTTCCTGTTCATATTCCTCCTGTTCCTCTGAGATCTGTTCCTCCCCCAGAGCAGCAGCGGCTACTTGGCGGGGTCTTGGGCTCTGGTACTGGGGGCAGTTTGGGTCGTTTGCATAGTGTCCGATTCGTTGGCATGGATGGCACGTAACGTTGGCTCGATATCCTGGTCGCGCCGGGGTGCTGCCCCGGTTGGCCGGGGGGGTGGTGCTTGTAGCGGGGGCGACCGGAGCGTTGTCTCTTCCGCGTCCTTGGCCTCCTCCTCCTCCTCGGGGACGGTGTTGACCATTGTTGTTCCGGTTTTGTTCGTAGGACCCATTTCGGCCTACTCTGGTGATTTCCCACCGGTCAGCTTCGGCTGCGAGCTGCCGGGGATCCGTTAACTTGCTGTCGAGGAGGTGCTGGCGGAGTTCAATGAAGCAATTGTTCGACAGATGCTCCCAGACCATAAGATTGAACAGTTGTTCGTAGGTTGTGACCTTGCTTCCTTTGATCCAGCCTTCGAAGGCTCGGCTAAAGTAGTTTACATAGTCCACCCAAGTTGTACCCGGGATGCGGGTGCAGTCTCGGAACCTCTGACGGTACATCTCGGGTGTGAGGCCATAGCGGGTGAGGAGTGCAGCTTTCATATGGTCATAGGGGGTCATCTGGTGGTCCGGGAGTTGCAGCAGGGCGTCGCGGCCCTCATTGAGGAATCTCCCCCATAGACCGGCCCCCCAATCGCTTCTATCGATCCGGTGTGCAGTCATAGCGATTTCATAGGCCTTAAACCATTGCTGGATGTCGTCCTCTCGGAAGTACTCTCGAACGACATCCTTGGGGATGTGTACCTTTTTCTCTGTTGCCCCTGGGGTGTGGGGTTGCTCGGACACCCCGACTTCTTTATTCTTGCGTAGGTCGATCTCAGCTAGTTTCCGCTCATGCTCATATGCCAGTTTCTTTTCCTCGAGCTCCCTTTGTCTCTGTTTCTCCTCTCTTTCTTCTCGGAGACGCAGGTGCTCTAAGTTGATTTTTTGTTCGGCCAATTTAAGTTCAATGTCCATTTTGAGCCGGGCCATTTCCAGCTCGTGTAGTCGGGTTTTCTCTCGTTCCTGGATCTCGTCTTGCGAGAGACCCGTTCTTCGCTCTTCAGGGGCCGTGGTGATTTTTGCTGCGATGCTTTGATCGGGGGTTCCGGCAGCCCCGGTTTCTGCCCAAGATTCTAGGGCCTGCTTAAAATCGTCTTTGGTACTGAGACCGGTGGTAGCGATACCTAGTTCGATGCAGAACTGCTTTAGTTCACGATGGCTGTACTCGTCCAATTTCTCCATCTGGAATTTCTCAGTTGATCCGCTTTCTTTAGTTGACATCGTGATTCGCCGTGGGGTGAGCTACTCTCTGTACGGTTATGCGGTGATTCGGATCGCGCCGCTGGCCACCAATGTTAGACGGACCGGGAGGGTCGGCCGAGGATAAGGGGAGAGGTCTCCGGGGAGAGCCGTCTCCAGCGATCGTACAGACAAGTAACTTCCCCCCCACAGACGGACACCACACAAGGTTAAAGTTCAACGAGACTTTATAGGCAATTCTTTAGTTTACGATGGAATGGTACAAGGAGGTCTGGACTCAGGGGTCCCCTCGATTCTGGTCTCTGGTTTGGGAAAAGGGTAGCGGGACAGTCTTGTTACCAAAAAGGTGGAAATAGCTCTCAATCCTCGAGCTCGGCGTTCTAGATGATCGGGCCGCGGCGGAGCCAGCAGGTCCCGAGATGGACGAAGGAAACGACGGTCCGCGGCGGAGCCAGCAGGTCCCGATGAAGATGATGGTTACAAACGGTCCGCGGCCACGCCAGCAGGTCCCGACGACGATGAAGGATATGAAGGTTACGAAGGTTGCGGCAGCGCCAGCAGGCAAGACGATGGTGCACGAGACAGAGCTATGGCAGCGCCAGTAGTCCGTCAAGGATGAGTTCTTCTCTGCGTCTCTCGACTCCAAGATACAACTGCCTTCCTGCTCTGGAGCTGCCCCAGTTATAGGGCTGGTGTTCTTTGATGTCCGGACCCTCGCACTTGGAGGTTGGGAGGCCCGGGATGAGGGGGTCCAGACACCCAGCAGGGGGGTGGAGCCAGCGTCCGGGGAGGCGATGGGCGAGCGGCACCTGGTGGGGGAGAGCCATCGACACCTCTTTCTCCCATTGACTTGCCAAGTAGCCCGCTCACCTCCTGGGTGGATGGTGGTGCCGGGATGTCTGAGGCCTGGCCAGGCCCAGGGTTGGGGTCGATCGGGGCCCAGGCGGCCTCGTGGTGGAGTGTCCAAGATGGCGCCCAGGATGGGCGCGCAGGCCGGCAGTGGATCGAGCCCACGAGGTCGACATGTTCGAGAGTAGGGGTCCCGGAGGGGACGGAGGGCGTGTAATGGTGGTGTGTGGTACCTGCGTGACCGGGCTCGGGCCTGGTCGGGCCGGGGGAGTGCGGCCATTCATGTGGCCTGTCCAACAGTACCCAAACCCGTCTTTACCGGATACATAATAATGCACCCGTCTAGATACGTCCCAGCAATGGTACTCACCGGGAAGCACGGAAAATCGGAAGGCCTCGGAAAACTCGACTGGACTGGACCGGACTGGACTCGACTCGACTTGACACGTGGATACTTCGGAAACTGGTGGGCCTCTTGACACCTCGGACCTTGCTTCTTTCGGCTAGGCTCTGGTCGGGATCCTCCGCACTCCTCACCGCCTCGTCTGGGTGCTGATCGCAGTCTCCGTCACCTCCGTGGGCCAGAGGGAGAAACAGGAAATCCTGCGGGTACGCGTGGTTCCGTCTTGTCTGACGGCAGGGGGCAAAGCTTGCAACGCACCATCCGGCGCGTGGGGTGGGGGAGGGGTCCCTGTTCGGGCGCCAATATACTGTGGTAAATATTTGATTTACCGTCCTAATTTCTATGCAGGTAAGTACTTAACAAAAATAACTCAATCGGAAAGAAAGAGGCAGAGTCCGTGGTGTTAGAGTTCTTAGGGGTTTTATTCCTTAAAAAGGAATGGTCATGGTACCAGATCGGATATCTTGTTCCTGCCACCACTGGGGTGCAGGAAGGGATAGAGCCGCATGAAGGGATAGAGAGAGCCATACCTTATTGACAGTACATAGCTTATATACTTAAATCATACAATAGAAACCAATACAGTAGGCGTAACAGCTGAGGGAAACAAGATAAGAGCACACACGTGGTAGTGATACGTAATTAGAAGGCGTGAACTAGGCATGAACATAGAGGTGTGTGCTAGAAAACATCACATGTAAGTGTCACAAGTAGGTGGAGTCATAGCAGAATTTGGCAATGTCAGCAGAAATCTGAGGCCTAGATGCGCGCGCAGCTGCATGACGCGTGAATGACGTGGAACCGAAGGGTGCATGGGGACTTGACATTTACGCTAACGGAAAGAGACAGAAGTCTGGCATGTCAGATCAACTTGTTCCTATATCATATCTAATATCTGATGTTTGGGAACCATATTATCTAGAAGGAAAAGGTCTCTTGGGCAGAGGCTATTCTATACTGACTGTGAGTGCGTGTATAAGCGTCTACGTGTCTGCATGAGATGCGAGGGGGCATGGGCCTACCATGGTAACAGAGGCTATGAATTACTTGCACGGAGACAGTGAGGCCGGGCCCTTTGCTCTGCAGCTGGAAGATGTTTACTTGAACTGGTAGGCAGGAATGTATGTTTGAGGAGCGGAACAGATAATTCGAAGGTTGAATACAGTCTTGGCAGGCAGCAGGCCGAGCTAAGCGCCGTTAGCCGCACAGGGAGTAAGGCAGAGGTCACGGGTACAGAGGCAGCCCAGGCTGAGGTGTTCAGAATCAGAAGGCAGGAAAAGGCTCGATGGCAGAATTCAGAGGCCTACTTCGCCAGAGCTGAAAAACGTGTAAAGTATACCACAAAAAGACGTTGGCATGGCATACTTAGGAACAGAATATTCAACCCATTCAGGGTGTATCTGAAAGAGGACATGTTAACGGTGGACGCAAATGTATTTGCGTCTTCATAGTTGGCACAGGAGGGAAGTTACATGCACTTTAAGCTTGATACATGGAGACGGTGGGGTACACGTTAGGGAACATTTCTCGACCATAAAATTTATATTTCCTCACTCAGCACTCACTCTAATTGTGCACTCACTCTGCAGTCACTCTCTCTGCATTCAATCTGCACTCACTCTGCACTCACAATCACTCTGCACTCACTCTGCACTCACACTCACTCTGCACTCACACTGCAGTCACACTCACTGTGCACTCACTCTGCAGTCACACTCACTGTGCACTCACTGTGCACTCACTCTGCAGGCACACTCACTCTTCACTCACTCTGCATTCACTCTCACTCTGCAGTCACTCTCACTCTGCAGTTACTCTCACTCTGCAGTCACTCACACTCTGCAGTCACTCACACTCTGCACTCACACTCTTCACTCGAACTCTGCACTCGAACTCTGCACTCACACTCTACACTCACCCTGCTCTCACACTGCACTCACTCTCACTCTGCACTCACTCTGTACTCACTCTGCACTCACTCTGCAATTGCTCTGCATTTACTCTGCACTCACTCTGCACTCAATCTGCACTCACACTCACTCTGCACTCACTCTGCACTCACACCCACACTCACTCTGCACTCACTCTGCACTCACTCTCACTCTGCAATCACACTGCAGTCACACTCACTCTGCACTCACTGTGATCTCACTCTGCTCTCACACTGCAGTTACACTCACTCTGCACTCACTCTGCAGTCACACTCACTCTGCAGTCACTCTGCAGTCACACTCACTCTGCACTCACACTGCAGTCACACCCACTCTTCACTCACTCTGCTATCACACTCACTCTGCCCTCACACTCACTCTGCCCTCACACTCACTTTGTACTCACACTCACTCTGTACTCACTCTGCACTCACTCTGATCTCACTCTGCTCTCACACTGCAGTTACACTCACTGTGCACTCACTCTGCACTCACTCTGCAGTCACACTCATTCTTCACTCACTCTGCATTCACTATCACTCTACAGTCACTCTCACTCTGCAGTCACTCCCACTCTGCAGTCACTCACACTCTGCAGTCACTCACACTCTGCACTCACACTCTTCACTCACACTCTGCACTCGAACTCTGCACTCACACTCTACACTCACTCTGCACTCACACTGCACTCACTCTCACTCTGCACTCACTCTGCACTCAAACTCACTCTGCACCCACACTGCAGTCACACTCTTTCTGCACTCACTCTGCACTCACTTTGCACTCACTCTGCACTCACTCTCACTCTGTACTCCCTTTGCACTCACTCTCACTCTGCACTCACACGGCAGTTACACTCACTCTGCACTCACACTGCAGTCACACCCACTCTGCACTCACTCTGCTATCACACTCACTCTGCCCTCACACTCACTCTGCCCTCACACTCACTTTGTACTCACACTCAGTCTGCACTCACTCTGCAGTCACTCTCTCTGCATTCAATCTGCACTCACTCTGCACTCACAATCACTCTGCACTCACACTGCACTCACAATCACTCTGCACTCACACTGCACTCACACTCACCCTGCACTCACTCTGCACTCTGCACTCACTCTGCACTTACTCTGCACTCACACTCACTCTGCACTCACTCTGCACTCACACCCACACTCACTCTGCACTCACTCTGCACTCACTATTTCTCTGCACTCACACTGCAGTCACACTCACTCTGCACTCACACTGCAGTCACACTCACTCTGCACTCTGCACTCACTCTGCACTCACTCTCACTCTGCACTCACTCTGCACTCACACTCACTCTGCACTCACACTCACTCTGCACTCACACTCACTCTGCACTCACTCTACACTCACTCTGCACTCACTCTGCACTCACACCACACTCACTCTGCACTCTGCACTCACTCTGCACTCTCTCTGCACTCACATTACCTCTGCACTCACTCTGCACTCTCTGTACTCACTCTGCACCCACACTCACTCTGCACTCACTCTGCACTTACTCTGTACTCACACTCACTCTGCACTCACTCTGCACTCACACCCACACTCACTCTGCACTCACTCTCACTCTGCACTCACACTGCAGTCACACTCACTCTGCACCCACACTGCAGTCACACTCATTCTGCACTCCCTCTGCACTCAATTTGCACTCACTCTGCACTCACTCTCACTCTGCACTCACTCTGCACTCACTCTCACTCTGCACTCACACTGCAGTCACACTCACTCTGCACTCACACTGCAGTCACACTCACTCTGCACTCACTCTGCAGTCACACTCACTGTGCACTCACTATGCACTCACTCTGCAGTCACACTCACTCTTCACTCACTCTGCATTCACTATCACTCTACAGTCACTCTCACTCTGCAGTCACTCTCACTCTGCAGTCACTCACACTCTGCAGTCACTCACACTCTGCACTCACACTCTTCACTCACACTCTGCACTCGAACTCTGCACTCACACTCTACACTCACTCTGCACTCACACTGCACTCACTCTCACTCTGCACTCACTCTGTACTCACTCTGCACTCACTCTGCAATCACTCTGCATGTACTCTGCACTCACTCTGTACTCAATCTGCACTCTCGCTCACTCTGCACTCACTCTGCACTCACACTGCAGTCAAACTCACTCTGCACTCACTCTGCACTCACGCTCACACTGCACTAACTCTGCACTCACACTCACTCTGCAGTCACACCCACTCTGCACTCAATCTGCAATAACTCAGCAGTCACTCTGCACTCACACTCACTCTGCACTCAAACTCACTCTGCACTCACTCTACACTCACTCTGCACTCACACCACACTCACTCTGCACTCTGCACTCACTCTGCACTCTCTCTGCACGCACATTGCCTCTCTACTCACTCTGCACTCTCTGTACTCACTCTGCACTCGCACTCACTCTGCACCCACACTGCAGTCACACTCATTCTGCACTCACTCTGCACTCACTTTGCACTCACTCAGCACTCACTCTAATTGTGCACTCACTCTGCAGTCACTCTCTCTGCATTCAATCTGCACTCACTCTGCACTCACAATCACTCTGCACTCACTCTGCACTCACACTCACTCTGCACTCACACTGCAGTCACACTCACTGTGCACTCACTCTGCAGTCACACTCACTGTGCACTCACTGTGCACTCACTCTGCAGGCACACTCACTCTTCACTCACTCTGCATTCACTCTCACTCTGCAGTCACTCTCACTCTGCAGTTACTCTCACTCTGCAGTCACTCACACTCTGCAGTCACTCACACTCTGCACTCACACTCTGCACTCACACTCTTCACTCGAACTCTGCACTCGAACTCTGCACTCACACTCTACACTCACCCTGCTCTCACACTGCACTCACTCTCACTCTGCACTCACTCTGCACTCACTCTGCAATTGCTCTGCATTTACTCTGCACTCACTCTGCACTCAATCTGCACTCACACTCACTCTGCACTCACTCTGCACTCACACCCACACTCACTCTGCACTCACTCTGCACTCACTCTCACTCTGCAATCACACTGCAGTCAAACTCACTCTGCACTCACTCTGCACTCACTCTGATCTCACTCTGATCTCACTCTGCTCTCACATTGCAGTTACACTCACTCTGCACTCACTCTGCAGTCACACTCACTCTGCAGTCACTCTGCAGTCACACTCACTCTGCACTCACACTGCAGTCACACCCACTCTTCACTCACTCTGCTATCACACTCACTCTGCCCTCACACTCACTCTGCCCTCACACTCACTTTGTACTCACACTCAGTCTGCACTCACTCTGCAGTCACTCTCTCTGCATTCAATCTGCACTCACTCTGCACTCACAATCACTCTGCACTTACACTGCACTCACAATCACTCTGCACTCACACTGCACTCACACTCACCCTGCACTCACTCTGCACTCTGCACTCACTCTGCACTTACTCTGCACTCACACTCACTCTGCACTCACTCTGCACTCACACCCACACTCACTCTGCACTGACTCTTTCTCTGCACTCACACTGCAGTCACACTCACTCTGCACTCACACTGCAGTCACACTCACTCTGCACTCATTCTGCACTCACTCTGCACTCACTCTGCTCTCACTCTGCTCTCACACTGCAGTTACACAAACTCTGCACTCACTCTGCAGTCACTCTGCAGTCACACTCACTCTGCACTCACTCTTCACTCACTCTCACTCTGCACTCACACTCGCTCTGCACTCACACTAACTCTACACTCACACTCACTCTGCACTCACACTCACTCTGCACTCACTCTACACTCACTCTGCACTCACTCTGCACTCACACCACACTCACTCTGCACTCTGCACTCACTCTGCACTCTCTCTGCACTCACATTGCCTCTCTACTCACTCTGCACTCTCTGTACTCACTCTGCACTCACACTCCCTCTGCACCCCCACTGCAGTCACACTCATTCTGCTCTCACTCTGCACTCACTTTGCACTCAATCTGCACTCTCACTCTGCACTCACACTGCAGTCACATTCACTCTGCACTCACTCTGCACTTACTCTGCACTCACACTCACTCTGCACTCACTTTGCACTCACACCCACACTCACTCTGCACTCACTCTCACTCTGCACTCACACTGCAGTCACACTCACTCTGCACCCACACTGCAGTCACACTCATTCTGCACTCACTCTGCACTCACTTTGCACTCACTCTGCACTCACTCTCACTCTGCACTCACTCTCACTCTGCACTCACACGGCAGTCACACTCACTCTGCACTCACACTGCAGTCACACTCACTGTGCACTCACTCTGCAGTCACACTCACTGTGCACTCACTGTGCACTCACTCTGCAGGCACACTCACTCTTCACTCACTCTGCATTCACTCTCACTCTGCAGTCACTCTCACTCTGCAGTTACTCTCACTCTGCAGTCACTCACACTCTGCAGTCACTCACACTCTGCACTCACACTCTGCACTCACACTCTGCACTCACACTCTACACTCACCCTGCTCTCACACTGCACTCACTCTCACTCTGCACTCACTATGTACTCACTCTGCAATTGCTCTGCATTTACTCTGCACTCACTCTGCACTCAATCTGCACTCACACTCACTCTGCACTCACTCTGCACTCACACCCACACTCACTCTGCACTCACTCTGCACTCACTCTCACTCTGCACTCACACTGCAGTCACACTCACTCTGCACTCACTCTGCACTCACTCTGATCTCACTCTGCTCTCACACTGCAGTTACACTCACTCTGCACTCACTCTGCAGTCACACTCACTGTGCACTCACTCTGCACTCACTCTGCAGTCACACTCATTCTTCACTCACTCTGCATTCACTATCACTCTACAGTCACTCTCACTCTGCAGTCACTCTCACTCTGCAGTCACTCACACTCTGCAGTCACTCACACTCTGCACTCACACTCTTCACTCACACTCTGCACTCGAACTCCGCACCCACACTGCAGTCACACTCTTTCTGCACTCACTCTGCACTCACTTTGCACTCACTCTGCACTCACTCTCACTCTGCACTCCCTTTGCACTCACTCTCACTCTGCACTCACACGGCAGTTACACTCACTCTGCACTCACACTGCAGTCACACCCACTCTGCACTCACTCTGCAGTCACACTCACTGTGCACTCACTGTGCACTCACTCTGCAGGCACACTCACTCTTCACTCACTCTGCATTCACTCTCATTTTGCAGTCACTCTCACTCTGCAGTTACTCTCACTCTGCAGTTACTCACACTCTGCAGTTACTCACACTCTGCAGTCACTCACACTTTGTACTCACACTCAGTCTGCACTCACTCTGCAGTCACTCTCTCTGCATTCAATCTGCACTCACTCTGCACTCACAATCACTCTGCACTCACACTGCACTCACAATCACTCTGCACTCACACTGCACTCACACTCACCCTGCGCTCACTCTGCACTCTGCACTCACTCTGCACTTACTCTGCACTCACACTCACTCTGCACTCACTCTGCACTCACACCCACACTCACTCTGCACTCACTCTGCACTCACTCTTTCTCTGCACTCACACTGCAGTCACACTCACTCTGCACTCACACTGCAGTCACACTCACTCTGCACTCTGCACTCACTCTGCACTCACTCTCACTCTGCACTCACACTCGCTCTGCACTCACACTCACTCTGCACTCACACTCACTCTGCACTCACACTCACTCTGCACTCACACTCACTCTGCACTCACTCTACACTCACTCTGCACTCACTCTGCACTCACACCACACTCACTCTGCACTCTGCACTCACTCTGCACTCTCTCTGCACTCACATTACCTCTGCACTCACTCTGCACTCTCTGTACTCACTCTGCACCCACACTCACTCTGCACTCACTCTGCACTTACTCTGTACTCACACTCACTCTGCACTCACTCTGCACTCACACCCACACTCACTCTGCACTCACTCTCACTCTGCACTCACACTGCAGTCACACTCACTCTGCACCCACACTGCAGTCACACTCATTCTGCACTCCCTCTGCACTCAATTTGCACTCACTCTGCACTCACTCTCACTCTGCACTCACTCTCACTCTGCACTCACACTGCAGTCACACTCACTCTGCACTCACACTGCAGTCACACTCACTCTGCACTCACTCTGCAGTCACACTCACTGTGCACTCACTATGCACTCACTCTGCAGTCACACTCACTCTTCACTCACTCTACATTCACTATCACTCTACAGTCACTCTCACTCTGCAGTCACTCACACTCTTCACTCACACTCTTCACTCGAACTCTGCACTCACACTCTACACTCACTCTGCACTCACACTGCACTCACTCTCACTCTGCACTCACTCTGTACTCACTCTGCACTCACTCTGAAATCACTCTGCATGTACTCTGCACTCACTCTGTACTCAATCTGCACTCTCACTCACTCTGCACTCACTCTGCACTCACACTCATTCTGCACTCACACTCACTCATCACTCACTCTGCACTCACACTGCAGTCAAACTCACTCCGCACTCACTCTGCACTCACGCTCACACTGCACTAACTCTGCACTCACACTCACTCTGCAGTCACACCCACTCTGCACTCAATCTGCAATAACTCAGCAGTCACTCTGCACTCACACTCACTCTGCACTCACACTCACTCTGCACTCACTCTACACTCACTCTGCACTCACACCACACTCACTCTGCACTCTGCACTCACTCTGCACTCTCTCTGCACGCACATTGCCTCTCTACTCACTCTGCACTCTCTGTACTCACTCTGCACTCGCACTCACTCTGCACCCACACTGCAGTCACACTCATTCTGCACTCACTCTGCACTCACTTTGCACTCACTCTAATTGTGCACTCACTCTGCAGTCACTCTCTCTGCATTCAATCTGCACTCACTCTGCACTCACAATCACTCTGCACTCACTCTGCACTCACACTCACCCTGCACTCACTCTGCACTCACACTCACTCTGCACTTACTCTGCACTCACTCTGCACTCAGACTCACTCTGCACTCACTCTGCTCTCACTCCCACACTCACTCTGCACTCACTCTGCACTCACTCGTACTCTGCACTCACACTGCAGTCACACTCACTCTGCACTCACACTGCAGTCAAACTCACTCTGCACTCATTCTGCACCCACTCTGCACTCACTCTGCTCTCACTCTGCTCTCACACTGCAGTTACACTCACTCTGCACTCACTCTGCAGGCACACTCACTCTACAGTCACTCTGCAGTCAGTCTGCAGTCACACTCACTCTGCATTCACTCTGCACTCACTCTCACTCTGCACTCACACTCGCGCTGCACTCACACTCACTCTGCACTCACACTCACTCTGCACTCATGCTCACTCTGCACTCACTCTACACTCACTCTGCACTCACTCTGCACTCACACCACACTCACTCTGCACTCTGCACTCACTCTGCACTCTCTCTGCACTCACATTGCCTCTCTACTCACTCTGCACTCTATGTACTCACTCTGCACTCACACTCACTCTGCACCCACACTGCAGTCACACTCATTCTGCACTCTGCACTCACTTTGCACTCACTCTGCACTCACTCTCACTCTGCACTCACACTGCAGTCACACTCACTCTGCACTCACACTGCAGTCACACTCACTCTGCACTCACTCTGCACTTACTCTGCACTCACTCTCACTCTGCACTCACACTGCACTCAAACTCACTCTGCACCCACACTGCAGTCACACTCTTTCTGCACTCACTCTGCACTCACTTTGCACTCACTCTGCACCCACTCTCACTCTGCACTCCCTTTGCACTCACTCTCACTCTGCACTCACACAGCAGTCACACTCACTCTGCACTCACACTGCAGTCACACCCACTCTGCACTCAATCTGCTATCACACTCACTCTGCCCTCACACTCACTCTGCCCTCACACTCACTTTGTACTCACACTCAGTCTGCACTCACTCTGCAGTCACTCTCTCTGCATTCAATCTGCACTCACTCTGCACTCACAATCACTCTGCACTCACACTGCACTCACAATCACTCTGCACTTACTCTGCACTCACACTCACTCTGCACTCACTCTGCACTCACACCCACACTCACTCTGCACTCACTCTGCACTCACTCTTTCTCTGCACTCACACTGCCGTCACACTCACTCTTCACTCACACTGCAGTCACACTCACTCTGCACTCATTCTGCACTCACTCTGCACTCACTCTGCTCTCACTCTGCTCTCACACTGCAGTTACACAAACTCTGCACTCACTCTGCAGGCACACTCACTCTGCAGTCACTCTGCAGTCACTCTGCAGTCACCAGTCACACTCACTCTGCACTCACTCTTCACTCACTCTCACTCTGCTCTCACACTCGCTCTGCACTCACACTAACTCTACACTCACACTCACTCTGCACTCACACTCACTCTGCACTCACTCTACACTCACTCTGCACTCACTCTGCACTCACACCACACTCACTCTGCACTCTGCACTCACTCTGCACTCTCTCTGCACTCACATTGCCTCTCTACTCACTCTGCACTCTTTGTACTCACTCTACACTCACACTCCCTCTGCACCCACACTGCAGTCACACTCATTCTGCTCTCACTCTGCACTCACTTTGCACTCAATCTGCACTCACTCTCACTCTGCACTCACACTGCAGTCACATTCACTCTGCACTCACTCTGCACTTACTCTGCACTCACACTCACTCTGCACTCACTTTGCACTCATACCCACACTCACTCTGCACTCACTCTCACTCTGCACTCACACTGCAGTCACACTCACTCTGCACCCACACTGCAGTCACACTCATTCTGCACTCACTCTGCACTCACTTTGCACTCACTCTGCACTCACTCTCACTCTGCACTCACTCTCACTCTGCACTCACACGGCAGTCACACTCACTCTGCACTCACACTGCAGTCACACTCACTGTGCACTCACTCTGCAGTCACACTCACTGTGCACTCACTGTGCACTCACTCTGCAGGCACACTCACTCTTCACTCACTCTGCATTCACTCTCACTCTGCAGTCACTCTCACTCTGCAGTTACTCTCACTCTGCAGTCACTCACACTCTGCAGTCACTCACACTCTGCACTCACACTCTGCACTCACACTCTGCACTCGAACTCTGCACTCAAACTCTGCACTCACACTCTACACTCACCCTGCTCTCACAC
This sequence comes from Lissotriton vulgaris, assembly GCF_964263255.1. Classification (NCBI taxonomy): domain Eukaryota; kingdom Metazoa; phylum Chordata; class Amphibia; order Caudata; family Salamandridae; genus Lissotriton; species Lissotriton vulgaris. The sequence continues at coordinate 1,376,382,484 of NC_141685.1, read as the reverse complement.
TGCACCCACTCTCACTCTGCACTCACTCTGTACTCACTCTGCACTCACTCTGCAATTGCTCTGCATTTACTCTGCACTCACTCTGCACTCAATCTGCACTCACACTCACTCTGCACTCACTGTGGTAAATATTTGATTTACCGTCCTAATTTCTATGCAGGTAAGTACTTAATCAATAATAACTCAATCGGAAAGAAAGAGGCAGAGTCCGTGGTGTTAGAGTTCTTAGGGGTTTTATTCCTTAAAAAGGAATGGTCAAGACCTGGATATCATGTTCCTGCAACCACAGGGGTTCAGGAAGGGATAGAGCAATATTTTATTGACAATACATAGCTTATATACTTGAGTTGCATTATAGACACCAATACAGGAGGCGTAACAGCTGAGAGAAACAAGATAACAGTATGATAACAGCATCCACGTGTTAGCAATACGTAATTAGAAGGCGTGTACTGGGCGTGAACACAGAGGTGTGTGCTAGAAACGTCACAGGTAGGTGTCACAAGTGGGTGGCAACAAAGCAGAATCTTGTAATGTCAGCAGAAATCGGAGGCATGGATGCGCGCGCAGCTGCATGACGTATGATTGACGTGAAACCGGAGGGTGCAGGGGACTTGACATTTACGCTGGCGGAAAGAGACAGAAGTCTGGCATGTCAGATCAACTCGTAATCCTATCATATCTGATATCTGATGTTTGGGAACCATACTATCTAGAGGGAAAGGTCTCTGGGGCAGAAGCTATTCTATACTGACTGTGAGTGCGTGTATAAGCGCCTAAGTGTCTGCATGAGATGCGAGGGGCATGGGCCTTCCATGGTAACAGAGGCTATGAATTACTTGCACGGAGACAGTGAGGCCGGGCCCTTTGCTCTGCAGCTGGGGGAATGTTTACTTAAACTAGTAGGCAGGAATGCATTTTCGAGGAGCGGAACAGATAATTCGAAGGTTGAAGTCGGTCTTGGCAGGCAGCAGGCTGAGCTAAGCGCCATGAGCCGCACAGGGAGTAAGGCAGAGGTCACGGGTACAGAGACAGCCTGGGCTGAAGCTTTCAGAGTCAGAAGGCAGAAAAAAGGCTCGGTGGCAGAATTCAGGGCCTACTTCGCCAGAGCTGAAAAACGTGTAAAGTACACCACAAAAAGACGTTGGCATGGCATACTTGGAAACGGAATATTCAACCCATTCAGGGTGGGTCTGAAAGAGGACATGTTAACGTTGGACGCAAATGTATTTGCGTCTTCATAACTGGCACAGGAGGAAAGTTACATGCACTTTAAACTGACACATGGAGACGGTGGGGTACACGCTAGGGAACATTTCTCGACCATAAAATTTATATTTCCTCATTCCCTCCTTGTTCCCTAGGGACCCTTCATGATATATCGATTCTCATGAACCGATCAGTCTGTTCTTGTAACATTATTTGCTCTTCTTTCTTCTTTTCGCGTTTTAAGTGAAAACTGGAATGTTCAATGCACGATGTGGCACACAGTCCACATATCGCTGGGCCACACTGTAGGCACAGGCAGCAACTGAATACTATGACAAGGGCAATGCCTAGGAAGGATAGGATCTTCCATCCCCAAGCGGTCAACGTTGTCCAGAACCAACCGGACCAAGTCCAGGTGCCTGGATTCTGATGTATCAGACTTGCAATTTTATGAAGACGTGTAATAGCTTGGTATACTGTTGGCGCGTTTTCTGGGATGAAAACACAGCAACTTGACCCGATGACCTTACAAGCTCCGCCTCTATCTGCCAAGATGACGTCAATAACAAGACGATTCTGAAGAACAACAACCCGCATGGCGGACTGCTCCTCTGTTAAGTTACCTAGGGCGGAGGCAGTTTCATTCACTACTGCTTCAAGTGTTCTAGTTAATCTGCGGATTAGTTTACTATTTTGGACGGGGCCTGTGAAGAAAAAGAATCCTTTATTGAAATCTGTGTATTGCTCCCATGCCGTTTCAGTATAGTCGACAATCGGGAGATCTCTTCGGAGTCTATTCTTTACTAGATTTGTATTTCTGTGATAGTCAGGAGGAGCTAGAAAAACAGGTGGCAGAAGGAATGCAATGTAACAGGTACCATCCCAATCTGGAGGTAAGCGTATGTATGCGGTATGACCACAAACAAAGTAGGAATGACGAGTAGCTCTAAAGGAAGATTTACCTTGATCACTGAATTCGACCACAGTAGTACATTTACTATGACCTAAGTGTACTGAACCTTTCTTACTGACACATAATTCACCAGTGACTGGTAATACTGACATAGCAGGGAGAACTGGTGCAGCTTCGGATTCGACAGTAAGAATCATAAGGTTAATTGTATAATTACCTAATCCATATACTTCATTTTCTAGATCAGTTCCTATTCTAATGGGAAGTCCCTTCTTGTCAGGATAACAGGCATTAAGCAGAACTAAGTTCAAGTTTCCCCAAACCCAGCTCCCTTTAAAAACAGCAATATCAGGATCTACGGAATTGATTATTCTAAACCATGCACCACAGGAGCCATTGTGAGTGAACGGGTACGGGAAGAGGGGCAGAACTCCCTTGTATTTCTGGTAGGGAGGAAGTCGGCCACATATCCAACAGTTTGTAGCATTGTTAGTCTGATGGGAGTGATGTAACATACTAATGAATGTGTTGTTGCGCAGCGCAAGTCTGTAAGAAAGTTCGTGGGGAGGTAATTCACTAAAGCAATGTTCAGCAGTAACATTATAAGCAGATTGTTCACGCTTGAAAATAGGGTAGTATATGGGAAGCAATATACTAGCAACAATAATCAGAAGACTTAGAAAAAACATAATCAATAATGTCACTATACAGTGACTACGTAGTGATTTACAATATGCATGTTTCTTGAGTTGTCTCTCTCTCTCTCTATCTCGATCTAGGGGATACATGTCAGAAACTATTTAACCGATTCACCTAGGGGAGGACTTAAACAATTAAACTGTCTGACTTGCTAGATCGAAGTTTCAGTTTGTACTCCTCTTGGGGAGTTGTCTCTTGTTTCGGAACTTTAAAGTCACTAGGTTCGATACAGTCTTTGGAAGGGGTGGACGAGTCTTTTTCTGGCATCAGTTCGTTACACTTTTTTATATGGCTTGTATGGATCCACCCCTTTCTGCCTTCAACTTTGATAGCGGTCCTCGTTGTGAGAAGGACGGTCTTCGGCTCTTTCCAGCGGGGCTCCAGCGGACTTTTCCTGTCGAAGTTCCTAATTAGGACCAGATCGCCGGGACGGACATCATGCGGCTTTACATCAGTGTTGTCAGGGAAGGCTGCGGCAACCTGTGAACGACATGATTGGAGTGCAGACATCAAGGAGGCAAGGTAATCTGTCAACATATTACAATCAACATCAGTAATTTTCTTCGGTATGGGCGTCCCCCACATATTCGGTGGTCTGCCAAAGACCACTTCATACGGGGATAGTCCTGATCGCGAGTGGGCGACCATCCTCATATAGAACAATGCAACTGGCAGGGCGACTATCCAGTCGACCCCTTTCTCTTTACAAACTTTAGCAAGACGGGTCTTTAATGTCTGATTATGCCTCTCTACAAGGCCAGCGGCTTCGGGATGTCGGACACAATGGAATCTCCACTGATATCCTAGCAGCAGGGAAACTTGTTTCATGATTTCGGATGAGAATGGCTGTCCGTTATCTGAGTACACGACACGAGGCAAGCCGTATCGTGGGAAGAATTCTCGAACCAGCTGCCTGGCAGTGGTCGGAGCAGTGTAATCTGGGACTGGATATGCTTCGGTCCAACGGGAAAGTGCACAAACAATTACGAGGACATATTTGAATCCTCGACAACGGTCCATCTGGATATAATCCATCTGGAGGACTTCAAAAGGGTGATCAGGAGGATGAAATCCACCTTGCTCTACAGGGACGCTTTTACCTGGATTGAACTGACAACAGATCATGCAAGTACGCACTTTCTGTTTTGCTGCTGCTCGTAAGTGTTTGTTGTACCAGAGATTCTGTAAACTGTCTAACATAGCCTTCTCTCCTAGATGTGCTGGACTATGTGCTGTATTGATTATGACTTGAACCATAGAGTCGGGGAGAAACCATGTAGATTTTCCCTTCGTCATCCATCCTTGATCTGTCTGGATCCCTCCTAGTTCAGTCCATTTCTTGATTTCATCTGTAGTAGCATGTGTCTGAATATCGATTACATCTAGTGTGGGATCCCTAACTGTCATACAATGTGTCGGTACTATTGTCTTTGTCACGTCAGTTGTCTGAGTGTGAGTCAATGCTGTATGTTTTGCTGTCTGGTCTGCCAGGTCGTTACCCTGGGAAACAGAATCTGTAACTTTAGTATGTGCTTTACACTTCATGACGGATATGCCTGAAGGCAGATGTATTGCTTCTAACAGTGCTTGAATGAGGGGACCGTGCTGGATCTTGGCACCATGAGAGGTCAAGAAACCTCGTTCTTGCCATAACATTCCGAAGTCGTGTACAACTCCGAATGCATAACGGGAATCAGTGTATATGTTAACATTTCTGTTCTTGGCTAGTATACAGGCTCGGGTCAGAGCAATAAGCTCTGCCGCTTGAGCAGACAGTGTATCAATACGATATGTTTCTTTGACTTCAGTTTCAGTGGTCACTGCATATGCGGCCACTAATTCTCCTGTACTTGTTCTCATGCATGAACCATCCACGTAAAGTGTCAGGTCTGGATTTGTCAATGGAACATCTGTTAAGTCTCGTCGGGGCCTTGTTACTGCATTAATGATCTCTATACAATCATGCAGGGCTGGATCTGTCATAATTGAAGGTAACAATGTTGCGGGGTTCAGAATGCTGCAGCGTCTGATTTCTATGTGTGGCTGGAATAGTGTTAATTCATAACCTGTCAGTCGTGCTATAGTCAAGTGTTGAGTCTGGGTTCTGTTTAAAAGAACCTCTACAGAATGTGGAACTTGTACTGTTAATGGATGTCCTAAAACAATTGAGTCGCTCTGTCTGATTGCTAGTGCTGTTGCTGCTACTGACTTTAAGCACGCAGGGAGTGCCTGGGCTACTGAATCCAATGTACTTGAAAAATAAGCGCAAGGCTTATGTGAACCTGCTTGATCTTGAGTGAGGACAGACAATGCTGTACCATCACGTTCTGTAACAAAAAGTGTAAAAGGTTTGCTGTAACATGGTGTCGCTAAAACTGGTGCTTGACATAAAGCTTTCTTTAATTCCTCAAAGGCCTGTGTATGTTCCTGAGTCCAAGGAAGGGCAGTAAGCATGGGCGAATTTTGCGGATCTCGCGTTCGCGAATTTTGCGGATTTGCAAACTCGCAATCCGCAAAATCCGCGAATTCCCGCGAATTTGCGGATTTTTTTTTTTTTGTGTTCGCCCGTGTTTCTGCCAGTTCGCGAGGGTTTTTACAATTTCGCAATTTGCGAACTTACCTGTCGGGTCGCAAGTTTTGCGAACTTGTTGTTTCTACGTGTCCAGCCTGTTTGGGACACTCTTCTTCATCACTGCCACTCTCTGTCACCACTGCCACTCTCTGACTACTCATGCCACCCTCTGGCCCACCCATGCCACCCTCTGTTTCATCACCACACCCTCTGGTTGTCCAGTGTACATTATTTTCGGCAAAGCAAAGCACACCTTCCCTGCCTCAAGTGACCTGAATTAATTTGGGGCTGATTAATGTGTCACAGAATATTTTTTTAGCTGGCACCTGCTTCCTTAGTGCGCCCTGATTAGTGATCTTTTGCACTTGCTAAGTGCTTTCATTGTTGCAAAATTAGTTACAACACCTGCCCTGCCCCAACTGACAATAATGAATTAGGGGCTGATTAATGGATTTTAACTTCCAGCCTGGCTCCTGCTTGTCTCCCTTAGCTGTAATTCAGGACCTTTGTGGCATATGTGTAACTATTCTGAGGTTCAGAGCAGGGTCACATAATAGTTGCAACTGGCAACTGAACTCTGGAGGGGCCCCTCAGGAAGCACTACAGGAAATGGCTACTAATGATGAGCCTGAACTTTTGAACCTGGCAAGTAGTTTCAGTTTTGCTAAGATCGTATTTCTGCAATTTAGCACTTATTCGCGGGGCGCGAAGTTGTACTGGGAAGCCGCGAACTCACGCGAACAGTGCGAGCAGTGCGAGCAAAATCCGCTGCTCGCGGATTTGCGGATTTTGCGGGAGATTCGCGAATCTCGCGGATTGCGAATTTCCCGAAAATCCGCAAAATCCGCGAGCGAAACGGATTTTCCGCCCATACCTAAAGGGCAGTCGAAGTCTCTGCCTCCTGTGTTGTCAACTGAATGAGTGGTTTAGCTAGAAATGCATACTGAGGAATCCATTGTCTGCAGTACGAGGTGAGGCCTATAAAGGCCCGCACTTCCTTTTGTGTCTGGGGTTGTGGCATGTTCATAATTAACTGGATACGGTCAGGAGTGAGCTGTCTCCCCACTTTGGACAGCAAGTGACCCAAGTACACAACTTGCTGAACACAGAATTGCAGCTTCGAAGGAGACACCTTGTGTCCCTTGTCGGCCAGAAAATGTAATACTGTCAGTGATGCTTGTTCACATTCGGGCTCACTTCGTGCGGTGATCAACAGATCATCGACGTATTGCAGTAAGGCGGTGTTAACTGGCATTTGAATACAATCTAGTTGTCTTTTCAGTGCTTGACTATAGATGCTGGGGCTTTCTGTGAATCCTTGAGGTGCGCGTGAAAATTTGAAACTTTGTCCATTTAAACTGAATCCGAAGAGGTATTGGCTCTCTGGATCAATAGGCACACTAAAGAAGGCGTTCTTGAGGTCAATTACGGTAAAGAACGTCGCTTCTGAATCAATAGCAGTCAATAGGGAAGAGATGTCGGGAACCACAGGGTACTGTGGAACGATGCATTTATTCAGTTCTCGTAAATCAATCACCAGCCGATATACTGGCGGTGCATTGGGATTAGTACGTTTAAGAATCGGAATGATAGGGGAATTACAGATATTGGAGTCGGTCTCTACGACCACTCCTTGGGCAATGAGCTCTTCAATGATTTTCAGTAAAGCCACTACAGCATCGGGTGGTAACTTGTATTGTCTGATTCGGGGTAAAACAACACCTTGTTTGAGTGTAACACGGTATGGTGTAATGTGCATGCAGCCTACATCGGTTGGGCCTTGTGCCCACAGGTGATCTGGTACATTTTTCAATCTGACATCAAACTCTCGTAATACATAGTGACCCTTAAAATCTCTCAAAAAGAGTCTAACTCCTTCCGGAGAACAACATATCACCGCTCCTAGAGCCTTCAATGTCTTTATTCCTAACAGATTTTCTGGACATGACTTAGTGAGTAACAAGTCTGTAACACGTGATAATGGACCCACAGCCAGGGGGACTGGTTCTGATACCTCATTTACAATAGGCTGTCCTGAAAAACCAAGGGAAACATTCTGTGAGCCTGAGAGGGGTGCCCCTGGGACTTCGTCATGGCTGATTGTTGTGCGGCTTGCCCCTGTGTCAATTAAAAACTTTCTATCTTTTCCCAATACTTGACTGTGTACATAAGGACCCTCTTGATCTACAGGAATCTCAATAAGAGGCAAGCCAAACTCCCTCTCTAGGCTGGTTCATGTGTATCTTGGGTAATCGGGGTAATCAGATTGGGCATACTGGTACATCTGTTGTGAAACTTGCTGAGTCGCGGCAATGGGCTGTGGCTGTGGTACCGCTACCGTCTGTGCTGTATGAGATGAAGCATGCGTATGCTGTGTATTCTGCATGGGCTGTACATTCTGTGAAGTCTGCTGCTGGGTCTGGTCTTGTCTAGGTGGATGCGGTCTTTCCTTAGTTTTACCTGTTGCTATATTGTGTTTCAGAACTGGGCATTCATGTACGTAGTGACCTGGCTGCTTGAAATAGTTGCATGTCCCTTTAACGGGAGCTGCGGCATTTCCTGTCTGGGCCGTACCCTTTCTCTGGCCGTCGGTTGGAACCGACTGGGCCACTAGCATTTTCATTTTCGTGTCTTTCATACGTTTCTGTTCATGATCCTGTTCTTCTCTAATTCTGTTCTGATGATACTGTAACATTTGTAACATCTGGGATGGCGTATTTGCTTGCCATGTACTCTCAACCTTGTATACACGGTTTTTAACTGCTAACAGGGAATTCTCCACTAACTTCGATACAAAAAGATGCGGGTACGACTCGCTACTTGGTTTAAGACCACTATTAATAATGAAACATTTCTCGAATCTTGAATAAAAGTCACTAGTATCTTCATCTTGCTTCTGTTTACAGGCCGAAATTGCGTCCCAATCTTCCTTTCTAGTTGTCAGTAATCTTGGCAGAACCTGTACTATTAAACCTGGTAATGCTTTAGTTTTCTCCCCAAGGCCTAGCCCTGGGGTACGTTAATCCTCCTCGTCTTCTATTTCTGCCCATACAATCTTTTTGTCTCCCACCTCCCATTCTTTTTCCTTGAGTTTCTCGTAGATGCCCGTGGGCAGCAGTACCTTTAACATTTTCATGATATCTTCATATGTGTAATCCCCCATCAGTAACATGTCTTTAAGTTCTCTGTGAAAACCTGCAGGGTCTTTATCGTGACAGGGTACTAACTTTTTCATTTCCAATAATTCTAACTTGGTCAGAGGCGTGTGTACATACACACGTTTCAGGTTATTATCGGTACCCATAACTGGATGTACCTCTCGTAAAGGGTTCTGACTTTCAATGCCATGCAGACGCTCCATATGATACATTTTTCTTTCTGGGGGCGAAACATATTGTGAACCTAAAAAGGTATTATATCTGTGTCGTTGTTCTAGAATTATTTGTATTAACTTGGTACTTAGACCTCTCCATCTATCCATGAGTAGTGCTTCTAATGTATCGTGTAAGGGACCTGGATCAGAATGTTGGTTTCTGTATAACGTGAGGAGGTGCTGAATCATGTATACACCTGCTAATTTCTGTTCGTCTGGGGAAAGGTTCAGAAATGTCTGCGCTACTGTGTCATCATTGTATATGTTCGGATTGTCAGCCCACAGTACTGCTGACCGGGCTAGTTCTTGTTCATCCATAGAATTGAGTACATGGTACCCCATTCGTTCTCGAAGCCTTTTATCAGTATCTTGGAACTGATGTTCCGGAGAATTCGGTTTTGTTATGCCAGAGAGAAAAACTCTCTTGCTTTCTGGACGAATGCCTTTCCTAAGGTAAGTTCCCTTACCTACATACGCTATCGTATCTGTAGTCTTTTCTGGCTCTTCAGGTTCTTCCTCCTCCTCGGAGGAGGCTTTCTCTTTTTCTCTTTCGTGTATTTCTATCACTGCTTTTCTTATTCTCTTGTACATACTGGCTATGCAACCCCCTTTATCATGTTTTCCTTCGGATATATTTTGACCCCACTTATTTAGTGCTTCCATTTCATCCTGATCTGTCTCAGGCCTGTCTCGTTCTCTTATTAGACAATTTATGAAAAAACGTAATATATATGCTTGAGTGTCAACTTTCTGATGTGCCAGGGCCTCCTTAATACTGTCAGGGTCTTCCCCAGTCTGGACAAAATGATATATTCTATCTAGGTGCTCTTTCATTCCTGAGAATAATATTAGGTAATCTGTAGCTTGTCGCAATCGTAGTGATGCTATCAACATCCTATCGTCTTTACCGGGTACTGGATCGTATCTGCAAACTGGAAGCTGTTCTTTGAGTATGTCGAGACGGGGTGACTGGAGTGTGGGGTGGTTCTGCATGTCTCTAAGGTGTAATCTGTGTGTTGCTGGCGGGGTCTGGAGACCCCCTGTTGCACCTCCTGAGGCGGAAGCTCGGGCATTATCCCTCTGTGGAGTCTGTATGTGTACTTGAACTTGTCTTTTAGTGGAATCAGGTAAAAACGGATTTGGTATGTTAATTTTAGGTGCAGGAAGTGGTGGAGGTGCAGGAACGGTGGACTGTCGAACGGGGAAACCTTGTTGCGGTAATGGCGGAATATGGTCTGGAGGCGGGTTGCCATCTCCGTCACCGTCAGTAGGCGGGACGTGGGCACGTGGATTGGTGTAAGCGGGTGCTACATCGTTCAGATAGGAATTCAGAAATATGTCTTTAGTAGTTCTGTGATTTACTTTAGTGGGAACCAATGGTGGCGGCAGATTTTTCGGTATTTCTGAAGTGGCTTCAGGCGAACCCTCGGCCACAAGATACATGCCATTTACAAGATTGTTTCGGGCGCGGTCTACTTGTTCTGATTTTACTCGAATCCCTTCAGTAACTAATTCGTTTTCTCGAGCTTTATCTGACTCTTCTCTATGTCTGTCTTCTCTACGGAGTGCCTTTTCAGCACGTTTATGTGATTCTTTACGCCAAAATTCTATGGCGTCTTTCTGAGATTGTCTGGCTTTCTTTTTCCATAGTGCTTCTTCTACCTTCATGATGCACTCGGCATCCCATGTTCCGGTAACAGGCCATCTGTGTCTCTCGTCTAGATGCTTAGTATAATCGGCCCATAAATCTAGATACAATATGGCATCTAAGCCATGCTTGTGGTACATGAAATTTCCTGGAGTGTCCCTAGGGGGGATAGGAATTTCTTCCTCTAGTATCCCTTTCCTAGTTCCTATCTGCTTTAACTTATTGAAAAACGGCATCTTGTTTACTTAGTACTGAATGCTCAATCCTTGCTACTTAATTCTGAACACAGCTAGTTACACAGAAACACAATAATGCACATTAAAAACAGTCACTCATACCACGACATTTATTACATGAAAAACATTTGAGACATATATGACTACCCTAGGTACTGGATGTACTGCTAAACAGCACAGATACACTGCTAAGAACAGTGCAAGAACTGGAAATAACGGATATACTGCTAAACAGTACAGATACACTGTCTAAAACAGTGCAGACCGAATTTGTGTACCCAAACTCGTCTTTACCGGATACATAATAATGCACCCGTCTAGATACGTCCCAGCAATGGTACTCACCGGGAAGCACGGAAAATCGGAAGGCCTCGGAAAACTCGACTGGACTGGACCGGACTGGACTCGACTCGACTCGACACGTGGATACTTCGGAAACTGGTGGGCCTCTTGACACCTCGGACCTTGCTTCTTTCGGCTAGGCTCTGGTCGGGATCCTCCGCACTCCCCACCGCCTCGTCTGGGTGCTGATCGCAGTCTTCGTCACCTCCGTGGGCCAGAGGGAGATACAGGAAATCCTGCCAGTATGCGTAGTTCCGTCTAACTGATGGCAGGGGACAGAGCTTGCAACGCACCAACCGGCGCGTGGGGTGGGGGAGGGGTCCCTGTTCGGGCGCCAAAATACTGTGGTAAATATTTGATTTACCGTCCTAATTTCTATGCAGGTAAGTACTTAATCAATAATAACTCAATCGGAAAGAAAGAGGCAGAGTCCGTGGTGTTAGAGTTCTTAGGGGTTTTATTCCTTAAAAAGGAATGGTCAAGACCTGGATATCATGTTCCTGCAACCACAGGGGTTCAGGAAGGGATAGAGCAATATTTTATTGACAATACATAGCTTATATACTTGAGTTGCATTATAGACACCAATACAGGAGGCGTAACAGCTGAGAGAAACAAGATAACAGTATGATAACAGCATCCACGTGTTAGCAATACGTAATTAGAAGGCGTGTACTGGGCGTGAACACAGAGGTGTGTGCTAGAAACGTCACAGGTAGGTGTCACAAGTGGGTGGCAACAAAGCAGAATCTTGTAATGTCAGCAGAAATCGGAGGCATGGATGCGCGCGCAGCTGCATGACGTATGATTGACGTGAAACCGGAGGGTGCAGGGGACTTGACATTTACGCTGGCGGAAAGAGACAGAAGTCTGGCATGTCAGATCAACTCGTACTTCTATCATATCTGATATCTGATGTTTGGGAACCATACTATCTAGAGGGAAAGGTCTCTGGGGCAGAAGCTATTCTATACTGACTGTGAGTGCGTGTATAAGCGCCTAAGTGTCTGCATGAGATGCGAGGGGCATGGGCCTTCCATGGTAACAGAGGCTATGAATTACTTGCACGGAGACAGTGAGGCCGGGCCCTTTGCTCTGCAGCTGGGGGAATGTTTACTTAAACTAGTAGGCAGGAATGCATTTTCGAGGAGCGGAACAGATAATTCGAAGGTTGAAGTCGGTCTTGGCAGGCAGCAGGCTGAGCTAAGCGCCATGAGCCGCACAGGGAGTAAGGCAGAGGTCACGGGTACAGAGACAGCCTGGGCTGAAGCTTTCAGAGTCAGAAGGCAGAAAAAAGGCTCGGTGGCAGAATTCAGGGCCTACTTCGCCAGAGCTGAAAAACGTGTAAAGTACACCACAAAAAGACGTTGGCATGGCATACTTGGAAACGGAATATTCAACCCATTCAGGGTGGGTCTGAAAGAGGACATGTTAACGTTGGACGCAAATGTATTTGCGTCTTCATAACTGGCACAGGAGGGAAGTTACATGCACTTTAAACTGACACATGGAGACGGTGGGGTACACGCTAGGGAACATTTCTCGACCATAGAATTTATATTTCCTCATCACACTGCACTCACACCCACACTCACTCTGCACTCACTCTGCACTCACTCTCACTCTGCACTCACACTGCAGTCACATTCACTCTGCACTCACTCTGCACTCACTCTGATCTCACTCTGCTCTCACACTGCAGTTACACTCACTCTGCACTCACTCTGCAGTCACACTCACTCTGCAGTCACTCTGCAGTCACACTCACTCTGCACTCACACTGCAGTCACACCCACTCTTCACTCACTCTGCTATCACACTCACTCTGCCCTCACACTCACTCTGCCCTCACACTCACTTTGTACTCACACTCAGTCTGCACTCACTCTGCAGTCACTCTCTCTGCATTCAATCTGCACTCACTCTGCACTCACAATCACTCTGCACTCACACTGCACTCACAATCACTCTGCACTCACACTGCACTCACACTCACCCTGCACTCACTCTGCACTCTGCACTCACTCTGCACTTACTCTGCACTCACACTCACTCTGCACTCACACCCACACTCACTCTGCACTCACTCTGCACTCACTCTTTCTCTGCACTCACACTGCAGTCACACTCACTCTGCACTCACACTGCAGTCACACTCACTCTGCACTCATTCTGCACTCACTCTGCACTCACTCTGCTCTCACTCTGCTCTCACACTGCAGTTACACAAACTCTGCACTCACTCTGCAGTCACTCTGCAGTCACTCTGCAGTCACACTCACTCTGCACTCACTCTTCACTCACACTCGCTCTGCACTCACACTAACTCTACACTCACACTCACTCTGCACTCACATTCACTCTGCACTCACTCTACACTCACTCTGCACTCACACCACACTCACTCTGCACTCTGCACTCACTCTGCACTCTCTCTGCACTCACATTGCCTCTCTACTCACTCTGCACTCTCTGTACTCACTCTGCACTCACACTCCCTCTGCACCCACACTGCAGTCACACTCATTCTGCTCTCACTCTGCACTCACTTTGCACTCAATCTGCACTCACTCTCACTCTGCACTCACACTGCAGTCACACTCAATCTGCACTCACACTGCAGTCACACTCACTCTGCACTTACTCTGCACTCACTTTGCACTCACACCCACACTCACTCTGCACTCACTCTGCACTCACTTTCACTCTGCACTCACACTGCAGTCACACTCACTCTGCACCCACACTGCAGTCACATTCATTCTGCACTCACTCTGCACTCACTTTGCACTCACTCTGCACTCACTCTCACTCTGCACTCACTTTGCACTCACTCTCACTCTGCACTCACATGGCAGTCACACTCACTCTGCACTCACACTGCAGTCACACCCACTCTGCACTCACTCTGCAGTCACACTCACTGTGCACTCACTGTGCACTCACTCTGCAGGCACACTCACTCTTCACTCACTCTGCATTCACTCTCATTCTGCAGTCACTCTCACTCTGCAGTTACTCTCACTCTGCAGTTACTCACACTCTGCAGTCACTCACACTCTGCACTCACACTCTGCACTCACACTCTGCACTCGAACTCTGCACTCACACTCTACACTCACCCTGCTCTCACACTGCACCCACTCTCACTCTGCACTCACTCTGTACTCACTCTGCACTCACTCTGCAATTGCTCTGTATTTACTCTGCACTCACTCTGCACTCAATCTGCACTCACACTCACTCTGCACTCACTCTGCACTCACACCCACACTCACTCTGCACTCACTCTGCACTCACTCTCACTCCGCACTCACACTGCAGTCACACTCACTCTGCACTCACTCTGATCTCACTCTGCTCTCACACTGCAGTTACACTCACTCTGCACTCATTCTGCAGTCACACTCACTCTGCAGTCACTCTGCAGTCACACTCACTCTGCACTCTGCACTCACACTCGCTCTGCACTCACACTCACTCTGCACTCACACTCACTCTGCACTCACACTCACTCTGCACTCACTCTACACTCACTCTGCACTCACACCACACTCACTCTGCACTCACTCTGCACTCTCTCTGCACTCACATTACCTCTGCACTCACTCTGCACTCTCTGTACTCACACTCACTCTGCACTCACTCTGCACTCACACCCACACTCACTCTGCACTCACTCTCACTCTGCACTCACACTGCAGTCACACTCACTCTGCACCCACACTGCAGTCACACTCATTCTGCACTCCCTCTGTACTCACTTTGCACTCACTCTGCACTCACTCTCACTCTGCACTCACACTGCAGTCACACTCACTCTGCACTCACACTGCAGTCACACTCACTCTGCACTCACACTGCAGTCACACTCACTCTGCACTCACTCTGCAGTCACACTCACTGTGCACTCACTATGCACTCACTCTGCAGTCACACTCACTCTTCACTCACTCTGCATTCACTATCACTCTACAGTCACTCTCACTCTGCAGTCACTCTCACTCTGCAGTCACTCACACTCTGCAGTCACTCACACTCTGCACTCACACTCTTCACTCACACTCTGCACTCGAACTCTGCACTCACACTCTACACTCACTCTGCACTCACACTGCACTCACTCTCATTCTGCACTCACTCTGTACTCACTCTGCACTCACTCTGCAATCACTCTGCATGTACTCTGCACTCACTCTGTACTCAATCTGCACTCTCACTCACTCTGCACTCACTCTGCACTCACACTCACTTTGCACTCATTCTGCAGTCACACTCACTCTGCACTCACTCTGCACTCACACTGCAGTCAAACTCACTCTGCACTCACACTCACACTGCACTAACTCTGCACTCACACTCACTCTGCAGTCACACCCACTCTGCACTCAATCTGCAATAACTCTGCAGTCACTCTGCACTCACACTCACTCTGCACTCACACTCACTCTGCACTCACTCTACACTCACTCTGCACTCACACCACACTCACTCTGCACTCTGCACTCACTCTGCACTCTCTCTGCACGCACATTGCCTCTCTACTCACTCTGCACTCTCTGTACTCACTCTGCACTCGCACTCACTCTGCACCCACACTGCAGTCACACTCATTCTGCACTCACTCTGCACTCACTTTGCACTCACTCAGCACTCACTCTATTTGTGCACTCACTCTGCAGTCACTCTCTCTGCATTCAATCTGCACTCACTCTGCACTCACAATCACTCTGCACTCACTCTGCACTCACACTCACCCTGCACTCACTCTGCGCTCACACTCACTCTGCACTTACTCTGCACTCACTCTGCACTCACACTCACTCTGCACTCACTCTGCACTCACTCCCACACTCACTCTGCACTCACTCTGCACTCAATCTTACTCTGCACTCACACTGCAGTCACACTCACTCTGCACTCACACTGCAGTCAAACTCACTCTGCACTCATTCTGCACTCATTCTGCACTCACTCTGCACTCACTCTGCTCTCACTCTGCAGTTACACTCACTCTGCACTCACCCTGCAGGCACACTCACTCTGCAGTCACTCTGCAGTCACTCTGCAGTCACACTCACACTGCATTCAATCTGCACTCACTCTCACTCTGCACTCACACTCACGCTGCACTCACACTCACTCTGCACTCACACTCACTCTGCACTCATGCTCACTCTGCACTCACTCTACACTCACTCTGCACTCACTCTGCACTCACACCACACTCACTCTGCACTCTGCACTCACCCTGCACTCTCTCTGCACTCACTTTGCCTCTCTACTCACTCTGCACTCTATGTACTCACTCTGCACTCACACTCACTCTGCACCCACACTGCAGTCACACTCATTCTGCACTCACTCTGCACTCACTTTGCACTCACTCTGCACTCACTCTCACTCTGCACTCACACTGCAGTCACACTCACTCTGCACTCACACTGCAGTCACACTCACTCTGAACTCACTCTGCACTTACTCTGCACTCACTCTCACTCTGCACTCACACTGCACTCAAACTCACTCTGCACCCACACTGCAGTCACACTCTTTCTGCACTCACTCTGCACTCACTTTGCACTCACTCTGCACTCACTCTCACTCTGCACTCCCTTTGCACTCACTCTCACTCTGCACTCACACGGCAGTCACACTCACTCTGCACTCACACTGCAGTCACACCCACTCTGCACTCACTCTGCTATCACACTCACTCTGCCCTCACACTCACTCTGCCCTCACACTCACTTTGTAC
Source organism: Lissotriton vulgaris (assembly GCF_964263255.1). NCBI lineage: Eukaryota > Metazoa > Chordata > Amphibia > Caudata > Salamandridae > Lissotriton > Lissotriton vulgaris. The sequence goes on along the minus strand of NC_141685.1, from coordinate 1,376,365,734 downwards.
TCACACTCAGTCTGCACTCACTCTGCAGTCACTCTCTCTGCATTCAATCTGCACTCACTCTGCACTCACAATCACTCTGCACTCACACTGCACTCACAATCACTCTGCACTCACACTGCACTCACACTCACCCTGCACTCACTCTGCACTCTGCACTCACTCTGCACTTACTCTGCACTAACACTCACTCTGCACTCACTCTGCACTCACACCCACACTCACTCTGCACTCACTCTGCACTCACTCTTTCTCTGCACTCACACTGCAGTCACACTCACTCTGCACTCACACTGCAGTCACACTCACTCTGTACTCATTCTGCACTCACTCTGCACTCACTCTGCTCTCACTCTGCTCTCACACTGCAGTTACACAAACTCTGCACTCACTCTGCAGTCACTCTGCAGTCACTCTGCAGTCACACTCACTCTGCACTCACTCTTCACTCACTCTTACTCTGCACTCACTCTGTACTCACTCTGCACTCACTCTGCAATCACTCTGCATTTACTCTGCACTCATTCTGCACTCACAATCACTCTGCACTCACTCTGCACTCACACTCACCCTGCACTCACTCTGCACTCACACTCACTCTGCACTTACTCTGCACTCACTCTGCACTCACACTCACTCTGCACTCACTCTGCACTCACTCCCACACTCACTCTGCACTCACTCTGCACTCAATCTTACTCTGCACTCACACTGCAGTCACACTCACTCTGCACTCACACTGCAGTCAAACTCACTCTGCACTCATTCTGCACTCACTCTGCACTCACTCTGCTCTTACTCTGCTCTCACACTGCAGTTACACTCACTCTGCACTCACCCTGCAGGCACACTCACTCTGCAGTCACTCTGCAGTCACTCTGCAGTCATACTCACTCTGCATTCACTCTGCACTCACTCTCACTCTGCACTCACACTCGCGCTGCACTCACACTCACTCTGCACTCACACTCACTCTGCACTCATGCTCACTCTGCACTCACTCTACACTCACTCTGCACACACTCTGCACTCACACCACACTCACTCTGCACTCTGCACTCACCCTGCACTCTCTCTGCACTCACATTGCCTCTCTACTCACTCTGCACTCTATGTACTCACTCTGCACTCACACTCACTCTGCACCCACACTGCAGTCACACTCATTATGCACTCACTCTGCACTCACTTTGCACTCACTCTGCACTCACTCTCACTCTGCATTCACACTGCAGTCACACTCACTCTGCACTCACACTGCAGTCACACTCACTCTGCACTCACTCTGAACTTACTCTGCACTCACTCTCACTCTGCACTCACACTGCACTCAAACTCACTCTGCACCCACACTGCAGTCACACTCTTTCTGCACTCACTCTGCACTCACTTTGCACTCACTCTGCACTCACTCTCACTCTGCACTCCCTTTGCACTCACTCTCACTCTGCACTCACACGGCAATCACACTAACTCTGCACTCACACTGCAGTCACACCCACTCTGCACTCACTCTGCTATCACACTCACTCTGCCCTCACACTCACTCTGCCCTCTCACTCACTTTGTACTCACACTCAGTCTGCACTCACTCTGCAGTCACTCTCTCTGCATTCAATCTGCACTCACTCTGCACTCACAATCACTCTGCACTCACACTGCACTCACAATCCCTCTGCACTCACACTCACCCTGCACTCACTCTGCACTCTGCACTCACTCTGCGTTTACTCTGCACTCACACTCACTCTGCACTCACTCTGCACTCACACCCACATTCACTCTGCACTCACTCTGTACTCACTCTTTCTCTGCACTCACACTGCAGTCACACTCACTCTGCACTCACTCTGCACTCACTCTGCAGGCACACTCACTCTGCAGTCACTCTGCAGTCACTCTGCAGTCACACTCACTCTGCACTCACTCTTCACTCACTCTCACTCTGCACTCACACTCGCTCTGCACTCACACTAACTCTACACTCACACTCACTCTGCACTCACACTCACTCTGCACTCACTCTACACTCACTCTGCACTCATGGTCACTCTGCACTCACTCTACACTCACTCTGCACTCACTCTGCACTCACACCTCACTCACTCTGCACTCTGCACTCACCCTTCACTCTCTCTGTACTCACATTGCCTCTCTACTCACTCTGCACTCTATGTACTCACTCTGCACTCACACTCACTCTGCACCAACAATGCAGTCACACTCATTCTGCACTCACTCTGCACTCACTTTGCACTCACTCTGCACTCACTCTCACTCTGCACTCACACTGCAGTCACACTCACTCTGCACTCACACTGCAGTCACACTCACTGTGCACTCACTCTGCACTTACTCTGCACTCACTCTCACTCTGCACTCACACTGCACTCAAACTCACTCTGCACCCACACTGCAGTCACACTCTTTCTGCCCTCACTCTGCACTCACTTTGCACTCACTCTGCACTCACTCTCACTCTGCACTCCCTTTGCACTCACTCTCACTCTGCACTCACTCTGCTATCACACTCACTCTGCCCTCACACTCACTCTGCCCTCACACTCACTTTGTACTCACACTCAGTCTGCACTCACTCTGCAGTCACTCTCTCTGCATTCAATCTGCACTCACTCTGCACTCACAATCACTCTGCACTCACACTGCACTCACAATCACTCTGCACTCACACTGCACTCACACACACCCTGCACTCACTCTGCACTCTGCACTCACTCTGCACTTACTCTGCACTCACACTCACTCTGCACTCACTCTGCACTCACACCCACACTCACTCTGCACTCACTCTGCACTCACTCTTTCTCTGCACTCACACTGCAGTCACACTCACTCTGCACTCACACTGCAGTCACAATCACTCTGCACTCACACTGCACTCACAATCACTCTGCACTCACACTGCACTCACACACACCCTGCACTCACTCTGCACTCTGCACTCACTCTGCACTTACTCTGCACTCACACTCACTCTGCACTCACTCTGCACTCACACCCACACTCACTCTGCACTCACTCTGCACTCACTCTTTCTCTGCACTCACACTGCAGTCACACTCACTCTGCACTCACACTGCAGTCACACTCACTCTGCACTCATTCTGCACTCACTCTGCACTCACTCTGCTCTCACTCTGCTCTCACACTGCAGTTACACAAACTCTGCACTCACTCTGCAGGCACACTCACTCTGCAGTCACTCTGCAGTCACACTCACTCTGCACTCACTCTTCACTCACTCTCACTCTGCACTCACACTCGCTCTGCACTCACACTAACTCTACACTCACACTCACTCTGCACTCACACTCACTCTGCACTCACTCTACACTCACTCTGCACTCATGCTCACTCTGCACTCACTCTACACTCACTCTGCACTCACTATGCACTCACACCTCACTCACTCTGCACTCTGCACTCACCCTGCACTCTCTCTGCACTCACATTGCCTCTCTACTCACTCTGCACTCTATGTACTCACTCTGCACTCACACTCACTCTGCACCCACACTGCAGTCACACTCATTCTGCACTCACTCTGCACTCACTTTGCACTCACTCTGCACTCACTCTCACTCTGCACTCACACTGCAGTCACACTCACTCTGCACTCACACTGCAGTCACACTCACTGTGCACTCACTCTGCACTCACTCTCACTCTGCACTCACACTGCACTCAAACTCACTCTGCACCCACACTGCAGTCACACTCTTTCTGCACTCACTCTGCACTCACTTTGCACTCACTCTGCACTCACTCTGCACTCACTCTGCACTCACTCTCACTCTGCACTCCCTTTGCACTCACTCTCACTCTGCACTCACACGGCAGTCACACTCACTCTGCACTCACACTGCAGTCACACCCACTCTTCACTCACTCTGCTATCACACTCACTCTGCCCTCACACTCACTCTGCCCTCACACTCACTTTGTACTCACACTCAGTCTGCACTCACTCTGCAGTCACTCTCTCTGCATTCAATCTGCACTCACTCTGCACTCACAATCACTCTGCACTCACACTGCACTCACACTCACCCTGCACTCACTCTGCACTCTGCACTCACTCTGCACTTACTCTGCACTCACACTCACTCTGCACTCACTCTGCACTCACACCCACACTCACTCTGCACTCACTCTGCACTCACTCTTTCTCTGCACTCATACTGCAGTCACACTCACTCTGCACTCACACTGCAGTCACACTCACTCTGCACTCATTCTGCACTCACTCTGCACTCACTCTGCACTCACTCTGCTCTCACTCTGCTCTCACACTGCAGTTACACAAACTCTGCACTCACTCTGCAGTCACTCTGCAGTCACTCTGCAGTCACACTCACTCTGCACTCACTCTTCACTCACTCTCACTCTGCACTCACACTCGCTCTGCACTCACACTAACTCTACACTCACACTCACTCTGCACTCACACTCACTCTGCACTCACTCTACACTCACTCCGCACTCACTCTGCACTCACACCACACTCACTCTGCACTCTGCACTCACTCTGCACTCTCTCTGCACTCACATTGCCTCTCTACTCACTGTGCACTCTCTGTACTCACTCTGCACTCACACTCCCTCTGCACCCACACTGCAGTCACACTCATTCTGCTCTCACTCTGCACTCACTTTGCACTCAATCTGCACTCACTCTCACTCTGCACTCACACTGCAGTCACATTCACTCTGCACTCACTCTGCACTTACTCTGCACTCACACTCACTCTGCACTCACTTTGCACTCACACCCACACTCACTCTGCACTCACTCTCACTCTGCACTCACACTGCAGTCACACTCACTCTGCACCCACACTGCAGTCACACTCATTCTGCACTCACTCTGCACTCACTTTGCACTCACTCTCACTCTGCACTCACTCTCACTCTGCACTCACACGGCAGTCACACTCACTCTGCACTCACACTGCAGTCACACTCACTGTGCACTCACTCTGCAGTCACACTCACTGTGCACTCACTGTGCACTCACTCTGCAGGCACACTCACTCTTCACTCACTCTGCATTCACTCTCACTCTGCAGTCACTCTCACTCTGCAGTTACTCTCACTCTGCAGTCACTCACACTCTGCAGTCACTCACACTCTGCAGTCACTCACACTCTGCACTCACACTCTGCACTCGAACTCTGCACTCACACTCTACACTCACCCTGCTCTCACACTGCACTCACTCTCACTCTGCACTCACTCTGTACTCACTCTGCACTCACTCTGCAATTGCTCTGCATTTACTCTGCACTCACTCTGCACTCAATCTGCACTCACACTCACTCTGCACTCACTCTGCACTCACACCCACACTCACTCTGCACTCACTCTGCACTCACTCTCACTCTGCACTCACACTACAGTCACACTCATTCTGCACTCACTCTGTACTCACTCTGATCTCACTCTGCTCTCACACTGCAGTTACACTCACTCTGCACTCACTCTGCAGTCACACTCACTCTGCAGTAACTCTGCAGTCACACTCACTCTGCACTCACACTGCAGTCACACCCACTCTTCACTCACTCTGCTATCACACTCACTCAGCCCTCACACTCACTCTGCCCTCACACTCACTTTGTACTCACACTCAGTCTGCACTCACTCTGCAGTCACTCTCTCTGCATTCAATCTGCACTCACTCTGCACTCACAATCACTCTGCACTCACACTGCACTCACAATCACTCTGAACTCACACTGCACTCACACTCACCCTGCACTCACTCTGCACTCTGCACTCACTCTGCACTTACTCTGCACTCACACTCACTCTGCACTCACTCTGCACTCACACCCACACTCACTCTGCACTCACTCTGCACTCACTCTTTCTCTGCACTCACACTGCAGTCACACTCACTCTGCACTCACACTGCAGTCACACTCACTCTGCACTCATTCTGCACTCACTCTGCACTCACTCTGCTCTCACTCTGCTCTCACACTGCAGTTACACAAACTCTGCACTCACTCTGCAGTCACTCTGCAGTCACTCTGCAGTCACACTCACTCTGCACTCACTCTTCACTCACTCTTACTCTGCACTCACTCTGTACTCACTCTGCACTCACTCTGCAATCACTCTGCATTTACTCTGCACTCATTCTGCACTCACTCTGCACTCACAATCACTCTGCACTCACTCTGCACTCACTCTCACTCTACACTCACTCTGCACACACACTCACTCTGCACTCACACAGCAGTCACACTCACTCTGCACTCATTCTGCACTCACACCCACACTCACTCTGCACTCACTCTTACTCTGCACTCACACTGCAGTCACACTCACTCTGCACTCACACTGCAGTCACACTCACTCTGCACTCATTCTGCTCTCACTCTGCACTCACTGCTCTCACTCTGCTCTCACACTGCAGTTACACTCACTCTGCACTCAATCTGCAGGCACACTCACTCTGCAGTCACTCTGCAGTCACTCTGCAGTCACACTCACTCTGCACTCACTCTGCACTCACTCTCACTCTGCACTCACACTCGCTCTGCACTCACACTCACTCTGCACTCACACTCACTCTGCACTCACACTCACACTCACTCTGCACTCACTCTACACTCACTCTGCACTCCCTCTGCACTCACACCACACTCCCTCTGCACTCTGCACTCACTCTGCACTCTCTCCGCACTCACATTGCCTCTCTACTCACTCTGCACTCTCTGTACTCACTCTGCACTCACACTCACTCTGCACCCACACTGCAGTCACACTCATTCTGCACTCTCTCCGCACTCACATTGCCTCTCTACTCACTCTGCACTCTCTGTACTCACTCTGCACTCACACTCACTCTGCACCCACACTGCAGTCACACTCATTCTGCACTCACTTTGCACTCACTTTGCACTTACTCTGCACTCACTCTCACTCTGCACTCACACTGCAGTCACACTCACTCTGCACTCACACTGCAGTCACACTCACTTTGCACTCACTCTGCACTTACTCTGCACTCACGCTCACTCTGCACTCACTTTGCACTCACACCCACACTCACTCTGCACTCACTCTGCACCCACTCTCACTCAGCACTCACACTGCAGTCAAACTCACTATGCACCTACACTGTAGTCACACTCATTCTGCACTCACTCTGCACTCACTTTGCACTCACTCTGCACTCACTCTCACTCTGCACTCACTTTGCACTCACTCTCACTCTGCACTCACATGGCAGTCAAATTCATTCTGCACTCACACTGCAGTCACACCCACTCAGCACTCACACTGCAGTCACACTCACTCTGCACTCACTCTGCTATCACACTCACTCTGCCCTCACACTCACTCTGCCCTCACACTCACTTTGTACTCACACTCAGTCTGCACTCACTCTGCAGTCACTCTCTCTGCATTCAATCTGCACTCACTCTGCACTCACAATCACTCTGCACTCACACTGCACTCACAATCACTCTGCACTCACACTGCACTCACACTCACCCTGCACTCACTCTGCACTCTGCACTCACTCTGCACTTACTCTGCACTCACACTCACTCTGCACTCACTCTGCACTTACACCCACACTCACTCTGCACTCACTCTGCACTCACTCTTTCTCTGCAGTCACACTGCAGTCACACTCACTCTGCACTCACTCTGCACTTACACCCACACTCACTCTGCACTCATTCTGCACTCACTCTGCACTCACTCTGCTCTCACTCTGCTCTCACACTGCAGTTACACAAACTCTGCACTCACTCTGCAGGCACACTCACTCTGCAGTCACTCTGCAGTCACACTCACTCTGCACTCACTCTTCACTCACTCTCACTCTGCACTCACACTCGCTCTGCACTCACACTAACTCTACACTCACACTCACTCTGCACTCACACTCACTCTGCACTCACTCTACACTCACTCTGCACTCATGCTCACTCTGCACTCACTCTACACTCACTCTGCACTCACTCTGCACTCACACCTCACTCACTCTGCACTCTGCACTCACCCTGCACACTCTCTGCACTCACATTGCCTCTCTACTCACTCTGCACTCTATGTACTCACTCTGCACTCACACTCACTCTGCACCCACACTGCAGTCACACTCATTCTGCACTCACTCTGCACTCACTTTGCACTCACTCTGCACTCACTCTCACTCTGCACTCACACTGCAGTCACACTCACTCTGCACTCACACTGCAGTCACACTCACTGTGCACTCACTCTGCACTTACTCTGCACTCACTCTCACTCTGCACTCACACTGCACTCAAACTCACTCTGCACCCACACTGCAGTCACACTCTTTCTGCACTCACTCTGCACTCACTTTGCACTCACTCTGCACTCACTCTCACTCTGCACTCCCTTTGCACTCACTCTCACTCTGCACTCACACGGCAGTCACACTCACTCTGCACTCACACTGCAGTCACACCCACTCTTCACTCACTCTGCTATCACACTCACTCTGCCCTCACACTCACTCTGCCCTCACACTCACTTTGTACTCACACTCAGTCTGCACTCACTCTGCAGTCACTCTCTCCGCATTCAATCTGCACTCACTCTGCACTCACAATCACTCTGCACTCACACTGCACTCACAATCACTCTGCACTCACACTGCACTCACACTCACCCTGCACTCACTCTGCACTCTGCACTCACTCTGCACTTACTCTGCACTCACACTCACTCTGCACTCACTCTGCACTCACACCCACACTCACTCTGCACTCACTCTGCACTCACTCTTTCTCTGCACTCACACTGCAGTCACACTCACTCTGCACTCACACTGCAGTCACACTCACTCTGCACTCATTCTGCACTCACTCTGCACTCACTCTGCTCTCACTCTGCTCTCACACTGCAGTTACACAAACTCTGCACTCACTCTGCAGTCACTCTGCAGTCACTCTGCAGTCACACTCACTCTGCACTCACTCTTCACTCACTCTCACTCTGCACTCACACTCGCTCTGCACTCACACTAACTCTACACTCACACTCACTCTGCACTCACACTCACTCTGCACTGACTCTACACTCACTCCGCACTCACTCTGCACTCACACCACACTCACTCTGCACTCTGCACTCACTCTGCACTCTCTCTGCACTCACATTGCCTCTCTACTCACTGTGCACTCTCTGTACTCACTCTGCACTCTCTCCGCACTCACATTGCCTCTCTACTCACTCTGCACTCTCTGTACTCACTCTGCACTCACACTCACTCTGCACCCACACTGCAGTCACACTCATTCTGCACTCTCTCCGCACTCACATTGCCTCTCTACTCACTCTGCACTCTCTGTACTCACTCTGCACTCACACTCACTCTGCACCCACACTGCAGTCACACTCATTCTGCACTCACTTTGCAATCACTTTGCACTTACTCTGCACTCACTCTCACTCTGCACTCACACTGCAGTCACACTCACTCTGCACTCACACTGCAGTCACACTCACTCTGCACTCACTCTGCACTTACTCTGCACTCACGCTCACTCTGCACTCACTTTGCACTCACACCCACACTCACTCTGCACTCACTCTGCACCCACTCTCACTCAGCACTCACACTGCAGTCAAACTCACTATGCACCTACACTGTAGTCACACTCATTCTGCACTCACTCTGCACTCACTTTGCACTCACTCTGCACTCACTCTCACTCTGCACTCACTTTGCACCCACTCTCACTCTGCACTCATATGGCAGTCAAATTCATTCTGCACTCACACTGCAGTCACACCCACTCAGCACTCACACTGCAGTCACACTCACTCTGCACTCACTCTGCTATCACACTCACTCTGCCCTCACACTCACTCTGCCCTCACACTCACTTTGTACTCACACTCAGTCTGCACTCACTCTGCAGTCACTCTCTCTGCATTCAATCTGCACTCACTCTACACTCACACTCACTCTGCACTTACTCTGCACTCACTCTGCACTCACACTCACTCTGCACTCACTCTGCACTCACATCCACACTCACTCTGCACTCACTCTGCACTCACTCTTACTCTGCACTCACACTGCAGTCACACTCACTATGCACTCACACTGCAGTCACACTCACCCTGCACTCATTCTGCACTCACTCTGCTCTCACACTACAGTTACACTCACTCTGCACTCACTCTGCAGGCATACTCACTCTGCAGTCACTCTGCAGTCACACTCACTCTGCACTCACTCTTCACTCACTCTCACTCTGCACTCACACTTGCTCTGCACTCACACCCACACTGCAGTCACACTCATTCTGCACTCACTCTGCACTCACTTTGCACTCACTCTGCACTCGCTCTCACTCTGCACTCACACTGCAGTCACACTCAATCTGCACTCACACTGCAGTCACACTCACTCTGCACTTACTCTGCACTCACACTCACTCTGCACTCACTTTGCACTCACACCCACACTCACTCTGCACTCACTCTGCACTCACTCTCACTCTGCACTCACACTGCAGTCACACTCACTCTGCACCCACACTGCAGTCACATTCATTCTGCACTCACTCTGCACTCACTTTGCACTCACTCTGCACTCACTCTCACTCTGCACTCACTTTACACTCACTCTCACTCTGCACTCACACTCGCTCTGCACTCACACTCACTCTGCTCTCACACTGCAGTTACACTCACTCTGCAGTCACACTCACTCTGCAGTCACACTCACTCTGCACTCTGCACTCACTCTGCACTCACTCTCACTCTGCACTCACACTCGCTCTGCACTCACACTCACTCTGCACTCACACTCACTCTGCACTCACACTCACTCTGCACTCACACTCACTCTGCACTCACTCTACACTCACTCTGCACTCACACCACACTCACTCTGCACTCACTCTGCACTCTCTCTGCACTCACATTACCTCTGCACTCACTCTGCACTCTCTGTACTGACTCTGCACCCACATTCACTCTGCACTCACTCTGCACTTACTCTGTACTCACACTCACTCTGCACTCACTCTGCACTCACACTCACACTCACTCTGCACTCACTCTCACTCTGCACTCACACTGCAGTCACACTCACTCTGCACCCACACTCCAGTCACACTCATTCTGCACTCCCTCTGTACTCACTTTGCACTCACTCTGCACCCACTCTGTACTCACTCTCACTCTGCACTCACACTGCAGTCACACTCACTCTGCACTCACACTGCAGTCACACTCACTCTGCACTCACTCTGCAGTCACACTCACTGTGCACTCACTATGCACTCACTCTGCAGTCACACTCACTCTTCACTCACTCTGCATTCACTATCACTCTACAGTCACTCTCACTCTGCACTCACTCTCACTCTGCACTCACACTGCAGTCACACTCACTCTGCACCCACACTGCAGTCACATTCATTCTGCACTCACTCTGCACTCACTTTGCACTCACTCTGCACTCACTCTCACTCTGCACTCACTTTGCACTCACTCTCACTCTGCACTCACATGGCAGTCACACTCACTCTGCACTCACACTGCAGTCACACCCACTCTGCACTCACTCTGCAGTCACACTCACTGTGCACTCACTGTGCACTCACTCTGCAGGCACACTCACTCTTCACTCACTCTGCATTCACTCTCATTCTGCAGTCACTCTCACTCTGCAATTACTCTCACTCTGCAGTCACTCACACTCTGCAGTCACTCACACTCTGCACTCATACTCTGCACTCACACTCTGCACTCGAACTCTGCACTCACACTCTACACTCACCCTGCTCTCACACTGCACTCACTCTCACTCTGCACTCACTCTGTACTCACTCTGCACTCACTCTGCACTCGCTCTGCAATTGCTCTGCATTTACTCTGCACTCACTCTGCACTCACTCTGCACTCACTCTGCACTCACACTCACTCTGTGTTAGACGGACCGGGAGGGTCGGCCGAGATTACGGGGAGAGGTCTCCAGGGAGAGCCGTCTCCAACGACTGTACAGGTAAGTAACTTCCCCCCCACAGACGGACACCACACAAGATTGAAGGTTAACGAGACTTTATATGCAATTCTTAGGTTACGTCGCTATGATACAAGGAGGTCTGGACTCAGGGGTCCCCTCGGTTCTGATCTCTGGTTGAGGAGAAAGGGTAGCGGGACAGTCTTAGTTACCAATGAGTTAAATAGCTCTCAATCCTCGAGCTCGGCGTGGTTGCTGATCGGGCCGTGGAGGAGCCAAGCAGGTCCCGAGATGGATGAAGGATGGTCGACGGGCCGTGGAGAAGCCAAGCAGGTCCCGATGAAGATGATGGTTACAACGGTCCGCGGCCTCGCCAGCAGATCCGGACGACGGTGAAGAATGAAGGTTACGACGGCTGTGGCAGCGCCAACAGGCAGGACGATGGTGCACAGGACAGAGCTACGGCAGCGCCAGTAGTCCGTCCAGGATGAGTTCCTCTTACGTCTCTCGACTCCAAGATACAACTGACTTCCTGCTCTGGAGCTGTCCCAGTTATAGGGCTGGCGTGCTTTGATGTCCGGACCCTCGCACTTGGAGGTCGGGAGGTCCGGGATGAGGGAGTCCAGACACCCAGCAGGGGGGTGGAGCCAGCGCCCGGGGAGGCGATGGGCGAGCGGCACTGGGCGGGGGGAGAGCCATCGGCACCTCTCTCTCCCATTGACTTGCCAAGTAGCCCGCTCACCTCCTGGGTGGAGGGTGGTGCCGGATTGTCTGAGGCTGGGCTAGGCCCAGGGTTGAGGTCGATCGGGGGCCAGGCGGCCTCGTGGCGAGGCGTCCAAGATGGCGGCCCGGGCTGGGTGCATGGGCCGGCAGTGGATCGGACCCACGAGGTTATCATGTTCGAGGGCAGGGGTCCCTGAGGGGACGTAGGGCGTGCAATGGTGGTGTGTGGTGCTTGCGTGACTGGGCTCGGGCCTGGTCGAGCCGGGGGAGAGCGGCCCGTCATGTGGCCTGTCCAACATGCGTCCCCCCCAGCTGAAGGCGGGGAGAGTTACCCATCCTCTTGGGGACTCTCTTCGTCGAGGCGGAAAAACCGGGACAGGCCATCGGCGTTGGCGTGGTCGGACCCAGGCCGGTGTTCGACTGTGAAGTCCATACCTTGTAAGGAGATGGACCAGCGTAGCAATTTTGGGTTTTCCCCCCGCATATGCATCAACCACTGCAGGGGTCGGTGGTCAGTCTGCACCCGAAAGTGGGTGCCAAAAAGGTAGGGCCGGAGCTTCTTGAGGGCCCATACCACAGCGAAGGCTTCCCTCTCTATGGTGCTCCAGCGTTGTTCCCGGGGTAGGAGTCTCCGGCTGATGAAGGCCACCGGTTGATCGAGGCCTTCGGTGTTCACTTGGGACAGGACCGCCCCAATGCCCTGGTCGGAGGCGTCCGTCTGGACGACGAACTCCCGGCTGTAGTCTGGGGCCTGGAGCACAGGAGCGGAACACATGGCGGCCTTTAACTGTTCGAATGCCGCTTGACACTCTGGGGTCCAGTTCACCTTCTTGGGCTGATTTTTTGACGTGAGTTCGGTGAGAGGCCCCACGATGGTACCATAATCTTTCACGAACCTTCGGTAGTAGCCCGTGAGGCCCAGGAAGGCTCGCACCTCAGTTTGAGTGATAGGGGGTTGCCAGTTCTGGATGGCGGCAATTTTCAGCTGTAGGGGGGCCACTAGGCCGCTTCCCACCTGGTGTCCGAGGTAGGTCACCGACCCTTGTCCAATTTGGCATTTGCTGGCCTTGATCGTGAGGCCAGCTCGCTGAAGGGCTTGCAGCACTGCTTGGAGGTGGTGGAGGTGCTCGGTCCAATGGTGGCTGTACACAGCGATGTCGTCCAGGTAGGCGGCGCTGAACTCTTCGAGCCCCGCCAGGACCTGATTGACGAGCCGTTGGAACGTCGCTGGGGCGTTCTTCATGCCGAAGGGCATGACCGTAAAGTGATAGTGGCCATCGGGGGTGGAGAAGGCAGAGCGTTCTTGTGCTCGGGGTGTGAGGCCGATCTGCCAATAACCTGCCGTCAGGTCGAAGATGCTGAGGTAGCGGGCAGCGCCCATTCGGTCGACCAGTTCATCTGCCCGGGGGATGGGGTGTGCGTCCGTTCTGGTGACTTCATTCAGACCCCGGTAGTCGACACAGAACCGGAGTTCTGGTGTGGTCCCGGGGGCGGCTGCTTTGGGGACCAGTACGACCGGGCTGGCCCATGGACTGTCTGAGGGCTCGATGACCCCGAGCGTGAGCATCTTAGCTACTTCCGCCTGGATGCAGGCCCGTACCCGATCAGGTACGCGGTAGGCCCGGTGGCGGATAGGAGGGCTGTCTCCGGTGTCCACATCGTGCACACACCAGGAAGTGACACCCGGGGTGAGGGAGAACAGACTGGCGAACCGTGATAGGAGGGCTTGGCACTCTTGCCGTTGTTCTCTGGTGAGGGTCTCCGAGAGTCGGACCCCATCCACGGAGCCGTCTTGCTCCTGGGTCCGCAAGAGGTCAGGGAGAGGCTCGGAGTCGTCTTCAACCCCATTGTCTGTGGCCATCAAGAGGCTGAGTTCTGTTCGTGCAAAGTGGGGTTTCAGTCTGTTGGTGTGGAGGACTCGGAGCGGATTCCGGGCGGACTCCATATCGATCAGATAGGTGGCAGGACCCTTGCGCTCGATTACCTTGAAGGGTCCCGTCCATTTGTCTTGGAGAGCGCACGGTTCGGTGGGGGACATTACCCAGACCTGTTGCCCCGGCTCGAATTCAATGGATGAGGCGTTCTGGTCATACCATTTCTTCATGTCCTCTTGACTGGCCTCTAGGTTGGCTTTTGCTAGGTCTCTGAACCGCCGGGACTGGTTGCGGAGGGTGAGGAGGTACCGGAAGACATCTGGAGGACTCTTGGCCGGAGGCATCTCCCAGCCTTCTTTGATCAGGCTGAGTGGCCCCCGTACTGGGTGCCCATAGAGCAGCTCGAAGGGGCTGAAGCCTAGGGACTTCTGTGGGACCTCCCGGTAGGCGAAGAGGAGGCACGGCAGCAGCACGTCCCACTGGCGACGGAGGGGCTCTTCCAATCCCCCGATCATCCCTTTTAGCGTGCGATTGAACCGCTCAACAAGTCCGTTTCCTTGGGGGTGATAGGGGGTCGTGAAGCGGTAGGTGACCCCACACTGTTGCCAGAGGGACTTCATATATTTAGAAATGAAGTTCGTGCCTCTGTCACTGACGACTTCTCGGGGGAACCCCACACGGGAGAAGATCCCCATCAGGGCCCGGCCGACCACTGGGGCTGTCACGGTCCGGAGAGGAATAGCCTCAGGGTAGCGGGTGGCGTGGTCCACTAGTACCAGGATGAAGCGATGGCCTTGTCTTGTACGCGGGTCCAGGGGTCCCACAATGTCTATCCCGACCCTCTCAAATGGGGTTGTGACTACTGGAAAGGGTTGCAGGGGAGCCTTTAATTTGCGGCCGCTCTTCCCACTGGCTTGGCACGTGGGGCAAGATCGGCAATGCTGGTGCACATCGTTTCTCATTTTGGGCCAGAAGAAGTGGGTCACTAGGCGGCTGTAGGTTTTATCCTGTCCCAGGTGCCCTGCCAGGGGGGCATCGTGGGCCAGGTTTAGCAGGAAGTCTCTAAAGCGGAGGGGCACCACTAGTACTCGGTTGGCCCCCAGCTCGGCGATTCGTTGCTCGCTGTACAATAGATCATTGTCCCAGTAGACCCAATGAGTTCCGGAGGTATCCCCGGCGCTTTGGGCGAGCGCTTGTTGTCGGAGTCCCTCAAGGGAGGGACAGGTCTTCTGTTCCTGACGAAATTGTTCTTGTGTGGGTCCCCCTTCTTGAGCCCACTGATCAAGATTAGCGAGGTCGGAAGGTTGAGCAAGTTCGAGGGGGATGCCATGGTCGGGGGTCTCGGCGGGGGCGACCGGAGGCGGTGGCGCCGGCCATTCTGGTTCTTCCGGGTGATGGTTGGCACGGGCGGCCATGGACCGGGTGGTGACGCACGCCCAGTCTGGGACGCCCAACATCCCCAAGTGTTCTTTTCGCTCCACGGCTGCCCACGGGGAGCTTTCCAGGTCATTTCCGAGGAGGCATTCCACGGGGGCGTCGTCTCGGACCGTTACCTTCAACATGCCGGAGACCCCTCCCCACTCAAAGGGGACGCAGGCCATCCGACACAGACTTTCCGAGTTGTCGGCTGATCGCACAGGGCAGAGAACGTTCGGTAGATATTGTTCTGGGGTCACCAGATGACAGCGGACGGCTGTCACACTGGCCCCGGTGTCTCGAAGGGCTTCGGCCCGTTGTCCATTGATGCTCACCCATTGGCTGTACTTCTGGGTGTTAGCGGGTAGGGGGACCCGCGGGACCATGTCTCTTCCCCCTAAGCACGCGAGAGTCATGGCGGCTGGCTCCCACTCTTGATACTCTTGCTCGCCTGTTTCTTGTTCCTCGGAGATCTGTTCTTCCCCTAGTGCTGCGGCGGCCACCTGGCGGGGTCTTGGACTCTGATACTGCGGGCAGCTTGGGTCGTTTGCATAGTGGCCGACTCGTTGGCATCGGTGACATGTAACATTGGCTCTGTATCCCGGTCGCGCCGGGGTGCTGCCCCGGTTGGCCGGGGGGGTGGTGCTGGTAGCGGGGGCGGCCGGAGTATTGTCTCTTCCTCGTCCTTGGCCCCCTCCTCCTCCTCTGGGTCGGTAGTGACCATTGTTGTTCCTGTTCTGCTCGTAGGACCCATTCCGGCCCACTCTGGTGATCTCCCACCGGTCAGCTTCGGCTGCGAGCTGCCGGGGATCGGTTAACTTGCTGTCGAGGAGGTGTTGGCGTAGTTCAATGAAGCAATTGTTGGACAGATGCTCCCATACCATCAGATTGAACAGCTGCTCGTAGGTCGTGACGTTGTTCCCTCTGATCCAGCCTTCGAAGGCTCGGCTAAAGTACGTTACATAGTCCACCCAAGTTGTACCTGGAATGCGTGTGCAGTCTCGGAACCTCTGACGGTACATCTCGGGCGTGAGGCCATAGCGGGTGAGGAGGGCCGCTTTCATATGGTCGTAGGAGGTCATCTGGTGGTCTGGGAGCTGTAACAGAGTATCGCGGCCCTCATTGAGGAATTTGCCCCATAGGCCGGCTCCCCAGTCGGTTCTATCGATCCGGTGCGCAGTCATCGCGATTTCATAGGCCTTAAACCATTGCTGGATGTCGTCTTCTCGAAAATATTCTCGGACCACATCCTTGGGGATGTGCACTTTTTTCTCCGCGGTCCCTGGGGTGGACGGTCTGTCGGGCACCCCTAACTCTTTATTTTGTTTGCGCAGGTTGATCTCGGCTAGGTTCCGTTCGTGCTCGTACGTTAGTCTTTTTTCCTCGAGCTCCCTTTGCCTCTGTTTCTCCTCTCTTTCTTCTCGGAGGCGAAGGTGCTCTAAGTTTATTTTTTGCTCGGCCAATTTGAGTTCTATGTCCATCTTGAGTCGGGCCATTTCGAGTTCGTGTAGTCGGGCTTTTTCTCTTTCTTGGATCTCGTCTTGCGAGAGACTGGTTCTTTGCCCCTCAGGGGCCGTGTTGGTATTTTTCGCGGTGCTTTGCTCAGGGGTTTCGACATCCCCGGTCTCTGCCCAAGATTCTAGGGCATGCTTAAAATCGTCCTTGGTACTTAGTCCGGTGGTAGCGATACCTAGTTCGATGCAGAACTGCTTTAGTTCACGATGGCTGTATTCCTCTAGTTTTTCCATTTGGAACTTCTCAGTTGATCCGCTCTCTTTAGTCGACATTGTTGTTCGTTGTGGGGTGAGCTACTCTCTGTACGTTATGCGGTGATTCGGATCGCGCCGCTGGCCACCAATGTTAGACGGACCGGGAGGGTCGGCCGAGATTACGGGGAGAGGTCTCCAGGGAGAGCCGTCTCCAACGACTGTACAGGTAAGTAACTTCCCCCCCACAGACGGACACCACACAAGATTGAAGGTTAACGAGACTTTATATGCAATTCTTAGGTTACGTCGCTATGATACAAGGAGGTCTGGACTCAGGGGTCCCCTCGGTTCTGATCTCTGGTTGAGGAGAAAGGGTAGCGGGACAGTCTTAGTTACCAATGAGTTAAATAGCTCTCAATCCTCGAGCTCGGCGTGGTTGCTGATCGGGCCGTGGAGGAGCCAAGCAGGTCCCGAGATGGATGAAGGATGGTCGACGGGCCGTGGAGAAGCCAAGCAGGTCCCGATGAAGATGATGGTTACAACGGTCCGCGGCCTCGCCAGCAGATCCGGACGACGGTGAAGAATGAAGGTTACGACGGCTGTGGCAGCGCCAACAGGCAGGACGATGGTGCACAGGACAGAGCTACGGCAGCGCCAGTAGTCCGTCCAGGATGAGTTCCTCTTACGTCTCTCGACTCCAAGATACAACTGACTTCCTGCTCTGGAGCTGTCCCAGTTATAGGGCTGGCGTGCTTTGATGTCCGGACCCTCGCACTTGGAGGTCGGGAGGTCCGGGATGAGGGAGTCCAGACACCCAGCAGGGGGGTGGAGCCAGCGCCCGGGGAGGCGATGGGCGAGCGGCACTGGGCGGGGGGAGAGCCATCGGCACCTCTCTCTCCCATTGACTTGCCAAGTAGCCCGCTCACCTCCTGGGTGGAGGGTGGTGCCGGATTGTCTGAGGCTGGGCTAGGCCCAGGGTTGAGGTCGATCGGGGGCCAGGCGGCCTCGTGGCGAGGCGTCCAAGATGGCGGCCCGGGCTGGGTGCATGGGCCGGCAGTGGATCGGACCCACGAGGTTATCATGTTCGAGGGCAGGGGTCCCTGAGGGGACGTAGGGCGTGCAATGGTGGTGTGTGGTGCTTGCGTGACTGGGCTCGGGCCTGGTCGAGCCGGGGGAGAGCGGCCCGTCATGTGGCCTGTCCAACACTCTGCACTCACTCTGCACTCACACCCACACTCACTCTGCACTCACTCTGCACTCACTCTCACTCTGCACTCACACTGCAGTCAAACTCCCTCTGCACTCACTCTGCACTCACTCTGATCTCACTCTGCTCTCACACTGCAGTTACACTCACTCTGCACTCACTCTGCAGTCACACTCACTCTGCAGTCACACTCACTCTGCACTCTGCACTCACTCTGCACTCACTCTCACTCTGCACTCACACTCGCTCTGCACTCACACTCACTCTGCACTCACACTCACTCTGCACTCACACTCACTCTGCACTCACTCTACACTCACTCTGCACTCACACCACACTCACTCTGCACTCACTCTGCACTCTCTCTGCACTCACATTACCTCTGCACTCACTCTGCACTCTCTGTACTCACTCTGCACCCACACTCACTCTGCACTCACTCTGCACTTACTCTCTACTCACACTCACTCTGCACTCACTCTGCACTCACACTCAAACTCACTCTGCACTCACTCTCACTCTGCACTCACACTGCAGTCACACTCACTCTGCACCCACACTGCAGTCACACTCATTCTGCACTCCCTCTGTACTCACTTTGCACTCACTCTGCACTCACTCTCACTCTGCACTCACTCTGTACTCACTCTCACTCTGCACTCACACTGCAGTCACACTCACTCTGCACTCACACTGCAGTCACACTCACTCTGCACTCACTCTGCAGTCACACTCACTGTGCACTCACTATGCACTCACTCTGCAGTCACACTCACTCTTCACTCACTCTGCATTCACTATCACTCTACAGTCACTCTCACTCTGCAGTCACTCTCACTCTGCAGTCACTCACACTCTGCACTCACACTCTGCACTCGAACTCTGCACTCAAACTCTACACTCACTCTGCACTCATTCTGCACTCACTCTCACTCTGCACTCACTCTGTACTCACTCTGCACTCACTCTGCAATCACTCTGCATGTACTCTGCACTCACTCTGTACTCAATCTGCACTCTCACTCACTCTGCACTCACTCTGCCCTCACACTCACTTTGCACTCATTCTGCACTCACACTCACTCTGCACTCACTCTGCACTCACACTGCAGTCAAACTCACTCTGCACTCACACTCACACTGCACTCACTCTGCAGTCACACTCACTGTGCACTCACTATGCACTCACTCTGCAGTCACACTCACTGTGCACTCACTATGCACTCAATCTGCACTCTGCACTCACTCTGCACGCACATTGCCTCTCTACTCACTCTGCACTCTCTGTACTCACTCTGCACTCGCACTCACTCTGCACCCACACTGCAGTCACACTCATTCTGCACTCACTCTGCACTCACTTTGCACTCACTCAGCACTCACTCTATTTGTGCACTCACTCTGCAGTCACTCTCTCTGCATTCAATCTGCACTCACTCTGCACTCACAATCACTCTGCACTCACTCTGCACTCACTATCACTCTACAGTCACTCTCACTCTGCAGTCACTCACACTCTGCACATACACTCTTCACTCACACTCTGCACTCGAACTCTGCACTCACACTCTACACTCACTCTGCACTCACACTGCACTCACTCTCATTCTGCACTCACTCTGTACTCACTCTGCACTCACTCTGCAATCACTCTGCATGTACTCTGCACTCACTCTGTACTCAATCTGCACTCTCACTCACTCTGCACTCACTCTGCCCTCACACTCACTTTGCACTCATTCTGCACTCACACTCACTCTGCACTCACTCTGCACTCACACTGCAGTCAAACTCACTCTGCACTCACACTCACACTGCACTAACTCTGCACTCACACTCACTCTGCAGTCACACCCACTCTGCACTCAATCTGCAATAACTCTGCAGTCACTCTGCACTCACACTCACTCTGCACTCACACTCACTCTGCACTCACTCTACACTCACTCTGCACTCACACCACACTCACTCTGCACTCTGCACTCACTCTGCACGCACATTGCCTCTCTACTCACTCTGCACTCTCTGTACTCACTCTGCACTCGCACTCACTCTGCACCCACACTGCAGTCACACTCATTCTGCACTCACTCTGCACTCACTTTGCACTCACTCAGCACTCACTCTATTTGTGCACTCACTCTGCAGTCACTCTCTCTGCATTCAATCTGCACTCACTCTGCACTCACAATCACTCTGCACTCACTCTGCACTCACACTCACCCTGCACTCACTCTGCGCTCACACTCACTCTGCACTTACTCTGCACTCACTCTGCACTCACACTCACTCTGCACTCACTCTGCACTCACTCCTACACTCACTCTGCACTCAATCTTACTCTGCACTCACACTGCAGTCACACTCACTCTGCACTCACACTGCAGTCAAACTAACTCTGCACTCATTCTGCACTCATTCTGCACTCACTCTGCACTCACTCTGCTCTCACTCTGCAGTTACACTCACTCTGCACTCACCCTGCAGGCACACTCACTCTGCAGTCACTCTGCAGTCACTCTGCAGTCACACTCACACTGCATTCAATCTGCACTCACTCTCACTCTGCACTCACACTCACGCTGCACTCACACTCACTCTGCACTCACACTCACTCTGCACTCATGCTCACTCTGCACTCACTCTACACTCACTCTGCACTCACTCTGCACTCACACCACACTCACTCTGCACTCTGCACTCACCCTGCACTCTCTCTGCACTCACATTGCCTCTCTACTCACTCTGCACTCTATGTACTCACTCTGCACTCACACTCACTCTGCACCCACACTGCAGTCACACTCATTCTGCACTCACTCTGCACTCACTTTGCACTTACTCTGCACTCACTCTCACTCTGCACTCGCACTGCAGTCACACTCACTCTGCACTCACACTGCAGTCACACTCACTCTGCACTCACTCTGCACTTACTCTGCACTCACTCTGCACTCACACTGCACTCAAACTCACTCTGCACCCACACTGCAGTCACACTCTTTCTGCACTCACTCTGCACTCACTTTGCACTCACTCTGCACTCACTCTCACTCTGCACTCCCTTTGCACTCACTCTCACTCTGCACTCACACGGCAGTCACACTCACTCTGCACTCACACTGCAGTCACACCCACTCTGCACTCACTCTGCTATCACACTCACTCTGCCCTCACACTCACTCTGCCCTCACACTCACTTTGTACTCACACTCAGTCTGCACTCACTCTGCAGTCACTCTCTCTGCATTCAATCTGCACTCACTCTGCACTCACAATCACTCTGCACTCACACTGCACTCACAATCACTCTGCACTCACACTGCACTCACACTCACCCTGCACTCACTCTGCACTCACTCTGCACTTACTCTGCACTCACACTCACTCTGCACTCACTCTGCACTTACACCCACACTCACTCTGCACTCACTCTGCACTCACTCTTTCTCTGCACTCACACTGCAGTCACACTCACTCTGCACTCACACTGCAGTCACACTCACTCTGCACTCATTCTGCACTCACTCTGCACTCACTCTGCTCTCACTCTGCTCTCACACTGCAGTTACACAAACTCTGCACTCACTCTGCAGTCACTCTGCAGTCACTCTGCAGTCACACTCACTCTGCACTCACTCTGCACTTACACCCACACTCACTCTGCACTCACTCTGCACTCACTCTTTCTCTGCACTCACACGGCAGTCACACTCACTCTGCACTCACACTGCAGTCACACCCACTCTTCACTCACTCTGCTATCACACTCACTCTGCCCTCACACTCACTCTGCCCTCACACTCACTTTGTACTCACACTCAGTCTGCACTCACTCTGCAGTCACTCTCTCCGCATTCAATCTGCACTCACTCTGCACTCACAATCACTCTGCACTCACACTGCACTCACAATCACTCTGCACTCACACTGCACTCACACTCACCCTGCACTCACTCTGCACTCTGCACTCACTCTGCACTTACTCTGCACTCACACTCACTCTGCACTCACACCCACACTCACTCTGCACTCACTCTGCACTCACTCTTTCTCTGCACTCACACTGCAGTCACACTCACTCTGCACTCACACTGCAGTCACACTCACTCTGCACTCATTCTGCACTCACTCTGCACTCACTCTGCTCTCACTCTGCTCTCACACTGCAGTTACACAAACTCTGCAGTCACTCTGCAGTCACTCTGCAGTCACTCTGCAGTCACACTCACTCTGCACTCACTCTTCACTCACTCTCACTCTGCACTCACACTCGCTCTGCACTCACACTAACTCTACACTCACACTCACTCTGCACTCACACTCACTCTGCACTCACTCTACACTCACTCCGCACTCACTCTGCACTCACACCACACTCACTCTGCACTCTGCACTCACTCTGCACTCTCTCTGCACTCACATTGCCTCTCTACTCACTGTGCACTCTCTGTACTCACTCTGCACTCTCTCCGCACTCACATTGCCTCTCTACTCACTCTGCACTCTCTGTACTCACTCTGCACTCACACTCACTCTGCACCCACACTGCAGTCACACTCATTCTGCACTCTCTCCGCACTCACATTGCCTCTCTACTCACTCTGCACTCTCTGTACTCACTCTGCACTCACACTCACTCTGCACCCACACTGCAGTCACACTCATTCTGCACTCACTTTGCAATCACTTTGCACTTACTCTGCACTCACTCTCACTCTGCACTCACACTGCAGTCACACTCACTCTGCACTCACACTGCAGTCACACTCACTCTGCACTCACTCTGCACTTACTCTGCACTCACGCTCACTCTGCACTCACTTTGCACTCACACCCACACTCACTCTGCACTCACTCTGCACCCACTCTCACTCAGCACTCACACTGCAGTCAAACTCACTATGCACCTACACTGTAGTCACACTCATTCTGCACTCACTCTGCACTCACTTTGCACTCACTCTGCACTCACTCTCACTCTGCACTCACTTTGCACCCACTCTCACTCTGCACTCATATGGCAGTCAAATTCATTCTGCACTCACACTGCAGTCACACCCACTCAGCACTCACACTGCAGTCACACTCACTCTGCACTCACTCTGCTATCACACTCACTCTGCCCTCACACTCACTCTGCCCTCACACTCACTTTGTACTCACACTCAGTCTGCACTCACTCTGCAGTCACTCTCTCTGCATTCAATCTGCACTCACTCTACACTCACACTCACTCTGCACTTACTCTGCACTCACTCTGCACTCACACTCACTCTGCACTCACATCCACACTCACTCTGCACTCACTCTGCACTCACTCTTACTCTGCACTCACACTGCAGTCACACTCACTATGCACTCACACTGCAGTCACACTCACCCTGCACTCATTCTGCACTCACTCTGCTCTCACACTACAGTTACACTCACTCTGCACTCACTCTGCAGGCATACTCACTCTGCAGTCACTCTGCAGTCACACTCACTCTGCACTCACTCTTCACTCACTCTCACTCTGCACTCACACTCGCTCTGCACTCACACCCACACTGCAGTCACACTCATTCTGCACTCACTCTGCACTCACTTTGCACTCACTCTGCACTCGCTCTCACTCTGCACTCACACTGCAGTCACACTCAATCTGCACTCACACTGCAGTCACACTCACTCTGCACTTACTCTGCACTCACACTCACTCTGCACTCACTTTGCACTCACACCCACACTCACTCTGCACTCACTCTGCACTCACTCTCACTCTGCACTCACACTGCAGTCACACTCACTCTGCACCCACACTGCAGTCACATTCATTCTGCACTCACTCTGCACTCACTTTGCACTCACTCTGCACTCACTCTCACTCTGCACTCACTTTGCACTCACTCTCACTCTGCACTCACACTCGCTCTGCACTCACACTCACTCTGCTCTCACACTGCAGTTACACTCACTCTGCAGTCACACTCACTCTGCAGTCACACTCACTCTGCACTCTGCACTCACTCTGCACTCACTCTCACTCTGCACTCACACTCGCTCTGCACTCACACTCACTCTGCACTCACACTCACTCTGCACTCACACTCACTCTGCACTCACACTCACTCTGCACTCACACTCACTCTGCACTCACTCTACACTCACTCTGCACTCACACCACACTCACTCTGCACTCACTCTGCACTCTCTCTGCACTCACATTACCTCTGCACTCACTCTGCACTCTCTGTACTCACTCTGCACCCACATTCACTCTGCACTCACTCTGCACTTACTCTGTACTCACACTCACTCTGCACTCACTCTGCACTCACACTCACACTCACTCTGCACTCACTCTCACTCTGCACTCACACTGCAGTCACACTCACTCTGCACCCACACTCCAGTCACACTCATTCTGCACTCCCTCTGTACTCACTTTGCACTCACTCTGCACCCACTCTCACTCTGCACTCACTCTGTACTCACTCTCACTCTGCACTCACACTGCAGTCACACTCACTCTGCACTCACACTGCAGTCACACTCACTCTGCACTCACTCTGCAGTCACACTCACTGTGCACTCACTATGCACTCACTCTGCAGTCACACTCACTCTTCACTCACTCTGCATTCACTATCACTCTACAGTCACTCTCACTCTGCACTCACTCTCACTCTGCACTCACACTGCAGTCACACTCACTCGGCACCCACACTGCAGTCACATTCATTCTGCACTCACTCTGCACTCACTTTGCACTCACTCTGCACTCACTCTCACTCTGCACTCACTTTGCACTCACTCTCACTCTGCACTCACATGGCAGTCACACTCACCCTGCACTCACACTGCAGTCACACCCACTCTGCACTCACTCTGCAGTCACACTCACTGTGCACTCACTGTGCACTCACTCTGCAGGCACACTCACTCTTCACTCACTCTGCATTCACTCTCATTCTGCAGTCACTCTCACTCTGCAATTACTCTCACTCTGCAGTCACTCACACTCTGCAGTCACTCACACTCTGCACTCATACTCTGCACTCACACTCTGCACTCGAACTCTGCACTCACACTCTACACTCACCCTGCTCTCACACTGCACTCACTCTCACTCTGCACTCACTCTGTACTCACTCTGCACTCACTCTGCAATTGCTCTGCATTTACTCTGCACTCACTCTGCACTCAATCTGCACTCACACTCACTCTGCACTCACTCTGCACTCACACCCACACTCACTCTGCACTCACTCTGCACTCACTCTCACTCTGCACTCACACTGCAGTCAAACTCCCTCTGCACTCACTCTGTACTCACTCTGATCTCACTCTGCTCTCACACTGCAGTTACACTCACTCTGCACTCACTCTGCAGTCACACTCACTCTGCAGTCACACTCACTCTGCACTCTGCACTCACTCTGCACTCACTCTCACTCTGCATTCACACTCGCTCTGCACTCACACTCACTCTGCACTCACACTCACTCTGCACTCACACTCACTCTGCACTCACTCTACACTCACTCTGCACTCACACCACACTCACTCTGCACTCACTCTGCACTCTCTCTGCACTCACATTACCTCTGCACTCTCTGTACTCACTCTGCACCCACACTCACTCTGCACTCACTCTGCACTTACTCTCTACTCACACTCACTCTGCACTCACTCTGCACTCACACTCACACTCACTCTGCACTCACTCTCACTCTGCACTCACACTGCAGTCACACTCACTCTGCACCCACACTGCAGTCACACTCATTCTGCACTCCCTCTGTACTCACTTTGCACTCACTCTGCACTCACTCTCACTCTGCACTCACTCTGTACTCACTCTCACTCTGCACTCACACTGCAGTCACACTCACTCTGCACTCACACTGCAGTCACACTCACTCTGCACTCACTCTGCAGTCACACTCACTGTGCACTCACTATGCACTCACTCTGCAGTCACACTCACTCTTCACTCACTCTGCATTCACTATCACTCTACAGTCACTCTCACTCTGCAGTCACTCTCACTCTGCAGTCACTCACACTCTGCAGTCACTCACACTCTGCACATACACTCTTCACTCACACTCTGCACTCGAACTCTGCACTCACACTCTACACTCACTCTGCACTCACACTGCACTCACTCTCATTCTGCACTCACTCTGTACTCACTCTGCACTCACTCTGCAATCACTCTGCATGTACTCTGCACTCACTCTGTACTCAATCTGCACTCTCACTCACTCTGCACTCACTCTGCCCTCACACTCACTTTGCACTCATTCTGCACTCACACTCACTCTGCACTCACTCTGCACTCACACTGCAGTCAAACTCACTCTGCACTCACACTCACACTGCACTAACTCTGCACTCACACTCACTCTGCAGTCACACCCACTCTGCACTCAATCTGCAATAACTCTGCAGTCACTCTGCACTCACACTCACTCTGCACTCACACTCACTCTGCACTCACTCTGCACTCACACCACACTCACTCTGCACTCTGCACTCACTCTGCACTCTCTCTGCACGCACATTGCCTCTCTACTCACTCTGCACTCTCTGTACTCACTCTGCACTCGCACTCACTCTGCACCCACACTGCAGTCACACTCATTCTGCACTCACTCTGCACTCACTTTGCACTCACTCAGCACTCACTCTATTTGTGCACTCACTCTGCAGTCACTCTCTCTGCATTCAATCTGCACTCACTCTGCACTCACAATCACTCTGCACTCACTCTGCACTCACACTCACCCTGCACTCACTCTGCGCTCACACTCACTCTGCACTTACTCTGCACTCACTCTGCACTCACACTCACTCTGCACTCACTCTGCACTCACTCCCACACTCACTCTGCACTCACTCTGCACTCAATCTTACTCTGCACTCACACTGCAGTCACACTCACTCTGCACTCACACTGCAGTCAAACTCACTCTGCACTCATTCTGCACTCATTCTGCACTCACTCTGCACTCACTCTGCTCTCACTCTGCAGTTACACTCACTCTGCACTCACCCTGCAGGCACACTCACTCTGCAGTCACTCTGCAGTCACTCTGCAGTCACACTCACACTGCATTCAATCTGCACTCACTCTCACTCTGCACTCACACTCACGCTGCACTCACACTCACTCTGCACTCACACTCACTCTGCACTCATGCTCACTCTGCACTCACTCTACACTCACTCTGCACTCACTCTGCACTCACACCACACTCACTCTGCACTCTGCACTCACCCTGCACTCTCTCTGCACTCACATTGCCTCTCTACTCACTCTGCACTCTATGTACTCACTCTGCACTCACACTCACTCTGCACCCACACTGCAGTCACACTCATTCTGCACTCACTCTGCACTCACTTTGCACTTACTCTGCACTCACTCTCACTCTGCACTCGCACTGCAGTCACACTCACTCTGCACTCACACTGCAGTCACACTCACTCTGCACTCACTCTGCACTCACTCTGCACTCACTCTCACTCTGCACTCCCTTTGCACTCACTCTCACTCTGCACTCACACGGCAGTCACACTCACTCTGCACTCACACTGCAGTCACACCCACTCTGCACTCACTCTGCTATCACACTCACTCTGCCCTCACACTCACTCTGCCCTCACACTCACTTTGTACTCACACTCAGTCTGCACTCACTCTGCAGTCACTCTCTCTGCATTCAATCTGCACTCACTCTGCACTCACAATCACTCTGCACTCACACTGCACTCACAATCACTCTGCACTCACACTGCACTCACACTCACCCTGCACTCACTCTGCACTCTGCACTCACTCTGCACTTACTCTGCACTCACACTCACTCTGCACTCACTCTGCACTTACACCCACACTCACTCTGCACTCACTCTGCACTCACTCTTTCTCTGCACTCACACTGCAGTCACACTCACTCTGCACTCACACTGCAGTCACACTCACTCTGCACTCATTCTGCACTCACTCTGCACTCACTCTGCTCTCACTCTGCTCTCACACTGCAGTTACACAAACTCTGCACTCACTCTGCAGTCACTCTGCAGTCACTCTGCAGTCACACTCACTCTGCACTCACTCTTCACTCACTCTTACTCTGCACTCACTCTGTACTCACTCTGCACTCACTCTGCAATCACTCTGCATTTACTCTGCACTCATTCTGCACTCACTCTGCACTCACAATCACTCTGCACTCACTCTGCACTCACTCTCACTCTACACTCACTCTGCACACACACTCACTCTGCACTCACACAGCAGTCACACTCACTCTGCACTCATTCTGCACTCACACCCACACTCACTCTGCACTCACTCTTACTCTGCACTCACACTGCAGTCACACTCACTCTGCACTCACACTGCAGTCACACTCACTCTGCACTCATTCTGCTCTCACTCTGCACTCACTGCTCTCACTCTGCTCTCACACTGCAGTTACACTCACTCTGCACTCAATCTGCAGGCACACTCACTCTGCAGTCACTCTGCAGTCACTCTGCAGTCACACTCACTC
Source organism: Lissotriton vulgaris (assembly GCF_964263255.1). NCBI lineage: Eukaryota > Metazoa > Chordata > Amphibia > Caudata > Salamandridae > Lissotriton > Lissotriton vulgaris. Next base: position 1,376,336,257 of record NC_141685.1, on the reverse strand, counting down.
TGCACTCACTCTGCACTCACTCTCACTCTGCACTCACACTCGCTCTGCACTCACACTCACTCTGCACTCACTCTACACTCACTCTGCACTCCCTCTGCACTCACACCACACTCCCTCTGCACTCTGCACTCACTCTGCACTCTCTCCGCACTCACATTGCCTCTCTACTCACTCTGCACTCTCTGTACTCACTCTGCACTCACACTCACTCTGCACCCACACTGCAGTCACACTCATTCTGCACTCTCTCCGCACTCACATTGCCTCTCTACTCACTCTGCACTCTCTGTACTCACTCTGCACTCACACTCACTCTGCACCCACACTGCAGTCACACTCATTCTGCACTCACTTTGCACTCACTTTGCACTTACTCTGCACTCACTCTCACTCTGCACTCACACACAGTCACACTCACTCTGCACTCACACTGCAGTCACACTCACTTTGCACTCACTCTGCACTTACTCTGCACTCACGCTCACTCTGCACTCACTTTGCACTCACACCCACACTCACTCTGCACTCACTCTGCACCCACTCTCACTCAGCACTCACACTGCAGTCAAACTCACTATGCACCTACACTGTAGTCACACTCATTCTGCACTCACTCTGCACTCACTTTGCACTCACTCTGCACTCACTCTCACTCTGCACTCACTTTGCACTCACTCTCACTCTGCACTCACATGGCAGTCAAATTCATTCTGCACTCACACTGCAGTCACACCCACTCAGCACTCACACTGCAGTCACACTCACTCTGCACTCACTCTGCTATCACACTCACTCTGCCCTCACACTCACTCTGCCCTCACACTCACTTTGTACTCACACTCAGTCTGCACTCACTCTGCAGTCACTCTCTCTGCATTCAATCTGCACTCACTCTGCACTCACAATCACTCTGCACTCACACTGCACTCACAATCACTCTGCACTCACACTGCACTCACACTCACCCTGCACTCACTCTGCACTCTGCACTCACTCTGCACTTACTCTGCACTCACACTCACTCTGCACTCACTCTGCACTTACACCCACACTCACTCTGCACTCACTCTGCACTCACTCTTTCTCTGCAGTCACACTGCAGTCACACTCACTCTGCACTCACTCTGCACTTACACCCACACTCACTCTGCACTCATTCTGCACTCACTCTGCACTCACTCTGCTCTCACTCTGCTCTCACACTGCAGTTACACAAACTCTGCACTCACTCTGCAGGCACACTCACTCTGCAGTCACTCTGCAGTCACACTCACTCTGCACTCACACTAACTCTGCACTCACACTCACTCTGCACTCACACTCACTCTGCACTCACTCTACACTCACTCTGCACTCATGCTCACTCTGCACTCACTCTACACTCACTCTGCACTCACTCTGCACTCACACCTCACTCACTCTGCACTCTGCACTCACCCTGCACTCTCTCTGCACTCACATTGCCTCTCTACTCACTCTGCACTCTATGTACTCACTCTGCACTCACACTCACTCTGCACCCACACTGCAGTCACACTCATTCTGCACTCACTCTGCACTCACTTTGCACTCACTCTGCACTCACTCTCACTCTGCACTCACACTGCAGTCACACTCACTCTGCACTCACACTGCAGTCACACTCACTGTGCACTCACTCTGCACTTACTCTGCACTCACTCTCACTCTGCACTCACACTGCACTCAAACTCACTCTGCACCCACACTGCAGTCACACTCTTTCTGCACTCACTCTGCACTCACTTTGCACTCACTCTGCACTCACTCTCACTCTGCACTCCCTTTGCACTCACTCTCACTCTGCACTCACACGGCAGTCACACTCACTCTGCACTCACACTGCAGTCACACCCACTCTTCACTCACTCTGCTATCACACTCACTCTGCCCTCACACTCACTCTGCCCTCACACTCACTTTGTACTCACACTCAGTCTGCACTCACTCTGCAGTCACTCTCTCCGCATTCAATCTGCACTCACTCTGCACTCACAATCACTCTGCACTCACACTGCACTCACAATCACTCTGCACTCACACTGCACTCACACTCACCCTGCACTCACTCTGCACTCTGCTCTCACTCTGCACTTACTCTGCACTCACACTCACTCTGCACTCACTCTGCACTCACACCCACACTCACTCTGCACTCACTCTGCACTCACTCTTTCTCTGCACTCACACTGCAGTCACACTCACTCTGCACTCACACTGCAGTCACACTCACTCTGCACTCATTCTGCACTCACTCTGCACTCACTCTGCTCTCACTCTGCTCTCACACTGCAGTTACACAAACTCTGCACTCACTCTGCAGTCACTCTGCAGTCACTCTGCAGTCACACTCACTCTGCACTCACTCTTCACTCACTCTCACTCTGCACTCACACTCGCTCTGCACTCACACTAACTCTACACTCACACTCACTCTGCACTCACACTCACTCTGCACTCACTCTACACTCACTCCGCACTCACTCTACACTCACTCCGCACTCACTCTGCACTCTGCACTCACTCTGCACTCTCTCTGCACTCACATTGCCTCTCTACTCACTGTGCACTCTCTGTACTCACTCTGCACTCTCTCCGCACTCACATTGCCTCTCTACTCACTCTGCACTCTCTGTACTCACTCTGCACTCACACTCACTCTGCACCCACACTGCAGTCACACTCATTCTGCACTCTCTCCGCACTCACATTGCCTCTCTACTCACTCTGCACTCTCTGTACTCACTCTGCACTCACACTCACTCTGCACCCACACTGCAGTCACACTCATTCTGCACTCACTTTGCAATCACTTTGCACTTACTCTGCACTCACTCTCACTCTGCACTCACACTGCAGTCACACTCACTCTGCACTCACACTGCAGTCACACTCACTCTGCACTCACTCTGCACTTACTCTGCACTCACGCTCACTCTGCACTCACTTTGCACTCACACCCACACTCACTCTGCACTCACTCTGCACCCACTCTCACTCAGCACTCACACTGCAGTCAAACTCACTATGCACCTACACTGTAGTCACACTCATTCTGCACTCACTCTGCACTCACTTTGCACTCACTCTGCACTCACTCTCACTCTGCACTCACTTTGCACCCACTCTCACTCTGCACTCATATGGCAGTCAAATTCATTCTGCACTCACACTGCAGTCACACCCACTCAGCACTCACACTGCAGTCACACTCACTCTGCACTCACTCTGCTATCACACTCACTCTGCCCTCACACTCACTCTGCCCTCACACTCACTTTGTACTCACACTCAGTCTGCACTCACTCTGCAGTCACTCTCTCTGCATTCAATCTGCACTCACTCTACACTCACACTCACTCTGCACTTACTCTGCACTCACTCTGCACTCACACTCACTCTGCACTCACTCTGCACTCACATCCACACTCACTCTGCACTCACTCTGCACTCACTCTTACTCTGCACTCACACTGCAGTCACACTCACTATGCACTCACACTGCAGTCACACTCACCCTGCACTCATTCTGCACTCACTCTGCTCTCACACTACAGTTACACTCACTCTGCACTCACTCTGCAGGCATACTCACTCTGCAGTCACTCTGCAGTCACACTCACTCTGCACTCACTCTTCACTCACTCTCACTCTGCACTCACACTCGCTCTGCACTCACACCCACACTGCAGTCACACTCATTCTGCACTCACTCTGCACTCACTTTGCACTCACTCTGCACTCGCTCTCACTCTGCACTCACACTGCAGTCACACTCAATCTGCACTCACACTGCAGTCACACTCACTCTGCACTTACTCTGCACTCACACTCACTCTGCACTCACTTTGCACTCACACCCACACTCACTCTGCACTCACTCTGCACTCACTCTCACTCTGCACTCACACTGCAGTCACACTCACTCTGCACCCACACTGCAGTCACATTCATTCTGCACTCACTCTGCACTCACTTTGCACTCACTCTGCACTCACTCTCACTCTGCACTCACTTTGCACTCACTCTCACTCTGCACTCACACTCGCTCTGCACTCACACTCACTCTGCTCTCACACTGCAGTTACACTCACTCTGCAGTCACACTCACTCTGCAGTCACACTCACTCTGCACTCTGCACTCACTCTGCACTCACTCTCACTCTGCACTCACACTCGCTCTGCACTCACACTCACTCTGCACTCACACTCACTCTGCACTCAAACTCACTCTGCACTCACTCTACACTCACTCTGCACTCACACCACACTCACTCTGCACTCACTCTGCACTCTCTCTGCACTCACATTACCTCTGCACTCACTCTGCACTCTCTGTACTCACTCTGCACCCACATTCACTCTGCACTCACTCTGCACTTACTCTGTACTCACACTCACTCTGCACTCACTCTGCACTCACACTCACACTCACTCTGCACTCACTCTCACTCTGCACTCACACTGCAGTCACACTCACTCTGCACCCACACTCCAGTCACACTCATTCTGCACTCCCTCTGTACTCACTTTGCACTCACTCTGCACCCACTCTCACTCTGCACTCACTCTGTACTCACTCTCACTCTGCACTCACACTGCAGTCACACTCACTCTGCACTCACACTGCAGTCACACTCACTCTGCACTCACTCTGCAGTCACACTCACTGTGCACTCACTATGCACTCACTCTGCAGTCACACTCACTCTTCACTCACTCTGCATTCACTATCACTCTACAGTCACTCTCACTCTGCACTCACTCTCACTCTGCACTCACACTGCAGTCACACTCACTCTGCACCCACACTGCAGTCACATTCATTCTGCACTCACTCTGCACTCACTTTGCACTCACTCTGCACTCACTCTCACTCTGCACTCACTTTGCACTCACTCTCACTCTGCACTCACATGGCAGTCACACTCACTCTGCACTCACACTGCAGTCACACCCACTCTGCACTCACTCTGCAGTCACACTCACTGTGCACTCACTGTGCACTCACTCTGCAGGCACACTCACTCTTCACTCACTCTGCATTCACTCTCATTCTGCAGTCACTCTCACTCTGCAATTACTCTCACTCTGCAGTCACTCACACTCTGCAGTCACTCACACTCTGCACTCATACTCTGCACTCACACTCTGCACTCGAACTCTGCACTCACACTCTACACTCACCCTGCTCTCACACTGCACTCACTCTCACTCTGCACTCACTCTGTACTCACTCTGCACTCACTCTGCAATTGCTCTGCATTTACTCTGCACTCACTCTGCACTCAATCTGCACTCACACTCACTCTGCACTCACTCTGCACTCACACCCACACTCACTCTGCACTCACTCTGCACTCACTCTCACTCTGCACTCACACTGCAGTCAAACTCCCTCTGCACTCACTCTGCACTCACTCTGATCTCACTCTGCTCTCACACTGCAGTTACACTCACTCTGCACTCACTCTGCAGTCACACTCACTCTGCAGTCACACTCACTCTGCACTCTGCACTCACTCTGCACTCACTCTCACTCTGCACTCACACTCGCTCTGCACTCACTCTGCAGTCACACTCACTGTGCACTCACTATGCACTCACTCTGCAGTCACACTCACTCTTCACTCACTCTGCATTCACTATCACTCTACAGTCACTCTCACTCTGCAGTCACTCTCACTCTGCAGTCACTCTCACTCTGCAGTCACTCACACTCTGCAGTCACTCACACTCTGCACTCACACTCTTCACTCACACTCTGCACTCGAACTCTGCACTCACACTCTACACTCACTCTGCACTCACACTGCACTCACTCTCATTCTGCACTCACTCTGTACTCACTCTGCACTCACTCTGCAATCACTCTGCATGTACTCTGCACTCACTCTGTACTCAATCTGCACTCTCACTCACTCTGCACTCACTCTGCACTCACACTCACTTTGCACTCATTCTGCACTCACACTCACTCTGCACTCACTCTGCACTCACACTGCAGTCAAACTCACTCTGCACTCACACTCACACTGCACTAACTCTGCACTCACACTCACTCTGCAGTCACACCCACTCTGCACTCAATCTGCAATAACTCTGCAGTCACTCTGCACTCACACTCACTCTGCACTCACACTCACTCTGCACTCACTCTACACTCACTCTGCACTCACACCACACTCACTCTGCACTCTGCACTCACTCTGCACTCTCTCTGCACGCACATTGCCTCTCTACTCACTCTGCACTCTCTGTACTCACTCTGCACTCGCACTCACTCTGCACCCACACTGCAGTCACACTCATTCTGCACTCACTCTGCACTCACTTTGCACTCACTCAGCACTCACTCTATTTGTGCACTCACTCTGCAGTCACTCTCTCTGCATTCAATCTGCACTCACTCTGCACTCACAATCACTCTGCACTCACTCTGCACTCACACTCACCCTGCACTCACTCTGCGCTCACACTCACTCTGCACTTACTCTGCACTCACTCTGCACTCACACTCACTCTGCACTCACTCTGCACTCACTCCCACACTCACTCTGCACTCACTCTGCACTCAATCTTACTCTGCACTCACACTGCAGTCACACTCACTCTGCACTCACACTGCAGTCAAACTCACTCTGCACTCATTCTGCACTCATTCTGCACTCACTCTGCACTCACTCTGCTCTCACTCTGCAGTTACACTCACTCTGCACTCACCCTGCAGGCACACTCACTCTGCAGTCACTCTGCAGTCACTCTGCAGTCACACTCACACTGCATTCAATCTGCACTCACTCTCACTCTGCACTCACACTCACGCTGCACTCACACTCACTCTGCACTCACACTCACTCTGCACTCATGCTCACTCTGCACTCACTCTACACTCACTCTGCACTCACTCTGCACTCACACCACACTCACTCTGCACTCTGCACTCACCCTGCACTCTCTCTGCACTCACATTGCCTCTCTACTCACTCTGCACTCTATGTACTCACTCTGCACTCACACTCACTCTGCACCCACACTGCAGTCACACTCATTCTGCACTCACTCTGCACTCACTTTGCACTCACTCTGCACTCACTCTCACTCTGCACTCGCACTGCAGTCACACTCACTCTGCACTCACACTGCAGTCACACTCACTCTGCACTCACTCTGCACTTACTCTGCACTCACTCTGCACTCACACTGCACTCAAACTCACTCTGCACCCACACTGCAGTCACACTCTTTCTGCACTCACTCTGCACTCACTTTGCACTCACTCTGCACTCACTCTCACTCTGCACTCCCTTTGCACTCACTCTCACTCTGCACTCACACGGCAGTCACACTCACTCTGCACTCACACTGCAGTCACACCCACTCTGCACTCACTCTGCTATCACACTCACTCTGCCCTCACACTCACTCTGCCCTCACACTCACTTTGTACTCACACTCAGTCTGCACTCACTCTGCAGTCACTCTCTCTGCATTCAATCTGCACTCACTCTGCACTCACAATCACTCTGCACTCACACTGCACTCACAATCACTCTGCACTCACACTGCACTCACACTCACCCTGCACTCACTCTGCACTCTGCACTCACTCTGCACTTACTCTGCACTCACACTCACTCTGCACTCACTCTGCACTTACACCCACACTCACTCTGCACTCACTCTGCACTCACTCTTTCTCTGCACTCACACTGCAGTCACACTCACTCTGCACTCACACTGCAGTCACACTCACTCTGCACTCATTCTGCACTCACTCTGCACTCACTCTGCTCTCACTCTGCTCTCACACTGCAGTTACACAAACTCTGCACTCACTCTGCAGGCACACTCACTCTGCAGTCACTCTGCAGTCACACTCACTCTGCACTCACTCTTCACTCACTCTCACTCTGCACTCACACTCGCTCTGCACTCACACTAACTCTACACTCACACTCACTCTGCACTCACACTCACTCTGCACTCACTCTACACTCACTCTGCACTCATGCTCACTCTGCACTCACTCTACACTCACTCTGCACTCACACCTCACTCACTCTGCACTCTGCACTCACCCTGCACTCTCTCTGCACTCACATTGCCTCTCTACTCACTCTGCACTCTATGTACTCACTCTGCACTCACACTCACTCTGCACCCACACTGCAGTCACACTCATTCTGCACTCACTCTGCACTCACGTTGTACTCACTCTGCACTCACTCTCACTCTGCACTCACTCTGCAGTCACACTCACTCTGCAGTAACTCTGCAGTCACACTCACTCTGCACTCACACTGCAGTCACACCCACTCTTCACTCACTCTGCTATCACACTCACTCTGCCCTCACACTCACTCTGCCCTCTCACTCACTTTGTACTCACACTCAGTCTGCACTCACTCTGCAGTCACTCTCTCTGCATTCAATCTGCACTCACTCTGCACTCACAATCACTCTGCACTCACACTGCACTCACAATCCCTCTGCACTCACACTCACCCTGCACTCACTCTGCACTCTGCACTCACTCTGCGTTTACTCTGCACTCACACTCACTCTGCACTCACTCTGCACTCACACCCACACTCACTCTGCACTCACTCTGCACTCACTCTTTCTCTGCACTCACACTGCAGTCACACTCACTCTGCACTCACTCTGCAGGCACACTCACTCTGCAGTCACTCTGCAGTCACTCTGCAGTCACACTCACTCTGCACTCACTCTTCACTCACTCTCACTCTGCACTCACACTCGCTCTGCACTCACACTAACTCTACACTCACACTCACTCTGCACTCACACTCACTCTGCACTCTCTCTACACTCACTCTGCACTCATGGTCACTCTGCACTCACTCTACACTCGCTCTGCACTCACTCTGCACTCACACCTCACTCACTCTGCACTCTGCACTCACCCTGCACTCTCTCTGTACTCACATTGCCTCTCTACTCACTCTGCACTCTATGTACTCACTCTGCACTCACACTCACTCTGCACCAACAATGCAGTCACACTCATTCTGCACTCACTCTGCACTCACTTTGCACTCACTCTGCACTCACTCTCACTCTGCACTCACACTGCAGTCACACTCACTCTGCACTCACACTGCAGTCACACTCACTGTGCACTCACTCTGCACTTACTCTGCACTCACTCTCACTCTGCACTCACACTGCACTCAAACTCACTCTGCACCCACACTGCAGTCACACTCTTTCTGCCCTCACTCTGCACTCACTTTGCACTCACTCTGCACTCACTCTCACTCTGCACTCCCTTTGCACTCACTCTCACTCTGCACTCACACGGCAGTCACACTCACTCTGCACTCACACTGCAGTCACACCCACTCTTCACTCACTCTGCTATCACACTCACTCTGCCCTCACACTCACTCTGCCCTCACACTCACTTTGTACTCACACTCAGTCTGCACTCACTCTGCAGTCACTCTCTCTGCATTCAATCTGCACTCACTCTGCACTCACAATCACTCTGCACTCACACTGCACTCACAATCACTCTGCACTCACACTGCACTCACACACACCCTGCACTCACTCTGCACTCACTCTGCACTTACTCTGCACTCACACTCACTCTGCACTCACTCTGCACTCACACCCACACTCACTCTGCACTCACTCTGCACTCACTCTTTCTCTGCACTCACACTGCAGTCACACTCACTCTGCACTCACACTGCAGTCACACTCACTCTGCACTCATTCTGCACTCACTCTGCACTCACTCTGCTCTCACTCTGCTCTCACACTGCAGTTACACAAACTCTGCACTCACTCTGCAGGCACACTCACTCTGCAGTCACTCTGCAGTCACACTCACTCTGCACTCACTCTTCACTCACTCTCACTCTGCACTCACACTCGCTCTGCACTCACACTAACTCTACACTCACACTCACTCTGCACTCACACTCACTCTGCACTCACTCTACACTCACTCTGCACTCATGCTCACTCTGCACTCACTCTACACTCACTCTGCACTCACTATGCACTCACACCTCACTCACTCTGCACTCTGCACTCACCCTGCACTCTCTCTGCACTCACATTGCCTCTCTACTCACTCTGCACTCTATGTACTCACTCTACACTCACACTCACTCTGCACCCACACTGCAGTCACACTCATTCTGCACTCACTCTGCACTCACTTTGCACTCACTCTGCACTCACTCTCACTCTGCACTCACACTGCAGTCACACTCACTCTGCACTCACACTGCAGTCACACTCACTGTGCACTTACTCTGCACTCACTCTCACTCTGCACTCACACTGCACTCAAACTCACTCTGCACCCACACTGCAGTCACACTCTTTCTGCACTCACTCTGCACTCACTTTGCACTCACTCTGCACTCACTCTGCACTCACTCTCACTCTGCACTCCCTTTGCACTCACTCTCACTCTGCACTCACACGGCAATCACACTCACTCTGCACTCACACTGCAGTCACACCCACTCTTCACTCACTCTGCTATCACACTCACTCTGCCCTCACACTCACTCTGCCCTCACACTCACTTTGTACTCACACTCAGTCTGCACTCACTCTGCAGTCACTCTCTCTGCATTCAATCTGCACTCACTCTGCACTCACAATCACTCTGCACTCACACTGCACTCACAATCACTCTGCACTCACACTGCACTCACACTCACCCTGCACTCACTCTGCACTCTGCACTCACTCTGCACTTACTCTGCACTCACACTCACTCTGCACTCACTCTGCACTCACACCCACACTCACTCTGCACTCACTCTGCACTCACTCTTTCTCTGCACTCATACTGCAGTCACACTCACTCTGCACTCACACTGCAGTCACACTCACTCTGCACTCATTCTGCACTCACTCTGCACTCACTCTGCTCTCACTCTGCTCTCACACTGCAGTTACACAAACTCTGCACTCACTCTGCAGTCACTCTGCAGTCACTCTGCAGTCACACTCACTCTGCACTCACTCTTCACTCACTCTCACTCTGCACTCACACTCGCTCTGCACTCACACTAACTCTACACTCACACTCACTCTGCACTCACACTCACTCTGCACTCACTCTACACTCACTCCGCACTCACTCTGCACTCACACCACACTCACTCTGCACTCTGCACTCACTCTGCACTCTCTCTGCACTCACATTGCCTCTCTACTCACTGTGCACTCTCTGTACTCACTCTGCACTCACACTCCCTCTGCACCCACACTGCAGTCACACTCATTCTGCTCTCACTCTGCACTCACTTTGCACTCAATCTGCACTCACTCTCACTCTGCCCTCACACTGCAGTCACATTCACTCTGCACTCACTCTGCACTTACTCTGCAGTCACACTCACTCTGCACTCACTCTTCACTCACTCTCACTCTGCACTCACACTCGCTCTGCACTCACACTAACTCTACACTCACACTCACTCTGCACCCACACTGCAGTCACACTCATTCTGCACTCACTCTGCACTCACTTTGCACTCACTCTGCACTCACTCTCACTCTGCACTCACTCTCACTCTGCACTCACACGGCAGTCACACTCACTCTGCACTCACACTGCAGTCACACTCACTGTGCACTCACTCTGCAGTCACACTCACTGTGCACTCACTGTGCACTCACTCTGCAGGCACACTCACTCTTCACTCACTCTGCATTCACTCTCACTCTGCAGTCACTCTCACTCTGCAGTTACTCTCACTCTGCAGTCACTCACACTCTGCAGTCACTCACACTCTGCACTCACACTCTGCACTCACACTCTGCACTCGAACTCTGCACTCACACTCTACACTCACCCTGCTCTCACACTGCACTCACTCTCACTCTGCACTCACTCTGTACTCACTCTGCACTCACTCTGCAATTGCTCTGCATTTACTCTGCACTCACTCTGCACTCAATCTGCACTCACACTCACTCTGCACTCACTCTGCACTCACACCCACACTCACTCTGCACTCACTCTGCACTCACTCTCACTCTGCACTCACACTACAGTCACACTCACTCTGCACTCACTCTGTACTCACTCTGATCTCACTCTGCTCTCACACTGCAGTTACACTCACTCTGCACTCACTCTGCAGTCACACTCACTCTGCAGTAACTCTGCAGTCACACTCACTCTGCACTCACACTGCAGTCACACCCACTCTTCACTCACTCTGCTATCACACTCACTCTGCCCTCACACTCACTCTGCCCTCACACTCACTTTGTACTCACACTCAGTCTGCACTCACTCTGCAGTCACTCTCTCTGCATTCAATCTGCACTCACTCTGCACTCACAATCACTCTGCACTCACACTGCACTCACAATCACTCTGAACTCACACTGCACTCACACTCACCCTGCACTCACTCTGCACTCTGCACTCACTCTGCACTTACTCTGCACTCACACTCACTCTGCACTCACTCTGCACTCACACCCACACTCACTCTGCACTCACTCTGCACTCACTCTTTCTCTGCACTCACACTGCAGTCACACTCACTCTGCACTCACACTGCAGTCACACTCACTCTGCACTCATTCTGCACTCACTCTGCACTCACTCTGCTCTCACTCTGCTCTCACACTGCAGTTACACAAACTCTGCACTCACTCTGCAGTCACTCTGCAGTCACTCTGCAGTCACACTCACTCTGCACTCACTCTTCACTCACTCTTACTCTGCACTCACTCTGTACTCACTCTGCACTCACTCTGCAATCACTCTGTGTAGGAGAGTAGGGTCTGCTATCCTATGGTCACCCCAATTTTTGCTTTTTGCTTCACTGGTTTTCGACTTACTGAGGCTGTGGGCCTGCTAATCAGACCCCCAGCCTGCTGTTCTCTCTCTAAATTTATAATACATGTGCTATAGGTACATACCACAATTGGAAATGGACTCCTTGTCAGCCCCTGTACCATGCACTATAGGTGCCCAGGGCATAGGTGCCACCAAGGCCTACCAGGGGCTGAAGCATAGCTTTTGCCACCCCTGGCTGGTTCTTAAATTGACACAACTGGCTGAACACTCAGCTGGGGCAAGTGGGTGTAATCACCCCTTGCTTAGATATAGTATACCTATATCTAAACCTATATCTGGACACATATATAGCCTGTAAGCCACTCCTATGGAAGGCCTCATCAATCCTGGAGGCAGAGTGCGTGGTTTTATGTGAGATGGTGCTCTGGCATGAGCTGGGCCTGTCTGCAGCTGTCGGGAACAACTCCCTAAGCTGATCCGGGATAATGCCATACCATATACTCTTAAGCGCATTATAATCCTCGCGGTTATATAGCAACTTTGGTTTGGCTTTATCAAAACATGTCGTGTAAGGTGTCATACGAATTGGAATACTATCCCCTCGCCAGTTCTGGCGACGGGGATAGCATTCCACCCTTCTAGAGGGAGAAGACATGTTACTTTACTGAAACGCGGCTGATTTAAAATGAGCCTCAGATCCACAAAATGGATGCCCCTGCCACAGACACGGGTCTGACCTCCTGCTGCTGACCGAAACCCGGCAGAGGAGGCCTGGACAAAGAGTTTCCTGTCACAGGGCGGTGTCAAACCACCCCAGACAGGAGATAGTGGATTGGAGTAGGGAGGTTTCAATGAAACCAGACACTGCCTGGGGAGCACAAGGCTGCCCCTTGCAGGATCCGGCCAAACCGGTTCTGGGGCCTCCCAGCCCCTGTCCCAGCGCGGCCAGGATCAAAGGAGAGGGGTGTAACCACCCCCTTCCTGGGTCCCACCCATAGGAGGGGACCTAGCAGGATGTCCAACCCCCTAGATTCGAATAAGAGGGGGAGCAGTCCCAACGGACCTCAGATCATCCTGAAGAAACATAAGAAACGAAATCTGGACCCTTCGACTTTCTACACGACGTGAGAAGACTGAAGAATCTCCCTTGTGGTCAAGGAGTGACCACCCTGTGCAAACAGGCACCATCCAGCCCTCGACCCTTGCTTTGTTGCAGTTCCCGCCGGAACTCGAGCGACAGAGATCGACGAGATCAAGCTTGCCTGCCTTCTACCTGCCCGATCCACAGTCCCTGCAGAGCTGAGACCCGTGGAGGCGACCGGAAGCGTGGGGCACGCCATCTTGAAAAGGCCACGAGACGCTGACCGTGCGGCCCACGAGTGACCCTCGAAGCTGTACACCGGGGTTTGAGAAGCCCCAGCCCCGAGCTCCACTTGCACCAAAGCTCACCCCTCCACACTCGACGAGTGCTGCGTGGGGCCCTTCTGCTTGTGTGCGCTCGACGCGTTGGCCCGGTCACTTGCCAGCTGGCTTGTGGCCCCTGTGCCGACGAACTTCGAAATACGACTTGCTTTTCTGGTTGCTCCAGATCTGCACCAGCTCCTGTGAAAAGGAGCACCCACTCTGACCCTCCTGGTTCGAGTGATAAGCAATCTCCCGGTTCCGCGTGGATTGCTTTTGCCAAGTGCTGTTTGCTACAATCTTCAAGCCGACGGTGCTGACGGCGAGAGCCTACGTGGGACAGATTGTGACCTGCTCCTGGACGTCGCAGATGCCCCAGAGCCCACGTGACAGCGGAGAGAAGCCTATCGACAACTGCCTGATTGCGCCCGACATTGCCTGGTTCCGTCCTGGTTCCACCCTGGTCACTGCTGAGTGACCCAGACTCTGTCCCCTCTGCTTTCAGGTACTTTTCTACATCGATCCACCCTTGGATCGCACCGGACACTTCTGCTTCACAGCGCCTGCAGCTGCAACAGCTCCAAGCACCCAGAACCTGCGTGACAGAACCCGACGCCACTTCGACCCTGTGCACCCACGGCCTGTGGGTGAGGTAACTTTGCAACGCCGGTGTCTTTACACTGGTACACACCTCTAGGGTCTGTGTCTAAAGTTTTGTGTTCCTAGGTTCAGCGGAAGTATCTTTTTATTCACTTTAATTGACTTTTACGCACCATTGACAGTGCATTGGTGCGCGCTGCACTTTCCGTGCTGCATCCGTCTCCTGTGGGCTACTCCCGACTTCTTCATTGCTTGTCCTGACTGCTCCCAGCGAATCTCTAGGCCCTAGGCCTAACCATTGTTCGTAAAGTGTTACTTATACCACTTTTTTGATATATGGTCTGAGTGGCCACCCGCCCTCATCCATAAACGTGCAACTTTATATGTGTAACAGTGCTTTTGATTTAACGCTTGTGCCCCTTTCCTCATAAAGAGTACTGGGGAGTAATTTAGTAATAAATACATATATTTTTATAATATATACTTGTGTGGTGTCCTTTCATTTGATTACAGGATTGTATGTGGTAAAACAAGCTCGCTTAACACGACCTCTTAAGTTAAGCCTTTAAGGCTGCTTAGTCCATGCTACCACTAGGATAGCTTGTCTACAAGGTTGACTTACAACCTGACATCTTTGGGGTTTGCTTGGACTGATAACCAGTGGTTCCAGAATTGGAAACACTACCTATCAGGCCAACTTCTCACATTGGTGTGCAGCGGTGCGGATTTGAGCTTGCTGTTTGTTTTACCATTGCAATCTTTATCAAATTGAAAGATCACATCAAGTACCTCTAGGTACATATAAATCAAAAGCTTAGCATATTAAGTTCTACTGAACTTAGTAGTTGTAGATTAAAGGGATTAGCACACCCTGACTACAACTCACTAGCAAGGTACAGTAGGAAACCACTTAGTGTAGGTAAGTGCACCACTTACACCTCACTAGCAGTCATGTCTGATACAGGTAGAGCTTCAGGCTCTGCTCCTGTAATAGTTGATCCTATAGGGACAACATCCAGATATGACAACCTTAGCCACAAAGACCTGAGTGCCTTGTGCACAGCCAGGGGGCTAAAAAAGGGCAGAGGCCCTACCATTCCTTCCCTAATAGCTCTCCTAGAAAAGGATGACCTAGACAAGGCGATTCAGACTCCCTTAGAAACAGAGGAAGGGATAAACTCCCCTGAGAATGAGGATCTTCAAGAAGGAGTAGAGGAGGAAGAGGAAGACCCAGAGGAAGGCTCTGATGTAGAAGAGCCTGAAGATCAGGATCAGGTGGGAAACCAGGTACAGGTTGCCAGGCTTAACCAGGCCAACTTGGACCTACATGGGAATGGAGGGGGCCAGCACCACTCCAGATCTCATAACCAAATTCTCCCAGGTAATAGAAGGGAGAGATCTCTGTCAAGGGACTCTCACCTTTCTAGTGCCTCAAGAGAATCTCAAAGAGGAATGACTTCCTCCCAGAGAATAGAGCATAGGGCCAGGATGAGGGCTGTCCAACTCCAAATAGAAAGGGAAGAGGTAGCCTTGGCTCAAGCTAAACTTGCTTTAGCAAGAGAGAAAAAATTGTGTGGCTTAGATGCCACTGGTGGCAGCAAAGTTCCTAAAGAAAAAGACAGGGCCTATGACAATAGAAACCTGACAAAAATTGTGCCCCCCTACAAGGAAGGGGATGATATCCACAAATGGATGACTGCTCTTGAGAGGGCCTGCATGGTACAGCAGGTCCCTGAGGATCAGTGGGCAGCAATTTTATGGTACTCCTTTTCTGAGAAAGGGAGGGACAGGCTCCTCACTGTTAGACCTGAGGATGCCAAAAACTACTCTGTTCTGAAGAGTGCTCTTATTGAAGGGTTTGGCCTAACCACTGAGCAATACAGGTTGTTGTTCAGAGACACCCAAAAAGCACAGACTCAGGACTGGACTGATTTTGTAGATTGTGCCACTAAGGCTCTGGAGGGTTGGCTGCAGGGAAGTAAAGTTTCAGACTATACAGGATTGTACAATCTTATGATGAGAGAACAGATCCTTAATAACTGTCAGAACCAGCTGTTGCATCAATACCTTGTTGACTCTGATTTGACCTCTCCCCAAGAATTGGGAAAGAAGGCAGACAAATGGGTCAGAACAAGGATTAAGCAGAAAAACCAGAACCAAGGTGACCAGAAGAAAACAGACCAGAAGGGTGGGAATCAGAAAGATAAAGAAAAGGACCAGAAGTCTTCAGGCCCCCAAACTAGCAATAAGGAGGGGGGTTCCCAAAATGGAAACAAGAAAAAGAAGAACGATGGCCCAAAGAAACCTTGGTGTAATACCTGCAAATCAGTTTCACACTGGGGCAGTGAATGCACTAAGAAAAATCCAGTCCCCACCACTGCAGCTCCTAAAGCAACTGCACCCCCTAGTACAGTCAGCAGTGGTGGTACACAGCCAAAGGGTTTAGTAGGGTTGACCCTGGGTACTGAGGTGGAATCTGGCCTAGTCAGAATCCCCACACAGGCAGTTCTCCTATATGATGTGGACATATCTTTGCCCACTGCAGTAAGCCCCAGTAACCTGGGCAAATATAGGCAGACTCCCTTAATTAATGAGAAACTGGCTCAGGCCTACAGGGACACTTGTGCCAGTGTCACAATGGTGGCACCTGGCTTTGTGGACCCTGGACAAATTGTACTAGGTGAAAGTTACCTAGTGACCAATGCAAGCAACTCCACTACTTCCCATAGTGTGGCTGTTGTGAACTTCTCCTGGGGAGGGGTAGATGGCCTAAAGAAAGTTGTTGTGAGTGCAGACCTCCCAGTAGACTGTCTGTTAGGCAATGATCTTGAAAGCTCAGTTTGGTCAGAAGTGGAGTACAGGACTCATGCAGAAATGCTAGGGATTTCAGCTCATGTCCTTGCAGTGACAAGGTCTCAGGCTAAGAAGTGCCTTCCTGAACCAGTGGTGGATCTTGAAACAATAGACCAACCACAACCCAAGAGAAGGAGCAAGAGGGTTAAGGCTGTGCCTTCCCACTTGCCCCAGGTTGAGGATCAGGTTTCACAGGAAACTGATTCTGCAGTCCAAGAGGAGACTGTCTCTGAGGAGCTTGAACCTGATCAGGTTGAGTTTCTGGGGACAGGGGGACCCTCAAGGGCAGACCTGGGGCAGGCCCAATTAGATTGCCCTTCACTTGAACCCCTCAGACAGCAAGCTGCTGCTGAGGCTGCAGGGAATGCTCAAGGTACCCATAAAGTGTATTGGGATGAAGGACTCCTTTATTCAGAGGCTAGAGACCCCAAGCCTGGCACAACCAGGAGGTTGGTTATACCTTTGAAGTTTAGGGGCTTCCTTCTTACCTTGGCCCATGATATTCCCCTTGCAGGACACTTAGGCCAGAATAAGACTTGGGACAGGCTTGTTCCACACTTTCACTGGCCTCACATGTCAGAAAATGTCAAGGAGTTTTGTCGCTCCTGTGTCACTTGCCAAGCCAGTGGTAAGTCAGGTGGCACAACAAAGGCCCCCCTGATACCACTACCTGTGGTGGGGGTACCCTTTGAAAGAGTTGGAATAGACATTGTGGGTCCCATGGATCCTCAAACAGCATCTGGGCACAGATTTATACTGGTGGTAGTGGATCATGCCACCAGGTACCCAGAAGCAATTCCCCTGAGGACCACCACAGCTCCTGTGGTGGCAAAGGCCCTCATTGCAGTTTTCTCAAGAGTGGGCTTTCCAAAGGAGGTTCTTTCAGACAGAGGTACCAACTTCATGTCTGGATACTTAAAAGCAATGTGGAAAGAGTGTGGAGTAAACTATAAGTTTACCACACCCTACCATCCACAGTGCAATGGGCTTGTGGAAAGGTTCAACAAGACCCTAAAGGGAATGATAAAAGGTTTACCAGAGAAGCTTAGGCGGAAATGGGACATCCTTTTACCCTGCTTGCTCTTTGCTTACAGAGAGGTCCCACAGAAGGGGGTTGGCTACAGCCCTTTTGAACTTTTGTTTGGCCACCCTGTAAGAGGTCCATTGAGTTTGGTGAAGGAAGGATGGGAGTTACCTCTCAAAAAGCCTAAACTAGACATTGTGGACTATGTACTTGGTCTCCGCTCCAGGATGGCTGAATACATGGAGAGAGCATCCAAAAACCTTGAGGCAAGTCAGGAATTACAGAAAGCCTGGCATGACCAAAAGGCTGTTCTGGTTGAGTACCAGCCAGGGCAGAAGGTGTGGGTGTTGGACCCAGTGGGGCCAGCAGCTCTCCAGGACCAATGGACTGGACCCTACCCTATCATTGAAAAGAAGGGAGAAGTCACCTACTTGGTTGACTTTGGCACCCCTAGGAGCCCCCACAGGGTGCTCCATGTCAATCGTTTGAAAGCATTTGTTGACAGGGAGGACATGAGTCTCCTCATGGCCACAGATGGGGAACAGGAGGAAGAGAGTGACCCTCTCCCAGACCTGCTTTCCCAGAACCCTGATGATGGTTCAGTTGATGGAGTAGCCTTGGCAGGCAGCCTCACTGAACAGCAACAGGTGGACTGCAGACAGGTGTTGCAGGCCCACAGACACTTGTTTTCACTCACACCCAGTCAGACTAGCTGGTGCACCCATGAGGTGGATACTGGTGACAATCTGCCTGTGAAGAATAAAATCTACAGGCAACCTGACCATGTCAGGGATTGTATAAAGGCTGAGGTGCAAAAGATGTTGGAGCTTGGAGTGATTGAGCCATCAGAGAGCCCATGGGCTAGCCCAGTGGTCCTTGTGCCAAAACCTCATACCAAAGATGGAAAGAGAGAAATGAGGTTTTGTGTGGACTACAGAGGTCTCAATGCTGTCACTAGGACAGATGCTCATCCCATTCCAAGAGCAGATGAGCTCATTGATAAATTGGCTTCTGCCAAGTTTCTGAGCACATTTGATTTGACAGCTGGCTACTGGCAAATCAGACTAGCTGAAGAGTCAAAAGCCAAAACAGCATTCTCTACCCCTAGTGGGCATTATCAGTTTGTGGTAATGCCCTTTGGTTTGAAGAATGCACCTGCCACTTTCCAAAGGTTGGTGAACCAAGTCCTTGCTGGGCTGGATGACTTTTGTGCAGCATATCTAGATGATATTGCTGTCTTTAGCTCCACCTGGGAGGATCACCTGATCCACCTGAAGAAGGTTCTGGAGGCCCTGCAAAAGGCAGGCCTGACTATCAAGGCTACTAAGTGCCAGATAGGGCAGAGCAAGGTTGTGTACTTGGGCCACCTAGTAGGTGGGGGTCAAGTTCAACCACTGGAGAGCAAGATCCAGACCATACAGGACTGGACTCCTCCAACTACCCAGACACAAGTCAGAGCCTTCTTGGGCCTGACTGGGTATTACAGAAAATTTGTAAAGAACTATGGGTCCATTGTGACACCATTGAATGACTTGACATCCAAGAAGATGCCCAAAAAGGTTCAGTGGACAGTTAGCTGTCAAAAGGCATTTGATGACCTGAAGAAGGCCATGTGCTCTGCACCTATCCTGAAGAGTCCTGACTACTCCAAACAGTTCATTGTACAGACAGATGCTTCTGAGTTGGGGGTGGGAGCTGTGCTTTCACAACTTAATCAAGATGGTCAAGACCAGCCCATTGCTTTTATTAGCAGAAGGCTGACCCCCAGGGAGAAACGTTGGTCAGCTATTGAGAGGGAGGCCTTTGCTGTGGTTTGGGCCCTGAAGAAGTTGAGGCCATACTTGTTTGGTACTCACTTCCTAATTCAGACAGACCATAAGCCCCTCTTGTGGCTAAATCAGATGAAGGGTGAAAATCCCAAACTGCTCAGGTGGTCCATTTCCCTACAGGGGATGGACTTTACAGTGGAGCACCGCCCAGGGACTGACCATGGTAATGCAGATGGTCTCTCCCGGTACTTCCACTTAGAACATGAAGACTTATCTGGTCATGTTGGACAGGCCTCATGACGGGCCGCTCTCCCCCGGCTCGACCAGGCCCGAGCCCAGTCACGCAAGCACCACACACCACCATTGCACGCCCTACGTCCCCTCAGGGACCCCTGCCCTCGAACATGATAACCTCGTGGGTCCGATCCACTGCCGGCCCATGCACCCAGCCCGGGCCGCCATCTTGGACGCCTCGCCACGAGGCCGCCTGGCCCCCGATCGACCTCAACCCTGGGCCTAGCCCAGCCTCAGACAATCCGGCACCACCCTCCACCCAGGAGGTGAGCGGGCTACTTGGCAAGTCAATGGGAGAGAGAGGTGCCGATGGCTCTCCCCCCGCCCAGTGCCGCTCGCCCATCGCCTCCCCGGGCGCTGGCTCCACCCCCCTGCTGGGTGTCTGGACTCCCTCATCCCGGACCTCCCGACCTCCAAGTGCGAGGGTCCGGACATCAAAGCACGCCAGCCCTATAACTGGGACAGCTCCAGAGCAGGAAGTCAGTTGTATCTTGGAGTCGAGAGACGTAAGAGGAACTCATCCTGGACGGACTACTGGCGCTGCCGTAGCTCTGTCCTGTGCACCATCGTCCTGCCTGTTGGCGCTGCCACAGCCGTCGTAACCTTCATTCTTCACCGTCGTCCGGATCTGCTGGCGAGGCCGCGGACCGTTGTAACCATCATCTTCATCGGGACCTGCTTGGCTTCTCCACGGCCCGTCGACCATCCTTCATCCATCTCGGGACCTGCTTGGCTCCTCCACGGCCCGATCAGCAACCACGCCGAGCTCGAGGATTGAGAGCTATTTAACTCATTGGTAACTAAGACTGTCCCGCTACCCTTTCTCCTCAACCAGAGATCAGAACCGAGGGGACCCCTGAGTCCAGACCTCCTTGTATCATAGCGACGTAACCTAAGAATTGCATATAAAGTCTCGTTAACCTTCAATCTTGTGTGGTGTCCGTCTGTGGGGGGGAAGTTACTTACCTGTACAGTCGTTGGAGACGGCTCTCCCTGGAGACCTCTCCCCGTAATCTCGGCCGACCCTCCCGGTCCGTCTAACATTGGTGGCCAGCGGCGCGATCCGAATCACCGCATAACGTACAGAGAGTAGCTCACCCCACAACGAACAACAATGTCGACTAAAGAGAGCGGATCAACTGAGAAGTTCCAAATGGAAAAACTAGAGGAATACAGCCATCGTGAACTAAAGCAGTTCTGCATCGAACTAGGTATCGCTACCACCGGACTAAGTACCAAGGACGATTTTAAGCATGCCCTAGAATCTTGGGCAGAGACCGGGGATGTCGAAACCCCTGAGCAAAGCACCGCGAAAAATACCAACACGGCCCCTGAGGGGCAAAGAACCAGTCTCTCGCAAGACGAGATCCAAGAAAGAGAAAAAGCCCGACTACACGAACTCGAAATGGCCCGACTCAAGATGGACATAGAACTCAAATTGGCCGAGAAAAAAATAAACTTAGAGCACCTTCGCCTCCGAGAAGAAAGAGAGGAGAAACAGAGGCAAAGGGAGCTCGAGGAAAAAAGACTAACGTACGAGCACGAACGGAACCTAGCCGAAATCAACCTGCGCAAACAAAATAAAGAGTTAGGGGTGCCCGACAGACCGTCCACCCCAGGGACCGCGGAGAAAAAAGTGCACATCCCCAAGGATGTGGTCCGAGAATATTTTCGAGAAGACGACATCCAGCAATGGTTTAAGGCCTATGAAATCGCGATGACTGCGCACCGGATCGATAGAACCGACTGGGGAGCCGGCCTATGGGGCAAATTCCTCAATGAGGGCCGCGATACTCTGTTACAGCTCCCAGACCACCAGATGACCTCCTACGACCATATGAAAGCGGCCCTCCTCACCCGCTATGGCCTCACGCCCGAGATGTACCGTCAGAGGTTCCGAGACTGCACACGCATTCCAGGTACAACTTGGGTGGACTATGTAACGTACTTTAGCCGAGCCTTCGAAGGCTGGATCAGAGGGAACAACGTCACGACCTACGAGCAGCTGTTCAATCTGATGGTATGGGAGCATCTGTCCAACAATTGCTTCATTGAACTACGCCAACACCTCCTCGACAGCAAGTTAACCGATCCCCGGCAGCTCGCAGCCGAAGCTGACCGGTGGGAGATCACCAGAGTGGGCCGGAATGGGTCCTACGAGCAGAACAGGAACAACAATGGTCACTACCGACCCAGAGGAGGAGGAGGGGGCCAAGGACGAGGAAGAGACAATACTCCGGCCGCCCCCGCTACCAGCACCACCCCCCCGGCCAACCGGGGCAGCACCCCGGCGCGACCGGGATACAGAGCCAATGTTACATGTCACCGATGCCAACGAGTCGGCCACTATGCAAACGACCCAAGCTGCCCGCAGTATCAGAGTCCAAGACCCCGCCAGGTGGCCGCCGCGGCACTAGGGGAGGAACAGATCTCCGAGGAACAAGAAACAGGCGAGCAAGAGTATCAAGAGTGGGAGCCAGCCGCCATGACTCTCGCGTGCTTAGGGGGAAGAGACATGGTCCCGCGGGTCCCCCTACCCGCTAACACCCAGAAGTACAGCCAATGGGTGAGCATCAATGGACAACGGGCCGAAGCCCTTCGAGACACCGGGGCCAGTGTGACAGCCGTCCGCTGTCATCTGGTGACCCCAGAACAATATCTACCGAACGTTCTCTGCCCTGTGCGATCAGCCGACAACTCGGAAAGTCTGTGTCGGATGGCCTGCGTCCCCTTTGAGTGGGGAGGGGTCTCCGGCATGTTGAAGGTAACGGTCCGAGACGACGCCCCCGTGGAATGCCTCCTCGGAAATGACCTGGAAAGCTCCCCGTGGGCAGCCGTGGAGCGAAAAGAACACTTGGGGATGTTGGGCGTCCCAGACTGGGCGTGCGTCACCACCCGGTCCATGGCCGCCCGTGCCAACCATCACCCGGAAGAACCAGAATGGCCGGCGCCACCGCCTCCGGTCGCCCCCGCCGAGACCCCCGACCATGGCATCCCCCTCGAACTTGCTCAACCTTCCGACCTCGCTAATCTTGATCAGTGGGCTCAAGAAGGGGGACCCACACAAGAACAATTTCGTCAGGAACAGAAGACCTGTCCCTCCCTTGAGGGACTCCGACAACAAGCGCTCGCCCAAAGCGCCGGGGATACCTCCGGAACTCATTGGGTCTACTGGGACAATGATCTATTGTACAGCGAGCAACGAATCGCCGAGCTGGGGGCCAACCGAGTACTAGTGGTGCCCCTCCGCTTTAGAGACTTCCTGCTAAACCTGGCCCACGATGCCCCCCTGGCAGGGCACCTGGGACAGGATAAAACCTACAGCCGCCTAGTGACCCACTTCTTCTGGCCCAAAATGAGAAACGATGTGCACCAGCATTGCCGATCTTGCCCCACGTGCCAAGCCAGTGGGAAGAGCGGCCGCAAATTAAAGGCTCCCCTGCAACCCTTTCCAGTAGTCACAACCCCATTTGAGAGGGTCGGGATAGACATTGTGGGACCCCTGGACCCGCGTACAAGACAAGGCCATCGCTTCATCCTGGTACTAGTGGACCACGCCACCCGCTACCCTGAGGCTATTCCTCTCCGGACCGTGACAGCCCCAGTGGTCGGCCGGGCCCTGATGGGGATCTTCTCCCGTGTGGGGTTCCCCCGAGAAGTCGTCAGTGACAGAGGCACGAACTTCATTTCTAAATATATGAAGTCCCTCTGGCAACAGTGTGGGGTCACCTACCGCTTCACGACCCCCTATCACCCCCAAGGAAACGGACTTGTTGAGCGGTTCAATCGCACGCTAAAAGGGATGATCGGGGGATTGGAAGAGCCCCTCCGTCGCCAGTGGGACGTGCTGCTGCCGTGCCTCCTCTTCGCCTACCGGGAGGTCCCACAGAAGTCCCTAGGCTTCAGCCCCTTCGAGCTGCTCTATGGGCACCCAGTACGGGGGCCACTCAGCCTGATCAAAGAAGGCTGGGAGATGCCTCCGGCCAAGAGTCCTCCAGATGTCTTCCGGTACCTCCTCACCCTCCGCAACCAGTCCCGGCGGTTCAGAGACCTAGCAAAAGCCAACCTAGAGGCCAGTCAAGAGGACATGAAGAAATGGTATGACCAGAACGCCTCATCCATTGAATTCGAGCCGGGGCAACAGGTCTGGGTAATGTCCCCCACCGAACCGTGCGCTCTCCAAGACAAATGGACGGGACCCTTCAAGGTAATCGAGCGCAAGGGTCCTGCCACCTATCTGATCGATATGGAGTCCGCCCGGAATCCGCTCCGAGTCCTCCACACCAACAGACTGAAACCCCACTTTGCACGAACAGAACTCAGCCTCTTGATGGCCACAGACAATGGGGTTGAAGACGACTCCGAGCCTCTCCCTGACCTCTTGCGGACCCAGGAGCAAGACGGCTCCGTGGATGGGGTCCGACTCTCGGAGACCCTCACCAGAGAACAACGGCAAGAGTGCCAAGCCCTCCTATCACGGTTCGCCAGTCTGTTCTCCCTCACCCCGGGTGTCACTTCCTGGTGTGTGCACGATGTGGACACCGGAGACAGCCCTCCTATCCGCCACCGGGCCTACCGCGTACCTGATCGGGTACGGGCCTGCATCCCGGCGGAAGTAGCTAAGATGCTCACGCTCGGGGTCATCGAGCCCTCAGACAGTCCATGGGCCAGCCCGGTCGTACTGGTCCCCAAAGCAGCCGCCCCCGGGACCACACCAGAACTCCGGTTCTGTGTCGACTACCGGGGTCTGAATGAAGTCACCAGAACGGACGCACACCCCATCCCCCGGGCAGATGAACTGGTCGACCGAATGGGCGCTGCCCGCTACCTCAGCATCTTCGACCTGACGGCAGGTTATTGGCAGATCGGCCTCACACCCCGAGCACAAGAACGCTCTGCCTTCTCCACCCCCGATGGCCACTATCACTTTACGGTCATGCCCTTCGGCATGAAGAACGCCCCAGCGACGTTCCAACGGCTCGTCAATCAGGTCCTGGCGGGGCTCGAAGAGTTCAGCGCCGCCTACCTGGACGACATCGCTGTGTACAGCCACCATTGGACCGAGCACCTCCACCACCTCCAAGCAGTGCTGCAAGCCCTTCAGCGAGCTGGCCTCACGATCAAGGCCAGCAAATGCCAAATTGGACAAGGGTCGGTGACCTACCTCGGACACCAGGTGGGAAGCGGCCTAGTGGCCCCCCTACAGCTGAAAATTGCCGCCATCCAGAACTGGCAACCCCCTATCACTCAAACTGAGGTGCGAGCCTTCCTGGGCCTCACGGGCTACTACCGAAGGTTCGTGAAAGATTATGGTACCATCGTGGGGCCTCTCACCGAACTCACGTCAAAAAATCAGCCCAAGAAGGTGAACTGGACCCCGGAGTGTCAAGCGGCATTCGAACAGTTAAAGGCCGCCATGTGTTCCGCTCCTGTGCTCCAGGCCCCAGACTACAGCCGGGAGTTCGTCGTCCAGACGGACGCCTCCGACCAGGGCATTGGGGCGGTCCTGTCCCAAGTGAACACCGAAGGCCTCGATCAACCGGTGGCCTTCATCAGCCGGAGACTCCTACCCCGGGAACAACGCTGGAGCACCATAGAGAGGGAAGCCTTCGCTGTGGTATGGGCCCTCAAGAAGCTCCGGCCCTACCTTTTTGGCACCCACTTTCGGGTGCAGACTGACCACCGACCCCTGCAGTGGTTGATGCATATGCGGGGGGAAAACCCAAAATTGCTACGCTGGTCCATCTCCTTACAAGGTATGGACTTCACAGTCGAACACCGGCCTGGGTCCGACCACGCCAACGCCGATGGCCTGTCCCGGTTTTTCCGCCTCGACGAAGAGAGTCCCCAAGAGGATGGGTAACTCTCCCCGCCTTCAGCTGGGGGGGACGCATGTTGGACAGGCCTCATGACGGGCCGCTCTCCCCCGGCTCGACCAGGCCCGAGCCCAGTCACGCAAGCACCACACACCACCATTGCACGCCCTACGTCCCCTCAGGGACCCCTGCCCTCGAACATGATAACCTCGTGGGTCCGATCCACTGCCGGCCCATGCACCCAGCCCGGGCCGCCATCTTGGACGCCTCGCCACGAGGCCGCCTGGCCCCCGATCGACCTCAACCCTGGGCCTAGCCCAGCCTCAGACAATCCGGCACCACCCTCCACCCAGGAGGTGAGCGGGCTACTTGGCAAGTCAATGGGAGAGAGAGGTGCCGATGGCTCTCCCCCCGCCCAGTGCCGCTCGCCCATCGCCTCCCCGGGCGCTGGCTCCACCCCCCTGCTGGGTGTCTGGACTCCCTCATCCCGGACCTCCCGACCTCCAAGTGCGAGGGTCCGGACATCAAAGCACGCCAGCCCTATAACTGGGACAGCTCCAGAGCAGGAAGTCAGTTGTATCTTGGAGTCGAGAGACGTAAGAGGAACTCATCCTGGACGGACTACTGGCGCTGCCGTAGCTCTGTCCTGTGCACCATCGTCCTGCCTGTTGGCGCTGCCACAGCCGTCGTAACCTTCATTCTTCACCGTCGTCCGGATCTGCTGGCGAGGCCGCGGACCGTTGTAACCATCATCTTCATCGGGACCTGCTTGGCTTCTCCACGGCCCGTCGACCATCCTTCATCCATCTCGGGACCTGCTTGGCTCCTCCACGGCCCGATCAGCAACCACGCCGAGCTCGAGGATTGAGAGCTATTTAACTCATTGGTAACTAAGACTGTCCCGCTACCCTTTCTCCTCAACCAGAGATCAGAACCGAGGGGACCCCTGAGTCCAGACCTCCTTGTATCATAGCGACGTAACCTAAGAATTGCATATAAAGTCTCGTTAACCTTCAATCTTGTGTGGTGTCCGTCTGTGGGGGGGAAGTTACTTACCTGTACAGTCGTTGGAGACGGCTCTCCCTGGAGACCTCTCCCCGTAATCTCGGCCGACCCTCCCGGTCCGTCTAACAGGTCAAGGTTAAGTTTAATGTCCCTGCGTTTGGGGGGGGGTTATGTAGGAGAGTAGGGTCTGCTATCCTATGGTCACCCCAATTTTTGCTTTTTGCTTCACTGGTTTTCGACTTACTGAGGCTGTGGGCCTGCTAATCAGACCCCCAGCCTGCTGTTCTCTCTCTAAATTTATAATACATGTGCTATAGGTACATACCACAATTGGAAATGGACTCCTTGTCAGCCCCTGTACCATGCACTATAGGTGCCCAGGGCATAGGTGCCACCAAGGCCTACCAGGGGCTGAAGCATAGCTTTTGCCACCCCTGGCTGGTTCTTAAATTGACACAACTGGCTGAACACTCAGCTGGGGCAAGTGGGTGTAATCACCCCTTGCTTAGATATAGTATACCTATATCTAAACCTATATCTGGACACATATATAGCCTGTAAGCCACTCCTATGGAAGGCCTCATCAATCCTGGAGGCAGAGTGCGTGGTTTTATGTGAGATGGTGCTCTGGCATGAGCTGGGCCTGTCTGCAGCTGTCGGGAACAACTCCCTAAGCTGATCCGGGATAATGCCATACCATATACTCTTAAGCGCATTATAATCCTCGCGGTTATATAGCAACTTTGGTTTGGCTTTATCAAAACATGTCGTGTAAGGTGTCATACGAATTGGAATACTATCCCCTCGCCAGTTCTGGCGACGGGGATAGCATTCCACCCTTCTAGAGGGAGAAGACATGTTACTTTACTGAAACGCGGCTGATTTAAAATGAGCCTCAGATCCACAAAATGGATGCCCCTGCCACAGACACGGGTCTGACCTCCTGCTGCTGACCGAAACCCGGCAGAGGAGGCCTGGACAAAGAGTTTCCTGTCACAGGGCGGTGTCAAACCACCCCAGACAGGAGATAGTGGATTGGAGTAGGGAGGTTTCAATGAAACCAGACACTGCCTGGGGAGCACAAGGCTGCCCCTTGCAGGATCCGGCCAAACCGGTTCTGGGGCCTCCCAGCCCCTGTCCCAGCGCGGCCAGGATCAAAGGAGAGGGGTGTAACCACCCCCTTCCTGGGTCCCACCCATAGGAGGGGACCTAGCAGGATGTCCAACCCCCTAGATTCGAATAAGAGGGGGAGCAGTCCCAACGGACCTCAGATCATCCTGAAGAAACATAAGAAACGAAATCTGGACCCTTCGACTTTCTACACGACGTGAGAAGACTGAAGAATCTCCCTTGTGGTCAAGGAGTGACCACCCTGTGCAAACAGGCACCATCCAGCCCTCGACCCTTGCTTTGTTGCAGTTCCCGCCGGAACTCGAGCGACAGAGATCGACGAGATCAAGCTTGCCTGCCTTCTACCTGCCCGATCCACAGTCCCTGCAGAGCTGAGACCCGTGGAGGCGACCGGAAGCGTGGGGCACGCCATCTTGAAAAGGCCACGAGACGCTGACCGTGCGGCCCACGAGTGACCCTCGAAGCTGTACACCGGGGTTTGAGAAGCCCCAGCCCCGAGCTCCACTTGCACCAAAGCTCACCCCTCCACACTCGACGAGTGCTGCGTGGGGCCCTTCTGCTTGTGTGCGCTCGACGCGTTGGCCCGGTCACTTGCCAGCTGGCTTGTGGCCCCTGTGCCGACGAACTTCGAAATACGACTTGCTTTTCTGGTTGCTCCAGATCTGCACCAGCTCCTGTGAAAAGGAGCACCCACTCTGACCCTCCTGGTTCGAGTGATAAGCAATCTCCCGGTTCCGCGTGGATTGCTTTTGCCAAGTGCTGTTTGCTACAATCTTCAAGCCGACGGTGCTGACGGCGAGAGCCTACGTGGGACAGATCGTGACCTGCTCCTGGACGTCGCAGATGCCCCAGAGCCCACGTGACAGCGGAGAGAAGCCTATCGACAACTGCCTGATTGCGCCCGACATTGCCTGGTTCCGTCCTGGTTCCACCCTGGTCACTGCTGAGTGACCCAGACTCTGTCCCCTCTGCTTTCAGGTACTTTTCTACATCGATCCACCCTTGGATCGCACCGGACACTTCTGCTTCACAGCGCCTGCAGCTGCAACAGCTCCAAGCACCCAGAACCTGCGTGACAGAACCCGACGCCACTTCGACCCTGTGCACCCACGGCCTGTGGGTGAGGTAACTTTGCAACGCCGGTGTCTTTACACTGGTACACACCTCTAGGGTCTGTGTCTAAAGTTTTGTGTTCCTAGGTTCAGCGGAAGTATCTTTTTATTCACTTTAATTGACTTTTACGCACCATTGACAGTGCATTGGTGCGCGCTGCACTTTCCGTGCTGCATCCGTCTCCTGTGGGCTACTCCCGACTTCTTCATTGCTTGTCCTGACTGCTCCCAGCGAATCTCTAGGCCCTAGGCCTAACCATTGTTCGTAAAGTGTTACTTATACCACTTTTTTGATATATGGTCTGAGTGGCCACCCGCCCTCATCCATAAACGTGCAACTTTATATGTGTAACAGTGCTTTTGATTTAACGCTTGTGCCCCTTTCCTCATAAAGAGTACTGGGGAGTAATTTAGTAATAAATACATATATTTTTATAATATATACTTGTGTGGTGTCCTTTCATTTGATTACAGGATTGTATGTGGTAAAACAAGCTCGCTTAACACGACCTCTTAAGTTAAGCCTTTAAGGCTGCTTAGTCCATGCTACCACTAGGATAGCTTGTCTACAAGGTTGACTTACAACCTGACATCTTTGGGGTTTGCTTGGACTGATAACCAGTGGTTCCAGAATTGGAAACACTACCTATCAGGCCAACTTCTCACACTCTGCATTTACTCTGCACTCATTCTGCACTCACTCTGCACTCACAATCACTCTGCACTCACTCTGCACTCACTCTCACTCTACACTCACTCTGCACACACACTCACTCTGCACTCACACAGCAGTCACACTCACTCTGCACTCATTCTGCACTCACACCCACACTCACTCTGCACTCACTCTTACTCTGCACTCACACTGCAGTCACACTCACTCTGCACTCACACTGCAGTCACACTCACTCTGCACTCATTCTGCTCTCACTCTGCACTCACTGCTCTCACTCTGCTCTCACACTGCAGTTACACTCACTCTGCACTCAATCTGCAGGCACACTCACTCTGCAGTCACTCTGCAGTCACTCTGCAGTCACACTCACTCTGCACTCACTCTGCACTCACTCTCACTCTGCACTCACACTCGCTCTGCACTCACACTCACTCTGCACTCACACTCACTCTGCACTCACACTCACTCTGCACTCACTCTACACTCACTCTGCACTCCCTCTGCACTCACACCACACTCCCTCTGCACTCTGCACTCACTCTGCACTCTCTCCGCACTCACATTGCCTCTCTACTCACTCTGCACTCTCTGTACTCACTCTGCACTCACACTCACTCTGCACCCACACTGCAGTCACACTCATTCTGCACTCTCTCCGCACTCACATTGCCTCTCTACTCACTCTGCACTCTCTGTACTCACTCTGCACTCACACTCACTCTGCACCCACACTGCAGTCACACTCATTCTGCACTCACTTTGCACTCACTTTGCACTTACTCTGCACTCACTCTGCACTCACTCTCACTCTGCACTCACACTGCAGTCACACTCACTCTGCACTCACACTGCAGTCACACTCACTCTGCACTCACTCTGCACTTACTCTGCACTCACGCTCACTCTGCACTCACTTTGCACTCACACCCACACTCACTCTGCACTCACTCTGCACCCACTCTCACTCAGCACTCACACTGCAGTCAAACTCACTATGCACCTACACTGTAGTCACACTCATTCTGCACTCACTCTGCACTCACTTTGCACTCACTCTGCACTCACTCTCACTCTGCACTCACTTTGCACTCACTCTCACTCTGCACTCACATGGCAGTCAAATTCATTCTGCACTCACACTGCAGTCACACCCACTCAGCACTCACACTGCAGTCACACTCACTCTGCACTCACTCTGCTATCACACTCACTCTGCCCTCACACTCACTCTGCCCTCACACTCACTTTGTACTCACACTCAGTCTGCACTCACTCTGCAGTCACTCTCTCTGCATTCAATCTGCACTCACTCTGCACTCACAATCACTCTGCACTCACACTGCACTCACAATCACTCTGCACTCACACTGCACTCACACTCACCCTGCACTCACTCTGCACTCTGCACTCACTCTGCACTTACTCTGCACTCACACTCACTCTGCACTCACTCTGCACTTACACCCACACTCACTCTGCACTCACTCTGCACTCACTCTTTCTCTGCAGTCACACTGCAGTCACACTCACTCTGCACTCACTCTGCACTTACACCCACACTCACTCTGCACTCATTCTGCACTCACTCTGCACTCACTCTGCTCTCACTCTGCTCTCACACTGCAGTTACACAAACTCTGCACTCACTCTGCAGGCACACTCACTCTGCAGTCACTCTGCAGTCACACTCACTCTGCACTCACTCTTCACTCACTCTCACTCTGCACTCACACTCGCTCTGCACTCACACTAACTCTACACTCACACTCACTCTGCACTCACACTCACTCTGCACTCACTCTACACTCACTCTGCACTCATGCTCACTCTGCACTCACTCTACACTCACTCTGCACTCACTCTGCACTCACACCTCACTCACTCTGCACTCTGCACTCACCCTGCACTCTCTCTGCACTCACATTGCCTCTCTACTCACTCTGCACTCTATGTACTCACTCTGCACTCACACTCACTCTGCACCCACACTGCAGTCACACTCATTCTGCACTCACTCTGCACTCACTTTGCACTCACTCTGCACTCACTCTCACTCTGCACTCACACTGCAGTCACACTCACTCTGCACTCACACTGCAGTCACACTCACTGTGCACTCACTCTGCACTTACTCTGCACTCACTCTCACTCTGCACTCCCTTTGCACTCACTCTCACTCTGCACTCACACGGCAGTCACACTCACTCTGCACTCACACTGCAGTCACACCCACTCTTCACTCACTCTGCTATCACACTCACTCTGCCCTCACACTCACTCTGCCCTCACACTCACTTTGTACTCACACTCAGTCTGCACTCACTCTGCAGTCACTCTCTCTGCATTCAATCTGCACTCACTCTGCACTCACAATCACTCTGCACTCACACTGCACTCACAATCACTCTGCACTCACACTGCACTCACACTCACCCTGCACTCACTCTGCACTCTGCACTCACTCTGCACTTACTCTGCACTCACACTCACTCTGCACTCACTCTGCACTCACACCCACACTCACTCTGCACTCACTCTGCACTCACTCTTTCTCTGCACTCACACTGCAGTCACACTCACTCTGCACTCACACTGCAGTCACACTCACTCTGCACTCATTCTGCACTCACTCTGCACTCACTCTGCTCTCACTCTGCTCTCACACTGCAGTTACACAAACTCTGCACTCACTCTGCAGTCACTCTGCAGTCACTCTGCAGTCACACTCACTCTGCACTCACTCTTCACTCACTCTCACTCTGCACTCACACTCGCTCTGCACTCACACTAACTCTACACTCACACTCACTCTGCACTCACACTCACTCTGCACTCACTCTACACTCACTCCGCACTCACTCTGCACTCACACCACACTCACTCTGCACTCTGCACTCACTCTGCACTCTCTCTGCACTCACATTGCCTCTCTACTCACTGTGCACTCTCTGTACTCACTCTGCACTCTCTCCGCACTCACATTGCCTCTCTACTCACTCTGCACTCTCTGTACTCACTCTGCACTCACACTCACTCTGCACCCACACTGCAGTCACACTCATTCTGCACTCTCTCCGCACTCACATTGCCTCTCTACTCACTCTGCACTCTCTGTACTCACTCTGCACTCACACTCACTCTGCACCCACACTGCAGTCACACTCATTCTGCACTCACTTTGCACTCACTTTGCACTTACTCTGCACTCACTCTCACTCTGCACTCACACTGCAGTCACACTCACTCTGCACTCACACTGCAGTCACACTCACTCTGCACTCACTCTGCACTTACTCTGCACTCACGCTCACTCTGCACTCACTTTGCACTCACACCCACACTCACTCTGCACTCACTCTGCACCCACTCTCACTCAGCACTCACACTGCAGTCAAACTCACTATGCACCTACACTGTAGTCACACTCATTCTGCACTCACTCTGCACTCACTTTGCACTCACTCTGCACTCACTCTCACTCTGCACTCACTTTGCACTCACTCTCACTCTGCACTCACATGGCAGTCAAATTCATTCTGCACTCACACTGCAGTCACACCCACTCAGCACTCACACTGCAGTCACACTCACTCTGCACTCACTCTGCTATCACACTCACTCTGCCCTCACACTCACTCTGCCCTCACACTCACTTTGCCCTCACACTCAGTCTGCACTCACTCTGCAGTCACTCTCTCTGCATTCAATCTGCACTCACTCTGCACTCACACTCACTCTGCACTTACTCTGCACTCACTCTGCACTCACACTCACTCTGCACTCACATCCACACTCACTCTACACTCACTCTGCACTCACTCTTACTCTGCACTCACACTGCAGTCACACTCACTATGCACTCACACTGCAGTCACACTCACCCTGCACTCATTCTGCACTCACTCTGCTCTCACACTACAGTTACACTCACTCTGCACTCACTCTGCAGGCATACTCACTCTGCAGTCACTCTGCAGTCACACTGACTCTGCACTCACTCTTCACTCACTCTCACTCTGCACTCACACTCGCTCTGCACTCACACCCACACTGCAGTCACACTCATTCTGCACTCACTCTGCACTCACTTTGCACTCACTCTGCACTCGCTCTCACTCTGCACTCACACTGCAGTCACACTCAATCTGCACTCACACTGCAGTCACACTCACTCTGCACTTACTCTGCACTCACACTCACTCTGCACTCACTTTGCACTCACACCCACACTCACTCTGCACTCACTCTGCACTCACTCTCACTCTGCACTCACACTGCAGTCACACTCACTCTGCACCCACACTGCAGTCACATTCATTCTGCACTCACTCTGCACTCACTTTGCACTCACTCTGCACTCACTCTCACTCTGCACTCACTTTGCACTCACTCTCACTCTGCACTCACATGGCAGTCACACTCACTCTGCACTCACACTGCAGTCACACCCACTCTGCACTCACTCTGCAGTCACACTCACTGTGCACTCACTGTGCACTCACTCTGCAGGCACACTCACTCTTCACTCACTCTGCATTCACTCTCATTCTGCAGTCACTCTCACTCTGCAGTTACTCTCACTCTGCAGTCACTCACACTCTGCAGTCACTCACACTCTGCACTCATACTCTGCACTCACACTCTGCACTCGAACTCTGCACTCACACTCTACACTCACCCTGCTCTCACACTGCACTCACTCTCACTCTGCACTCACTCTGCAATTACTCTGCATTTACTCTGCACTCACTCTGCACTCAATCTGCACTCACACTCACTCTGCACTCACTCTGCACTCACACCCACACTCACTCTGCACTCACTCTGCACTCACTCTCACTCTGCACTCACACTGCAGTCAAACTCCCTCTGCACTCACTCTGCACTCACTCTGATCTCACTCTGCTCTCACACTGCAGTTACACTCACTCTGCACTCACTCTGCAGTCACACTCACTCTGCAGTCACACTCACTCTGCACTCTGCACTCACTCTGCACTCACTCTCACTCTGCACTCACACTCACTCTGCACTCACACTCACTCTGCACTCACACTCACTCTGCACTCACACTCACTCTGCACTCACTCTACACTCACTCTGCACTCACACCACACTCACTCTGCACTCACTCTGCACTCTCTCTGCACTCACATTACCTCTGCACTCACTCTGCACTCTCTGTACTCACTCTGCACCCACACTCACTCTGCACTCACTCTGCACTTACTCTGTACTCACACTCACTCTGCACTCACTCTGCACTCACACTCACACTCACTCTGCACTCACTCTCACTCTGCACTCACACTGCAGTCACACTCACTCTGCACCCACACTGCAGTCACACTCATTCTGCACTCCCTCTGTACTCACTTTGCACTCACTCTGCACTCACTCTCACTCTGCACTCACTCTGTACTCACTCTCACTCTGCACTCACACTGCAGTCACACTCACTCTGCACTCACACTGCAGTCACACTCACTCTGCACTCACTCTGCAGTCACACTCACTGTGCACTCACTATGCACTCACTCTGCAGTCACACTCACTCTTCACTCACTCTGAATTCACTATCACTCTACAGTCACTCTCACTCTGCAGTCACTCTCACTCTGCAGTCACTCACACTCTGCAGTCACTCACACTCTGCACTCACACTCTTCACTCACACTCTTCACTCGAACTCTGCACTCACACTCTACACTCACTCTGCACTCACACTGCACTCACTCTCATTCTGCACTCACTCTGTACTCACTCTGCACTCACTCTGCAATCATTCTGCATGTACTCTGCACTCACTCTGTACTCAATCTGCACTCTCACTCACTCTGCACTCACTCTGCACTCACACTCACTTTGCACTCATTCTGCACTCACACTCACTCTGCACTCACTCTGCACTCACACTGCAGTCAAACTCACTCTGCACTCACACTCACACTGCACTAACTCTGCACTCACACTCACTCTGCAGTCACACCCACTCTGCACTCAATCTGCAATAACTCTGCAGTCACTCTGCACTCACACTCACTCTGCACTCACACTCACTCTGCACTCACTCTACACTCACTCTGCACTCACACCACACTCACTCTGCACTCTGCACTCACTCTGCACTCTCTCTGCACGCACATTGCCTCTCTACTCACTCTGCACTCTCTGTACTCACTCTGCACTCACACTCACTCTGCACCCACACTGCAGTCACACTTATTCTGCACTCTCTCCGCACTCACATTGCCTCTCTACTCACTCTGCACTCTCTGTACTCACTCTGCACTCACACTCACTCTGCACCCACACTGCAGTCACACTCATTCTGCACTCACTTTGCACTCACTTTGCACTTACTCTGCACTCACTCTCACTCTGCACTCACACTGCAGTCACACTCACTCTGCACTCACACTGCAGTCACACTCACTCTGCACTCACTCTGCACTTACTCTGCACTCACGCTCACTCTGCACTCACTTTGCACTCACACCCACACTCACTCTGCACTCACTCTGCACCCACTCTCACTCAGCACTCACACTGCAGTCAAACTCACTATGCACCTACACTGTAGTCACACTCATTCTGCACTCACTCTGCACTCACTTTGCACTCACTCTGCACTCACTCTCACTCTGCACTCACTTTGCACTCACTCTCACTCTGCACTCACATGGCAGTCAAATTCATTCTGCACTCACACTGCAGTCACACCCACTCAGCACTCACACTGCAGTAACACTCACTCTGCACTCACTCTGCTATCACACTCACTCTGCCCTCACACTCACTCTGCCCTCACACTCACTTTGTACTCACACTCAGTCTGCACTCACTCTGCAGTCACTCTCTCTGCATTCAATCTGCACTCACTCTGCACTCACACTTACTCTGCACTTACTCTGCACTCACTCTGCACTCACACTCACTCTGCACTCACTCTGCACTCACATCCACACTCACTCTGCACTCACTCTGCACTCACTCTTACTCTGCACTCACACTGCAGTCACACTCACTATGCACTCACACTGCAGTCACACTCACCCTGCACTCATTCTGCACTCACTCTGCTCTCACACTACAGTTACACTCACTCTGCACTCACTCTGCAGGCATACTCACTCTGCAGTCACTCTGCAGTCACACTCACTCTGCACTCACTCTTCACTCACTCTCACTCTGCACTCACACTCGCTCTGCACTCACACCCACACTGCAGTCACACTCATTCTGCACTCACTCTGCACTCACTTTGCACTCACTCTGCACTCGCTCTCACTCTGCACTCACACTGCAGTCACACTCAATCTGCACTCACACTGCAGTCACACTCACTCTGCACTTACTCTGCACTCACACTCACTCTGCACTCACTTTGCACTCACACCCACACTCACTCTGCACTCACTCTGCACTCACTCTCACTCTGCACTCACACTGCAGTCACACTCACTCTGCACCCACACTGCAGTCACATTCATTCTGCACTCACTCTGCACTCACTTTGCACTCACTCTGCACTCACTCTCACTCTGCACTCACTTTGCACTCACTCTCACTCTGCACTCACATGGCAGTCACACTCACTCTGCACTCACACTGCAGTCACACCCACTCTGCACTCACTCTGCAGTCACACTCACTGTGCACTCACTGTGCACTCACTCTGCAGGCACACTCACTCTTCACTCACTCTGCATTCACTCTCATTCTGCAGTCACTCTCACTCTGCAATTACTCTCACTCTGCAGTCACTCACACTCTGCAGTCACTCACACTCTGCACTCATACTCTGCACTCACACTCTGCACTCGAACTCTGCACTCACACTCTACACTCACCCTGCTCTCACACTGCACTCACTCTCACTCTGCACTCACTCTGTACTCACTCTGCACTCACTCTGCAATTGCTCTGCATTTACTCTGCACTCACTCTGCACTCAATCTGCACTCACACTCACTCTGCACTCACTCTGCACTCACACCCACACTCACTCTGCACTCACTCTGCACTCACTCTCACTCTGCACTCACACTGCAGTCAAACTCCCTCTGCACTCACTCTGCACTCACTCTGATCTCACTCTGCTCTCACACTGCAGTTACACTCACTCTGCACTCACTCTGCAGTCACACTCACTCTGCAGTCACACTCACTCTGCACTCTGCACTCACTCTGCACTCACTCTCACTCTGCACTCACACTCGCTCTGCACTCACACTCACTCTGCACTCACACTCACTCTGCACTCACACTCACTCTGCACTCACTCTACACTCACTCTGCACTCACACCACACTCACTCTGCACTCACTCTGCACTCTCTCTGCACTCACATTACCTCTGCACTCACTCTGCACTCTCTGTACTCACTCTGCACCCACACTCACTCTGCACTCACTCTGCACTTACTCTGTACTCACACTCACTCTGCACTCACTCTGCACTCACACTCACACTCACTCTGCACTCACTCTCACTCTGCACTCACACTGCAGTCACACTCACTCTGCACCCACACTGCAGTCACACTCATTCTGCACTCCCTCTGTACTCACTTTGCACTCACTCTGCACTCACTCTCACTCTGCACTCACTCTGTACTCACTCTCACTCTGCACTCACACTGCAGTCACACTCACTCTGCACTCACACTGCAGTCACACTCACTCTGCACTCACTCTGCAGTCACACTCACTGTGCACTCACTATGCACTCACTCTGCAGTCACACTCACTCTTCACTCACTCTGCATTCACTATCACTCTACAGTCACTCTCACTCTGCACTCACTCTCACTCTGCACTCACACTGCAGTCACACTCACTCTGCACCCACACTGCAGTCACATTCATTCTGCACTCACTCTGCACTCACTTTGCACTCACTCTGCACTCACTCTCAC
The DNA here is from genome assembly GCF_964263255.1 of Lissotriton vulgaris. Lineage (NCBI taxonomy): Eukaryota > Metazoa > Chordata > Amphibia > Caudata > Salamandridae > Lissotriton > Lissotriton vulgaris. Next base: position 1,376,296,821 of record NC_141685.1, on the reverse strand, counting down.
TCTGCACTCACTTTGCACTCACTCTCACTCTGCACTCACATGGCAGTCACACTCACTCTGCACTCACACTGCAGTCACACCCACTCTGCACTCACTCTGCAGTCACACTCACTGTGCACTCACTGTGCACTCACTCTGCAGGCACACTCACTCTTCACTCACTCTGCATTCACTCTCATTCTGCAGTCACTCTCACTCTGCAATTACTCTCACTCTGCAGTCACTCACACTCTGCAGTCACTCACACTCTGCACTCATACTCTGCACTCACACTCTGCACTCGAACTCTGCACTCACACTCTACACTCACCCTGCTCTCACACTGCACCCACTCTCACTCTGCACTCACTCTGTACTCACTCTGCACTTACTCTGCAATTGCTCTGCATTTACTCTGCACTCACTCTGCACTCAATCTGCACTCACACTCACTCTGCACTCACTCTGCACTCACACCCACACTCACTCTGCACTCACTCTGCACTCACTCTCACTCTGCACTCACACTGCAGTCAAACTCCCTCTGCACTCACTCTGCACTCACTCTGATCTCACTCTGCTCTCACACTGCAGTTACACTCACTCTGCACTCACTCTGCAGTCACACTCACTCTGCAGTCACACTCACTCTGCACTCTGCACTCACTCTGCACTCACTCTCACTCTGCACTCACACTCGCTCTGCACTCACACTCACTCTGCACTCACACTCACTCTGCACTCACACTCACTCTGCACTCACTCTACACTCACTCTGCACTCACACCACACTCACTCTGCACTCACTCTGCACTCTCTCTGCACTTACATTACCTCTGCACTCACTCTGCACTCTCTGTACTCACTCTGCACCCACACTCACTCTGCACTCACTCTGCACTTACTCTGTACTCACACTCACTCTGCACTCACTCTGCACTCACACTCACACTCACTCTGCACTCACTCTCACTCTGCACTCACACTGCAGTCACACTCACTCTGCACCCACACTGCAGTCACACTCATTCTGCACTCCCTCTGTACTCACTTTGCACTCACTCTGCACTCACTCTCACTCTGCACTCACTCTGTACTCACTCTCACTCTGCACTCACACTGCAGTCACACTCACTCTGCACTCACACTGCAGTCACACTCACTCTGCACTCACTCTGCAGTCACACTCACTGTGCACTCACTATGCACTCACTCTGCAGTCACACTCACTCTTCACTCACTCTGCATTCACTATCACTCTACAGTCACTCTCACTCTGCAGTCACTCTCACTCTGCAGTCACTCACACTCTGCAGTCACTCACACTCTGCACTCACACTCTTCACTCACACTCTGCACTCGAACTCTGCACTCACACTCTACACCCACTCTGCACTCACACTGCACTCACTCTCATTCTGCACTCACTCTGTACTCACTCTGCACTCACTCTGCAATCACTCTGCATGTACTCTGCACTCACTCTGTACTCAATCTGCACTCTCACTCACTCTGCACTCACTCTGCACTCACACTCACTTTGCACTCATTCTGCACTCACACTCACTCTGCACTCACTCTGCACTCACACTGCAGTCAAACTCACTCTGCACTCACACTCACACTGCACTAACTCTGCACTCACACTCACTCTGCAGTCACACCCAATCTGCACTCAATCTGCAATAACTCTGCAGTCACTCTGCACTCACACTCACTCTGTACTCACACTCACTCTGAACTCACTCTACACTCACTCTGCACTCACACCACACTCACTCTGCACTCTGCACTCACTCTGCACTCTCTCTGCACGCACATTGCCTCTCTACTCACTCTGCACTCTCTGTACTCACTCTGCACTCGCACTCACTCTGCACCCACACTGCAGTCACACTCATTCTGCACTCACTCTGCACTCACTTTGCACTCACTCAGCACTCACTCTATTTGTGCACTCACTCTGCAGTCACTCTCTCTGCATTCAATCCGCACTCACTCTGCACTCACAATCACTCTGCACTCACGCTGCACTTACACTCACCCTGCACTCACTCTGCGCTCACACTCACTCTGCACTTACTCTGCACTCACTCTGCACTCACACTCACTCTGCACTCACTCTGCACTCACTCCCACACTCACTCTGCACTCACTCTGCACTCAATCTTACTCTGCACTCACACTGCAGTCACACTCACTCTGCACTCACACTGCAGTCAAACTCACTCTGCACTCATTCTGCACTCATTCTGCACTCACTCTGCACTCACTCTGCTCTCACTCTGCAGTTACACTCACTCTGCACTCACCCTGCAGGCACACTCACTCTGCAGTCACTCTGCAGTCACTCTGCAGTCACACTCACACTGCATTCAATCTGCACTCACTCTCACTCTGCACTCACACTCACGCTGCACTCACACTCACTCTGCACTCACACTCACTCTGCACTCATGTTCACTCTGCACTCACTCTACACTCACTCTGCACTCACTCTGCACTCACACCACACTCACTCTGCACTCTGCACTCACCCTGCACTCTCTCTGCACTCACATTGCCTCTCTACTCACTCTGCACTCTATGTACTCACTCTGCACTCACACTCACTCTGCACCCACACTGCAGTCACACTCATTCTGCACTCACTCTGCACTCACTTTGCACTCACTCTGCACTCACTCTCACTCTGCACTCGCACTGCAGTCACACTCACTCTGCACTCACACTGCAGTCACACTCACTCTGCACTCACTCTGCACTTACTCTGCACTCACTCTGCACTCACACTGCACTCAAACTCACTCTGCACCCACACTGCAGTCACACTCTTTCTGCACTCACTCTGCACTCACTTTGCACTCACTCTGCACTCACTCTCACTCTGCACTCCCTTTGCACTCACTCTCACTCTGCACTCACACGGCAGTCACACTCACTCTGCACTCACACTGCAGTCACACCCACTCTGCACTCACTCTGCTATCACACTCACTCTGCCCTCACACTCACTCTGCCCTCACACTCACTTTGTACTCACACTCAGTCTGCACTCACTCTGCAGTCACTCTCTCTGCATTCAATCTGCACTCACTCTGCACTCACAATCACTCTGCACTCACACTGCACTCACAATCACTCTGCACTCACACTGCACTCACACTCACCCTGCACTCACTCTGCACTCTGCACTCACTCTGCACTTACTCTGCACTCACACTCACTCTGCACTCACTCTGCACTTACACCCACACTCACTCTGCACTCACTCTGCACTCACTCTTTCTCTGCACTCACACTGCAGTCACACTCACTCTGCACTCACACTGCAGTCACACTCACTCTGCACTCATTCTGCACTCACTCTGCACTCACTCTGCTCTCACTCTGCTCTCACACTGCAGTTACACAAACTCTGCACTCACTCTGCAGGCACACTCACTCTGCAGTCACTCTGCAGTCACACTCACTCTGCACTCACTCTTCACTCACTCTCACTCTGCACTCACACTCGCTCTGCACTCACACTAACTCTACACTCACACTCACTCTGCACTCACACTCACTCTGCACTCACTCTACACTCACTCTGCACTCATGCTCACTCTGCACTCACTCTACACTCACTCTGCACTCACTCTGCACTCACACCTCACTCACTCTGCACTCTGCACTCACCCTGCACTCTCTCTGCACTCACATTGCCTCTCTACTCACTCTGCACTCTATGTACTCACTCTGCACTCACACTCACTCTGCACCCACACTGCAGTCACACTCATTCTGCACTCACTCTGCACTCACTTTGCACTCACTCTGCACTCACTCTCACTCTGCACTCACACTGCAGTCACACTCACTCTGCACCCACACTGCAGTCACACTCTTTCTGCACTCACTCTGCACTCACTTTGCACTCACTCTGCACTCACTCTCACTCTGCACTCCCTTTGCACTCACTCTCACTCTGCACTCACACGGCAGTCACACTCACTCTGCACTCACACTGCAGTCACACCCACTCTTCACTCACTCTGCTATCACACTCACTCTGCCCTCACACTCACTCTGCCCTCACACTCACTTTGTACTCACACTCAGTCTGCACTCACTCTGCAGTCACTCTCTCTGCATTCAATCTGCACTCACTCTGCACTCACAATCACTCTGCACTCACACTGCACTCACAATCACTCTGCACTCACACTGCACTCACACTCACCCTGCACTCACTCTGCACTCTGCACTCACTCTGCACTTACTCTGCACTCACACTCACTCTGCACTCACTCTGCACTCACACCCACACTCACTCTGCACTCACTCTGCACTCACTCTTTCTCTGCACTCACACTGCAGTCACACTCACTCTGCACTCACACTGCAGTCACACTCACCCTGCACTCATTCTGCACTCACTCTGCACTCACTCTGCTCTCACTCTGCTCTCACACTGCAGTTACACAAACTCTGCACTCACTCTGCAGTCACTCTGCAGTCACTCTGCAGTCACACTCACTCTGCACTCAATCTTCACTCACTCTCACTCTGCACTCACACTCGCTCTGCACTCACACTAACTCTACACTCACACTCACTCTGCACTCACACTCACTCTGCACTCACTCTACACTCACTCCGCACTCACTCTGCACTCACACCACACTCACTCTGCACTCTGCACTCACTCTGCACTCTCTCTGCACTCACATTGCCTCTCTACTCACTGTGCACTCTCTGTACTCACTCTGCACTCACACTCCCTCTGCACCCACACTGCAGTCACACTCATTCTGCTCTCACTCTGCACTCACTTTGCACTCAATCTGCACTCACTCTCACTCTGCACTCACACTGCAGTCACATTCACTCTGCACTCACTCTGCACTTACTCTGCACTCACACTCACTCTGCACCCACACTGCAGTCACATTCATTCTGCACTCACTCTGCACTCACTTTGCACTCACTCTGCACTCACTCTCACTCTGCACTCACACGGCAGTCACACTCACTCTGCACTCACACTGCAGTCACACTCACTGTGCACTCACTCTGCAGTCACACTCACTGTGCACTCACTGTGCACTCACTCTGCAGGCACACTCACTCTTCATTCACTCTGCAGTCACTCTCACTCTGCAGTCACTCTCACTCTGCAGTCACTCACACTCTGCAGTCACTCACACTCTGCAGTCACTCACACTCTGCACTCACACTCTGCACTCACACTCTGCACTCGAACTCTGCACTCACACTCTACACTCACCCTGCTCTCACACTGCACTCACTCTCACTCTGCACTCACTCTGTACTCACTCTGCACTCAGTCTGCAATTGCTCTGCATTTACTCTGCACTCACTCTGCACTCAATCTGCACTCACACTCACTCTGCACTCACTCTGCACTCACACCCACACTCACTCTGCACTCACTCTGCACTCACTCTCACTCTGCACTCACACTGCAGTCACACTCACTCTGCACTCACTCTGTACTCACTCTGATCTCACTCTGCTCTCACACTGCAGTTACACTCACTCTGCACTCACTCTGCAGTCACACTCACTCTGCAGTAACTCTGCAGTCACACTCACTCTGCACTCACACTGCAGTCACACCCACTCTTCACTCACTCTGCTATCACACTCACTCTGCCCTCACACTCACTCTGCCCTCACACTCACTTTGTACTCACACTCAATCTGCACTCACTCTGCAGTCACTCTCTCTGCATTCAATCTGCACCCACTCTGCACTCACAATCACTCTGCACTCACACTGCACTCACAATCACTCTGAACTCACACTGCACTCACTCTGCACTCTGCACTCACTCTGCACTTACTCTGCACTCACACTCACTCTGCACTCACTCTGCACTCACACCCACACTCACTCTGCACTCACTCTGCACTCACTCTTTCTCTGCACTCACACTGCAGTCACACTCACTCTGCACTCACACTGCAGTCACACTCACTCTGCACTCATTCTGCACTCACTCTGCACTCACTCTGCTCTCACTCTGCTCTCACACTGCAGTTACACAAACTCTGCACTCACTCTGCAGTCACTCTGCAGTCACTCTGCAGTCACACTCACTCTGCACTCACTCTTCACTCACTCTTACTCTGCACTCACTCTGCACTCACTCTGTACTCACTCTGCACTCACTCTGCAATCACTCTGCATTTACTCTGCACTCATTCTGCACTCACTCTGCACTCACAATCACTCTGCACTCACTCTGCACTCACTCTCACTCTGCACTCACTCTGCACACACACTCACTCTGCACTCACACAGCAGTCACACTCACTCTGCACTCATTCTGCACTCACACCCACACTCACTCTGCACTCACTCTTACTCTGCACTCACACTGCAGTCACACTCACTCTGCACTCACACTGCAGTCACACTCACTCTGCACTCATTCTGCTCTCACTCTGCACTCACTGCTCTCACTCTGCTCTCACACTGCAGTTACACTCACTCTGCACTCAATCTGCAGGCACACTCACTCTGCAGTCACTCTGCAGTCACTCTGCAGTCACACTCACTCTGCACTCACTCTGCACTCACTCTCACTCTGCACTCACACTCGCTCTGCACTCACACTCACTCTGCACTCACACTCACTCTGCACTCACACTCACTCTGCACTCACTCTACACTCACTCTGCACTCCCTCTGCACTCACACCACACTCCCTCTGCACTCTGCACTCACTCTGCACTCTCTCCGCACTCACATTGCCTCTCTACTCACTCTGCACTCTCTGTACTCACTCTGCACTCACACTCACTCTGCACCCACACTGCAGTCACACTCATTCTGCACTCTCTCCGCACTCACATTGCCTCTCTACTCACTCTGCACTCTCTGTACTCACTCTGCACCCACATTGCAGTCACACTCATTCTACACTCACTTTGCACTCACTTTGCACTTACTCTGCACTCACTCTCACTCTGCACTCACACTGCAGTCACACTCACTCTGCACTCACACTGCAGTCACACTCACTCTGCACTCACTCTGCACTTACTCTGCACTCACGCTCACTCTGCACTCACTTTGCACTCACACCCACACTCACTCTGCACTCACTCTGCACCCACTCTCACTCAGCACTCACACTGCAGTCAAACTCACTATGCACCTACACTGTAGTCACACTCATTCTGCACTCACTCTGCACTCACTTTGCACTCACTCTGCACTCACTCTCACTCTGCACTCACTTTGCACTCACTCTCACTCTGCACTCACATGGCAGTCAAATTCATTCTGCACTCACACTGCAGTCACACCCACTCAGCACTCACACTGCAGTCACACTCACTCTGCACTCACTCTGCTATCACACTCACTCTGCCCTCACACTCACTCTGCCCTCACACTCACTTTGTACTCACACTCAGTCTGCACTCACTCTGCAGTCACTCTCTCTGCATTCAATCTGCACTCACTCTGCACTCACACTCACTCTGCACTTACTCTGCACTCACTCTGCACTCACACTCACTCTGCACTCACTCTGCACTCACATCCACACTCACTCTGCACTCACTCTTACTCTGCACTCACACTGCAGTCACACTCACTATGCACTCACACTGCAGTCACACTCACCCTGCACTCATTCTGCACTCACTCTGCTCTCCCTCTGCTCTCACACTACAGTTACACTCACTCTGCACTCACTCTGCAGGCATACTCACTCTGCAGTCACTCTGCAGTCACACTCACTCTGCACTCACTCTTCACTCACTCTCACTCTGCACTCACACTCGCTCTGCACTCACACCCACACTGCAGTCACACTCATTCTACACTCACTCTGCACTCACTTTGCACTCACTCTGCACTCGCTCTCATTCTGCACTCACACTGCAGTCACACTCAATCTGCACTCACACTGCAGTCACACTCACTCTGCACTTACTCTGCACTCACACTCACTCTGCACTCACTTTGCTCTCACACCCACACTCACTCTGCACTCACTCTGCACTCACTCTCACTCTGCACTCACACTGCAGTCACACTCACTCTGCACCCACACTGCAGTCACATTCATTCTGCACTCACTCTGCACTCACTTTGCACTCACTCTGCACTCACTCTCACTCTGCACTCACTCTCACTCTGCACTCACATGGCAGTCACACTCACTCTGCACTCACACTGCAGTCACACCCACTCTGCACTCACTCTGCAGTCACACTCACTGTGCACTCACTGTGCACTCACTCTGCAGGCACACTCACTCTTCACTCACTCTGCATTCACTCTCATTCTGCAGTCACTCTCACTCTGCAGTTACTCTCACTCTGCAGTCACTCACACTCTGCAGTCACTCACACTCTGCACTCATACTCTGCACTCACACTCTGCACTCGAACTCTGCACTCACACTCTACACTCACCCTGCTCTCACACTGCACTCACTCTCACTCTGCACTCACTCTGCAATTGTTCTGCATTTACTCTGCACTCACTCTGCACTCAATCTGCACTCACACTCACTCTGCACTCACTCTGCACTCACACCCACACTCACTCTGCACTCACTCTGCACTCACTCTCACTCTGCACTCACACTGCAGTCAAACTCCCTCTGCACTCACTCTGCACTCACTCTGATCTCACTCTGCTCTCACACTGCAGTCACACTCACTCTGCAGTCACACTCACTCTGCACTCTGCACTCACTCTGCACTCACTCTCACTCTGCACTCACACTCGCTCTGCACTCACACTCACTCTGCACTCACACTCACTCTGCACTCACACTCACTCTGCACTCACTCTACACTCACTCTGCACTCACACCACACTCACTCTGCACTCACTCTGCACTCTCTCTGCACTCACATTACCTCTGCACTCACTCTGCACTCTCTGTACTCACTCTGCACCCACACTCACTCTGCACTCACTCTGCACTTACTCTGTACTCACACTCACTCTGCACTCACTCTGCACTCACACCCACACTCACTCTGCACTCACTCTCACTCTGCACTCACACTGCAGTCACACTCACTCTGCACCCACACTGCAGTCACACTCATTCTGCACTCCCTCTGCACTCACTTTGCACTCACTCTGCACTCACTCTCACTCAGCACTCACTCTGTACTCACTGTCACTCTGCACTCACACTGCAGTCACACTCACTCTTCACTCACACTGCAGTCACACTCACTCTGCACTCACTCTGCAGTCACACTCACTGTGCACTCACTATGCACTCACTCTGCAGTCACACTCACTCTTCACTCACTCTGCATTCACTATCACTCTACAGTCACTCTCACTCTGCAGTCACTCTCACTCTGCAGTCACTCACACTCTGCAGTCACTCACACTCTGCACTCACACTCTTCACTCACACTCTTCACTCACACTCTGCACTCGAACTCTGCACTCACACTCTACACTCACTCTGCACTCACACTGCACTCACTCTCACTCTGCACTCACTCTGTACTCACTCTGCACTCACTCTGCAATCACTCTGCATGTACTCCGCACTCACTCTGTACTCAATCTGCACTCAATCTGCACTCTCACTCACTCTGCACTCACTCTGCACTCACACTCACTTTGCACTCATTCTGCACTCACACTCACTCTGCACTCACTCTGCACTCACACTGCAGTCAAACTCACTCTGCACTCACTCTGCACTCACACTCACACTGCACTAACTCTGCACTCACACTCACTCTGCAGTCACACCCACTCTGCACTCAATCTGCAATAACTCTGCAGTCACTCTGCACTCACACTCACTCTGCACTCACACTCACTCTGCACTCACTCTACACTCACTCTGCACTCACACTACACTCATTCTGCACTCTGCACTCACTCTGCACTCTCTCTGCATGCACATTGCCTCTCTTCTCACTCTGCACTCTCTGTACTCACTCTGCAATCATTCACTCTGCACCCACACTGCAGTCACACTCATTCTGCACTCACTCTGCACTCACTTTGCACTCACTCAGCACTCACTCTATTTGTGCACTCACTCTGCAGTCACTCTCTCTGCATTCAATCTGCACTCACTCTGCACTCACAATCACTCTGCACTCACACTCACCCTGCACTCACTCTGCACTCACACTCACTCTGCACTTACTCTGGACTCACTCTGCACTCACACTCACTCTGCACTCACTCTGCACTCACTCCCACACTCACTCTGCACTCACTCTGCACTCAATCTTACTCTGCACTCACACTGCAGTCACACTCACTCTGCACTCACACTGCAGTCAAACTCACTCTGCACTCATTCTGCACTCACTCTGCACTCACTCTGCTCTCACACTGCAGTTACACTCACTCTGCACTCACCCTGCAGGCACACTCACTCTGCAGTCACACTCACTCTGCATTCACTCTGCACTCACTCTCACTCAGCACTCACACTCGCGCTGCACTCACACTCACTCTGCACTCACACTCACTCTGCACTCATGCTCACTCTGCACTCACTCTACACTCACTCTGCACTCACTCTGCACTCACACAACATTCACTCTGCACTCTGCACTCACCCTGTACTCTCTCTGCACTCACATTGCCTCTCTACTCACTCTGCACTCTATGTACTCACTCTGGACGCACACTCACTCTGCACCCACACTGCAGTCACACTCATTCTGCACTCACTCTGCACTCACTTTGCACTCACTCTGCACTCACTCTCACTCTGCACTCACACTGCAGTCACACTCACTCTGCACTCACACTGCAGTCACACTCACTCTGCACTCACACTGCAGTCACACTCACTCTGCACTCACTCTGCACTTACTCTGCACTCACTCTCACTCTGCACTCACACTGCACTCAAACTCACTCTGCACCCACACCGCAGTCACACTCTTTCTGCACTCACTATGCACTCACTTTGCACTCACTCTGCACTCACTCTCACTCTGCACTCACTCTGCACTCACTCCCACACTCACTCTGCACTCACTCTGCACTCAATCTTACTCTGCACTCACACTGCAGTCACACTCACTCTGCACTCACACTGCAGTCAAACTCACTCTGCACTCATTCTGCACTCACTCTGCACTCACTCTGCTCTCACTCTGCTCTCACACTGCAGTTACACTCACTCTGCACTCACCCTGCAGGCACACTCACTCTGCAGTCACTCTGCAGTCACTCTGCAGTCACACTCACTCTGCATTCACTCTGCCATCACTCTCACTCTGCACTCACACTCGCGCTGCACTAACACTCACTCTGCACTCACACTCACTCTGCACTCATGCTCACTCTGCACTCACTCTACACTCACTCTGCACTCACTCTGCACTCACACCACACTCACTCTGCACTCTGCACTCACTCTGCACTCTCTCTGCACTCACATTGCCTCTCTACTCACTCTGCACTCTATGTACTCACTCTGCACTCACACTCACTCTGCACCCACACTGCAGTCACACTCATTCTGCACTCACTCTGCACTCACTTTGCACTCACTCTGCACTCACTCTCACTCTGCACTCACACTGCAGTCACACTCACTCTGCACTCACACTGCAGTCACATCCACTCTGCACTCACTCTGCTATCACACTCACTCTCCCCTCACACTCACTCTGCCCTAACACTCACTTTTTACTCACACTCAGTCTGCACTCACTCTGCAGTCACTCTCTCTGCATTCAATCTGCACTCACTCTGCACTCACATTCACTCTGCACTCACACTGACCCTGCACTCACTCTGCACTCTGCACTCACTCTGCACTTACTCTGCACTCACACTCACTCTGCACTCACTCTGCACTCACACCCACACTCACTCTGCACTCACTCTGCACTCACTCTTTCTCTGCACTCACACTGCAGTCACACTCACTCTGCACTCACACTGCAGTCACACTCACTCTGCACTCATTCTGCACTCACTCTGCACTCACTCTGCTCTCACTCTGCTCTCACACTGCAGTTACACAAACTCTGCACTCACTCTGCAGGCACACTCACTCTGCAGTCACTCTGCAGTCACTCTGCAGTCACACTCACTCTGCACGCACTCTTCACTCACTCTCACTCTGCACTCACACTCGCTCTGCACTCACACTAACTCTACACTCACACTCACTCTGCACTCACACTCACTCTGCACTCACTCTACACTCACTCTGCACCCATGCTCACTCTGCACTCACTCTGCACTCACTCTGCACTCACACCACACTCACTCTGCACTCTGCACTCACCCTGCACTCTCTCTGCACTCACATTGCCTCTCTACTCACTCTGCACTCTATGTACTCACTCTGCACTCACACTCACTCTGCACCCACACTGCAGTCACACTCATTCTGCACTCACTCTGCACTCACTTTGCACTCACTCTGCACTCACTCTCACTCTGCACTCACACTGCAGTCACACTCACTCTGCACTCACACTGCATTCACACTCACTGTGCACTCACTCTGCACTTACTCTGCACTCACTCTCACTCTGCACTCACACTGCACTCAAACTCACTCTGCACCCACACTGCAGTCACACTCACTCTGCACTCACACCCACTCTTCACTCACTGTGCTATCACACTCACTCTGCCCTCACACTCACTCTGCCCTCACACTCACTTTGTACTCACACTCAGTCTGCACTCACTCTGCAGTCATTCTGCATTCAATCTGCACTCACTCTGCACTCACAATCACTCTGCACTCAGACTGCACTCACAATCACTCTGCACTCACACTGCACTCACACTCACCCTGCACTCACTCTTTCTCTGCACTCACACTGCAGTCACACTCACTCTACACTCACACTGCAGTCACACTCACTCTGCACTCATTCTGCACTCACTCTGCACTCACTCTGCTCTCACTCTGCTCTCACACTGCAGTTACACAAACTCTGCACTCACTCTGCAGTCACTCTGCAGTCACTCTGCAGTCACACTCACTCTGCACTCTCTCTTCACTCACTCTCACTCTGCACTCACACTCGCTCTGCACTCACACTAACTCTACACTCACACTCACTCTGCACTCACACTCACTCTGCACTCTCTCTACACTCACTCTGCACTCACTCTGCACTCACACCACACTCACTCTGCACTCTGCACTCACTCTGCACTCTCTCTGCACTCACATTGCCTCTCTACTCACTCTGCACTCTCTGTACTCACTCTGCACTCACACTCCCTCTGCACCCACACTGCAGTCACACTCATTCTGCTCTCACTCTGCACTCACTTTGCACTCAATCTGCACTCACTCTCACTCTGCACTCACACTGCAGTCACATTCACTCTGCACTCACTCTGCACTTACTCTGCACTCACACTCACTCTGCACTCACTTTGCACTCACACCCAAACTCACTCTGCACTCACTCTCACACTGCACTCACACTGCAGTCACACTCACTCTGCACCCACACTGCAGTCACACTCATTCTGCACTCACTCTGCACTCACTTTGCACTCACTCTGCACTCACTCTCACTCTGCACCCACTCTCACTCTGCACTCACACGGCAGTCACACTCACTCTGCACTCACACTGCAGTCACACTCACTGTGCACTCACTCTGCAGTCACACTCACTGTGCACTCACTCTGCAGGCACACTCACTCTTCACTCACTCTGCATTCACTCTCACTCTGCAGTCACTCTCACTCTGCAGTTGCTCTCACTCTGCAGTCACTCACACTCTGCAGTCACTCACACTCTTCACTCACACTCTGCACTCACACTCTGCACTCGAACTCTGCACTCACACTCTACACTCACCCTGCTCTCACACTGCACTCACTCTCACTCTGCACTCACTCTGTACTCACTCTGCACTCACTCTGCAATTGCTCTGCATTTACTCTGCACTCACTCTGCACTCAATCTGCACTCACACTCACTCTACACTCACTCTGCACTCACACCCACACTCACTCTGCACTCACTCTGCACTCACTGTCACTCTGCACTCACACTGCAGTCACACTCACTCTGCACTCACTCTGCACTCACTCTGACCTCACTCTGCTCTCACACTGCAGTTACACTCACTCTGCACTCACTCTGCAGTCACACTCACTCTGCAGTCACTCTGCAGTCACACTCACTCTGCACTCTGCACTCACTCTGCACTCACTCTCACTCTGCACTCACACTCGCTCTGCACTCACACTCACTCTGCACTCACACTCACTCTGCACTCAAACTCACTCTGCACTCACTCTACACTCACTCTGCACTCACTCTGCACTCACACCACACTCACTCTGCACTCTACACTCACTCTGCACTCTCTCTGCACTCACATTACCTCTGCACTCACTCTGCACTCTCTGTACTCACTCTGCACCCACACTCACTCTGCACTCACTCTGCACTTACTCTCTACTCACACTCACTCTGCACTCACTCTGCACTCACACCCACACTCACTCTGCACTCACTCTCACTCTGCAGTCACACTGCAGTCACACTCACTCTGCACCCACACTGCAGTCACACTAATTCTGCACTCCCTCTGCACTCAATTTGCGCTCACTCTGCACTCACTCTCACTCTGCACTCACTCTGCACTCACTCTCACTCTGCACTCACACTGCAGTCACACTCACTCTGCACTCACACTGCAGTCACACTCACTCTTCACTCACTCTGCATTTACTATCACTCTACAGTCACTCTCTCTCTGCAGTCACTCTCACTCTGCAGTCACTCACACTCTGCAGTCACTCACACTCTGCACTCACACTCTTCACTCACACTCTTCACTCACACTCTGCACTCGAACTCTGCACTCACACTGCACTCACTCTGCACTCACTCTATACTCACTCTGCACTCACTCTGCAATCACTCTGCAATCACTCTGCATGTACTCTGCACTCACTCTGTACTCAATCTGCACTCTCACTCACTCTGCACTCACTCTGCACTCACACTCACTTTGCACTCATTCTGCACTCACACTCACTCTGCACTCATTCTGCACTCACACTGCAGTCAAACTCACTCTGCACTCACTCTGCACTCACGCTCACACTGCACTAACTCTGCACTCACACTCACTCTGCAGTCACACCCACTCTGCACTCAATCTGCAATAACTCAGCAGTCACTCTGCACTCACACTCACTCTGCACTCACACTCACTCTGCACTCACTCTACACTCACTCTGCACTCACACCACACTCACTCTGCACTCTGCACTCACTCTGCACTCTCTCTGCACGCACATTGCCTCTCTACTCACTCTGCACTCTCTGTACTCACTCTGCACTCGCACTCACTCTGCACCCACACTGCAGTCACACTCATTCTGCACTCACTCTGCACTCACTTTGCGCTCACTCAGCACTCACTCTAATTGTGCACTCACTCTGCAGTCACTCTCTCTGCATTCAATCTGCACTCACTCTGCACTCACAATCACTCTGCACTCACTCTGCACTCACACTCACCCTGCACTCACTCTGCACTCACACTCACTCTGCACTTACTCTGCACTCACTCAGCACTCACACTCACTCTGCACTCACTCTGCACTCACTCCCACACTCACTCTTCACTCACTCTGCACTCACTCTTACTCTGCACTCACACTGCAGTCACACTCACTCTGCACTCACACTGCAGTCAAACTCACTCTGCACTCATTCTGCACTCACTCTGCACTCACCCTGCTCTCACTCTGCTCTCACACTGCAGTTACACTCACTCTGCTCTCACTCTGCAGGCACACTCACTCTGCAGTCACTCTGCAGTCACACTCACTCTGCATTCACTCTGCACTCACTCTCACTTTGCACTCACACTCGCGCTGCACTCACACTCACTCTGCACTCACACTCACTCTGCACTCATGCTCACTCTGCACTCACTCTACACTCGCTCTGCACTCACTCTGCACTCACATCACACTCACTCTGCACTCTGCACTCACTCTGCACTCTCTCTGCACTCACATTGCCTCTCTACTCACTCTGCACTCTATGTACTCACTCTGCACTCACACTCACTCTGCACCCACACTGCAGTCACACTCATTCTGCACTCACTCTGCACTCACTTTGCACTCACTCTGCACTCACTCTCACTCTGCACTCACACTGAAGTCACACTCACTCTGCACTCACACTGCAGTCACACTCACTCTGCACTCACTCTGCACTTACTCTGCACTCACTCTCACTCTGCACTAACACTGCACTCAAACTCACTCTGCACCCACACTGCAGTCACACTCTTTCTGCACTCACTCTGCACTCCCTTTGCACTCACTCTCACTCTGCACTCACACGGCAGTCACACCCACTCTGCACTCACTCTGCTATCACACTCACTCTGCCCTCACACTCACTCTGCCCTCACACTCACTTTGTACTCACACTCAGTCTGCACTCACTCTGCAGTCACTCTCTCTGCATTCAATCTGCACTCACTCTGCACTCACAATCACTCTGCACTCACACTGCACTCACAATCACTCTGCACTCACACTGCACTCACTCTGCACTCTGCACTCACTCTGCACTTACTCTGCACTCACACTCACTCTGCACTCACTCTGCACTCACACCCACACTCACTCTGCACTCACACTGCACTCCCTCTTTCTCTGCACTCACACTGCAGTCACACTCACTCTGCACTCACACTGCAGTCACACTCACTCTGCACTCATTCTGCACTCACTTTGCACTCACTCTGCTCTCACTCTGCTCTCACACTGCAGTTACACAAACTCTGCACTCACTCTGCAGGCACACTCACTCTGCAGTCACTCTGCAGTCACTCTGCAGTCACTCTGCAGTCACACTCACTCTGCACTCACTCTTCACTCACTCTCACTCTGCTCTCACACTCGCTCTGCACTCACACTAACTCTACACTCACACTCACTCTGCACTCACACTCACTCTGCACTCACTCTACACTCACTCTGCACTCACTCTGCACTCACACCACACTCACTCTGCACTCTGCACTCACTCTGCACTCTCTCTGCACTCACATTGCCTCTCTACTCACTCTGCACTCTCTGTACTCACTCTGCACTCACACTCCCTCTGCACCCACACTGCAGTCACACTCATTCTGCACTCACTCTGCACTCACTTTGCACTCAATCTGCACTCACTCTCACTCTGCACTCACACTGCAGTCACATTCACTCTGCACTCACTCTGCACTTACTCTGCACTCACACTCACTCTGCACGCACTTTGCACTCACACCCATACTCACTCTGCACTCACTCTCACTCTGCACTCAAACTGCAGTCACACTCACTCCGCACCCACACTGCAGTCACACTCATTCTGCACTCACTCTGCACTCACTTTGCACTCACTCTGCACTCACTCTCACTCTGCACTCACTCTCACTCTGCACTCACATGGCAGTCACACTCACTCTGCACTTACACTGCAGTCACACTCACTCTTCACTCACTCTGCATTCAATCTCACTATACAGTCACTCTCACTCTGCACTCACTCTCACTCTGCACTCACACTGCAGTCACACTCACTCTGCACCCACACTGCAGTCACATTCATTCTGCACTCACTCTGCACTCACTTTGCACTCACTCTGCACTCACTCTCACTCTGCACTCACTTTGCACTCACTCTCATTCTGCACTCACACGGCAGTCACACTCACTCTGCACTCACTCTGCAGTCACACCCACTCTGCACTCACTCTGCAGTCAAACTCACTGTGCACTCACTGTGCACTCACTCTGCAGGCACACTCACTTTTCACTCACTCTGCATTCACTCTCACTCTGCAGTCACTCTGACTCTGCAGTTACTCTCACTCTGCAGTCACTCACACTCTGCAGTCACTCACACTCTGCACTCACACTCTGCATTCGAACTCTGCACTCACACTCGACACTCACACTCACTCTGCACTCACTCTACACTCACTCTGCACTCACTCTGCACTCACTCTGCACTCACACCACACTCATTCTGCACTCTGCACTCACTCTGCACTCTCTCTGCACTCACATTACCGCTGCACTCACTCTGCACTCTCTGTACTCACTCTGCACTCACACTCACTCTGCACTCACTCAGCACTTAATCTGTACTCACACTCACTCTGCACTCACTCTGCACTCACACCCACTCTCACTCTGCACTCACTCTCACTCTGCACTCACACTGCAGTCACACTCACTCTGCACCCACACTGCAGTCACACTCATTCTGCACTCACTCTGCACTCACTTTGCACTCACTCTGCACTCACTCTCACTCTGCACTCACTCTGCACTCACTCTCACTCTTCACTCACACTGCAGTCACACTCACTCTGCACTCACACTGCAGTCACACTCACTCTGCACTCAGTCTGCAGGTACACTCACTCTGCAGTCACTCTGCAGTAACACTCACTCTGCATTCACTCTGCACTCACTCTCACTCTGCACTCACACTCGCTCTGCACTCACACTCACTCTGCACTCATGCTCACTCTGCACTCACTCTACACTCACTCTGCACTCACTCTACACTCACTCTGCACTCACTCTGCACTCACACCACACTCACTCTGCACTCTGCACTCACTCTGCACTCTCTCTGCACTCACATTGCCTCTCTACTCACTCTGCACTCTCTGTACTCACTCTGCACTCACACTCCCTCTGCACCCACACTGCAGTCGCACTCATTCTGCACTCACTCTGCACTCACTTTGCACTCAATCTGCACTCACTCTCACTCTGCACTCACACTGCAGTCACATTCACTCTGCACTCACTCTGCACTTACTCTGCACTCACACTCACTCTGCACGCACTTTGCACTCACACCCATACTCACTCTGCACTCACTCTCACTCTGCACTCAAACTGCAGTCACACTCACTCCGCACCCACACTGCAGTCACACTCATTCTGCACTCACTCTGCACTCACTTTGCACTCACTCTGCACTCACTCTCACTCTGCACTCACTCTCACTCTGCACTCACATGGCAGTCACACTCACTCTGCACTTACACTGCAGTCACACTCACTCTTCACTCACTCTGCATTCAATCTCACTATACAGTCACTCTCACTCTGCACTCACTCTCACTCTGCACTCACACTGCAGTCACACTCACTCTGCACCCACACTGCAGTCACATTCATTCTGCACTCACTCTGCACTCACTTTGCACTCACTCTGCACTCACTCTCACTCTGCACTCACTTTGCACTCACTCTCATTCTGCACTCACACGGCAGTCACACTCACTCTGCACTCACTCTGCAGTCACACCCACTCTGCACTCACTCTGCAGTCAAACTCACTGTGCACTCACTGTGCACTCACTCTGCAGGCACACTCACTTTTCACTCACTCTGCATTCACTCTCACTCTGCAGTCACTCTGACTCTGCAGTTACTCTCACTCTGCAGTCACTCACACTCTGCAGTCACTCACACTCTGCACTCACACTCTGCATTCGAACTCTGCACTCACACTCGACACTCACACTCACTCTGCACTCACTCTACACTCACTCTGCACTCACTCTGCACTCACTCTGCACTCACACCACACTCATTCTGCACTCTGCACTCACTCTGCACTCTCTCTGCACTCACATTACCGCTGCACTCACTCTGCACTCTCTGTACTCACTCTGCACTCACACTCACTCTGCACTCACTCAGCACTTAATCTGTACTCACACTCACTCTGCACTCACTCTGCACTCACACCCACTCTCACTCTGCACTCACTCTCACTCTGCACTCACACTGCAGTCACACTCACTCTGCACCCACACTGCAGTCACACTCATTCTGCACTCACTCTGCACTCACTTTGCACTCACTCTGCACTCACTCTCACTCTGCACTCACTCTGCACTCACTCTCACTCTGCACTCACACTGCAGTCACACTCACTCTGCACTCACACTGCAGTCACACTCACTCTGCACTCAGTCTGCAGGTACACTCACTCTGCAGTCACTCTGCAGTAACACTCACTCTGCATTCACTCTGCACTCACTCTCACTCTGCACTCACACTCGCTCTGCACTCACACTCACTCTGCACTCATGCTCACTCTGCACTCACTCTACACTCACTCTGCACTCACTCTGCACTCACACCACACTCACTCTGCACTCTGCACTCGCTCTGCACTCTCTCTGCACTCACATTGCCTCTCTACTCACTCTGCACTATATGTACTCACTCTGCACTCACACTCACTCTGCACCCACACTGCAGTCACACTCATTCTGCACTCACTCTGCACTCACTTTGCACTCACTCTGCACTCACTCTCACTCTTCACTCACACTGCAGTCACACTCACTCTGCACTCACACTGCAGTCACACTCACTCTGCACTCACTCTGCACTTACTCTGCACTCACTCTCACTCTGCACTCACACTGCACTCAAACTCACTCTGCACCCACACTGCAGTCACACTCTTTCTGCACTCACTCTGCACTCACTTTGCACTCACTCTGCACTCACTCTCACTCTGCACTCCCTTTGCACTCACTCTCACTCTGCACTCACACGGCAGTCACACTCACTCTGCACTCACACTGCAGTCACACCCACTCTGCACTCACACTGCAGTCACACTCACTCTACACTCACTCTGCTATCACACTCACTCTGCCCTCACACTCACTCTGCCCTCACACTCACTCTGCCCTCACACTCAGACTGCACTAACTCTGCAGTCACTCTCTCTGCATTCAATCTGCACTCACTCTGCACTCACAATCACTCTGCACTCACACTGCACTCACAATCACTCTGCACTCACACTGCACTCACAATCACTCTGCACTCACTCTGCACTCACACTCACTCTGCACTCACTCTGGACTCACTCTGCACTCACACTCACTCTGCACTCACTCTGCACTCACTCCCACACTCACTCGGCACTCACTCTGCACTCAATCTTACTCTGCACTCACACTGCAGTCACACTCACTCTGCACTCACACTGCAGCCAAACTCACTCTGCACTCATTCTGCACTCACTCTGCACTCACTCTGCTCTCACTCTGCTCTCACACTGCAGTTACACTCACTCTGCACTCACCCTGCAGGCAAACTCACTCTGCAGTCACTCTGCAGTCACTCTGCAGTCACACTCACTCTGCATTCACTCTGCACTCACTCTCACTCTGCACTCACACTCGCGCTGCACTCACACTCACTCTGCACTCACACTAACTCTGCACTCATGCTCACTCTGCACTCACTCTACACTCACTCTGCACTCACTCTGCACTCACACCACACTCACTCTGCACTCTGCACTCACCCTGTACTCTCTCTGCACTCACATTGCCTCTCTACTCACTCTGCACTCTATGTACTCACTCTGCACCCACACTCACTCTGCACCCACACTGCAGTCACACTCATTCTGCACTCACTCTGCACTCACTTTGCACTCACTCTCACTCTGCACTCACACTGCAGTCACACTCACTCTGCACTCACACTGCAGTCACACTCACTCTGCACTCACTCTGCACTCCCTTTGCACTCACTCTCACTCTGCACTCACACGGCAGTCACACTCACTCTGCACTCACACTGCAGTCATACCCACTCTGCACTCACTCTGCTATCACACTCACTCTGCCCTCACACTCACTCTGCCCTCACACTCACTTTGTACTCACACTCAGTCTGCACTCACTCTGCAGTCACTCTCTCTGCATTCAATCTGCACTCATTCTGCACTCACAATCACTCTGCACTTACTCTGCACTCACACTCACTCTGCACTCACTCTGCACTCACACCCACACTCACTCTGCACTCACTCTGCACTCACTCTTTCTCTGCACTCACACTGCAGTCACACTCACTCTGCACTCACACTGCAGTCACACTCACTCTGCACTCATTCTGCACTCACTCTGCACTCACTCTGCTCTCACTCTGCTCTCACACTGTAGTTACACAAACTCTGCACTCACTCTGCAGGCACACTCACTCTGCAGTCACTCTGCAGTCACTCTGCAGTCACACTCACTCTGCACGCACTCTTCACTCACTCTCACTCTGCACTCACACTCGCTCTGCACTCACACTAACTCTACACTCACACTCACTCTGCACTCACACTCACTCTGCACTCACTCTACACTCACTCTGCCCTCATGCTCACTCTGCACTCACTCTACACTCACTCTGCACTCACTCTGCACTCACACCTCACTCACTCTGCACTCTGCACTCACCCTGCACTCTCTCTGCACTCACATTGCCTCTCTACTCACACTGCAGTCACACTCATTCTGCACTCACTCTGCACTCACTTTGCACTCACTCTGCACTCACTCTCACTCTGCACTCACACTGCAGTCACACTCACTCTGCACTCACACTGCAGTCACACTCACTCTGCACTCACACTGCACTTACTCTGCACTCACTTTCACTCTGCACTCACACTGCACTCAAACTCACTCTGCACCCACACTGCAGTCACACTCTTTCTGCACTCACTCTGCACTCACTTTGCACTCACTCTGCACTCACTCTCACTCTGCACTCCCTTTGCACTCACTCTCACTCTGCACTCACACGGCAGTCACACTCACTCTGCACTCACACTGCAGTCACACCCACTCTTCACTCAATCTGCTATCACACTCACTCTGCCCTCACACTCACTCTGCCCTCACACTCACTTTGTACTCACACTCAGTCTGCACTCACTCTGCAGTCACTCTCTCTGCATTCAATCTGCACTCACTCTGCACTCACAATCACTCTGCACTCACACTGCACTCACAATCACTCTGCACTCACACTGCACTCACACTCACCCTGCACTCACTCTGCACTCTGCACTCACTCTGCACTTACTCTGCACTCACACTCACTCTGCACTCACTCTGCACTCACACCCACACTCACTCTGCACTCACTCTGCACTCACTCTTTCTCTGCACTCACACTGCAGTCACACTCACTCTGCACTCACACTGCAGTCACACTCACTCTGCACTCATTCTGCACTCACTCTGCACTCACTCTGCTCTCACTCTGCTCTCACACTGCAGTTACACAAACTCTGCACTCACTCTGCAGTCACTCTGCAGTCACACTCACTCTGCACTCACTCTTCACTCACTCTCACTCTGCACTCACACTCCCTCTGCACTCACACTAACTCTACACTCACACTCACTCTGCACTCACTCTACACTCACTCTGCACTCACTCTGCACTCACTCTGCACTCACACCCACACTCACTCTGCACTCACTCTGCACTCACTCTCACTCTGCACTCACACCCACACTCACTCTGCACTCACTCTGCACTCACTCTGACCTCACTCTGCTCTCACACTGCAGTTACACTCACTCTGCACTCACTCTGCAGTCACACTCACTCTGCAGTCACTCTGCAGTCACACTCACTCTGCACTCTGCACTCACTCTGCACTCACTCTCACTCTGCACTCACACTCACTCTGCACTCACACTCACTCTGCACTCACACTCACTCTGCACTCACACTCACTCTGCACTCACTCTACACTCACTCTGCACTCACTCTGCACTCACACCACACTCACTCTGCACTCTGCACTCACTCTGCACTCTCTCTGCACTCACATTACCTCTGCACTCACTCTGCACTCTCTGTACTCACTCTGCACCCACACTCACTCTGCACTCACTCCGCACTTACTCTGTACTCACACTCACTCTGCACTCACTCTGCACTCACACCCACACTCACTCTGCACTCACTCTCACTCTGCACTCACACTGCAGTCACACTCACTCTGCACCCACACTGCAGTCACACTCATTCTGCACTCCCTCTGCACTCAATTTGCACTCACTCTGCGCTCACTCTCACTCTGCACTCACTCTGCACTCACTCTCACTCTGCACTCACACTGCAGTCACACTCACTCTGCACTCACACTGCAGTCACACTCTGTAGGAGAGTAGGGTCTGCTATCCTATGGTCACCCCAATTTTTGCTTTTTGCTTCACTGGTTTTCGACTTACTGAGGCTGTGGGCCTGCTAATCAGACCCCCAGCCTGCTGTTCTCTCTCTAAATTTATAATACATGTGCTATAGGTACATACCACAATTGGAAATGGACTCCTTGTCAGCCCCTGTACCATGCACTATAGGTGCTCAGGGCATAGGTGCCACCAAGGCCTACCAGGGGCTGAAGCATAGCTTTTGCCACCCCTGGCTGGTTCTTAAATTGACACAACTGGCTGATCACTCAGCTGGGGCAAGTGGGTGTAATCACCCCTTGCTTAGATATAGTATACCTATATCTAAACCTATATCTGGACACATATATAGCCTGTAAGCCACTCCTATGGAAGGCCTCATCAATCCTGGAGGCAGAGTGCGTGGTTTTATGTGAGATGGAGCTCTGGCATGAGCTGAGCCTGTCTGCAGCTGTCGGGAACAACTCCCTAAGCTGATCCGGGATAATGCCATACCATATACTCTTAAGCGCCTTATAATCCTCGCGGTTATATAGCAACTTTGGTTTGGCTTTATCAAAACATGTCGTGTAAGGTGTCATACGAATTGGAATACTACCCCCTCGCCAGTTCTGGCGACGGGGGTAGCATTCCACCCTTCTAGAGGGAGAAGACATGTTACTTTACTGAAACGCGGTTGATTTAAAATGAGCCTCAGATCCACAAAATGGATGCCCCTGCCACAGACACGGGTCTGGCCTCCTGCTGCTGACCGAAACTCGGCAGAGGAGGCCTGGACAAAGAGTTTCCTGTCACAGGGTGGTGTCAAACCACCCCAGACAGGAGATAGTGGATTGGAGTAGGGAGGTTTCAAAGAAACCAGACACTGCCTGGGGAGCACAAGGCTGCCCCTTGCATAATCCGGCCAAACCGGTTCTGGGGCCTCCCAGCCCCTGTCCCAGCGCGGCCAGGATCAAAGGAGAGGGCTGTAACCACCCCCTTCCTGGGTCCCACCCATAGGAGGAGACCTAGCAGGATGTCCAACCCCCTAGATTCGAATAAGAGGGGGAGCAGTGCCAATGCAACTCAGATCATCCTGAAGAAACATAAGAAACGAATTCTGGACCCTTCGACTTTCTACACGACGTTAGAAGACTGACGAATCTCCCTTGTGGTCAAGAAGTGACCACCCTGTGCAAACAGGTACCAACCAGCCCTCGACCCTTGCTTTGTTGCAGTTCCCGCCGGAACTCGAGCGACAGAGATCGACGAGATCAAGCTTGCCTGCCTTCTACCTGCCCGATCCACAGTCCCTGCAGAGCTGAGACCAGTGGAGGCGACCGGAAGCGTGGGGCACGCCATCTTGAAAAGGCCACGAGACGCTGACCGTGCAGCCCACGAGTGATCCTCGAAGCTGTGCACCGGGGTTTGAGAAGCCCCAGCCCCGAGCTCCACTTGCACCAAAGCTCACCCCTCCACACTCGACGAGTGCTGCGTGGGGCCCTTCTGCTTGTGTTGGCTCGACGCGTTGGCCCGGTCACTTGCCAGCTGGCTTGTGGCCCCTGCGCCGACGAAACTTGAAATACGACTCGCTTTTCTGGTTGCTCCAGATCTGCATCAGCTCCTGTGAAAAGGAGCCCCCACTCTGACCCTCCTGGTTTGAGTGATAAGCAATCTCCCGGTTCTGCGTGGATTGCTTTTGCCAAGTGCTGTTTGCTGCAATCTTGAAGCCGACGGTGCTGACGGCGAGAGCCTACGTGGGACAGATCGTGACCCGCTCCTGGACGTCGAAGATGCCCCAGAGCCCACGTGACAGCGGAGAGAAGCCTATTGACAACCACCTGATTGCGCCCGACATTGCCTGGTTCCGTCCTGGTTCCACCCTGGTCACTGCTGAGTGACCCAGACTCTGTCCCCTCTGCTTTCAGGTACTTTTCTACTTCGATCCACCCTTGGATCGCACCGGACACTTCTGCTTCACATCGCCTGCAGCTGCAACAGCTCCAAGCACCAAGAGCCTGCGTGTCAAGACCCGACGCCACTTCGACCCTGTGCACCCACGGCCTGTGGGTGAGGTAACATTGCAACGCCGGTGTACATACACTGGTACACACCTCTAGGGTCTGTGTCTAAAGTTTTGTGTCCCTAGGTTCAGCGGAAGTATCTTTTAATTCACTTTGACTAACTTTTACGCACCATTGACATTGCATTGGTGCGCGCCGCACTTTCCGTGCTGCACCCGTCTCCTGTGGGCTACTCCCGACTTCAGCATTGCTAGTCCTGACTGCTCCCAGCGAATCTCTAGGCCCTAGGCCTAACCATTGTTCGATAAGTGTTCCTTATACCACTTTTTTAGTATATGGTCTGAGTGGCCACCCGCCCTCATCCATAATTGTGCAACTTTATATGTTTTACTGTGCTTTTGATTTAACGCTTGTGCCCCTTTCCTCATAAAGAGTACTGGGGAGTAATTTAGAAATAAATACATATATTTTTATAATATATACTTGTGTGGTGTCCTTTCATTTGATTACAGGATTGTATGTGGTAAAACAGCTCGCTTAACACGACCTCTTAAATTAAGCCTTTAAGGCTGCTTAGTCCATGCTACCACTAGGATAGCTTGTCTAACAAGGTTGACTTACAACCTGACATCTTTGGGGTTTGTTTGGACTGATACCCAGTGGTTCCAGAATTGGAAACACTACATATCAGGCCAACTTCTCACATTGGTGGCAGCGGTGGGATTTGAGCTTGCTGTTTGTTTTACCATTGCAATCTTTATCAAATTGAAAGATCACATCAAGTACCTCTAGGTACATATAAATCAAAAGCTTAGCATATTAAGTTCTACTGAACTTAGTAGTTGTAGATTAAAGGGATTAGCACACCCTGACTACAACTCACTAGCAAGGTACACTAGCAGTCATGTCTGATACAGGTAGAGCCTCAGGCTCTGCTCCTGTAATAGTTGATCCTATAGGGACAACATCCAGATATGACAACCTTAGCCACAAAGACCTGAGTGCCTTGTGCACAGCCAGGGGGCTAAAAAAGGGCAGAGGCCCTACCATTCCTTCCCTAGTAGCTCTCCTAGAAAAGGATGACCTAGATAAGGTGAGTCAGGCTCCCTTAGAAACAGGTGAAGGCATACACTCCCCTGAGAATGAGGATCTTTCTGAAGATGAAGTAGAGGAGGAGGAGGAAGATGAAGAGGATGGCTCTGATTTAGAAGAGCCTGAAGATCAGGATCAGAGGGGAAACCAGGTACAGGTTGCCAGGCTTAACCAGGCCAACCTGGACCTACATGAGAATGGAGAGGGCCAGCACCACTCCAGATCTCATAACCAAATTCTCCCAGGTAACAGGAGGGTGAGATCTCAATCAAGGGACTCTCATCTTTCTAGTGCCTCAAGAGAATCTCAAAGAGGGATGACTCCCTCCCAGAGAAAAGAGCATAGGGCCAGAATGAGGGCTGTCCAACTCCAAATAGAAAGGGAAGAGGTAGCCTTGGCTCAAGCTAAACTTGCTTTAGCAAGAGAAAGAAAATTGTGTGGCTTAGATGCCACTGGTGGCAGCAAAGTTCCTAAAGAAAACGACAGGGCCTATGACAATAGAAACCTGACAAAAATTGTGCCCCCCTACAAGGAAGGGGATGATATCCACAAATGGATGACTGCTCTTGAGAGGGCCTGCATGGTACAGCAGGTCCCTGAGGATCAGTGGGCAGCAATTTTATGGTACTCCTTTTCTGAGAAAGGGAGGGACAGGCTCCTCACTGTTAGACCTGAGGATGCCAAAAACTACTCTGTTCTGAAGAGTGCTCTTATTGAAGGGTTTGGCCTAACCACTGAGCAATACAGGTTGTTGTTCAGAGATACCCAAAAAGCACAGACTCAGGACTGGACTGATTTTGTAGATTGTGCCACTAAGGCTCTGGAGGGTTGGCTGCAGGGAAGTAAAGTTTAAGACTATACAGGATTGTACAATCTTATGACGAGAGAACAGATCCTTAATAACTGTCAGAACCAGCTGTTGCATCAATACCTTGTTGACTCTGATTTGACCTCTCCCCAAGAATTGGGAAAGAAGGCAGACAAATGGGTCAGAACAAGGATTAAGCAGAAAAACCAGAACCAAGGTGAACAGAAGAAAACAGACCAGAAGGGTGGGAATCAGAAAGATAAAGAAAAGGACCAGAAGTCTTCAGGCCCCCAAACTAGCAATAAGGAGGGGGGTTCCCAAAATGGAAACAAGAAAAAGAAGAATGATGGCCCAAAGAAACCTTGGTGTAATACCTGCAAATCAGTTTCACACTGGGGCAGTGAATGCACTAAGAAAAATCCAGTCCCCACCACTGCAGCTCCTAAAGCACCTGCACCCCCTAGTACAGTTAACAGTGGTGGTACACAGCCAAAGGGTTTAGTAGGGTTGACCCTGGGTACTGAGGTGGAATCTGGCCTAGTCAGAATCCCCACACAGGCAGTTCTCCTATATGATGTGGACTTATCTTTGCCCACTGCAGTAAGCCCCAGTAATCTGGGCAAATATAGGCAGACTCCCTTAATCAATGAGAAACTGGCTCAGGCCTACAGGGACACTTGTGCCAGTGTCACAATGGTGACACCTGACTTTGTGGACCCTGGACAGATTGTACTAGGTGAAAGTTACCTAGTGACCAATGCAAGCAACTCCACTACTTCCCATAGTGTGGCTGTTGTGAACTTCTCCTGGGGAGGGGTAGATGGCCTAAAGAAAGTTGTTGTGAGTGCAGACCTCCCAGTAGACTGTCTGTTAGGCAATGATCTTGAAAGCTCAGTTTGGTCAGAAGTGGAGTACAGGACTCATGCAGAAATGCTAGGGATTTCAGCTCATGTCCTTGCAGTGACAAGGTCTCAGGCTAAGAAGTGCCTTCCTGAACCAGTGGTGGATCTTGAAACAATAGACCAACCACAACCCAAGAGAAGGAGCAAGAGGGTTAAGGCTGTGCCTTCCCACTTGCCCCAGGTTGAGGATCAAGTTTCACAGGAAACTGATTCTGCAGTCCAAGAGGAGACTGTCTCAGAGGAGCTTGAACCTGATCAGGTTGAGTTTCTGGGGACAGGGGGACCCTCAAGGGCAGACCTGGGGCAGGCCCAATTAGATTGCCCTTCACTTGAACCCCTCAGACAGCAAGCTGCTGCTGAGGCTGCAGGGAATGCTCAAGGTACCCATAAAGTGTATTGGGATGAAGGGCTCCTTTATTCAGAGGCTAGAGACCCCAAGCCTGGCACAACCAGGAGGTTGGTTATACCTTTGAAGTTTAGGAGCTTCCTTCTTACCTTGGCCCATGATATTCCCCTTGCAGGACACTTAGGCCAGAATAAGACTTGGGACAGGCTTGTTCCACACTTTCACTGGCCTCACATGTCAGAAAATGTCAAGGAGTTTTGTCGCTCCTGTGTCACTTGCCAAGCCAGTGGTAAGTCAGGTGGCACAACAAAGGCCCCCCTGATACCACTACCTGTGGTGGGGGTACCCTTTGAAAGAGTTAGAATAGACATTGTGGGTCCCATGGATCCTCCAACAGCATCTGGGCACAGATTTATACTGGTGGTAGTGGATCATGCCACCAGGTATCCAGAGGCAATTCCCCTGAGGACCACCACAGCTCCTGTGGTGGCAAAATCCCTCATTGCAGTTTTCTCAAGAGTGGGCTTTCCAAAGGAGGTTCTTTCAGACAGAGGTACCAACTTTATGTCTGGATACTTGAAAGCAATGTGGAAAGAGTGTGGAGTAAACTATAAGTTTACCACACCCTACCATCCACAATGCAATGGGCTTGTTGAAAGGTTCAACAAGACCCTAAAGGGAATGATAAAAGGTTTACCAGAGAAGCTTAGGCGGAAATGGGACATCCTTTTACCCTGCTTGCTCTTTGCTTATGGAGAGGTCCCACAGAAGGGGGTTGGCTACAGCCCTTTTGAACTTTTGTTTGGCCACCCTGTAAGGGGTCCATTGAGTTTGGTGAAGGAAGGATGGGAGTTACCTCTCAAAAAGCCTAAACTAGACATTGTGGACTATGTACTTGGTCTCCGCTCCAGGATGGCTGAATACATGGAGAGAGCATCCAAAAACCTTGAGGCAAGTCAAGAATTACAGAAAGCTTGGCATGACCAAAAGGCTGTTCTGGTTGAGTACCAGCCAGGGCAGAAGGTGTGGGTGTTGGACCCAGTGGGGCCAGCAGCTCTCCAGGACCAATGGACTGGACCCTACCCTATCATTGAAAAGAAGGGAGAAGTCACCTACTTGGTTGACTTTGGTACCCCTAGGAGCCCCCACAGGGTGCTCCATGTAAACCGTTTGAAAGCATTTGTTGACAGGGAGGACATGAGTCTCCTCATGGCCACAGATGGGGAACAGGAGGAAGAGAGTGACCCTCTCCCAGACCTGCTTTCCCAGAACCCTGATGATGGTTCAGTTGATGGAGTAGCCTTGGCAGGCAGCCTCACTGAGCAGCAACAGGTGGACTGCAGACAGGTGTTGCAGGCCCACAGACATTTGTTTTCACTCACACCCAGTCAGACTAACTGGTGCACCCATGAGGTGGACACTGGTGACAATCTGCCTGTGAAGAATAAGATCTACAGGCAACCTGACCATGTCAGGGATTGTATAAAGGCTGAGGTGCAAAAGATGTTGGAGCTTGGAGTGATTGAGCCATCAGAGAGCCCATGGGCTAGCCCAGTGGTCCTTGGGCCAAAACCTCATACCAAAGATGGGAAGAGAGAAATGAGGTTTTGTGTGGACTACAGAGGTCTCAATGCTGTCACTAGGACAGATGCTCATCCCATTCCAAGAGCAGATGAGCTCATTGATAAATTGGCTTCTTCCAAGTTTCTGAGCACATTTGATTTGACAGCTGGCTACTGGCAAATCAGACTAGCTGAAGAGTCAAAAGCCAAAACAGCATTCTCTACCCCTAGTGGACATTATCAATTTGTGGTAATGCCCTTTGGTTTGAAGAATGCACCTGCCACCTTCCAAAGGTTGGTGAATCAAGTCCTTGCTGGGTTGGATGACTTTTGTGCAGCATATCTAGATGATATTGCTGTCTTTAGCTCCACCTGGGAGGATCACCTGATCCACCTGAAGAAGGTTCTGGAGGCCCTGCAAAAGGCAGGCCTGACTATCAAGGCTACTAAGTGCCAGATAGGGCAGAGCAAGGTTGTGTACTTGGGCCACTTAGTAGGTGGGGGTCAAGTTCAACCACTGGAGAGCAAGATCCAGACCATACAGGACTGGGCTCCTCCAACTACCCAGACACAAGTCAGAGCCTTCTTGGGCCTGACTGGGTATTACAGAAAATTTGTAAAGAACTATGGGTCCATTGTGACACCATTGAATGACTTGACATCCAAGAAGATGCCCAAAAAGGTTCAGTGGACAGTTAGCTGTCAAAAGGCATTTGATGACCTGAAGAAGGCCATGTGCTCTGCACCTATCCTGAAGAGTCCTGACTACTCCAAACAGTTCATTGTACAGACAGATGCTTCTGAGTTGGGGGTGGGAGCTGTGCGTTCACAACTTAATCAAGACGGTCAAGACCAGCCCATTGCTTTTATTAGCAGAAGGCTGACCCCCAGGGAGAAACGTTGGTCAGCTATTGAGAGGGAGGCCTTTGCTGTGGTTTGGGCCCTGAAGAAGTTGAGGCCATACTTGTTTGGTACTCACTTCCTAATTCAGACAGACCAAAAGCCCCTCTTGTGGCTAAATCAGATGAAGGGTGAAAATCCCAAACTGCTCAGGTGGTCCATTTCCCTACAGGGGATGGACTTTACAGTGGAGCACCGCCCAGGGACTGACCATGGAAATGCAGATGGTCTCTCCAGGTACTTCCACTTAGAACATGAAGACTTATCTGGTCAAGGTTAAGTTTAATGTCCCTGCGTTTGGGGGGGGGTTGTGTAGGAGAGTAGGGTCTGCTATCCTATGGTCACCCCAATTTTTGCTTTTTGCTTCACTGGTTTTCGACTTACTGAGGCTGTGGGCCTGCTAATCAGACCCCCAGCCTGCTGTTCTCTCTCTAAATTTATAATACATGTGCTATAGGTACATACCACAATTGGAAATGGACTCCTTGTCAGCCCCTGTACCATGCACTATAGGTGCTCAGGGCATAGGTGCCACCAAGGCCTACCAGGGGCTGAAGCATAGCTTTTGCCACCCCTGGCTGGTTCTTAAATTGACACAACTGGCTGATCACTCAGCTGGGGCAAGTGGGTGTAATCACCCCTTGCTTAGATATAGTATACCTATATCTAAACCTATATCTGGACACATATATAGCCTGTAAGCCACTCCTATGGAAGGCCTCATCAATCCTGGAGGCAGAGTGCGTGGTTTTATGTGAGATGGAGCTCTGGCATGAGCTGAGCCTGTCTGCAGCTGTCGGGAACAACTCCCTAAGCTGATCCGGGATAATGCCATACCATATACTCTTAAGCGCCTTATAATCCTCGCGGTTATATAGCAACTTTGGTTTGGCTTTATCAAAACATGTCGTGTAAGGTGTCATACGAATTGGAATACTACCCCCTCGCCAGTTCTGGCGACGGGGGTAGCATTCCACCCTTCTAGAGGGAGAAGACATGTTACTTTACAGAAACGCGGTTGATTTAAAATGAGCCTCAGATCCACAAAATGGATGCCCCTGCCACAGACACGGGTCTGGCCTCCTGCTGCTGACCGAAACTCGGCAGAGGAGGCCTGGACAAAGAGTTTCCTGTCACAGGGCGGTGTCAAACCACCCCAGACAGGAGATAGTGGATTGGAGTAGGGAGGTTTCAAAGAAACCAGACACTGCCTGGGGAGCACAAGGCTGCCCCTTGCATAATCCGGCCAAACCGGTTCTGGGGCCTCCCAGCCCCTGTCCCAGCGCGGCCAGGATCAAAGGAGAGGGGTGTAACCACCCCCTTCCTGGGTCCCACCCATAGGAGGGGACCTAGCAGGATGTCCAACCCCCTAGATTCGAATAAGAGGGGGAGCAGTGCCAATGCAACTCAGATCATCCTGAAGAAACATAAGAAACGAATTCTGGACCCTTCGACTTTCTACACGACGTTAGAAGACTGAAGAATCTCCCTTGTGGTCAAGGAGTGACCACCCTGTGCAAACAGGTACCTACCAGCCCTCGACCCTTGCTTTGTTGCAGTTCCCGCCGGAACTCAAGCGACAGAGATCGACGAGATCAAGCTTGCCTGCCTTCTACCTGCCCGATCCACAGTCCCTGCAGAGCTGAGACCAGTGGAGGCGACCGGAAGCGTGGGGCACACCATCTTGAAAAGGCCACGAGACGCTGACCGTGCAGCCCACGAGTGATCCTCAAAGCTGTGCACCGGGGTTTGAGAAGCCCCAGCCCCGAGCTCCACTTGCACCAAAGCTCACCCCTCCACACTTGACGAGTGCTGCATGGGGCCCTTCTGCTTGTGTTGGCTCGACGCGTTGGCCCGGTCACTTGCCAGCTGGCTTGTGGCCCCTGCGCCGACGAAACTTGAAATACGACTCGCTTTTCTGGTTGCTCCAGATCTGCATCAGCTCCTGTGAAAAGGAGCCCCCACTCTGACCCTCCTGGTTCGAGTGATAAGCAATCTCCCGGTTCCGCGTGGATTGCTTTTGCCAAGTGCTGTTTGCTGCAATCTTTTTTTTTTTTTTTTTTTTTTTTTGAAAACCTTTATTGTGCATCAAATCAGAACAAATACGGGCCTACAACCTTCCGGCCGGCCACGATAACAGTTGAGCATCAATGCAACTTTACGGCGACACAGTAATATCCTTCGTTGTAGGCAAGCATTAAATGGGTTACACTGTAATTACCATATTACCATGTCTCAGGATCGATGAAGGTTAATTTTAAGGTTTTCATCGCTACAATTAAGATCAGGTCGTACTACTCCGCACTAATACAAGCAAGAAAAAGAAAACTAGGTCCATGTAGGTGGGACTCGACAACCAACACCCGTATCAATCAGTGCGGCTCGCAACATGCAAGTTCCAGCCAGAGGACGGCCACACAGTATGCATACCCCTGAAGAGGACGCAACATCCCAACTAACACCGCGCCACCACCCATCCCCCAGTCTGCCTAACACGGGCCTAGGAAAGAAAAAAGTATATAATAACAAAAGGCACCATAGAAATTAACACCAACTAAAACATACCCCCCCACCCTACACAAATGCAGAGGCTACGGCCTACCCCCCCCCTAGCAGAGTGTTTCATCTCCCCAAAAACCCGAAATGTAGTAAGAGAAGAGAAATTGAGAAGAAGAAAGAAAAGGGAAAAGGAAAGAGAAAAAGAAATACAATTCACATAAGACCGGAGGAGGGCCAATCAAGTATATCCAATTCGATTACCATACGATTAGCAACGTTACCCACGGCCGCCCAACCCCAGGCCCCGACCTAGTACCTAATCAACCTGCACCTCCAACAAGTGTCATCCACAGTCCCGGCCATGCACCTAGAAAGTAGCAGCATAATCGAACACATCATCAACCCTGTCCCCTTCGAACCGGCATGTCAACAGAGTCCAAGTCCAGATCAGCCAACGGGGATGGGGAGGGCCCCCGTGAAATCCAGTGCAGAAGTCGAGGTGCTTGCGACGGGGCAAACTGGCTTGGAGCTCGATGGCATGGGGCACCAGAATTCTTCACTGCCAAACCGAACACCGCACAACTGGGCGCAAGACCAGATGAAAGTTCCAGCGTAGCGGCCCGACGGAGTCCAAACAGCAAGTCCAGAATGATGCGAGGAAGCAAGTCTCCAGAGAACAAAGGAGAAGGGCAACATGGCGTCTGAGACTTGAGCAACGGCCCTAGCGGAGAAGCAGTGCCGCCGGACCCTCCCGAGGCGGAGCCGAGGAGCACTACAGCAGTCACGGAGGCGCGCCCATCCGTCGCCCCCGTACACACCAGAGCGGATGATCCACCGTCGACCGGTGGAGGATGTGGCGTAGTGCGCAGAGCTGGGGGGCCATCGTGACCAGCTGGAAGGATCTCAGTGAGCCGGGCCCCCAAATCATTAGTGATGACACGAACGGTCATTCGCAAATCCATGATTGCATCCAGGACATCCCGCAGCCCCAGCGGAGGATCCGGAACGGGAGATACACTACTGGCCACCATCTTGTGCGCACGGCTGCAGAGCGCCATAGCAAGCAAGCCTCACTCGTCAGCGAGCCGCCCCCTAAAATCTGTGCAATGTCGGCAGGGCACAGGCGGCAACTGTGATGGGAAGGCAGCCGGTCGAAAGGGAACTTCCTTGATCAGAAAGCCGGCAAAGCAGGGAAACCCACTCGCAGGCTCAGGATTGTAGACTCGGAAAATGGCGTCCGCTGCGGGGGAGTGCAACAATGAAGCAATCCCGGCCCTCTTCCAGCGAGGCCGGGATACAATGTGTGGGAGCCGACACAATGTTGCAGGGAAGGCGCGCTGGGCAGCCAAGCCGAGGAAAGCTGCAGTGAAGAAGCCCAGCGCCAGCCCGTAGAGTCAGTCCACCGGCTCCTCCCCCTCTGCAGCAGCCGCCGCTGTTGTTATCGCCGCCGGCCACCTCCGTACTCGATGTCCCTGCTGAGGCCGCTCGAGAGGCCGGGGTGGAAGCGAAGGCTCTACACCCCCGGGATCGCTCCGCTTTCACCGGAGTTCGTTGCAGCGGGAGTTGGAGCGTCTCCGAGGTAAGTGGGGTTCATGGAGGTGCAGGATTGAAGTCAGGATATTGAAGAAGGCACACGGGTCGGCGGAGCCGAGGTGCTATGCGGCCATCTCGGCTGCTGGCTAGGCTCCTCCTCCTTTGCTGCAATCTTGAAGCCGACGGTGCTGACGGCGAGAGCCTACGTGGGACAGATCGTGACTCGCTCCTGGACGTCGCAGATGCCCCAGAGCCCACGTGACAGCGGAGAGAAGCCTATCAACAACCACCTGATTGCGCCCGACATTGCCTGGTTCCGTCCTGGTTCCACCCTGGTCACTGCTGAGTGACCCAGACTCTGTCCCCTCTGCTTTCAGGTACTTTTCTACTTCGATCCACCCTTGGATCGCACCGGACACTTCTGCTTCACATCGCCTGAAGCTGCAACAGCTCCAAGCACCAAGAGCCTGCGTGTCAAGACCCGACGCCACTTCGACCCTGTGCACCCACGGCCTGTGGGTGAGGTAACATTGCAACGCCGGTGTACATACACTGGTACACACCTCTAGGGTCTGTGTCTAAAGTTTTGTGTCCCTAGGTTCAGCGGAAGTATCTTTTAATTCACTTTGACTAACTTTTACGCACCATTGACATTGCATTGGTGCGCGCCGCACTTTCCGTGCTGCACCCGTCTCCTGTGGGCTACTCCCGACTTCAGCATTGCTAGTCCTGACTGCTCCCAGCGAATCTCTAGGCCCTAGGCCTAACCATTGTTCGATAAGTGTTCCTTATACCACTTTTTTAGTATATGGTCTGAGTGGCCACCCGCCCTCATCCATAATTGTGCAACTTTATATGTTTTACTGTGCTTTTGATTTAACGCTTGTGCCCCTTTCCTCATAAAGAGTACTGGGGAGTAATTTAGAAATAAATACATATATTTTTATAATATATACTTGTGTGGTGTCCTTTCATTTGATTACAGGATTGTATGTGGTAAAACAGCTCGCTTAACACGACCTCTTAAGTTAAGCCTTTAAGGCTGCTTAGTCCATGCTACCACTAGGATAGCTTGTCTAACAAGGTTGACTTACAACCTGACATCTTTGGGGTTTGTTTGGACTGATACCCAGTGGTTCCAGAATTGGAAACACTACATATCAGGCCAACTTCTCACACACTCACTCTGCACTCACTCTGCAGTCACACTCACTGTGCACTCACTATGCACTCACTCTGCAGTCACACTCACTCTGCAGTCACTCACACTCTGCACTCACACTCTTCACTCACACTCTGCACTCGAACTCTGCACTCACACTCTACACTCACTCTGCACTCACACTGCACTCACTCTCACTCTGCACTCGCTCTGTACTCACTCTGCACTCACTCTGCAATCACTCTGCATGTACTCTGCACTCACTCTGTACTCAATCTGCACTCTCACTCACTCTGCACTCACTCTGCACTCACACTCACTTTGCACTCATTCTGCACTCACACTCACTCTGCACTCACTCTGCACTCACACTGCAGTCAAACTCACTCTGCACTCACTCTGCACTCACGCTCACACTGCACTAACTCTGCACTCACACTCACTCTGCAGTCACACCCACTCTGCACTCAATCTGCAATAACTCAGCAGTCACTCTGCACTCACACTCACTCTGCACTCACACTCACTCTGCACTCACTCTACACTCACTCTGCACTCACACCACACTCACTCTGCACTCTGCACTCACTATGCACTCTCTCTGCACGCACATTGCCTCTCTACTCACTCTGCACTCTCTGTACTCACTCTGCACTCACTCTGCACCCACACTGCAGTCACACTCATTCTGCACTCTGCACTCACTTTGCGCTCACTCAGCACTCACTCTAATTGTGCACTCACTCTGCAGTCACTCTCTCTGCATTCAATCTGCACTCACTCTGCACTCACAATCACTCTGCACTCACTCTGCACTCACACTCACCCTGCACTCACTCTGCACTCACTCTGCACTTACTCTGCACTCACTCTGCACTCACACTCACTCTGCACTCACTCTGCACTCACTCCCACACTCACTCTGCACTCACTCTGCACTCACTCTGCACTCACTCTTACTCTGCACTCACACTGCAGTCACACTCACTCTGCACTCACACTGCAGTCAAACTCACTCTGCACTCATTCTGCACTCACTCTGCACTCACTCTGCTCTCACTCTGCTCTCACACTGCAGTTTCACTCACTCTGCTCTCACTCTGCAGGCACACTCACTCTGCAGTCACTCTGCAGTCACTCTGCAGTCACACTCACTCTGCATTCACTCTGCACTCACTCTCACTCTGCACTCACACTCGCGCTGCACTCACACTCACTCTGCACTCACACTCACTCTGCACTCATGCTCACTCTGCACTCACTCTACACTCACTCACTCTGCACTCACTCTGCACTCACACCACACTCACTCTGCACTCACTCTGCACTCTCTCTGCACTCACATTGCCTCTCTACTCACTCTGCACTCTATGTACTCACTCTGCACTCACACTCACTCTGCACCCACACTGCAGTCACACTCATTCTGCACTCACTCTGCACTCACTTTGCACTAACTCTGCACTCACTCTCACTCTGCACTCACACTGCAGTCACACTCACTCTGCACTCACACTGCAGTCACACTCACTCTGCACTCACTCTTCACTTACTCTGCACTCACTCTCACTCTGCACTCACACTGCACTCAAACTCACTCTGCACCCACACTGCAGTCACACTCACTCTGCACTCACACTGCAGTCAAACTCACTCTGCACTCATTCTGCACTCACTCTGCACTCACTCTGCTCTCACTCTGCTCTCACACTGCAGTTTCACTCACTCTGCTCTCACTCTGCAGGCACACTCACTCTGCAGTCACTCTGCAGTCACTCTGCAGTCACACTCACTCTGCATTCACTCTGCACTCACTCTCACTCTGCACTCACACTCGCGCTGCACTCACACTCACTCTGCACTCACACTCACTCTGCACTCATGCTCACTCTGCACTCACTCTACACTCACTCACTCTGCACTCACTCTGCACTCACACCACACTCACTCTGCACTCACTCTGCACTCTCTCTGCACTCACATTGCCTCTCTACTCACTCTGCACTCTATGTACTCACTCTGCACTCACACTCACTCTGCACCCACACTGCAGTCACACTCATTCTGCACTCACTCTGCACTCACTTTGCACTCACTCTGCACTCACTCTCACTCTGCACTCCCTTTGCACTCACTCTCACTCTGCACTCACACGGCAGTCATACTCACTCTGCACTCACACTGCAGTCACACCCACTCTGCACTCACTCTGCTATCACACTCACTCTGCCCTCACACTCACTCTGCCCTCACACTCACTTTGTACTCACACTCAGTCTGCACTCACTCTGCAGTCACTCTCTCTGCATTCAATCTGCACTCACTCTGCACTCACAATCACTCTGCACTCACACTGCACTCACAATCACTCTGCACTCACACTGCACTCACTCTGCACTCTGCACTCACTCTGCACTTACTCTGCACTCACACTCACTCTGCACTCACTCTGCACTCACACCCACACTCACTCTGCACTCACTCTGCACTCACTCTTTCTCTGCACTCACACTGCAGTCACACTCACTCTGCACTCACACTGCAGTCACACTCACTCTGCACTCATTCTGCACTCACTCTGCACTCACTCTGCTCTCACTCTGCTCTCACACTGCAGTTACACAAACTCTGCACTCACTCTGCAGGCACACTCACTCTGCAGTCACTCTGCAGTCACTCTGCAGTCACACTCACTCTGCACTCACTCTTCACTCACTCTCACTCTGCTCTCACACTCGCTCTGCACTCACACTAACTCTACACTCACACTCACTCTGCACTCACACTCACTCTGCACTCACTCTACACTCACTCTGCACTCACTCTGCACTCACACCACACTCACTCTGCACTCACACCACACTCACTCTGCACTCCGCACTCACTCTGCACTCTCTCTGCACTCACATTGCCTCTCTACTCACTCTGCACTCTCTGTACTCACTCTGCACTCACACTCCCTCTGCACCCACACTGCAGTCACACTCATTCTGCACTCACTCTGCACTCACTTTGCACTCAATCTGCACTCACTCTCACTCTGCACTCACACTGCAGTCACATTCACTCTGCACTCACTCTGCACTTACTCTGCACTCACACTCACTCTGCACTCACTTTGCACTCACACCCACACTCACTCTGCACTCACTCTGCACTCACTCTCACTCTGCACTCACACTGCAGTCACACTCACTCCGCACCCACACTGCAGTCACACTCATTCTGCACTCACTCTGCACTCTCTTTGCACTCACTCTGCACTCACTCTCACTCTGCACTCACTCTCACTCTGCACTCACACGGCAGTCACACTCACTCTGCACTCACACTGCAGTCACACTCACTGTGCACTCACTCTGCACTCACTTTGCACTCACTCTGCACTCACTCTGCACTCACTCTCACTCTGCACTCACTCTCACTCTGCACTCACATGGCAGTCACACTCACTCTGCACTCACACTGCAGTCACACTCACTCTTCACTCACTCTGCATTCAATCTCTGTTAGACGGACCGGGAGGGTCGGCCGAGGATAAGGGGAGAGGTCTCCGGGGAGAGCCGTCTCCAGCGATCGTACAGACAAGTAACTTCCCCCCCACAGACGGACACCACACAAGGTTGAAGTTCAACGAGACTTTATAGGCAATTCTTTAAGTTTACGATGGACTGGTACAAGGAGGTCTGGACTCAGGGGTCCCCTCGATTCTAGTCTCTGGTTTGGGAAAAGGGTAGCGGGACAGTCTTGTTACCACAAAGATGAAAATAGCTCTCAATCCTCGAGCTCGGCGTTCTAGATGATCGGGCCGCGGCGGAGCCAGCAGGTCCCGAGATGGACGAAGGAAACGACGGTCCGCGGCGGAGCCTGCAGGTCCCGATGAAGATGATGGTTACAAACGGTCCGCGGCCACGCCAGCAGGTCCCGACGACGATGAAGGATATGAAGGTTACGAAGGTTGCGGCAGCACCAGCAGGCCAGACGATGGTGCACAAGACAGAGCTACGGCAGCGCCGGTAGTCCGTCAAGGATGAGTTCTTCTTTGCGTCTCTCGACTCCAAGATACAACTGCCTTCCTGCTCTGGAGCTGCCCCAGTTATAGGGCTGGTGTGCTTTGATGTCCGGACCCTCGCACTTGGAGGTCGGGAGGTCCGGGATGAGGGAGTCCAGACACCCAGCAGGGGGGTGGAGCCGGCGCCCGGGGAGGCGATGGGCGAGCGGCACTTGGCGGGGGAGAGCCATCGACACCTCTTTCTCCCATTGACTTGCCAAGTAGCCCGCTCACCTCCTGGGTGGATGGTGGTGCCGGGATGTCTGAGGTCGGGCCAGGCCCAGGGTTGAGGTCGATCGGGGGCCGGCGGCCTCGTGGTGGATGGTCCAAGATGGCGCCCCAGGATGGGCGCGAGGGCCGGCAGTGGATTGGACCCACGAGGTTGACATGCTCGAGGGCAGGGGTCTCTGAGGGGGCAGAGGACGTGCAATGGTGGTGTGTGGTACTTGTGGGCCTGGACTTGGGCCTGGTTGGGCCGGGGGAGAGCGGCCCTTCATGTGGCCTGTCCAACATGCGTCCCCCCCAGCTGAAGGCGGGGAGAGTTACCCATCTTCTTGGGGACTCTCCTCGTCGAGGCGGAAGAATCGGGACAGGCCATCCGCGTTGGCGTGATCTGGCCCAGGCCGGTGTTCAACTGTGAAGTCCATACCCTGCAGGGAGATGGACCAGCGTAGTAACTTCGGGTTTTCCCCCCGCATCTGCATCAGCCACTGCAGGGGTCGGTGGTCGGTCTGCACCCGGAAGTGGGTACCAAAAAGGTAGGGCCGGAGTTTCTTGAGGGCCCAGACTACAGCGAAGGCCTCCCTCTCTATGGTGCTCCAGCGTTGTTCCCGTGGTAGGAGTCGCCGGCTGATGAAGGCCACTGGCTGATCAAGGCCTTCGGTGTTCAATTGCGACAGGACCGTCCCAATGCCGTGGTCGGAGGCATCCGTCTGGACGACGAACTCCCGGCTGTAGTCGGGGGCCTGGAGCACAGGGGCGGAACACATGGCGGCTTTCAATTGTTCAAATGCAGCTTGACACTCGGGGGTCCAGTTGACTTTCTTGGGCTGATTCTTTGACGTGAGTTCTGTGAGGGGCCCCACCATCGTACCATAGTCTTTCACGAACCTTCGGTAATAGCCCGTGAGGCCCAGGAAGGCTCGTACTTCGGTCTGGGTGATGGGGGGCTGCCAGGATTGGATGGCGGCAATTTTTAGCTGCAGAGGGGCCACCAGGCCGCTTCCCACCTGGTGCCCGAGGTATGTTACAGACCCTTGCCCAATTTGACACTTGCTGGCCTTGATCGTGAGGCCAGCTCGCTGAAGGGCTTGCAGCACTGCTCGGAGGTGGTGGAGGTGTTCGGACCAATGGTGGCTGTATACAGCGATGTCGTCTAGGTAGGCGGCGCTGAATTCTTCGAGCCCCGCCAGGACCTGATTGACGAGCCGTTGGAATGTTGCTGGGGCATTCTTCATGCCGAAGGGCATGACTGTGAAATGGTAAAGGCCATCGGGGGTGGAAAAGGCAGAGCGTTCTTGCGCCCGGGGTGTGAGGCCGATTTGCCAGTAGCCCGCCGTCAGGTCGAAGATACTGAGGTAGCGGGCAGCTCCCATGCGGTCGATTAGTTCATCTGCCCGGGGAATGGGATGTGCGTCTGTTCTGGTGACCGCATTCAAGCCCCGGTAGTCAAAGCAGAACCGGAGTTCTGGTGTGGTGCCGGGGGCAGCTGCTTTGGGGACCAGTACTACAGGGCTGGCCCAGGGGCTGTCTGAGGGCTCGATGACCCCGAGCGCGAGCATCTTGGCTACTTCTTCCTGGATGCAGGCCCGTACCCGATCTGGCACGCGGTAGGCCCGGTGGCGGATAGGGGGGCTGTCCCCCGTGTCCACATCGTGCACACACCAGGAAGTGACACCTGGGGTGAGGGAGAACAGGCTGGCGAACTGTGACAGGAGGACTCGACACTCCTGGTGTTGCTCTCTGGTGAGGGCCCCCGAGAGTCGGACCCCATCCACGGAGCCGTCTCGCTCCCGAGTCCGTAGGAGGTCAGGGAGGGGCTCGGAGTCTTCTTCAGCCCCACTGTCTGTGGCCATCAGGAGGCTGAGTTCTGTACGCACAAAGTGGGGCTTCAGTCTGTTAGCGTGGAGGACCCGGAGGGGGTTCCGGGGCGATTCCATGTCGATGAGATAGGTGGCAGGGCCCTTGCGCTCGACTACTTTGAAGGGCCCCGTCCATTTGTCTTGCAGGGCGCATGGCTCGGTGGGGGACATCACCCATACCTGTTGGCCAGGTTCAAATTCAATGGAAGAGGCATTCCGGTCATACCACTTTTTCATGTCCTCTTGGCTGGCTTCTAGGTTAGCTTTCGCCAGCTCCCTGAACCGCCGGGTCTGGTTGCGGAGGGTTAGGAGGTACCGGAAGACATCTGGAGGGTTCTTTAGCGGGGGCATCTCCCAGCCTTCCTTGACTAGGCTGAGTGGTCCCCGCACTGGGTGTCCATATAGCAGTTCAAACGGGCTGAAGCCCAGGGATTTCTGAGGGACCTCCCGATAGGCGAAGAGGAGGCACGGTAGCAGCACATCCCACTGGCGACGGAGGGGTTCTTCCAACCCCCCGATCATCCCTTTTAGCGTGCGGTTGAACCGCTCAACGAGTCCGTTCCCTTGAGGGTGATAGGGGGTCGTGAATCGGTAGGTAACCCCGCACTGTTGCCAGAGGGATTTCATATATTTAGAAATAAAGTTCGTGCCTCTGTCGCTGACGACTTCTCGGGGGAAGCCCACCCAGGAGAAGATCCCCATTAG
The DNA here is from genome assembly GCF_964263255.1 of Lissotriton vulgaris. Classification (NCBI taxonomy): domain Eukaryota; kingdom Metazoa; phylum Chordata; class Amphibia; order Caudata; family Salamandridae; genus Lissotriton; species Lissotriton vulgaris. The sequence continues at coordinate 1,376,253,156 of NC_141685.1, read as the reverse complement.
AGCCCGGCCGACTACCGGGGCTGTCACGGTCCGCAGGGGAACAGCCTCAGGGTAGCGGGTGGCGTGGTCCACTAGCACCAAGATGAATCGATGGCCTTGTTTGGTACGCGGGTCCAGGGGTCCCACGATGTCTATCCCGACCCTCTCGAACGGGGTGGTGACCACGGGAAAAGGTTGCAGGGGGGCCTTTAGTTGCGGCCGCTCTTTCCACTGGCTTGGCATGTGGGGCAAGATCGGCAGTGCTGGTGTACATCGTTTCTCATTTTGGGCCAGAAGAAGTGGGTCACTAGGCGACTGTAGGTTTTATCTTGTCCCAGGTGTCCTGCTAGGGGGACATCGTGGGCCAGGTTTAGCAGAAAGTCTCTAAAACGGAGCGGCACCACTAGTACTCGGCTGGCCCCCAGCTCTGCGATTCTTTGCTCACTGTACAGCAGATCATTGTCCCAGTAGACCCAGTGAGTTCCGGAGGTATCCCCTGCGCTTTGGGCGAGCGCTTGCTGGCGGAGTCCCTCGAGGGAGGGACAGGTCTTCTGTTCCTGGCGAAATTGCTCTTGCGTGGGCCCCCCCTCTTGAGGCCACTGGTCGAGGTTAGCGAGGTCGGAAGGTTGAGCTGGTTCGGGGGGGACGTCATGGTCGGTGGTTTCTGCTGGGGCGACCGGAGGCGGTGGCGCCGGCCATTCGGGTTCTTCTGGGCGGTGGTTGGCACGGGCGGCCATGGACCGGGTGGTGACACACGCCCAGTCTGGGACGCCTAACATCCCCAGGTGTTCTCTTCGTTCTACGGCTGCCCACGGAGAGCTTTCAAGGTCATTCCCCAGGAGGCAGTCTACGGGGGCATCGTCTCGGACTGTTACCTTCAACATGCCGGAGACCCCTCCCCATTCGAAAGGGACGCAGGCCATCCGACACAGACTTTCTGAGTTATCGGCCGAACGTACCGGGCAGAGAATGTTCGGTAGATATTGTTCTGGGGTCACCAGGTGACAGCGGACGGCTGTTACACTGGCCCCGGTGTCACGAAGGGCTTCGGCCCGGCGTCCATTGATGCTCACCCATTGGCTGTACTTCTGGGTGTTAGCGGGTAGGGGGACCCGCGGGACCATGTCTCTCCCCCCTAAGCAGGCTAGGGCCATGGCGGCTGGCTCCCATTCTTGATGCTCTTGTTCATATTCCTCTTGTTCCTCTGTGATCTGTTCCTCCCCTAGGGCAGCAGCAGCTACCTGGCGGGGCCTTGGGCTCTGGTACTGGGGGCAGTTTGGGTCGTTCGCATAGTGGCCGACTCGTTGGCATCGATGGCACGTAACATTGGCTCGATATCCCGGTCGCGCCGGGGTGCTGCCCCGGTTGGCCGGGGGGGTGGTGCTGGTAGCGGGGGCGACCGGGGCGTTGTCTCTTCCTCGTCCTTGGCCCCCTCCTCCCCCTCGGGGACGGTGCTGACCATTGTTGTTCCGGTTCTGTTCGTAGGACCCATTCCGGCCCACTCTGGTGATCTCCCACCGGTCAGCTTCGGCTGCGAGCTGCCGGGGATCCGTTAACTTGCTGTCGAGGAGGTGCTGGCGGAGTTCAATGAAGCAATTGTTCGACAGATGCTCCCATACCATAAGATTAAACAGTTGTTCGTAGGTTGTGACGTTGCTTCCTTTGATCCAGCCCTCGAAGGCTCGGCTAAAGTAGTTTACATAGTCCACCCAAGTTGTACCCGGGATGCGGGTGCAGTCTCGGAACCTCTGACGGTACATTTCGGGTGTGAGGCCATAGCGGGTGAGGAGTGCAGCTTTCATATGGTCATAGGAGGTCATCTGGTGGTCCGGGAGCTGTAGCAGGGCATCGCGGCCCTCATTGAGGAATCTCCCCCATAGGCCGGCTCCCCAATCGCTTCTATCGATCCGGTGTGCAGTCATAGCGATTTCATAGGCCTTAAACCATTGCTGGATGTCGTCCTCTCGGAAGTATTCTCGAACGACATCCTTGGGGATGTGTACCTTTTTCTCTGTTGCCCCTGGGGAGTGGGGTTGTTCGTGCACCCCTACTCCTTTATTCTGCTTGCGTAGGTTGATCTCAGCTAGGTTCCGCTCGTGTTCGTACGCTAGTTTCTTTTCCTCGAGCTCCCTTTGTCTCTGTTTCTCCTCTCTTTCTTCTCGGAGACGCAGGTGCTCTAAGTTGATTTTTTGTTCGGCCAACTTAAGCTCAATGTCCATTTTGAGTCGGGCCATTTCCAGCTCGTGTAGTCGGGTTTTTTCTCTTTCCTGGATCTCGTCTTGCGAGAGACCCGTTCTTTGCTCTTCAGGGGCCGTGGTGGTTTTTGCTGCGGTGCTCTGATCGGGGGTTCCGGCGGCCCCGGTTTCTGCCCAAGACTCTAGGGCATGCTTAAAATCGTCTTTGGTACTTAGTCCGGTGGTAGCGATACCTAGTTCGATGCAGAATTGTTTTAGTTCACGATGGCTGTACTCATCCAATTTCTCCATCTGGAACTTCTCGGTTGATCCGCTTTCTTTAGTTGTCATTGTGATTTCGTCGTGGGGTGAGCTACTCTCTGTACGTTTATGCGGTGATTCGGATCGCGCCGCTGGCCACCAATGTTAGACGGACCGGGAGGGTCGGCCGAGGATAAGGGGAGAGGTCTCCGGGGAGAGCCGTCTCCAGCGATCGTACAGACAAGTAACTTCCCCCCCACAGACGGACACCACACAAGGTTGAAGTTCAACAAGACTTTATAGGCAATTCTTTAAGTTTACGATGGACTGGTACAAGGAGGTCTGGACTCAGGGGTCCCCTCGATTCTAGTCTCTGGTTTGGGAAAAGGGTAGCGGAACAGTCTTGTTACCACAAAGATGAAAATAGCTCTCAATCCTCGAGCTCGGCGTTCTAGATGATCGGGCCGCGGCGGAGCCAGCAGGTCCCGAGATGGACGAAGGAAACGACGGTCCGCGGCGGAGCCTGCAGGTCCCGATGAAGATGATGGTTACAAACGGTCCGCGGCCACGCCAGCAGGTCCCGACGACGATGAAGGATATGAAGGTTACGAAGGTTGCGGCAGCACCAGCAGGCCAGACGATGGTGCACAAGACAGAGCTACGGCAGCGCCGGTAGTCCGTCAAGGATGAGTTCTTCTTTGCGTCTCTCGACTCCAAGATACAACTGCCTTCCTGCTCTGGAGCTGCCCCAGTTATAGGGCTGGTGTGCTTTGATGTCCGGACCCTCGCACTTGGAGGTCGGGAGGTCCGGGATGAGGGAGTCCAGACACCCAGCAGGGGGGTGGAGCCGGCGCCCGGGGAGGCGATGGGCGAGCGGCACTTGGCGGGGGAGAGCCATCGACACCTCTTTCTCCCATTGACTTGCCAAGTAGCCCGCTCACCTCCTGGGTGGATGGTGGTGCCGGGATGTCTGAGGTCGGGCCAGGCCCAGGGTTGAGGTCGATCGGGGGCCGGCGGCCTCGTGGTGGATGGTCCAAGATGGCGCCCCAGGATGGGCGCGAGGGCCGGCAGTGGATTGGACCCACGAGGTTGACATGCTCGAGGGCAGGGGTCTCTGAGGGGGCAGAGGACGTGCAATGGTGGTGTGTGGTACTTGTGGGCCTGGACTTGGGCCTGGTTGGGCCGGGGGAGAGCGGCCCTTCATGTGGCCTGTCCAACAATCTCACTATACAGTCACTCTCACTCTGCACTCACTCTCACTCTGCACTCACACTGCAGTCACACTCACTCTGCACCCACACTGCAGTCACATTCATTCTGCACTCACTCTGCACTCACTTTGCACTCACTCTGCACTCACTCTCACTCTGCACTCACTTTGCACTCACTCTCATTCTGCACTCACACGGCAGTCACACTCACTCTGCACTCACTCTGCAGTCACACCCACTCTGCACTCACTCTGCAGTCACACTCACTGTGCACTCACTGTGCACTCACTCTGCAGGCACACTCACTTTTCACTCACTCTGCATTCACTCTCACTCTGCAGTCACTCTGACTCTGCAGTTACTCTCACTCTGCAGTCACTCACACTCTGCAGTCACTCACACTCTGCACTCACACTCTGCATTCGAACTCTGCACTCACACTCTACACTCACCCTGCTCTCACACTGCACTCACTCTCACTCTGCACTCACTCTGTACTCACTCTGCACTCACTCTGCAATTGCTCTGCATTTACTCTGCACTCACTCTGCACTCAATCTGCACTCACACTCACTCTGCACTCACTCTGCACTCACACCCACACTCACTCTGCACTCACTCTGCACTCACTCTCACTCTGCACTCACTCTGCAGTCACACTCACTCTGCACTCACTCTGCACTCACTCTGATCTCACTCTGCTCTCATGCTGCAGTTACACTCACTCTGCACTCACTCTGCAGTCACACTCACTCTGCAGTCACTCTGCAGCCACTCTGCAGTCACACTCACTCTGCACTCTGCACTCACTCTGCACTCACTCTCACTCTGCACTCACACTCACTCTGCACTCACACTCACTCTGCACTCACACTCACTCTGCACTCACTCTACACTCACTCTGCACTCTGCACTCACTCTGCACTCTCTCTGCACTCACATTACCTCTGCACTCACTCTGCACTCTCTGTACTCACTCTGCACTCACACTCACTCTGCACTCACTCAGCACTTACTCTGTACTCACACTCACTCTGCACTCACTCTGCACTCACACCCACACTCACTCTGCACTCACTCTCACTCTGCACTCACACTGCAGTCACACTCACTCTGCACCCACACTGCAGTCACACTCATTCTGCACTCACTCTGCACTCACTTTGCACTCACTCTACACTCACTCTCACTCTGCACTCACTCTGCACTCACTCTCACTCTGCACTCACACTGCAGTCACACTCACTCTGCACTCACACTGCAGTCACACTCACTCTGCACTCAGTCTGCAGGTACACTCACTCTGCAGTCACTCTGCAGTAACACTCACTCTGCATTCACTCTGCACTCACTCTCACTCTGCACTCACACTCGCTCTGCACTCACACTCACTCTGCACTCATGCTCACTCTGCACTCACTCTAAACTCACTCTGCACTCACTCTGCACTCACACCACACCCACTCTGCACTCTGCACTCGCTCTGCACTCTCTCTGCACTCACATTGCCTCTAAACTCACTCTGCACTATATGTACTCACTCTGCACTCACACTCACTCTGCACCCACACTGCAGTCACACTCATTCTGCACTCACTCTGCACTCACTTTGCACTCACTCTGCACTCACTCTCACTCTTCACTCACATTGCAGTCACACTCACTCTGCACTCACACTGCAGTCACATTCACTCTGCACTCACTCTGCACTTACTCTGCACTCACTCTCACTCTGCACTCACGCTGCACTCAAACTCACTCTGCACCCACACTGCAGTCACACTCTTTCTGCACTCACTCTGCACTCACTTTGCACTCACTCTGCACTCACTCTCACTCTGCACTCCCTTTGCACTCACTCTCACTCTGCACTCACACGGCAGTCACACTCACTCTGCACTCACACTGCAGTCAAACCCACTCTGCACTCACACTGCAGTCACACTCACTCTACACTCACTCTGCTATCACACTCACTCTGCCCTCACACTCACTCTGCCCTCACACTCACTCTGCCCTCACACTCAGACTGCACTAACTCTGCAGTCACTCTCTCTGCATTCAATCTGCACTCACTCTGCACTCACAATCACTCTGCACTCACACTGCACTCACAATCACTCTGCACTCACACTGCACTCACACTCACCCTGCACTCACTCTGCACTCTGCACTCACTCTGCACTTACTCTGCACTCACACTCACTCTGCACTCACTCTGCCCTCACACCCACACTCACTCTGCACTCACTCTGCACTCACTCTTTGTAGGAGAGTAGGGTCTGCTATCCTATGGTCACCCCAATTTTTGCTTTTTGCTTCACTGGTTTTCGACTTACTGAGGCTGTGGGCCTGCTAATCAGACCCCCAGCCTGCTGTTCTCTCTCTAAATTCATAATACATGTGCTATAGGTACATACCACAATTGGAAATGGACTCCTTGTCAGCCCCTGTACCATGCACTATAGGTGCCCAGGGCATAGGTGCCACCAAGGCCTACCAGGGGCTGAAGCATAGCTTTTGCCACCCCTGGCTGGTTCTTAAATTGACACAACTGGCTGAACACTCAGCTGGGGCAAGTGGGTGTAATCACCCCTTGCTTAGATATAGTATACCTATATCTAAACCTATATCTGGACACATATATAGCCTATAAGCCACTCCTATGGAAGGCCTCATCAATCCTGGAGGCAGAGTGCGTGGTTTTATGTGAGATGGTGCTCTGGCATGAGCTGAGCCGGTCTGCAGCTGTCGGGAACAACTCCCTAAGCTGATCCGGGATAATGCCATACCATATACTCTTAAGCGCATTATAATCCTCGCGGTTATATAGCAACTTTGGTTTGGCTTTATCAAAACATGTCGTGTAAGGTGTCATACGAATTGGAATACTATCCCCTCGCCAGTTCTGGCGACGGGGATAGCATTCCACCCTTCTAGAGGGAGAAGACATGTTACTTTACTGAAACGCGGTTGATTTAAAATGAGCCTCAGATCCACAAAATGGATGCCCCTGCCACAGACACGGGTCTGACCTCCTGCTGCTGACCGAAACCCGGCAGAGGAGGCCTGGACAAAGAGTTTCCTGTCACAGGGCGGTGTCAAACCACCCCAGACAGGAGATAGTGGATTGGAGTAGGGAGGTTTCAATGAAACCAGACACTGCCTGGGGAGCACAAGGCTGCCCCTTGCAGGATCCGGCCAAACCGGTTCTGGGGCCTCCCAGCCCCTGTCCCAGCGCGGCCAGGATCAAAGGAGAGGGGTGTAACCACCCCCTTCCTGGGTCCCACCCATAGGAGGGGACCTAGCAGGATGTCCAACCCCCTAGATTCGAATAAGAGGGGGAGCAGTCCCAACGGACCTCAGATCATCCTGAAGAAACATAAGAAACGAAATCTGGACCCTTCGACTTTCTACACGACGTGAGAAGACTGAAGAATCTCCCTTGTGGTCAAGGAGTGACCACCCTGTGCAAACAGGCACCATCCAGCCCTCGACCCTTGCTTTGTTGCAGTTCCCGCCGGAACTCGAGCGACAGAGATCGACGAGATCAAGCTTGCCTGCCTTCTACCTGCCCGATCCACAGTCCCTGCAGAGCTGAGACCCGTGGAGGCGACCGGAAGCGTGGGGCACGCCATCTTGAAAAGGCCACGAGACGCTGACCGTGCGGCCCACGAGTGACCCTCGAAGCTGTACACCGGGGTTTGAGAAGCCCCAGCCCCGAGCTCCACTTGCACCAAAGCTCACCCCTCCACACTCGCTGAGTGCTGCGTGGGGCCCTTCTGCTTGTGTGCGCTCGACGCGTTGGCCCGGTCACTTGCCAGCTGGCTTGTGGCCCCTGTGCCGACGAACTTTGAAATCCGACTTGCTTTTCTGGTTGCTCCAGATCTGCACCAGCTCCTGTGAAAAGGAGCACCCACTCTGACCCTCCTGGTTCGAGTGATAAGCAATCTCCCGGTTCCGCGTGGATTGCTTTTGCCAAGTGCTGTTTGCTACAATCTTCAAGCCGACGGTGCTGACGGCGAGAGCCTACGTGGGACAGATCGTGACCTGCTCCTGGACGTCGCAGATGCCCCAGAGCCCACGTGACAGCGGAGAGAAGCCTATCGACAACCGCCTGATTGCGCCCGACATTGCCTGGTTCCGTCCTGGTTCCACCCTGGTCACTGCTGAGTGACCCAGACTCTGTCCCCTCTGCTTTCAGGTACTTTTCTACATCGATCCACCCTTGGATCGCACCGGACACTTCTGCTTCACAGCGCCTGCAGCTGCAACAGCTCCAAGCACCCAGAACCTGCGTGACAGAACCCGACGCCACTTCGACCCTGTGCACCCACGGCCTGTGGGTGAGGTAACTTTGCAACGCCGGTGTCTTTACACTGGTACACACCTCTAGGGTCTGTGTCTAAAGTTTTGTGTTCCTAGGTTCAGCGGAAGTATCTTTTTATTCACTTTAATTGACTTTTACGCACCATTGACAGTGCATTGGTGCGCGCTGCACTTTCCGTGCTGCACCCGTCTCCTGTGGGCTACTCCCGACTTCTTCATTGCTTGTCCTGACTGCTCCCAGCGAATCTCTAGGCCCTAGGCCTAACCATTGTTCGTAAAGTGTTACTTATACCACTTTTTTGATATATGGTCTGAGTGGCCACCCGCCCTCATCCATAAACGTGCAACTTTATATGTGTAACAGTGCTTTTGATTTAACGCTTGTGCCCCTTTCCTCATAAAGAGTACTGGGGGGTAATTTAGAAATAAATACATATATTTTTATAATATATACTTGTGTGGTGTCCTTTCATTTGATTACAGGATTGTATGTGGTAAAACAGCTCGCTTAACACGACCTCTTAAGTTAAGCCTTTAAGGCTGCTTAGTCCATGCTACCACTAGGATAGCTTGTCTACAAGGTTGACTTACAACCTGACATCTTTGGGGTTTGTTTGGACTGATACTCAGTGGTTCCAGAATTGGAAACACTACATATCAGGCCAACTTCTCACATTGGTGTGCAGCGGTGCGGATTTGAGCTTGCTGTTTGTTTTACCATTGCAATCTTTATCAAATTGAAAGATCACATCAAGTACCTCTAGGTACATATAAATCAAAAGCTTAGCATATTAAGTTCTACTGAACTTAGTAGTTGTAGATTAAAGGGATTAGCACACCCTGACTACAACTCACTAGCAAGGTACAGTAGGAAACCACTTAGTGTAGGTAAGTGCACCACTTACACCTCACTAGCAGTCATGTCTGATACAGGTAGAGCCTCAGGCTCTGCCCCTGTAGAAGTTGATCCTATAGGGACAACATCCAGATATGACAACCTTAGCCACAAAGACCTGAGTGCCTTGTGCACAGCCAGGGGGCTAAAAAAGGGCAGAGGCCCTACCATTCCTTCCCTAATAGCTCTCCTAGAAAAGGATGACCTAGACAAGGTGAGTCAGACTCCCTTAGAAACAGAGGAAGGGATAAACTCCCCTGAGAATGAGGATCTTCAAGAAGGAATAGAGGAGGAAGAGGAAGACCCAGAAGACGGCTCTGATATAGATGAGCCTGAAGATCAGGATCAGGGGGGAAACCAGGTACAGGTTGCCAGGCTTAACCAGGCCAACTTGGACCTACATGGGAATGGAGGGGGCCAGCACCACTCCAGATCTCATAACCAAATTCTCCCAGGTAATAGAAGGGAGAGATCTCTGTCAAGGGACTCTCACCTTTCTAGTGCCTCAAGAGAATCTCAAAGAGGAATGACTTCCTCCCAGAGAAAAGAGCATAGGGCCAGGATGAGGGCTGTCCAACTCCAGATAGAGAGGGAGGAGGTAGCTCTGGCTCAAGCTAAACTGACCTTAGCTCAAGCTAAACTTACCTTGGCTAGGGAACAGAAAATAAGTGGCTTAGATGCCACTGGTGGCAGCAAAGTTCCTAAAGAAAAAGACAGGGCCTATGACAATAGAAACCTGACAAAAATTGTGCCCCCCTACAAGGAAGGGGATGATATCCACAAATGGATGACTGCTCTTGAGAGGGCCTGCATGGTACAGCAGGTCCCTGAGGATCAGTGGGCAGCAATTTTATGGTACTCCTTTTCTGAGAAAGGGAGGGACAGGCTCCTCACTGTTAGACCTGAGGATGCCAAAAACTACTCTGTTCTGAAGAGTGCTCTTATTGAAGGGTTTGGCCTAACCACTGAGCAATACAGGTTGTTGTTCAGAGACACCCAAAAAGCACAGACTCAGGACTGGACTGATTTTGTAGATTGTGCCACTAAGGCTCTGGAGGGTTGGCTGCAGGGAAGTAAAGTTTCAGACTATACAGGATTGTACAATCTTATGATGAGAGAACAGATCCTTAATAACTGTCAGAACCAGCTGTTGCATCAATACCTTGTTGACTCTGATTTGACCTCTCCCCAAGAATTGGGAAAGAAGGCAGACAAATGGGTCAGAACAAGGATTAAGCAGAAAAACCAGAACCAAGGTGACCAGAAGAAAACAGACCAGAAGGGTGGGAATCAGAAAGATAAAGAAAAGGACCAGAAGTCTTCAGGCCCCCAAACTAGCAATAAGGAGGGGGGTTCCCAAAATGGAAACAAGAAAAAGAAGAATGATGGCCCAAAGAAACCTTGGTGTAATACCTGCAAATCAGTTTCACACTGGGGCAGTGAATGCACCAAGAAAAATCCAGTCCCCACCACTGCAGCTCCTAAAGCAACTGCACCCCCTAGTACAGTCAGCAGTGGTGGTACACAGCCAAAGGGTTTAGTAGGGTTGACCCTGGGTACTGAGGTGGAATCTGGCCTAGTCAGAATCCCCACACAGGCAGTTCTCCTATATGATGTGGACATATCTTTGCCCACTGCAGTAAGCCCCAGTAACCTGGGCAAATATAGGCAGACTCCCTTAATTAATGAGAAACTGGCTCAGGCCTACAGGGACACTTGTGCCAGTGTCACAATGGTGGCACCTGGCTTTGTGGACCCTGGACAAATTGTACTAGGTGAAAGTTACCTAGTGACCAATGCAAGCAACTCCACTACTTCCCATAGTGTGGCTGTTGTGAACTTCTCCTGGGGAGGGGTAGATGGCCTAAAGAAAGTTGTTGTGAGTGCAGACCTCCCAGTAGACTGTCTGTTAGGCAATGATCTCGAAAGCTCAGTTTGGTCAGAAGTGGAGTACAGGACTCATGCAGAAATGCTAGGGATTTCAGCTCATGTCCTTGCAGTGACAAGGTCTCAGGCTAAGAAGTGCCTTCCTGAACCAGTGGTGGATCTTGAAACAATAGACCAACCACAACCCAAGAGAAGGAGCAAAAGGGTTAAGGCTGTGCCTTCCCACTTGCCCCAGGTTGAGGATCAGGTTTCACAGGAAACTGATTCTGCAGTCCAAGAGGAGACTGTCTCAGAGGAGCTTGAACCTGATCAGGTTGAGTTTCTGGGGACAGGGGGACCCTCAAGGGCAGACCTGGGACAGGCCCAATTAGATTGCCCTTCACTTGAACCCCTCAGACAGCAAGCTGCTGCTGAGGCTGCAGGGAATGCTCAAGGTACCCATAAAGTGTATTGGGATGAAGGACTCCTTTATTCAGAGGCTAGAGACCCCAAGCCTGGCACGACCAGGAGGTTGGTTATACCTTTGAAGTTTAGGGGCTTCCTTCTTACCTTGGCCCATGATATTCCCCTTGCAGGACACTTAGGCCAGAATAAGACTTGGGACAGGCTTGTTCCACACTTTCACTGGCCTCACATGTCAGAAAATGTCAAGGAGTTTTGTCGCTCCTGTGTCACTTGCCAAGCCAGTGGTAAGTCAGGTGGCACAACAAAGGCCCCCCTGATACCACTACCTGTGGTGGGGGTACCCTTTGAAAGAGTTGGAATAGACATTGTGGGTCCCATGGATCCTCAAACAGCATCTGGGCACAGATTTATACTGGTGGTAGTGGATCATGCCACCAGGTACCCAGAAGCAATTCCCCTGAGGACCACCACAGCTCCTGTGGTGGCAAAAGCCCTCATTGCAGTTTTCTCAAGAGTGGGCTTTCCAAAGGAGGTTCTTTCAGACAGAGGTACCAACTTTATGTCTGGATACTTAAAAGCAATGTGGAAAGAGTGTGGAGTAAACTATAAGTTTACCACACCCTACCATCCACAGTGCAATGGGCTTGTGGAAAGGTTCAACAAGACCCTAAAGGGAATGATAAAAGGGTTACCAGAGAAGCTTAGGCGGAAATGGGACATCCTTTTACCCTGCTTGCTCTTTGCTTACAGAGAGGTCCCACAGAAGGGGGTTGGCTACAGCCCTTTTGAACTTTTGTTTGGCCACCCTGTAAGGGGTCCATTGAGTTTGGTGAAGGAAGGATGGGAGTTACCTCTCAAAAAGCCTAAACTAGACATTGTGGACTATGTACTTGGTCTCCGCTCCAGGATGGCTGAATACATGGAGAGAGCATCCAAAAACCTTGAGGCCAGTCAGGAATTACAGAAAGCCTGGCATGACCAAAAGGCTGTTCTGGTTGAGTACCAGCCAGGGCAGAAGGTGTGGGTGTTGGACCCAGTGGGGCCAGCAGCTCTCCAGGACCAATGGACTGGACCCTACCCCATCATTGAAAAGAAGGGAGAAGTCACCTACCTGGTTGACTTTGGCACCCCTAGGAGCCCCCACAGGGTGCTCCATGTCAATCGTTTGAAAGCATTTGTTGACAGGGAGGACATGAGTCTCCTCATGGCCACAGATGGGGAACAGGAGGAAGAGAGTGACCCTCTCCCAGACCTGCTTTCCCAGAACCCTGATGATGGTTCAGTTGATGGAGTAGCCTTGGCAGGCAGCCTCACTGAGCAGCAACAGGTGGACTGCAGACAAGTGTTGCAGGCCCACAGACAATTGTTTTCACTCACACCCAGTCAGACTAACTGGTGCACCCATGAGGTGGATACTGGTGACAATCTGCCTGTGAAGAATAAGATCTACAGGCAACCTGACCATGTCAGGGATTGTATAAAGGCTGAGGTGCAAAAGATGTTGGAGCTTGGAGTGATTGAGCCATCAGAGAGCCCATGGGCTAGCCCAGTGGTCCTTGTGCCAAAACCTCATACCAAAGATGGGAAGAGAGAAATGAGGTTTTGTGTGGACTACAGAGGTCTCAATGCTGTCACTAGGACAGATGCTCATCCCATTCCAAGAGCAGATGAGCTCATTGATAAATTGGCTTCTGCCAAGTTTCTGAGCACATTTGATTTGACAGCTGGCTACTGGCAAATCAGACTAGCTGAAGAGTCAAAAGCCAAAACAGCATTCTCTACCCCTAGTGGACATTATCAGTTTGTGGTAATGCCCTTTGGTTTGAAGAATGCACCTGCCACTTTCCAAAGGTTGGTGAACCAAGTCCTTGCTGGGTTGGATGACTTTTGCGCAGCATATCTAGATGATATTGCTGTCTTTAGCTCCACCTGGGAGGATCACCTGATCCACCTGAAGAAGGTTCTGGAGGCCCTGCAAAAGGCAGGCCTGACTATCAAGGCTACTAAGTGCCAGATAGGGCAGAGCAAGGTTGTGTACTTGGGCCACCTAGTAGGTGGGGGTCAAGTTCAACCACTGGAGAGCAAGATCCAGACCATACAGGACTGGACTCCTCCAACTACCCAGACACAAGTCAGAGCCTTCTTGGGCCTGACTGGGTATTACAGAAAATTTGTAAAGAACTATGGGTCCATTGTGACACCATTTAATGACTTGACATCCAAGAAGATGCCCAAAAAGGTTCAGTGGACAGTTAGCTGTCAAAAGGCATTTGATGACCTGAAGAAGGCCATGTGCTCTGCACCTATCCTGAAGAGTCCTGACTACTCCAAACAGTTCATTGTACAGACAGATGCTTCTGAGTTGGGGGTGGGAGCTGTGCTTTCACAACTTAATCAAGATGGTCAAGACCAGCCCATTGCTTTTATTAGCAGAAGGCTGACCCCCAGGGAGAAACGTTGGTCAGCTATTGAGAGGGAGGCCTTTGCTGTGGTTTGGGCCCTGAAGAAGCTGAGGCCATACTTGTTTGGTACTCACTTCCTAATTCAGACAGACCATAAGCCCCTCTTGTGGCTAAATCAGATGAAGGGTGAAAATCCCAAACTGCTCAGGTGGTCCATTTCCCTACAGGGGATGGACTTTACAGTGGAGCACCGCCCAGGGACTGACCATGGTAATGCAGATGGTCTCTCCAGGTACTTCCACTTAGAACATGAAGACTTATCTGGTCAAGGTTAAGTTTAATGTCCCTGCGTTTGGGGGGGGGTTATGTAGGAGAGTAGGGTCTGCTATCCTATGGTCACCCCAATTTTTGCTTTTTGCTTCACTGGTTTTCGACTTACTGAGGCTGTGGGCCTGCTAATCAGACCCCCAGCCTGCTGTTCTCTCTCTAAATTCATAATACATGTGCTATAGGTACATACCACAATTGGAAATGGACTCCTTGTCAGCCCCTGTACCATGCACTATAGGTGCCCAGGGCATAGGTGCCACCAAGGCCTACCAGGGGCTGAAGCATAGCTTTTGCCACCCCTGGCTGGTTCTTAAATTGACACAACTGGCTGAACACTCAGCTGGGGCAAGTGGGTGTAATCACCCCTTGCTTAGATATAGTATACCTATATCTAAACCTATATCTGGACACATATATAGCCTATAAGCCACTCCTATGGAAGGCCTCATCAATCCTGGAGGCAGAGTGCGTGGTTTTATGTGAGATGGTGCTCTGGCATGAGCTGAGCCGGTCTGCAGCTGTCGGGAACAACTCCCTAAGCTGATCCGGGATAATGCCATACCATATACTCTTAAGCGCATTATAATCCTCGCGGTTATATAGCAACTTTGGTTTGGCTTTATCAAAACATGTCGTGTAAGGTGTCATACGAATTGGAATACTATCCCCTCGCCAGTTCTGGCGACGGGGATAGCATTCCACCCTTCTAGAGGGAGAAGACATGTTACTTTACTGAAACGCGGTTGATTTAAAATGAGCCTCAGATCCACAAAATGGATGCCCCTGCCACAGACACGGGTCTGACCTCCTGCTGCTGACCGAAACCCGGCAGAGGAGGCCTGGACAAAGAGTTTCCTGTCACAGGGCGGTGTCAAACCACCCCAGACAGGAGATAGTGGATTGGAGTAGGGAGGTTTCAATGAAACCAGACACTGCCTGGGGAGCACAAGGCTGCCCCTTGCAGGATCCGGCCAAACCGGTTCTGGGGCCTCCCAGCCCCTGTCCCAGCGCGGCCAGGATCAAAGGAGAGGGGTGTAACCACCCCCTTCCTGGGTCCCACCCATAGGAGGGGACCTAGCAGGATGTCCAACCCCCTAGATTCGAATAAGAGGGGGAGCAGTCCCAACGGACCTCAGATCATCCTGAAGAAACATAAGAAACGAAATCTGGACCCTTCGACTTTCTACACGACGTGAGAAGACTGAAGAATCTCCCTTGTGGTCAAGGAGTGACCACCCTGTGCAAACAGGCACCATCCAGCCCTCGACCCTTGCTTTGTTGCAGTTCCCGCCGGAACTCGAGCAACAGAGATCAACGAGATCAAGCTTGCCTGCCTTCTACCTGCCCGATCCACAGTCCCTGCAGAGCTGAGACCCGTGGAGGCGACCGGAAGCGTGGGGCACGCCATCTTGAAAAGGCCACGAGACGCTGACCGTGCGGCCCACGAGTGACCCTCGAAGCTGTACACCGGGGTTTGAGAAGCCCCAGCCCCGAGCTCCACTTGCACCAAAGCTCACCCCTCCACACTCGACGAGTGCTGCGTGGGGCCCTTCTGCTTGTGTGCGCTCGACGCGTTGGCCCGGTCACTTGCCAGCTGGCTTGTGGCCCCTGTGCCGACGAACTTTGAAATACGACTTGCTTTTCTGGTTGCTCCAGATCTGCACCAGCTCCTCTGAAAAGGAGCACCCACTCTGACCCTCCTGGTTCGAGTGATAAGCAATCTCCCGGTTCCGCGTGGATTGCTTTTGCCAAGTGCTGTTTGCTGCAATCTTGAAGCCGACGGTGCTGACGGCGAGAGCCTACGTGGGACAGATCGTGACCTGCTCCTGGACGTCGCAGATGCCCCAGAGCCCACGTGACAGCGGAGAGAAGCCTATCGACAACCGCCTGATTGCGCCCGACATTGCCTGGTTCCGTCCTGGTTCCACCCTGGTCACTGCTGAGTGACCCAGACTCTGTCCCCTCTGCTTTCAGGTACTTTTCTACTTCGATCCACCCTTGGATCGCACCGGACACTTCTGCTTCACAGCGCCTGCAGCTGCAACAGCTCCAAGCACCAAGAACCTGCGTGACAGAACCCGACGCCACTTCGACCCTGTGCACCCACGGCCTGTGGGTGAGGTAACTTTGCAACGCCGGTGTCTTTACACTGGTACACACCTCTAGGGTCTGTGTCTAAAGTTTTGTGTTCCTAGGTTCAGTGGAAGTATCTTTTAATTCACGTTAACTGACTTTTACGCACCATTGACAGTGCATTGGTGCGCGCCGCACTTTCCGTGCTGCACCCGTCTCCTGTGGGCTACTCCCGACTTCTTCATTGCTTGTCCTGACTGCTCCCAGCGAATCTCTAGGCCCTAGGCCTAACCATTGTTCGTAAAGTGTTACTTATACCACTTTTTTAATATATGGTCTGAGTGGCCACCCGCCCTCATCCATAAACGTGCAACTTTATATGTGTAACAGTGCTTTTGATTTAACGCTTGTGCCCCTTTCCTCATAAAGAGTACTGGGGAGTAATTTAGAAATAAATACATATATTTTTATAATATATACTTGTGTGGTGTCCTTTCATTTGATTACAGGATTGTATGTGGTAAAACAGCTCGCTTAACACGACCTCTTAAGTTAAGCCTTTAAGGCTGCTTAGTCCATGCTACCACTAGGATAGCTTGTCTAACAAGGTTGACTTACAACCAGACATCTTTGGGGTTTGTTTGGACTGATACCCAGTGGTTCCAGAATTGGAAACACTACATATCAGGCCAACTTCTCACAGGGAGGTTAATAAAATTGTGGTTCCGCAGTTTCCTGTGGTTCCAGACATTACTGCATTGTTAACGTTGATTCCTGCTACAGCCACATAGTTTTCAGTTATCGACTTGAAGAATGCCTTTTTCAGCATTCCGATAGCCGAAGAAAGCAGAGATATTTTCGGCTTCTCTCTAGGAGCTCGAAGCTTCAGGTTTAAACGTGCTCCACAAGGCTATTGTGAGAGTCTGTCAATCTACAGTCAGGCATTAAAAAGTCAGTTAGATTCCTTTGTACTTCCTCCTGGTTCTGCTCTAGTGCAATATGTAGATGATCTTCTAGTGGCTGCCGATGACAAGAAGACTTGCAAAGCAGCTACAATTTCCTTATTGCATTATTTGTCTAGTTTGAATCACAAGGTGTCACCTTCGAAAATGCAATACTGTTGCCAAGAAGTGACCTACCTAGGTCATCTCTTGTCAAAGGAGGGAAGGAAGTTGACCCCAGAGAGAATAAAAGCAATTACGCAGATGAATGTTCCCAGCACACAGAGAGAAGTGCGTGCCTTTTTAGGTATTACCTCATACTGTAGGCAGTGGATCCCAAATTTTTCTCTTTTGGCAAAACCATTAGTAGCCTTGACTGGAAAAGGTGTTCCGAGTCCGGTGCCATGGTCTGCTGAATGTCAGGAGAGTTTTTCTGAGTTACGAAATGCACTATGTTCAGCTCCTGTATTAGGTACACCCGATTACAGTAAGCCATTCACGCTCTATGTTCACGAGAGAGAAGGTTGCGCGTTGAGTGTTCTGACACAGAGATTTGGTGATAAACAACGTCCTTGTGCGTATTTTTCATCAACATTAGATCCGGTAGCTAGAGCGTTGCCTAGTTGTTTGAGAGCTACAGCAGCAGCTGCAGCTTCCATTCGACAATCTGCTGGTTTGGTGATGAACAACATGCTAGTGGTTATGGTTCCTCATGCTGTGGATACACTCATGAACCGAACCAAGACACAGCACCTTACCAGTGCTAGATTATCAGGCTATGAGTTGACACTGTTAGCGAGTCATATTCAGATCAAAAGATGCAATGTATTGAATCCAGCAACATTGTTGCCGACTAATCAGGAGTCGAGTGATTCTGAACCCCATGATTGCTGTTTCAGAACCGAGGAAGAGACAAAAGGACGAATTGATTTAAAAGACACTCCGTTGTCAGATCCAGATGGCACGTTGTATGTTGATGGGTCGTGCTTTAAATTGGAGAATGGCGATGTGACTGCCGCTTACGCAGTAACGACTTTGAGTACGATTGTGGAGACTGCAAGAGTGAGTCAGAATTCTGCCCAAGCTGCGGAATTGATCGCGTTAACGAGAGCGTGTGTTTTAGCTGAGGGAAAGAGAGTGAATGTGTTCACAGATAGTCAGTACGCGTTCGGCGTGGCCCATAGTTTTGGCCGTTTGTGGAAAGAGAGAGGTTTCATTACGTCCCATGGGACTAAGATTCAACATGGTCAGCTAGTTAACGACTTGTTGGAATCTCTAACCTTGCCGACTGAAGTTGCGATTGTGAAATGCAGTGCTCATAAAGCAATCACGGATGATGTTGGTCGTGGGAATGCTTTTGCTGATGAGACCGCTAAACAGACAGCTAGGAATATGATGAGTAGAATGTATGTTGCAACGTCTGCAAGATGGATTTCGGAGTCTGGAATGTGTGAGGACACAGTGGAAAGTGTGAAAGAAATTCAGAAAGAGGCGACTGAGGAGGAAAAGCTTGCATGGAAAGAGAGCACGGGTAAATTAGACTCGAGTGGGTGTTGGATTGATTTGTCAGAACAACAGCGTTGGATGTTGCCTGATGCGTACGTGCTTGCAGTAGTAACGATGGCGCATGGAGCAGCGCACATCAGTTCTAAAGGGATTTGTAAGATGTTGGCTCCAGTTTGGAAGAATGATGGAATTAGTAAGTGTGCAGAGAGAGTGGTGAAAAATTGTATGGTATGCCTGATGCATAATCCTGGCAAGGGAATCCCCACACCTTCTGGTCACTTCGCTCCTCCTTCTTGCCCCTTTGAAGTGATTCAGTTAGATTTCATTCACATGGACCGTTGCAACAACCTAAAGTACGTCCTAGTGGTAGTTTGTGCTTTTTCCAGATGGATCGAAGCATATCCATTAAAAGACAACACTGCTTTGTCTACTGCCAAGATTCTTCTCAAGGAATACTTCCCCAGGTATGGCATGCCACGGATTGTATGGTCAGATAATGGAAGTGAGTTTGTAGGGAAAGTTATGCAGAGTGTGTGTGCTGGTTTAGGGATTAAACAAAAGTTCCACAGTGCGAACCATCCCCAGTCTGCTGGTTTAGTTGAGGGTTACAATGGCACCCTCAAACTAAAACTTGCTAAGATACAAGCATCCACGGGTTTGCCCTGGCCAGATGCACTACCTTTGGCTCTGTTATCCACGAGAGCGACTGTACATTCTAGAGTAGGGCTCAGTCCATATGAAATAGTGTTCGGTCGTCCCGCCAATGTTTGGGGGGTACCTAGGCCAAAAGAATTTAGACAGCTGGAATATCCAATGTTAATTGATTACCTTTTCGACTTGACTGCTAAATTGAGTCTTATTCACCAACAGGTTTTCGATGCATTGCCAAAGCCACCGTAGAGTCCAGGTCATCAGCTGAAACCAGGGGACCACGTTGTTGTTTGTAATTTTGCAAGAACGAAAAATCTTCAGCCCAGATTCGTTGGCCCCTTCCAGGTGTTATTGGCGACGAGAACTGCTATTCGTGTGGCCGGACGGAAGAACTGGATTCACACGACGCACGTCAAACGTGTGCCCCTGCCACTTCCTTACGGCAACTGGGTGAAGACAGGAATCGGTGCCTCTGAATCTGAACAAATCCCCAGGTTTATCAATTTCAGTGATGCAGAACTAATCACTGACACATCGAACTCTGGCTCTCCTCCTGGAACTGCTCTTTTGAACTCTGAACATTTGACATCTGCAACAAAAGAACATTTGCCATCTGCGAACTTGAACATTGCAACACCTGCTGAAAATACACTGTTTCCAGATCAAACAGCTCCTGCAAAACTGAGATACAATTTACGATCTCGCAATATGGACAAATAAAGCAGGAAACTGCCTATTTTATACATTTGAATTTTGATACATTGCCTCCAGCCAGGAAGTTTGCTAATACTTTGCAATGTTTTGTTGTTTTAAAATTGCCTTGCCGTCTGGGTAGCCGTAGGGTCGTGGCTGTGTGCCTAGTTGAATCTGCGGGGGTCAGACACTAGGTCGATCTTTCTGTTAGTTTTGGGAACTCCCAGAGCTGATAGAGGCATTTTCATCTACGTACACATCATCAGTGGTCGCGAGCGGATTGTAGAAGATGGAGCTTCCTGAGCTGCAACAAGAGAATGTGATTTATGTTCGCAGAAACAGACTTTACAAAATTCTTCACAGCAAATGCTTTTTAATGCAATGTGCCATTACATTTTTGATTGTTTTGATAACGTTGGTGGGTGGAATCGTCTTTGGTGTGCATTTAATTTTTACACCGGTAACAACTACCGTACCTCCCCTTGATCCTGTTTCTTCTACTGTTGCTTCTATGCATTCTTTTCACTCATTTCCTGAACACGAACAAGCTCGACGTTCAGAATTCATTAATACCACATTTGTACAGCTCTTGCACCAACACCAACTGGTAGTTAACACTACAGACTGCTGGGTGTGTGGCTTGATACCCCACACTATGGATAAAGGCATTCCCTATCTAGTCTTGCCTTTTAGCTATAATGGATCATTTCAGGCCTTTCAGACCATCTTTGCTTATGCCCTTGAGACCTATCCTCCGCGTCCACCACGTTCCACTAAATACAGCTCTGTCAACAAAGCTTTGGTCCAGGGAATTATTGACATGATTAAAGACGTCAATAATACTCCATCTTATCCTAGAGATGAATTACGGGTATATTTGAGTTGGAATTCTACAGAGTATCGCCTTAGTTTGGGAGAAAGCAAGCGTAAAAGCTCCACTCCAGTCTAGGTCGTACCTCACCGAGGTCAAGTCTGTTTGCAGGGAAATGGGAGGAATCCGAGAGCTCAGCTAGGGAAGAGTGAGTGCGTTGAGACTTATGTGTTTCCGTCCAACTCTTCCCCTGCCTTTCTTACTGCTAGGGGTACCTACTTCATCTGTCAAGACAGAGCGTATACATGGTTGCCTGCTGACTTTTCAGGTTCATGTTATATTGCTCGACTGTTGCCTCCAACGTACACTGCTTCTTCAGACTATCACAAGACCAGAGTAGCAAGAGGTGTCTTCAGCAAGGAAGATACCGCTGGTCAGGAAGCTGGAGACTTCTTCAAAGGTTTCCTTCCGTTCTGGGGACCGATGGCCAATAGTAGAAATATACGTCAGATAACACGGGTAGTTGAATCTACTATTACCGAAACTGCTGGTGCCCTTAGCAATTTGACAGCTGAGCTTCAGGCGGATCGTCTCATGACGTTGCAGAACCGTATGGTTCTAGATGTCATACTTGCAGATCGAGGTGGGGTATGCAGAATGATCCAATCGAGCTGCTGTGTTTTTATTCCCAATAACGCTCCAACTGTCTATGAGGCGATCTCTAAGCTACATAAGATTTCCGACTCTATACACGTAGACAAGGGAAACTGGTCCTTAATGGAGTGGTTTTGAACTCTGCTATCAGCGTGGGGATGGAAGGTTCTGATGGTCATTGGTGTCATCTTAGTATTCCTGTTCTCGTGCTGCCTGATTATCCAGTGTGGTCCCGCTTTGTGTAGTCTCTGTGCTGCAACCTGTTTCAGAAAACCACCTGCGTTTGGAGAAAAGGCGCGAGAAAGGATGATGATGCAGCAACATGTCACTGACCTGATGAGCATAGAGTTAGACTTTGACATAGACTGAGTAATTGCCTATGTAAGGGCAAAAGGAGGGTCTGAGGTTTCGTGACGATTTGAACCCGTGTTTTCAACATTGTCGTAAATACATAATTTTGGTATCAGTGAACCGCAAATGATCCATTTAGCATATCCTGGTGTTTTCGCTATGCTACGAGCAAGAGTACTCCTGTTACAAACACATTTCTGATCTACCCATGGCATCCATCTTAGATTATGGCAGCCATTTTGTGTTTCTTGCCCTCACATAGACAATGGACACGCAATGACCTCTGATTACTTCATTTCGATTAAGGACACGTAGGCTTTGGCCGGCGATTCACCTCTCTAGTGACACGTGCACCTTAAGACAGAAAACACCATGGTTGCATGACTCGGCAGAAACTGCCTCCTCTGGCTGAGGCCAGTCCTGCTATACTGGTTCTCGTGTTCGTTGGCCTGATCATGATTAGGCGGCCGAAGCTGGTAGCCTTGCCCATTTACGACCCACAAACATCTCTTATCCTGCTTTTCTATCTTCTGCACCTGGCTCTGCTCCTTTCCTTCTGGGCCTTTATTAGGGGGAGGTAACGAAATTTACGATGAGGCGGTCCGGTTCTTGAATGAAAAGTTGACATGGGATTATGATGGAATAGTGGGAACCCCTCGTTCGTAATGTTTTGACATCAGATATTGTTGACGATTCCTGTGCAACGCCAAATATTTATTGTTTAGGACACAAAGGTTTGGGAATGTACTAACATGTAAAGAATTTGCCTGAAGCCCAATATTTCGTATATAAGGAGCAACCCTCTTTGTACAAATCGAACAGGCTCCTAGATTCTGCCCGTGTGTAGTTTCTGTGACTTCTGTGTCCCTGCAGTAATAAACCTTTGGTCTTTGACGCCACCATCGAGAAGCCCGTGTTTCTGTTTATTTGTGCACCGAGACAGGTAGAACTCCGGGGTCTTCGGGTGTTATCCCTGACACCTCTGGACGGAACCAAAAAGTCCAGAACTCCAATAGAGCCCTTCCCCCTTGTCTTGTCTTCCAGAACCTAGGGACACATAACAGTTCTCGATCTCCAGATCTCAGAGATCTAGAGGGGACGTATGGAATTAATTTTTTGGTTAGGTAATGTTGAAGCTGCCTGCAGTGGGCTTGAGGCCAAGATGTTGAGGGTCCAGTGCCTGCAACGAAAAAATATGTGTATAATGCAGGCCCAACTGAGATCAATGGCTACACACATGGGTGGGATACTTGACTGCCTGAGAAAGCTGACAACTGCGGTAGTTGTAGGGCACAGGGCAAACAGTGAGAAACCTGACAGTGTAGCAACAGCCATTAAAGACATGTGCGGGGTCATTGAGGCTGAGCATGTCTGAAATGGCAGGAGGCATCACCATTCTATGGGACGCATGAACAATTACACAAAGGCAATAAATAGGCTGAGTACCACAACAGCCCAGCTTTCCAGGCGTATGGTCAGCATGCAGGTGGAGATGAGCCACTGCTGCGGGGATGTGGTCAGAGGCCTCATCCAGGTCACCACTGCTGTGTAATGACTCCAGGATTCCAGAAAACAGCAGCTAGGGGAAACATCATGCATGCAGGGGGGACAGTGAGGAGGCCTCCAGCCTCAGCAGCCTACTGGAACCTGTGGCACATAGCAGAAGGCGCAGTACCAGGAGTCATGCCAGCACAGAAGGCACAATGAAGGATGTAGCTGAGCCTACAGAAAGGCCCACAGGAGTGCATGGGACATTTGGACACGTAAAAATCTGGTGCTTTAACCAGAAATGTGTAACTTGTGCACATAGAAGTTGCAGTTCCAAGGCAATGACTTTTAATTGTCTGTACATGCACTGCACTTGTCTGCACATGGTATGTGTGCATCAACACATTCACACAACTAGCACAATAAATCATTTGAGCAAAGCCTGTGTTGTTTTGTAATTACTCCCCTTAGAAGTAACGTTGCGTGATTTCTGCCCGTCTCTATCTCCCCTCTGCTGCATTTGGACCACATGCTGCTTGGAGTGGTTGTCTCGGCTGGTTGTCGAGCTCTGGCTGGCTATCAGAGTCTTCCAGGGGAATGCCCCCATTAGTGGCTATGGTGTGTAAAATAGCACACGTTGCAACAATTTTACAGCATGTCTCCGGCCTATACTGTAAAGCCCCACCGGTTTTGTGGAGGATGCGAAACCTGGATTTGATTACACCAAATGTCCTCTCAATCACATTGCATGTAGCAATGTGTGCCTGATTGTATCGCTGCTCCCTTTGTGTAGATGGATTTAGAGAGGGAGTGAGGATGAAAGACCTCACAGCATATGCAATCACCTACAGGATGTGAAAATTAAATATACATTAGTCACTGCTATGTGTCACCATGGTGGACAGGTGTGCAAGACACTATTAAATCTGTTTACCAAGTAAATATCCTTCTCCAAATTCACCCGCAAGTAGACGTCTTTGTATGGCACTATCCCGTCAGATGTATGCGTCATATGCACTGCCAGGGTAACTTGCCACTATGTCTGTGATAAATGTTTTTGAGTTGCAGACTACTTGGATGTTCAGTGAATGGTAAGATTTGCTGTTTCGGTAGATGTACTCATTCACTGAGGAAGGACATTTGGGTACATGCGCCCCATTAATGCAACCAATCACATGTGAGAATTGTGCATTCTGATAGAAATCTAATTTAATTTGCATCAATTCCTGTGGTGTAGTGGGGAACCTAATGTGGTGTTGTATCCTCTGCAACATGACATTTAGGAAACGGTTAAAAAAGTGCTATAGTGCACTCTAAGAAACACCTCCAGCTGCAGCAATTACTCCCTGGAAGCTTCCTGAAGCTAGGAGATGCAGAGAACACAGGACCTGCACATGGGTGGTTATGGCATGTGTCCTGCGCGTCTGACGCTGCAGGATTGTGTCTAACTCAGCAATGAGATCTAAGATTTTGGCAGCATTCAGCCTATATTTATCATATAGCTCCTCCTCCGTCTGCCCTAGCAAAGTGACGCACTCTCTGAATATTATCTCCTGTATCCTCCTTCTTCTCTGTGCTGCTGCTCTTAGCCTCATCCTCCTCGACACAACTTAGAGCACTGCCATTGTGCAACATTCAGATGCATTCTGGGACTGTTTAAGTAGTTTGCTGATGATGTACACCTGTTTTTTGTTAAGTGAGATTTTTACCACCTGATTTGATTTCTTCTTATTTAAGAAATGCAAAGTGCGTTTCTTGACTTATTCTGTATTTGCGATTTTTTGTTGTATCCGACTTTGCGATTTCATATTGCGAATACCTAATCACTATTACAGATTCGGTATTTGGTATTTTCTAATATTGCGAAAACTAGGATTTTCTGCGAATTTGCTTCATGCATGGGAACAAGCTATTTTGCGATCGCAAACGGCCTTTTTTGCGATTTGCAATGTTTGCGATCGCAAATTAGCTTGATGCATTTGGGCCTAAGTGTCACTGTGCTCTGGTTATACTGCTCACAAAGATGCCAGAGTCCCAGGAGCAATGCAATGTACCTCCTCCCACATGCCAATGTCTGGGGCGACAGAAGAAACACTGAAGAGACTGCTCTACCCGTGATCCATGTGTGCTAGTGAATGAGCACACCAGCTCCCATGGCACTGGATGATATTGGCCAGACAAGTGGAGCTGGTCAGGCGGTGTGGGGGTGGGCTTCCCACTTGGGCCCCATTCCAGCAACGATGCCGGGTAACCCATCAAAAGGGGCAGGGGCAACCAGCATTCTCAAATGAGTTTATTTATTTATAAAGTTTTATATAGCGCGGACATGACCCACGGGGGTATCAGAGCGCTTTACAGTACATAATTATCACAAGTTATACATACAATCGGAAATCGCATATAATACAAATGAGGTAAACATTGCTATTGGATTAAAAGCGGTGGTAAGTAGGCTTCTAGGAGTTAAAGGTTTAAGATGAAAATTTGTTCATGAGAAATATTTTTGTTTCCTTTTTAAAGATGGTAAA
Organism: Lissotriton vulgaris; assembly: GCF_964263255.1. NCBI lineage: Eukaryota > Metazoa > Chordata > Amphibia > Caudata > Salamandridae > Lissotriton > Lissotriton vulgaris. The sequence continues at coordinate 1,376,227,587 of NC_141685.1, read as the reverse complement.
AGAAGGGATTCTGCGTAAGTCTGGGGGAAGGTTGTTCCAGATCTTCAGTACAATACCTGAGAAGGCTCTGCACCCAGTTCTCTTTTTGTGGAAAGATTGAGGTCTTAGTAGTAGTGAGCTTGCGCTTCGCAGATGTCTACCACCTCCCGACCGCTCTAGGTTTTGTGCTAAGTAGCTGGGGGTGTTGCTATGTAAGGCTTTATGTGTCATGCAGGCGATCTTTAGTTGTATTCTCGACTCGTATGGTAGCCAGTTCAAAGCCTTCAGGGCCGGAGTGATGTGGTTATTTCTTTTTATTCCGGAGACCAGCCTGGCTGCGGCGTTAAGCGATGCCCTGAGCGGTGCTAGTTTGTATTTTGGAAGACCGCAAGTGTGACGCAAAGCACTTTGCCAAAAAAATTAAAAGAAAAGGCACCATCTATAGCAGGTCTTGCAGAAGGTGGGAGTTGGTGAAGAATTTCTTAAATGGGTTTCATTATAATACACCACTCCCCTAGTGCAAATCAAGGTAGATAATCTGGTATCAAAACAGTTTGAGCTACACAGATGCCCACGACAAGGATGCCCGCTGTCCCCACTGTTATTTGTTGTTGCGTACTAGCAAGCTGAGGTCAATAGCTCACATCACCTCCCCCGATTAAGGGGGTCATTAGGATTGCGGTTTTTCCGCATCCTCCGGGCCGGCAGAAGTGTCCACCGGCCCGGAGGATGCAGAAAAACTGCTGTGGAGCCTTCAACGACCCCCGCCAGATTAGGATGGCTGGGGGGTCTGGAAGACCGTCAGCCGCTTTTCTGCCACGGTTGCCTTACGACCGCGGCGGAAAAGCTCTCATATGGAGGCGGTGTCTAACAGACACCGCCAGCCATATTAGGATGGGGGTAAACAGATGCCTTTCCGCGGCGGCTTCTCCACCATGGAAAGGCATACGGTGATTTCTTTGGGGACCCGTTGTGGGCCCCCAGGGTGACGGCGGGGTGGGGGGTGCACATGGGGGGTACCTATGGTACCCCCCTGCATTTGCGTGCACGAAGTGGCAGGCACCGCGCTGTGCCTGCCGCTTTGTGCATGCAAATGCGTAGCATGCATATTTAACCTTGTAGGGGGTGCTGCTTCAAGCAGCACCCGCCGCAATGTTAAATATTGAGGATGTGACCGCCAGGGTGGCGGTCACATCCTAATTGCACTGGAGGGACCGCCGCTGCCCCTGTGGACTGTCCCTCCTCCTCTGGGGTGGCGGACGGACGCAGGTCTGTCCGCCATCCTAATGAGCAGCTAAGTCTTAGATGGTCTACTCTGCTTCGCTACTCTGAGATTGCCAAGTGCTGCAATGGGGTACCTAGGTCCCAATAAAGAGAAAGTGGCAGACTTATTTCTTGTAAAGAAAGTAGACCCAGATTCTCAAAGCTGTGAGGCAATGCAGCACAGCATCCAAAGATGCTGCACTACCTTGCGTGACAGGGAGAAAGCAGGACAGCATCAAATGGCACTCTCCTCCCCTCTCCCTAGCACCGGCATGGAGTTCAGCTGCAGTGCGCCAGACACGCACCTTAGCAACATAGCACCAGAGTGTATGCCTGAATCTACCATGGGTTTGGTAATGGAAGGTTATCCTTCCAGTAGAAAATACTATACGTAGACACACTTCAAAGTTTTTCCTACTGTGTAAGTGTGCTGCACAGTGCAGTACACATACAAAGTCAGAAAAGCAAGGAGAAATGACAACATTTCTCCTTTTAGTGCATACTTTCTAGCTGCATTACTTTTTTACACTTAACCCTGTCTGCCAAAGTTATTAGATGGGGTTTAGCATCTAAGAGCATGGGTGGTTGCATGGGAACGCCCATGTACCACCAATGTAAAGCCCCTGTGACGCAAAGTGATCTAAAGCAGTGTTTCACGCTTCTTTGCATTTCTTTTGCAGACAAGACAACGCAAATATCAATTTGGATTGTATTGTTATTACCAAAACAGGTTTATTGTTGGGTTTGCATTTAAAAAGTAACGCTAACCCAATGCAAAAGCTTTGAGAATCTGGGCCTAATATCATTCACAACTAATAACCCTATTTCTTACACTTTTGCAATGTAGAGATATTTTGCACATGAGCAACATCTGACCTATATTAAAACTCACCAATTACACACTTTTCAGCAAAAACATCCAGACCCAGTTACAATTGGCCAGTCCAGGCAAATGCTTGCAGTGCAAAGTAGACAGTTCACAAAAACTGGTCTTCCTCAGTGTTCCGAGGCGTAGCATTAACAAACTTCAAACGGCTCAGAATGCAGCAGTAAGAGGACTATTGGGCATCTCTAAATTTGATTGTCTCCACAGCTTTAGTCGAACTCCACTGGCTGCCTGTAGCTTAGAGGATTCAATTTAAATCACTATGTATTGCTTTTAAATCTCTTAACAACATTGGGCCTACACAGCTGAAGACATTTTGAAAGCTGTACACTCCAGCCAGAGTCCTTAGATTTGCGAACTGGGAAATGTAATGGTTCCTATAGTCAACAATGTTCGATGTGGAGGTAAGAGTATCTCGGCTACACCTGCTAGCCTATGGAACTCTCTGCCTACCAGGTTGAAGAAAGAATCCAGTCTTCCGAAATATAGAAAGGGCCTAAAATCGTGGTTGTTTACGGTGTAATTTCACTCTTCTGATCCACCCTGTTCAGTATTTATCAAAGGTAGCACCTAGACACCCAAGGTATATGTCAAGCTTCATAAATTTCTCATAATCTTCATCATCAATGCATCCCACAGATCTCTGCGTAGCAAGTCACAGCACTGTAAGATTTAGACTCTTACCAATGCAAATCCTTTAATTTTGTTTCATCTGTCTTTTCCTGGCAGGCAGGCCATGTGTTACGAATGCGAAGAATCAAAGGAAGGTTATGCGACTGGCCTGTACGAGTCCATAGTGAGATGCATAAAGCTGTTACACAACAACTGTATACTGGTAGGGGCTGAAAAACTCACCACCTCTTGAGGGAAGGTTCTTTCCACTCTCTTTGGTAAATTTTCCCACTTCATTCTAACAGGAAAAAGAAGTGGAGCTTTTGAAAATCCAAATGAATATCCAGAATTCGAAGGTGAGTTTCTTTCTAATTTAAAACTGTTTAACAAGCAGCATAGGGGTTCTGTATTGCTTTGGGCCATTCAAAGTAGCCTGGTTTCTCTTGGCTGAGAATTTCTAGAACCGCAAATACTGGATCTAGTAATTCAGCATTGGGCCTGGCGACACCAGGAGACTATGCTCATCAGGTGAAGGAAACTGTTACAGGAACAGAGAAGATGCTTCGGGCAGCAGTGCAGCCAAAATCCCTGAAGTACTCATTCAGCACTTTAGGGGTGAGCACAATAAGGCCTCTGGTTTTCTCATACCCTTGACCCCCTTGGCCTTCATTCCCCCACCACTCTCAAATAGTAAGGCTGAGTATGAGTGTGCACTTGGCCCCATCCAGAGCCCCAGGACAGAGGTTGGGTCTTGGTGCAGATGGGACATCCACACCACCCAACTCCTGTTGGCTGTGTTCCCCTCAAGCAAGCAAGAGCTCTCCCTGAAAATGAGTACACTCCCCACCTCTCCCCCAGCCCACATTTGCAATGCCAATTGCAAGCCCACACTTAGCAAAAAGATGAATCACCAAACCACTGGTGAGTCCGGGGCTGTGTGTACTCTCAGCTGCCCAAACCACAACATGAGATGAGCAGACACAACGTTTCTCACACTGACCCTACCCTGCACGCACCCTCTATCCAGCATAGCCCCTTCCCTAATATGTTTTGCCTTCTCTGAGGAGACAGACAATGTCATTAGAGTTGTTCTCTGACTCAGGGAAAAAACACCAGAAAAGGGCACAGTATTTCTGGGTCTCTGTGGTCATTACTAATTCCGGGAGTAAATTGTGTAATTATCAGTTTTGTTGTGAGTAGGCCTTCAGGTATAGGAAAGCCCTGTCTCACATTAGGGAGACCGAAGTCCAGCAAACTTGTGATGAAGGCACAACCACTGATGACAGGGCCAGCTTTAGCACTAGTGGTGCCCTGTGAGACAATATTTGTTGCCCCCCCCCCCAATGACCACCTCTGCCACGAATTCCCTGATGACCACCATTTAGCACTGCCCCTTAAGTCTCCATAACCACTCTCTCTCAGATTAATTTAGTTTTAGAGAACCACTCATACCTGTCTAAGGTATCAGAGTACCTTACATCACACACATATTAAACAGAGACTATTATACGTGTGTAATCAGTGTATAGGCCACGTTACATAAGGCAGAAGACTACAAGGTGTAGGAGTCATATGCCATCCATACTGTAGGTAGTATAGTCCTCGGTTTGGAAAAGCACAAATGCTGAATTTAAATTGTAACAACATTCTTAGGGGTTTCTTTAATAATAAGAATTGATTTCTACCCAAATGAACCATTTTTTCAAGATTAGGATCATGAAAGACTGGGCATAAAAACATATAGCTTTAATCTATACCTTGCAGTTTGCATGAAGTTCTTTAATGATAGTTAATAGCTCACTGATCTGTACTAAGATTTAACTTCTAAACTTCAAGGAAAAAAGGGATCCCTGTCATCAAAGCAGTAACCCACTGACCTATTTATATTATGAGCACTTTGTGGTCTGCATGGCATCATGTTCTTAGGCATATTAACCCTCTGCACTACAATGAGTCACAACTTTCACTAGACAAAACTCCAGTCTCTCTCTTTCTCTCTCTCTAGGAAGAACATTAATCACCAGAGTCATCTTGACATTTTTATTGATGCCTAAAAATTGCTAGAGGCAAGGAATGCAGGAGCATGTGGTTTTAAAATGATAATATACTTGCAAACATGGCATCTGCACCCCAAGGCAGCACCCGGTGCAGTGGCACTAGTCCCACTCCCCCGACAGATCACTGACAATATATCGAGTAAAAAAATATTGTGTTACCAAAATATTGGGACATAAATATTGATGTCAAATATATCGACATCCTATCTTCATAATGGTAAGTACTATAATATAGGCAAAAAATATTCCCCTATATTATCAAGGGGGTTTATCTCCGCCTTTTTGGCTTTAAAAGCCAAGAAAGCGGAGATAAAATTATCTCCCTATTACCTAGCTGTCGCTAACACCAGTTAGCGACAGCTAGTAGGAGATAGCGACCATCTTGGGCCCCACTTTACATGTCAGTGATATTTATCACTAGTGACATGCAAAGTGGGCGTGCCAAGATGTTAGCGACTAAAAACAGTCGCTTACATCGCTATCTCCTATTACCAACTTTTGGAGATATTCGCGCTAAGCGCGAATATCTCCAAAAGCTAACACCTGCCCTGAGCAGTTCTTACCCATGTTATCCAGTGGGAGGTGGATAACATGGCTAAGAGCATTAGCTCGGTAATGCATGAATATCGCGGACTTTTCAGAGATATTCATGCATTGCGGCGATTTTTATCGCATTTGCGATAAACCTTGGTAATACCAAGGTTTATTTGCGGTAAAAATCGCCGCAGCTCAGCGGTAAATTTTTGTCTCTAACCAAGCAATAGCGATAATTATCGCTATTGCTTGGTAATATGCCCCATTGTTCTTAAAAATATCGAAGTACAAAAGATCTTTTTTTATAAGTATAAAAAATAATGGAAAATAAATTAAATAATACATCTAACTAAAATAAAATGTAATTATTTGTCAATTTTACCAATTATAAGTAATACATATACATAAAATGTGATATATATTTACTTAAGCATTAATAAATAATTATTTTAATTATATTTATTTATTTATTTTAAAGGTTTTATATAGTGCTGGTTAGACCCGAAGGTATCAGAGCGCTTTACATGAGCATCAGATCATAATTACAGGTTACATTGCTACAAAGGTTACACAATTATTAGAGCATGGCAACATAGTTATTTGCAAGGTCAAGATAAACAATAAGAACAAATATGTAAGGGGAAAAGCAGGCAAGGGGAAAGACTCAGGGGGGGGAAGGAGCTGGGGAAGTAGACAGGTAATGAAGGCGGGAAAGGGGAGGGTGAAGGACATCACATGGAAAGAGGAGGGGAAGGGCGACGGGGGCACAAACCGGTAGACGAGTCAATGCAATGTCCAAAGTCCAGTAAGCTGTGATCCCAGGGGAAGTGGTATTACTTCCCTATCTCTGCTGTGGGAGGCTCCCTTTACGCAGTGGACTCTCTCAGAGGGGTCTCTGAAACTCCAAGGCCTACATACTGGATCCTTCCCCAAAAAGGGGAGAGCGAGTGCTTTGGCAAGGGGTGCCATATCATACCTCAGCTGTGAGTGTCTCCCTTTGCGCAGGGGACTGTCTCAGCGGGTACGCTGAGACTCCAGAGTATAAATATTGGATCTTTCCCCAACAAGGAGAGAAGGTGTGCTTAGTCAAAGGGCACAAAGAACAGGGAGCTAGGCAGACTAGCAGGCAAGGTGAGAGATTCAGGGGAGAGTTTATAGGAGCTAGGGAGGTAGACAAAGGGAGAAAGAGTACTAAATGGGAACACATTTATTTAATGAGTTATTATATAGTGCTAGCTAGACCCGATGGAATCGGAGCGCTTTACATGAGGGACAATAATGTTGCAAATGACATCAGTTAAAAGTTACATACGTTTCAAGAAAAGCATTTAAAGAACATAGGGGACAAAGTGAATAGAGCAGGAAGGGTCAGGGGATAGGGTAAAGGTGTAGGAGGAAGACAAGATGTAGAGACGAGGGGAAAATCTGCCCAAGGTCCGGCTGGGTAGGTGACGGCAGGGAGGGGGAGTCCATAACCCATCTTCTCTTTAGCTATATGGTAGCTCCACCGGGCATCAGACAAATCGCTCTGGTCTCCACATTCTGGTGTAAATTCCGCAGGTTCAAAGTCCTGGTGTGTAGGCAGGTTAGGGGATAGGTTCAAAGTCTGGTCAATGTGAAATTGTCGACCACTATGGAAGCCATCTTGGTGTCAGGCAGGGGACTGTACTTTACACTGGTACACTGGTGGCCGTCCTAAGGTTAGGCATCAGGCAGTTAAAGTCAATATTTATTTTATTTTTATTTTAAAGGTTTTATATAGCGCTGGCTAGACCCGGAGGTATCAGAACACTTTAAATGAGCATCAGATCATAGTTACGGGTTACATTGTTACAAAGGTTACACAGTTATTAGAGCAGCATGGCAAAATAGTTATTTGTAAGGTCAAGATAAACAATAAGAAAAAAAAACGAAAGGGGAAAAGCAGGCAAGGGGAAAGACTCAGGGGGAAGGAGCTGGGGAAGTAGACAGGTAATGAAAGCGTGAAAGGGGAGGGTGAAGGACATCGCATGGAAAGAGGAGGAGAAGGGCGACGAGGACACAAACCGATAGACGAGTCAATGCAACGTCCAAAGTCCAATAAGCTGTGATCCCAGAAATAAAATAAAATTATAAATATAAATATAAAGATGTGATCAAGGCTGCCGTGTTGCAGCCGAAACGCGTCATGCTGGGGACAGAAGAGCAATAAACCACCCTTGAACTAACTTGTCGCAGTGTTTGTGGTCTGTACCTACGTTGAGGACTCTGCACTTTTGCTGAGAGTAGGAGTTGGAACGGATATATATATATATATATATATTACCTACTGGCGGTCGCCAGTAGGTATATATAGTTAGGATTTTTTCTCTATGGGATTTTTGAAAATTCTATGTCTAATAACTTTGGCGTTTGTGGACGGAATTGGCTGAAATTTTCAGGAAAATGGAACATTTTGTTCCTGAGCAGCCCCTGACAATTTGGGGGGGTTTCATTAAGGGGGGGCCGAGAAAAAAGGGGGGTCCCAAAACGCCTTTTTCCCATGTTAATTTCCATAGGGCGGTTGGCCTCACTTTTAGCTCGAACGGCTGAATGGATTTGCACGAAACTTGGCAAAATTGTAGGGACTGTTAGCCCGATGTGCCTTTGCTAGGTCTCAATATATGTGCTCCAGTGGATTTTGAGTAATTTAGGTTCAAAAAAAGATATATATCTGGGCGGAGCCTAACCACACATCTGATCTGATTGGCTGTCAGCACTTCATCCAAGAAGTGTTGGCAGCCATCTTGGGACCAATATACATGATAGCACCTCATTAAAAAGCATTGTAGTTAATAGAGGGTTTTAGGACTTTAGTTACATTATAAATCATTTGTTGATGGTACCATACTCATTTTAGGAATTGTGGTGGGTTCTAAGGTGATTTTACCATGTGAAAAAACCTTCTGCTGTGATATCATGAATATTGTTTGAAAGAAATCTAATATCTCATGATTTTCCCACAGTGGTTTGGAAGGGGATCTATAAGCTAAACTGAAAGCATATTTTCTGTAAATTCACATTATCTTTCTCAGTCATGTGAAAATGAAGTCTGACATTCTCAGTAAAACATGTACATCCAACAAGGACAGAGACTGTCAGTTGATTCCTTTGTGTTCTACTGCAGCCTCCTAGAGTGTTCTAAAGAACAACTAGAGTGCTAACAGTCCTACTTATTACAAAGGTATGGCACACCTGAAGCCATCTTGATTGGAATAAAGTGGTAACTCTTAAAACATTTAATTTAAAAAGAAACAACATGAGGGGGTATATTTTGCCATAGAAAGTATGATTAGTGCTGCAGAATGAAAAATTAGGGCACATTTTGAGTGACTTCTCAAATCCTTTTCTATTTCATTAAAACATTCTGACATGCAGTCTCCCAAAATGGCCACCAGAGACAAAAGAGCCCAAATGTAGCACAAATATCACCCAGATGTAGCCCAAGTATAGCCCAATGACAGAATGTCCCAGAGTGTTCTAAAGAACAACTAGAGCGCTAACAGTCCTACTTATTACAAAGGTATGGCACACCTGAAGCCATCTTGATTGGAATAAAGTGGTAACTCTTAAAACATTTAATTTAAAAAGAAACAACATGAGGGGGTATATTTTGCCATAGAAAGTATGATTAGTGCTGCAGAATGAAAAATTAGGGCACATTTTGAGTGACTTCTCAAATCCTTTTCTATTTCATTAAAACATTCTGACATGCAGTCTCCCAAAATGGCCACCAGAGACAAAAGAGCCCAAATGTAGCACAAATATCACCCAGATGTAGCCCAAGTATAGCCCAATGACAGAATGTCCCAGAGTGTTCTAAAGAACAACTAGAGCGCTAACAGTCCTACTTATTACAAAGGTATGGCACACCTGAAGCCATCTTGATTGGAATAAAGTGGTAACTCTTAAAACATTTAATTTAAAAAGGAACAAAATGAGGGGGTATATTATGCAATAGAAGGTATTATTAGTGCTGCAGAAAGAAAAATTAGGGCACATTTTGAGTGACTTTTCAAATCCTCTTCTATTTCATTAAAAAATTCTGACATGCAGTCTCCCAAAATGGCCACCAGAGACAAAAGAGCCCAAATGTAGCCCAAATATCACCCAGATGTAGCCCAAGTATAGCCCAATGACAGAATGTCCCAGAGTGTTCTAAAGAACAACTAGAGCACTAACAGTCCTACTTATTACAAAGGTATGGCACACCTGAAGCCATCTTGATTGGAATAAAGTGGTAACTCTTAAAACATTTAATTTAAAAAGGAACAAAATGAGGGGGTATATTTTGCCATATGAATTATGATTAGTGCTGCAGAAAGAAAAATTAGGGCACATTTTGAGTGACTTCTCAAACCCTCTTCAATTTCATTAAAAAATTCTGACATACAGTCTCCCAAGATGGCCACCAGAGACAAAAGAGCCTAAATGTAGCCCAAATATCACCCAGATGTACCCCAAGTATAGCCCAATGACAGAATGTCCCAGAGTGTTCTAAAGAACAACTAGAGCGCTAACAGTCTTACTTATGACAAAAGTATGGCACACCAGAAGCCATCTTGATTGGAATGAAGTGGTAAGTCTGAAAACACTCAATTTAAAAAAGGAACAACATGAGGGGGTTAATTTTGCCATAGAAAGTATGATTAGTGCTTCAGAAAGAAAAATTAGGGATCATTTTGAGTGACTTCTCAAATCCTCTTCTATTTCATTAAAAAAATTCTGACATGCAGACTGAAACATGCACTTTGAATACCAGCAGCAGACGTCCCTGGTGAGCAGTAGCTTTATTACAGTGATCTAATGTGCATCTAGAGTGCTAACATTCAGAATTTATGGCAAATGTGTGACACATCTGAATGCCTTCTTGATGGAACCAAAGTAAACAAGCATTGAAAATGCAATAGATCTCGCCCTCGTTTAAGTTAAAGCCATTCTGTTTGTAATGAGGTGGCTTTTTAGCTTTGCTTTTATTAGTGTTTTTTCAACTTTCATGTAAATAACATGCATCTGTATGCATATAAGTATATGTATGCATGCATTTATGTTTGTATTTATATAGATATACAGATGATATATGTTTATATATGTATGTATATATATATATTCACTGAAAAAACCATAGGTTATAGACCATATATAGTTAGGAATTAGCATTTACAAAACCTTGAAAATTCACTGAAAAAACCATAGGTTATAGACCATATATAGTTAGGAATTAGCATTTACAAAACCTTGAAAATTCACTGAAAAAACCATAGGTTATAGACCATATATAGTTAGGAATTCGCATTTACAAAACCTTATTTTACTCACACAAAACCATTGAAATTCCATATATAGTTAGTTGCACTAACTATATATCGCGCACCCGCAATCCACTGCTGATGATGTCACATATTACATCATTCATGACATGGTCAGTGACATCACTGATGACATCACTGATGACATCTCAAATGACATCACTGATGACATCACTGATGACAACATCCAGTGACTCTATGTTTCTGTAAAGTTAAAATATGTCTTACATATTGAAGAATGAGTGGATGTATAAGTGTCTGGATGAAGGATTTAGTAGGTGCATGACTGACTGTATGAGTGAGTGATTAAATGTGTCTCACTGAGTGCATGGGTTAGTGACTAAACTGTCTTAATTTGTGCATCATTATGTCTGTTGTTCTGTAAACTGTTGCATGTGTTGATAAGTAGCTATATGAGTAACTATATGGGTTATTGATTGGTTGCCCAAGTATTTGTATGGGAGACTGAGTGTGTGTGTGGGTGGCTGGGAGGTGTATGACTCTGTGCATAGATGTGTGAGCAGTTGATTCACTAGATGTATGGTTTCAAAAGTGCATGTGGAAACAGCTGTATGGGCGGTTGACTGTGTGCATGAGTGTATTGGTGAGTGAATGGATATCTCAGTGCTACATGTCAAAGTAAGTACATATGTAAAACACAGTACATGTGAGAGTTGACATATATAAATAACTGTGCATAAGAGCCAGTGAATGTGTGAGTGGCTGTATGGATCATTGTGAACTTGTATCAGGGATTGTATAAGAGAGTAAATATGTGTTAGTATATGTTTGAATAAGTAAAGTTTGTATAACTGTATAGTTGAGGAAATGGAGGTGTGATTGATTCTTTGCATGACTGACTGGGTGTGTGAGTAACTCCATGGATGAGTGACAGTCTGTGAGTGTCTGTTTACACTGATTGTATCTAAGGTTATATTAGAGTCTGAAGAGGTTCATCGTATTATCACATGAATGATATCATCAGTGATGTGATCAGTAATGTCAAATGAGATGTCATCAGTGATGTCATCAGTGATGTCATTTGAGATGTCATCAGTGATGTCATTTGAGATGTCATCAGTGATGTCATCAGTGATGTCACTGACCATGTCATGAATGATGTAATATGTGACATCATCAGCAGTGGATTGCGGGTGCGCGATATATAGTTAGTGCAACTAACTATATATGGAATTTCAATGGTTTTGTGTGAGTAAAATAAGGTTTTGTAAATGCGAATTCCTAACTATATATGGTCTATAACCTATGGTTTTTTCAGTGAATATAGATATAGATATAGATATATAAATATATGAGAGCACAAGTTCCCTCTCTCCAGATCTGCGTACGCGGTCAAAGCCTCCACGCCATGCACAGGAAGGAAATACGGACCACCAAATCAGCAAGTAAATCTTGTTTTTATTTCAGTTCACAAAGCCAATTTCAGCGACGCGTTTCGAGCACAAGTGCCCTTGTTCACGCTGCAGTGAAAGAATAAAGCAATCACAAGCCTTTTTTAAATGCAGTGCACCATGTATGTTACCGCCCCCTGGTGGTAACCTCCCGTGTCACTTGGATGATAACAGTGAAGACAGACTATCGCTGTAACATAGATATATCGGGTGCACACTTATGAAAACTAGTCATAGGTTAAATCCAAGATTGTACAAACGAGGTATTGAAATAAAGATAATAGATTACTGGTTGAATCCATGATACCTCTTAAATGGTCACTGTTTGTACAAACATGCAACGGTAACGGTCAACTAAACTAATATATACATACACCTGTAACATAAAAAATATGTTATCAATTAAAATATTAAAATATGTATTCTTATTTAAAAGTACAGTTTACACTACATGGAGTGTAACAGTAGGGAAAGTGTTGGATAGTGCAGGGGAATAAATTACTATTCCCATTCCAGTGAGCGCAACAGTAGGAAAGTGTTGTATAGCAGAGGGGAATTATTTACTATTCCCACTCTAATGAGTGCAACAGTAGGGAAAGTGTTGGATAGCGGAGGGGAATAATTTACTATTCCCACTCCAGCGAGTGCAACAGTATGGAAAGTGTTGGATAGCGGAGGGGAATAATTTACTATTCCCACTCCAATAATTGCAACAGGTGGGAAAGTGTTGGATAGCGAGGGGAAGAATTTACTATTCCCACTCCAATGAGTTCAACAATAGAGAAAGTGTTGGATAGAGTAGAGGTGAAAATTACTATTCCCACTCCAGCAAGTGCAACAGTAGGGAAAGTGTTGGATAGTGGAGAGATAAAAAATACTATTCCCACTCCAGTGAGTGCAACAGTAGGGAAAGTGTTTGATTGGGGAGGGGAAATATTTACTATTCCCACTCCAGCAAGTGCAACAGTAGGGAAGGTGTTGGATAGCGGAGTGATAAACATTACTATTCCCACTTTAGGGAATGCAAAAGTAGGGAAAGTGTTGAATAGCAGAGGGTTAACATATACTATTCTCACTCCAGCGAGTGCAGCAGTAGGGAAATTGTTGGATAGCGGAGAGGAATAATTTACTATTCCCACTCCAACGAATGCAACAGTCAGGAAAGCGTTGGCTAGCGGAGTGGTAAAAATTACTATTCCCACTCCAGCAAGTGCAACAGTAGGAAAAGAGTTGGATAGTGGAGGTATAAAAATTACGATTCCCACTCCAGCGAGTGCAACAGTAGGGAAAGTGTTGACTAGCAGAGGGTTAAAAATTACTATTTCCACTCCAGGAACTGCAACAGGTGGGAAAGTGTTGGATAGCGGAGAGGAATAATATACTATTCCCTCTCCAATTAGTGCAACAGTAGGGAAACGTTTGGATAGCGGAGGGGAATAATTTACTATTCCCACTCCAATTAATGCAACAATAGGAAAGTGTTGTATAGCAGAGGGGAATAATTTACTATTCCCACTCCAGCAAGTGCTACAGTAGGGAAAGTGTTGGATAGTGGAGGGGTAAAAATGACTATTCCCACTCCAGCGAGTGCAAAGGTAGGGAAAGTATTAGATAACAGAGAGATAAAAATTACTATTTCCACTCCAGCGAGTGCAACAGTACGGAAAGTGTTGGATCGTGGAGGGGTAAAAATTACTATTCACACAAAATAAAATTTACATTTAAAAACAAACAAAATTTCTACTACAATACAAAATTAAATAAAACCCCCCAAAACAAAACATATATAACAATATCAAAATTTCAAAACATAGAAACATAATATACTGTAGGAAAATTTTTATATTTACATAAAAATATTACTTTTTAAATTCAGAAATAATACAAACAAATACCTATCTTGTAAGAAAAAATATTTTAATCCAAAAAATTAAAGATTACATAAAAGTAACTTTTTCTTCCTACCCTATAACACCACACAATTTACAAAACACATCTACATTTTTATAAAAGTGTACCTCCATAATTAACAGAATTAATTACCCATTATACAAATATGAATATTTAAAACCACATTTAAAAAGGTAAATATTTATGTACTAACAAAACATTACAGCTATAGAACAGAAATACCCAAACAAAATATAAACTAAACAATAAACACAAATATGTATCAATTAATAAATGAACATTAATGATCAAGTAATGATTTATTAATTTTAACTCAATTACTTTCCACCCTATACCCCAATAAACACCAAAACGCACACATAAAAATTTTTTACACAATTTACATAACTAATTTCACATTAATAAATTAATATCAATTAACAACAAATCATTCATTCATTTAAAAACATTTACTTCCCACCATTTACCAAAATAAAACCCACAACTCACACATGAAAATTATTACACAATTGACAATATTAAAATGTAATTAATTAATTAGCATCAATTAACAAAGAATTAATCAATTCAAAATAAATTACCTCCCACTATATTCCACTATAAATGCCACCACTAATTTCATAAAAAAATACACAATTAACATAATTAATTAACAATTAATTAATTAATAACAATTAAAAATCAAAATATAAATGTTTTCAGCTCGCTACCATCAGAGCTGCCTGCCGCCCCTGGAGGGGTCCAGGGCCGAGGGACTTGTTGCACTGTTACTGTGGGGGCAACCTAGCACGCTGCACGGGACTCCATTGCCCAGGAGTCCGTGCGTGTGAACACCTGTGCGGAGGACCGCCCACACGCCCACCGGCTTTCAAGACTGCTCGCGGTCCCTCTTTGCTGTTTCCAGCTCGCTGCCATCGGCGCTGCCTGCCGCCCCTGGAGGGGTCCAGCGCCGAGGGACTTGTTGCACTGTTACTGTGGGGGCAACCTAGCACGCTGCACGGGACTCCATGGCCCAGGAGTCCGTGCGTGTGAACACCTGTGCGGAGGACCGCCCACACGCACTATTTAACATCCTCTGCTTCCCGAGGCGCGGGACGCGCCGGGCGAAGCCCGGGCAAAGGCGGGCCGTCTTTGGCCGTCCGTGGACGATCAAGGACGGCCGGGCTACCCCACTAACATTTTCAACTGTTTTCCATATTGTATGGCCTTTAGAGGGGCACAAGTCATCGGAAAAGGTACAGAGCGCACTCCAATTGACATTTATTTTGGTGTGCGGGTCTTACAAACTCATTTCTTTTCAAAAAACTCGGACGAGGGATGGGCAAACGTAAATCTATGGAAGGAGGGGGGGCTATTGAGACGGCTAAGCGCCCAAAGCAGAGCAGAAAGAGGAAATCAAAGGGAGTGCCTAAACACGCTGCCATGAATTGTATTATGGACAGAATTGATTCTATTGTCGATGATTGTCAGGACATTTTGTCGGAAGATTTGGGGTCCTCTGAGGTGACAGGTCCCCTTATGGGGACAGGGGGCCTGAACTCTGTTAGTCAAGAGATAGAAGGCCCAGCTATTATAATCCGCGAAATGTTTCGTTCCCAGACTAAACCACTCTCGATTAGATCTCTACAAAAAGGGCAAAAAGGTCGCCCGGGTGAGGGAAGGATAACTGGCCATTTGGATAAAGAGAGTGACGAAAGAGCTGGAAACCCCTTGGCCTCAACTGTAACTGACAATGGCTCTATCCCATGCTCTTATAGATTTACGGTGCTAGCCGAGACACAGCACGAGGAGGAAAACACTAGCCCTAGTGGTGATAACAATACCCCCTTAAGTATAGGTATAGGAGAGGGCCGTGATTCCATAAGCTCCCAAGAAAACCCAGGAACTCTTAGCGATTTAGTCAATCTAGTCTCTTTACTGAGGGATGAGATTGAGGCCATGAAAAAATTAATCATTAACTTAACTGTAGCTGCAAAACCAACTTTGGGTGACAACTGATACCAATCGGGGGTCCCCCAAAAGATAGCTACAGCTTACCCAATCAAATCCACCCAAGGTACCCCCTCACTAGTAGGCAAAAGTGACTCTACGAGCAGGAAAACACCCCTGACACGTTTTGCAGAGGGAAATGCGAAAAGCTCTGCAAATATCCCAAATACTACGAGCAACAGAGCACACCATTCCACGAGGGAATACAAGCGAGCAAATCAGCCTAGCGCCGGTGAGCAGAGGATACAGAGGGGCCTTTGTGGGGGCAAGGGATTGCCAGGAACTCCTCAAGTAAAGGATACAAGAATGATGGTAGGGGTACAGTATGGAGGTATCCCTAATAACCACAATCAAGGGCCTGTAAATTCTAGTTCAGAGCCAAACAGAGGCCAGGCACACACAAAGGGTAATTTTGCTACAAATAAAATATTTATGATTAACGTCCCCAAGTTAGAAAGGAGGGCTGATTGCACAAGGGAAGGGGTAGATTCCCTGACGAACAGGGCCATACATTGGCTACGGTACATCAGAGGGTGTAGGTCGGTCATAAGGGATGACATAGTCAGAGCAAGAAGAATGAGTTACCCTGGGGCTACACACGATGTCATTGAACTAACCTTGTCCTCTGAAGATTTGGCTGAGAATTTATTCCAACTAGAATTTAGATCTAGTCCACCCACCCACTCGGGTATCTAGTTGAGGAAGATACCTCCTCCTCCATTCCCGTCTATCCCCGCCATGTCTACTGGTCAAAACAGGCCCAGGAACACCAGCTCTAGGCTTGACTCCATAGACTGACTATCATGTAATGGGTCTGGTGAAATGCTTATTGAGCATCAGGGGTCTATATATAATGAGCATCACCTAAACTGTAGTATGGCTGAGGGGATAGAGCTTATGGGCCTAACAAGAGCTTACCCTGCAATTGACGTTGTGCCTAGCGATATCGGGGGAGTGCCATCTGGTGACTCTGACCCAGTCGCTTCTGGGAGACTGGAATCTCCTAGAATAAACGGTTTGAGCACTTATGATCTAGCCACCCCAGCTTTGTTGTGTGAAGCTAGTAGGGCTGAGGGAAAGATGGTATCCTGGAACAAAGCTGGATTGGGCTCTAAACTTCAATCACCAGAATGGGCTTCTTTTATAAACGGCTTTGATGTATGCATCTTCCAAGAGACCTGGGCCTGTGAGCCCTTGTTCCTTCTGGGATGCCTGAATTTTTCCGTGCCGACACTTAAGGGCCCCAAGGGCCGGCCGAAAGGGGGGCTAACTATCTGGGCATGACAAGCACTATTTGATAGAGTGATAGAGCTCCCAACTGGCAATAGTGATATCCAGCTGATCAGGTTAACCATGGGATCAGGGGAAACCTTAGATATATATAATTTGTATGTCAGAGGGTCAGGAGGTGGGAAATCTCAGGTCCTGGTAGCCCTGGATCATCTGATAGGCTCACAGCCGTGAAATAACAATATAATAATTGCAGGAGATTTGAACATGACTTTTGAGCCTCTTGTAGTGAGTGATTGGTATATAGGGGAAGAAGAGGATTCCCACTGGGGGATCCCTAAATTGGACCTGAAACCTATTAACGGATGGACAGCTAGCATAATTGAGATTAATGGAATATGTAGCAAAAGAGGGCTAAGAGCATTGAACGGAAGAACTAATAGTGACGGGCAAGGTGAAAACACTTTTGACAACGGTCGCTCCCAAAGTAGGATCGATTATGTTTTCTGTAATATGGCAGTCTGGCATTTGATGAAGGATATGAAGGTAGTCGGCAGGCAAGAGAGAGACCATACCCCCTGTGTATCACCCACCTTTTATGGGGTGGGGACCCAGAGGGGCTAAGTATTGAAGAGGAGGCCTTTAGCGGAGATCGTCCCAACTAACGATATGAGGCGAGTGAAGTGGGACCAAATCGTGATGAAGAGCGAGGTGCTAGAGAGCATCAGTGATGAACTAGATAACACCATCTCTGCTATAGACACCATAATGGGGTCAGGAGATGCGAATGTAAAAGACCTGGAAGAAATCACAAACTTGCATGGCAACTTCTTTGGAACCCTAAAGGGGCACTTTTATAGGGTAGTATCTAAGCCCATAGCTATTAACAAATGCACAAAAAGAGCAATTTGGTACAATGAGGCTTGCAGACTTGCCAGAACATCCTTAGGAACGGTAATTAGAAGAAGAGACCCTATTGCTGTTAGAGAAGCTAGACATGAATATAAGAGCAGTATAGCCATGGCCAAAAGACAATGGGACGAACAGCACTGGCAAGACTTAAAAACTGCAAGTTCTGCAAAGGAATCTAGACTATTGTGGAGTATCGTTAAATGGGGGAAAGGAGGTCGCCCGAAACCACCATCAAATTATGTAACACAGAGTAGTTGGCTAGAATACTTTGATCACCAATAAACATGCCGCCCTGAGAACAAGATTAGAGAATCTGTTGATACTACCATATGTTCAACCCCTCCTTTTAATAACATCGATGCAGCAGTGGCACTTGACTCAGTCTTGAGGGGAAAGGCACCCGGACCTGATGGGGTCCCTGCGGATGTTTTCCTCCATGATAAAACGTGTTGGGGCCGATATATTATGAAGTTTACCAATGCTGTGGCGCTAGGAGCCCCAGTACCAAAGTCTTGGCAAGGGGCTGTAATAATCCCTGTGCATAAGAAAGGCGACAAAACTCTGCCTGGGAATTACAGGCCTATTAGCTTAATAGACAGGGTACAAAAGGTGATAGGAAAAATGACCCTAGAGAAAATAATGGTCTGGGTAGATGAGGAAAACATCCTGTCTCCTTTCCAAGCAGGCTTCCGCAAGCTAACTAGCACCACGGATCAAATATTTCGCTTTACTTTACTCCATTGGAAGACGGTGCAGCTAGGGAAATGTAGCCTTTATGCTGCATTCATCGATCTACGAGCAGCCTTTGACCTAGTCCCTCGGTCCCAGATGTGGAAAGTGTTTAGCGAGATGGGCATGCCGCTGGAAATTCTAACGCTAGTGATGAGATTGCACAAGTCAAACTATGCGAAAATCCAGTGGGGTAGGCATGGGCAAGTTACCACTGAATTTCCAGTAGAGCGCGGAGTGCGCCAAGGGTGTGCCATGGCCCCCATGCTCTTCTCATTATATGTCAACGGAGTAGTAGAGCGTATGCTGCTGGGAAGCGTAGATGCCCCCATTTTGGCTGGAGTAAAAACTCCGATTTTTTTTTTGTAAAAGTTGTTTTTATTGACATTTTGAAAATTTGAAACCACAAAATGCGACAATTCCGCTTAACTTCCCTCGCAGGGGGGTACAGTGCAGGAATACAGAGGTCATTGGACTCGGCTGATGAGTAGTATTGGCCCAAGGGCCGCAAACTGCGCATCGAGCATGGGAATAAAGTTCAGTTCGTACACAAGGGGCTCCAGGCCCGCACGGGCTTCAGATCAGAGTGGTGCATCGCAAGTTCGCCGAGTAAACGGCTTCAAGTCAGTCAAGTCAAATAATTTATATAGCGCGCTACATACCCAGAGGGTCTCAAGGGGCTTGAAGAGGGGTGGGGAATTACTTGTCGAAAATCCAAGTTTTAAGTTGCTTTCTGAATGCTAGGTGGTTCTGAGTGAGGCGAAGGTGAGTGGGAAGTGAGTTCCAGGTTTTAGCTGCCAGGTAGGAGAAGGATCTTCCTCCCATGGTTTTTTTGTTGATGCGAGGTACAGTGGCAAGGGCTTGGTTGGAGGAGTGTAGCTGGTGGGAGGGGGTGTAGAAGGAAAGTCGAGTGTTGAGGCATTCGGGTCCAAGTTCGTAAAGTGCTTTGTGTGCGTGGGTTAGGAGGTGGAATGTTATCCTCTTATTGACGGGGAGCCAGTGGAGGTTTTTCAGGTGGCTAGAAATGTGGTCTTTACGCGGGATGTCTAGTATGAGTCTGGCTGATGCGTTCTGGATGCGTTGGAGTTTTTTCTGAAGTTTTGCGGTGGTACCGGCGTATAGGGTGTTACCGTAGTCCAGGCGGCTCGTGACCAGTGCGTGGGTGACCGTTTTTCTAGTTTCGGTGGGGATCCAGCGAAATGTTTTTTTGAGCATGCGAAGAATGTTGAAGCAGGATGATGAAACGGCGTTGACTTGTCTGTTCATCGAGAGTGAGGGGTCCAGGATGACACCTAGGTTCCGTGCGTGGTCCGTCGGGATGGGTGCTTTTCCAAGGGCCTCAGGCCACCAAGAGTCATCCCAGGCGGAGGGGGAGGTACCTAAGATAAGGACTTCTGTTTTGTCTGAGTTCAGTTTCAGACGGCTGTGCTTCATCCACTCGGCTACTTCTTTCATTCCTTCATGTAGGTTGGTTTTGGCGGTGTTTGGGTCTTTGGTGAGGGAGAGGATCAGTTGTGTGTCATCAGCATATGAGATGATGTTGAGGTTGTGTTGGCGTGCGATGGTTGCGAGGGGGCTCATGTATGCGTTGAAGAGGGTGGGGCTGAGTGAAGATCCTTGTGGTACGCCGCAGGTGACTTCAGTGGCCTCTGACTTGAATGGTGGAAGGCAGACTCTCTGAGTTCTTCCGGTAAGGAACGAGGTGATCCATTCCAGTGCTTTTCCTTGGATTCTGATGTTTCTGAGGTGTTGTAGGAGGGTACTATGACAGACTGTGTCGAAGGCTGCGGAGAGGTCAAGGAGGATGAGGGCGACTGTGTCTCCATTGTCCAGTAAAGTTCGAATGTCATCTGTTGCTGCGATGAGGGCGGTCTCAGTGCTGTGTTTGGCTCGGAAGCCGGACTGTGAGGAGTCGAGGGATTTGTTGGTTTCGAGGAAGGCAGCGAGCTGGTTGTTGACAGCTTTCTCGATGACTTTGGCTGGGAATGGTAGGAGCGAGATGGGGCGGTAGTTTTTGAGTTCGGTGGGGTCAGCTGTGGGTTTTTTCAGAAGGGCGCTGAGTTCGGCGTGTTTCCAGCTTTCCGGGAAGGTGGCGGAGTTGAGGGAGCAGTTGATGATGTCCCGGAGGTGTGGTGCTATGATGGAGTCTGCTTTGTTGAAGATATGGTGAGGGCATGGGTCTGTAGGGGATCCAGAGTGAATGGAGTTCATCAGGCGGATGGTGTCCTCGGTGGAGATAGGGTTCCAGTCGTTGAGGATGTTCGAGGGGGGAGAGGGTACGGCAGAAGGTTGGGAGGGTTGGTCTCCAGGTAGGTTGTCGAAGCTGTTGTGGATGTCTGCGATTTTGTCGTGGAAGAACGAGGCTAGGGAGTCGCAAAGCGTTTGAGAGGGAGTGATGTCGTTTGAGTTGGCTGAGGGGTTGGTAAATTCTTTGACGATGTTGAATAATTCCTTGCTGTTGTGGGCATTGTTGTCTAGTTGGTCTTTAAGTGCAGCTTTCTTGGCAGTCCAGATCAGTTGGTGGTGTGTGCGGGTGGCGTTTTTTAAGGCGTCCTTGGTGCTGGTGTTTGGGTTTTTTTTCCAGGCCTTCTCGAGGGAGCGACAGAGTTTCTTGGATTTCTTAAGATCATCGTTGAACCAGGGAGCGTTTTTGCTGCCTAGTTTGTTTTGACGTTTTTTCAAAGGTGCTAGGTTGTCGGCGCTGTTGGTTAGCCATTGAGTGAAGTTAATGGCTGCTTGGTTGGGGTTCGAGGAGTGGGCAGGGGGGTTTTGGAGAAGAGATGAGGAGATCTGGTCAATGGTGATTTTGTTCCAGTTTCTTCGCAGAGTAGGTTGAGGATGGTTGTGGGTTGTGGTCTTTTTGTAGACAAAGTGAACGCAGCTGTGGTCCGTCCAACGGAGAGCCGTGGTGTGGCTGAAGGAGATATGTTTGCTGGAGGTGAAGATAGGGTCGAGTGTGTGACCTGCATAGTGAGTGGGGGTGTTAACAAGTTTTTTGAGTCCAAGGTTGGCGAGATTGTCCAGTAGGGTGGTGGCGTTGCTGTTGTTGCTCTTTTCCAGATGAAAATTGAGGTCTCCCAGTAGAATGTAGTCCTCGGAGGGGAGGGCGTGTGGGGTGATAAAGTCAGTGATGTCTTCACTGAATTGTGCACGGGGTCCAGGTGGCCTGTATAGGAGGGTGCCTCTGAGTGTGGTCTTGGGGTCAGTGTGGATCTGGAAGTGAAGGTGTTCGGCGCTAGCGAGGTTGACGTCTGAGCTGGTTGAGATGCGGATGGAATTCTTATGGACGATGGCGATGCCTCCTCCTGTTTGCTTGGTGCAGTCCTTACGGATGATCTTGTATCCTTCCGGGATGGCAATGGTGATGTCTGGGGCTGAGGAGGCGTTCATCCATGTTTCTGTTAGGAAGGCGACGTCCGGAGAGATGGTGTCTAGTAGATTCCAACGGTCGATGGCGTGTCTGTGGACCGAGCGGGTGTTGAGCAGGATGCATTTAAGGTGGTTGGTGTCAGATCTCTGTTTGGTGTTCGTGGATGTGGAGTTGGTCTTGGTGCTGTCATACTTGCAGGAGTTGCATGTGAAGGGTCCATGGGTGTGTCCAGGAGCGGCTTGGGCGCAGTTGGGCAGGCGGCCGGGATTTAGGGCTAAGAGGGTGGAGGCGTTGTATGTAATGCGGGTGGGGTGGGTGGGACGGGGGCCAGGAGGTCTGGCGCTGGGCGGGGTCCAGGCGCGGACGGGCGTAGACGGGCTTACCTTTGGCGCACCTTCGGCGCGGCGGTAGCGCGTGGACGCTGCGCGTAGGGACATCTGCTTTAAATAGATAGTGGAGGGGGCGGAGCGTGGGAGGGGCAGCAGCTGGGAGGTGGTAGCGGGGAGGAGGGGCGGGCCAGGGAGCACCAAAACAAAATGGAGGGTCAAAGGGAAAGCCAGGCAGGGCCAGCAGATGCACCACAGCACCGGGGGCAAAGTCGAAGTGCCAGTAACCTGATTATGCCTCAGTAAGAGTCGCGCCGCTATGTACAGCAGAGCGGGCGAGCAAGTCAAGGTGAGGAGCTATTTTCCACACTCGCGCTATGTTACCAGGCAGATACAATGTAAAACGCAGCAATCAAAGCACAGCACAGGAATGCGATGCTGGTAAAATCAATGGCAGCAAATGAAGCCTAAACAATTAGCGATATCAATCTTCAATGGCAGACTCAATGGCAAAATCAATGGCAGCAAATGTAGCACAAACAAATAACGATACCAATCTTCGCACACACTCGCGCTCTGAAATCGTGCAGATACAGTGTAAGACAGAAACGCGACGCCGGTATAGTCAATGGCAGATTAAATAAGCACAACAATAACGATACCACAGGGCAAAAGGTACGAGCAGGAGGTGGGATCGGGGAGCGTTGGTGGAGCGACCGTGCTGGACATCATAGTCTGTATCCCTTACACTGCCGCCAAGTGATCGTGCTGTCGTCGCCAAAACTCCCTCCCAACAGTCCCGCCCACCCCCCCACCCCTTCCCACCCCGCTCCCCAGTGGTGGTAACACACATTCATTCACAGAATCATACAGGCAAACAATGCAGGTCTGAAATAGATGAATGCTACGCAATGAGGGAGGGCAAACCGCAGAGGGCAAGCCGCTAGATAGAAACCGTACCAGAGGACCCCAGCGAAAGGTGAAGTTCTTAAAATCGCCACGAAAGATGTCCGCCATCCGTTCCATACTTAGTAAACTCCAGAGTCTTGCATGCCATAGAGAGAGTGCCGGAGCCTCTTTTTTCTTCCATGCCGCAGCCAAGGTTAGTTTGGCAGCACCTGTACATAGCCAAAGTATCTTTTTATCAGCTCGCGTCTGGTGTTGGAGATCCGGGTCTCAAAGTCCTAGCAAAACGTGATCTAGCGTGTCCTTGATAGGATAGCCCAAGATCTATTTGATATGGGAGAGGATTCCCTCCCAATACGGACGAATGACAGGGCAATCCCACCATATGTGGCGAAAGTCGCCCAGCATTCCACAGCCTCTCCAGCACCCATCCGAGGAGTCTGGAAAAATCCTTTTCAATTTAGAAGGGTACATGTACCAGTCCATCGTGGTTTTAGGATGGACTTCCCGGAGGTCCAGCGAGTGGTTGTGCTTCGCAATGTCATGCCACAGATGAGTCCACTCTTGGTCAGATATGGGATGGCCTAGGAGATCCTCCCGGAGACCCATATATCTCGGCCTAGGCGCTAAAGAGGTGGAGAGCAGGAGGTCGTATAGAAAGGAGATGGTACCTCGCATGCTGGTGGTTCTTGCAAGGAATGCTTCAAAGACCGTGGGCGGCCTAGTGGCCACATCTTTGACTGACGGTGACAGTGCCCAATGAAGCAACTGGGTGTGGCGGAATTGCTCGAGTGGTGGGACCGAGTAGTCTCGCATGCAATTGGCGAACGTGAGTGGTGCATCGCCACGAAAGAGGTGTGTAAGGGGATATATGATGATACAACGCATGTTATTACAACGCATGCTTTTACATCGCATTTTTTACAACGCAAATGTTATTACAACGCGATTTTTTACAACGCATACTATTACATCGTAAAATAGTGTTACTTATGAAAAAGTACTATTACAACGCATGTTATTACAACGCATACCATTACATATAATACATTTTTTTTTGTAATCTAAAATCTGGCACGGGATGCAGGGAAAATAGGGGTTTTGGGTGGGTAAGTGTATTAAAAAATGGGTCAAAAAACTACCATAATATTACGATTCCGAATTAATTATTTAATAAATTAATACCCGAGTATTAAAAATTAAAAAATAATTCTGCTTTACATCGTATATCATAAAAACGCATAAAAATAATTATATACATTTTTTTCTTTGTTAAAAGAAACATGGCACGGGATGCAGGGAAAATAGGGGTTTTGGGTGGGTAAGTGTATTAAAAAACGGGTCAATAATCTACCATAATATTACTAATCCGAATTAATTATTTAATAAATTAATACCCGAGTATTAAAAAAACGATTTAATTATTTAATAAATTAATACCTGAGTATTAAAAATAATACTATTTAACATTGTATACCATAATGACACACAAAAAAATATATAATTTAAATTTTATTAAAAAATACCTAGTACGGGATGCAGGGAAAATAGAGGTTTGGGGTGGCTAAGTATATTTAAAAACGGGTCAAAAAATTACCATAATATTACGATACCGATTTATAACGTTAATAAATTAATACTCGAGTATTAAAAATAATACTGTATAACATCGAATTACGTAACAACGCAGAAGAATATATATATAATTTTAGGATAACAAGAAAAAATAAGAGTTTTCAATACTCGATGGACAAAAATAATGACCTTACGAACAAATTAACGCCATTTTAAACACAGTAATGAAAAATAATGTCCATCTACTATTTCCATGACCTCCAATGTCAACAAGAGATTCAAAATGGATGCTAAAACGGAACGAAAGTTTGAAAAGCTTACTTTTAAATAAAACAATTTAAATTATACGTTTCCACATGAAATGAATATGAAAAAAATATGATAGAAAACAATATAATTTAGAACAAATATAATACTAATTAAGAAAAGTTATAAATAGACGTATCCCACCATTTTGAAAACAGTTGATTATCAACTAGCAGAGTAATCAGACGTGAAAACCTGACCCTCTGACCTCTTGAAATAAATATCAACGAAAGCGAACGTAGAAGCATTTCTATTTCATACAACAGTAAGTTATTTAAAATGATTTGCTAAAATGTTTAAGGTTAACATATTATCAGCGATATATTACCAAAAACTGTTTTAATATTATATTAATTAATATAGTAGTATACATTAATTAAGTTAAACTTAGAACATAATGTGTGAGGTTGATTTGTTTTTTTGTTAACAAAGTGAACGGTAATAAGAGATAAAAATTGTTTTAAGAGAAATAAATTTATTTAATTTTCGATAAACAGAATATAAGTAATAAAACGATTTAAAATATTTCGTGAACAAATAAACAGTTTTATAATTAATTTAAAAATAACGCGAACATTTCAAAACTAATGAGAGATTATTTAAAAATAATATTTCATAATTAGTACATCCAAATGCATGGTAAACAAATTATTATTAATTAATACATATATTTCAAAAATGTACTGAAATATTATCTCAAGCAGAACCAACTCGAAAACAGAAAGTGATAATTCCAGTAAATAAAGTGGATTAGAGAAAAATATTTAACCAATAATTGGACCATTAACTGTATAGTATAAAAATCGTAATAAAAGAACTGTTTATAATAATATACATTATTTGTTTAAATTAAATAATTTAATTGTAAATAACAATGCACGTTAAAAAACGAACCCTCTATATACCCCCACTCAGTTCATTAAATAACCCCAAATACTAAAAATAAATAAGATTAAACCGAAAGAAAATACAGTGTATAGAGTATTTATATCTATATAGAATAAGTTTCCCTTTCATAACAAAAATAAAAAGAATAAAACTGCTAATACAAAATCGTACGATAATGTGCACTAGTATAATATTTTCAGAATTGTAAACGATAAAAAAACATCACAGTGAAATAAAACTTTTCAAATTGTTTTGTTTATAGCCAAACAGAAAAAGTACCAAAACCCACAGAACGTCTAAAAGACAACCAAAATCGAAAGTATTTTGAAGACTTTTTGAAAATCAACCTTCAAAAAACCAAGGTAATTTCAATGAATACATACATCTCATTTACAGATTTCATAGCAATTGAAAAGCAATGTTGAAAACATTATAAGTGCAGATTCATAAAAAAAGCCAACATACTATTATAACTCTCGGTAAGTGAATATTCTGAGGAATTAAAGGATAGTAAAAAGGTACTACTTATTATTCCAACTCCGTAAAAGTGCATGAGTAGGGAAAGTGCTGGATACTATCAAAGTGCCACTTACTATTCTAAGTCCAGGTAAGTGAATATTCTGAGCAAGTGCAGGATAATGATAAGATATGCCATATTTCTAAACATCCTTAAACGTAAATGCTTTTCCCCTTCATATATAGAACATCCAAAATATGAAACATTTTCTAAACATTGAACACCTTTTCAAATTGTTTTCTTCACAGCCAAACAGAAAGCACTTCAAGGCACAGATCAGCAAAAAGACAGCCAATAGACAAACTATTTTCAACAGTATTTGAAAAAGGACCTTTAAAAAACCAAGGTAATTTTCATAAATAAAGACATCTCAATTACAAATTTTATAGCAATTTATAAGCAATATTAAAAGCATTATAAGTGCAGAATAATAAAAAAATAATAGTTACTAATATAACTTCATGTAAGTGCATGTTATTAAAAGTGCTGGATAGTGAAAAATTGCCAGTTACCATTCTAACTTTTTGAAAGTGCGTGAGTAGGGAAAGTGTCGGATAGTGTCCAAGTGCCACTTACTATTCTAACTCCAGGTAAGTGCATATTCAGAGAAAGTGCTGGATAGTGAAAAAGTGCCAATTACTATTCCAACTCCGTGAAAGTGCATGAGTAGGGAAAGTGCTGGATAGTGTCCAATTGCTACTTACTATTCTAACTCCAGGTAAGTGCATATTCAGAGAAAGTGCTGGATAGTGAAGAGGTACCACTTATTATTCCAACTCCGTGAAGATGCTTGAATAGGGAAAGTGCTGGATGGTGTCCAAGTGCCACTTACTATTCAAACTCCACATCATTGCATATTCTGAGCAAGTGCTGGATAATGAAAAGATGTGCCATATTTCTAAACATCCTTAAACGTAAATGCTTTTCCCCAACGTGGATAAAAAACCTTTTCAATTTGTTTTCTTCACAGTCAAACAGAAAGCACTCCAAGCCACAGATCAGCAAAAAGACAGCCAATAGCCAAACTATTTTCAACAGTTTTTCAAAAAGAACCTTCCAAAAACCAAGGTAATTTTCATAAATAAACACATCTCAATAACATATTTCAGAGCAATTTAAAAACAATGTTAAAAGCAATATAAGTGCAGAATCATAAATAAGAAAATGTGTCAATTACTATCCCAACTCTGTGAAAGTGCATGAGTAGGAAAAGTGCTGGATACTGTCCAATTGCTACTTACTATTCTAACTCCAGATAAGTGCATATTGAGAGAAAGTGCTGGTTAGTGCAAAAAAGTGCCAATTACTATTCCTATTCTGTGAAAGTGCATGAGTAGGGAAAGTGCAGGATAGTGTCCAAGTGCCACTTACTATTCTAACTCCAAGTAAGTGCATATTCAAAGAAAGTGCTGGTTAAAGAAAAAAAGCCAATTACTATTCCAACTCCGTCAAAGTGCATGAGTAGGGAAAGTGCTGGATAGTGTCCAAGTGCCACTTACTATTCTTACTCCTGATAAGTGCATATTCAAAAAAAGTGCTGGTTAGTTAAAAAAAGCCAATTACTATTCCAACTCCGTGAAAGTGCATGAGTAGGGAAAGTGCTGGATAGTGTCCAATTGCTACTTACTATTCTAACTCCAGGTAAGTGCATATTCAGAGAAAGTGCTGGATAGTGAAGAGGTACCACTTATTATTCCAACTCCGTGAAGGTGCATGAGTAGAGAAAGTGCTGGATAGTGTCCTATTACTACTTACTATTCTAACTCCAGATAAGTGCATATTCAGAGAAAGTGCTGGATAGTGAAAAGGTACCACTTACTATTCCAACTCTATGAAAGTACATGAGTAGGAAAAGAGCTGGATAGTGTTAAAGTGCTGCTTACTATTCAAACTCCACATCATTGCATATTCTAAGGAAGTGCAGGATAATGATAAGATGTGCCATATTTCTAAACATCCTTAAACGTAAATGCTTTTCCCCTTCATATATAGAACACCCAAAATATGAAACATTTTCTAAACATTGAACACCTTTTCAAATTGTTTTCTTCACAGCCAAACAGAAAGCACTTGAAGGCACAGATCAGCAAAAAGACAGCCAATAGCCAAACTATTTTCAACAGATATTGAAAAAGAACCTTCAAAAAACTAAGGTAATATTCATAATTGAACATATATCAATAACATATTTCAGAGCAATTTAAAAACAATGTTAAAAGCATTATAAGTGCAGAATCATAAATAAGAAAATGTGTCAATTACTATCCCAACTCTGTGAAAGGGCATGAGTAGGAAAAGTGCTGGATAGTGTCCAATTGCTACTTACTATTCTAACTCCAGATAAGTGCATATTGAGAGAAAGTGCTGGTTAGTGAAAAAGTGCAAATTACTATTCCTACTCTGTGAAAGTGCATGAGTAGGGAAAGTGCAGGATAGTGTCCAAGTGCCACTTACTATTCTAACTCCAAGTAAGTGCATATTCAAAGAAAGTGCTGGTTAGTGAAAAAAGCCAATTACTATTCCAACTCAGTGAAAGTGCATGAGTAGGGAAAGTGCTGGATAGTGTCCAAGTGCCACTTACTATTCTTACTCCTGATAAGTGCATATTCAAAAAAAGTGCTGGTTAGTTGAAAAAAGCCAATTACTATTCCAACGCCATGAAATTGCATGAGTAGAGAAAGTGCTGGATAGTGTCCTATTACTACTTACTATTCTAACTCCAGGTAAGTGCATATTCAGAGAAAGTGCTGGATAGTGAAAATGTACCACTTACTATTCCAACTCTGTGAAAGTGCATGAGTAGGAAAAGAGCTGGATAGTGTTAAAGTGCCGTTTACTATTCAAACTCCACATCATTGCATATTCTAAGGAAGTGCTGGATAATGATAAGATGTGCCATATTTCTAAACATCCTTAAACGTAAATACTTTTCCCCAACATATATAGAACACCCAAAATATGAAACATTTTCTAAACATTGAACACCTTTTCAAATTGTTTTCTTCACAGCCAAACAGAAAGCACTTGAAGGCACAGATCAGCAAAAAGACAGCCAATAGCCAAACTATTTTCAACAGTTATTGAAAAAGAACCTTCAAAAAACTAAGGTAATATTCATTATTGAACATATATCAATAACAAATTTCAGAGCAATTTAAAAACAATGTTAAAAGCAATATGAGTGCAGAATCATAAATAAGAAAATGAGTCAATTACTATCCCAACTCTGTGAAAGTGCATGAGTAGGAAAAGTGCTGGATAGTGTCCAATTGCTACTTACTATTCTAACTCCAGATAAGTGCATATTGAGAGAAAGTGCTGGTTAGTGAAAAAGTGCCAATTACTATTCCTACTCTGTGAAAGTGCATGAGTAGGGAAAGTGCAGGATAGTGTCCAAGTGCCACTTACTATTCTAACTCCAAGTAAGTGCATATTCAAAGAAAGTGCTGGTTAGTGAAAAAAAGCCAATTACTATTCCAACTCCGTGAAAGTGCATGAGTAGGGAAAGTGCTGGATAGTGTCCAAGTGCCACTTACTATTCTTACTCCTGATAAGTGCATATTCAGAGAAAGTGCTGGTTAGTTAAAAAAAGCCAATTACTATTCCAACGCCATGAAAGTGCATGAGTAGAGAAAGTGCTGGATAGTGTCCTATTACTACTTACTATTCTAACTCCAGGTAAGTGCATATTCAGAGAAAGTGCTGGATAGTGAAAAGGTACCACTTACTATTCCAACTCTGTGAAAGTGCATGAGTAGGAAAAGAGCTGGATAGTGTTAAAGTGCCGCTTACTATTCAAACTCCACATCATTGCATATTCTAAGGAAGTGCAGGATAATGATAAGATGTGCCATATTTCTAAACATCCTTAAACGTAAATACTTTTTCCCAACATATATAGAACACCCAAAATATGAAACATTTTCTAAACATTGAACACCTTTTCAAATTGTTTTCTTCACAGCCAAACAGAAAGCACTTGAAGGCACAGATCAGCAAAAAGACAGCCAATAGCCAAACTATTTTCAACAGTTATTGAAAAAGAACCTTCAAAAAACTAAGGTAATATTCATTATTGAACATATATCAATAACAAATTTCAGAGCAATTTAAAAACAATGTTAAAAGCAATATGAGTGCAGAATCATAAATAAGAAAATGAGTCAATTACTATCCCAACTCTGTGAAAGTGCATGAGTAGGAAAAGTGCTGGATAGTGTCCAATTGCTACTTACTATTCTAACTCCAGATAAGTGCATATTGAGAGAAAGTGCTGGTTAGTGAAAAAGTGCCAATTACTATTCCTACTCTGTGAAAGTGCATGAGTAGGGAAAGTGCAGGATAGTGTCCAAGTGCCACTTACTATTCTAACTCCAAGTAAGTGCATATTCAAAGAAAGTGCTGGTTAGTGAAAAAAAGCCAATTACTATTCCAACTCCGTGAAAGTGCATGAGTAGGGAAAGTGCTGGATAGTGTCCAAGTGCCACTTACTATTCTTACTCCTGATAAGTGCATATTCAGAGAAAGTGCTGGTTAGTTAAAAAAAGCCAATTACTATTCCAACGCCATGAAAGTGCATGAGTAGAGAAAGTGCTGGATAGTGTCCTATTACTACTTACTATTCTAACTCCAGGTAAGTGCATATTCAGAGAAAGTGCTGGATAGTGAAAAGGTACCACTTACTATTCCAACTCTGTGAAAGTGCATGAGTAGGAAAAGAGCTGGATAGTGTTAAAGTGCCGCTTACTATTCAAACTCCACATCATTGCATATTCTAAGGAAGTGCAGGATAATGATAAGATGTGCCATATTTCTAAACATCCTTAAACGTAAATACTTTTTCCCAACATATATAGAACACCCAAAATATGAAACATTTTCTAAACATTGAACACCTTTTCAAATTGTTTTCTTCACAGCCAAACAGAAAGCACTTGAAGGCACAGATCAGCAAAAAGACAGCCAATAGCCAAACTATTTTCAACAGTTATTGAAAAAGAACCTTCAAAAAACTAAGGTAATATTCATTATAGAACATATATCAATAACATATTTCAGAGCAATTTAAAAACAATGTTAAAAGCATTATAAGTGCAGAATCATAAATAATAAAATGAGTCAATTACTATCCCAACTCTGTGAAAGTGCATGAGTAGGAAAAGTGCTGGATAGTGTCCAATTGCTACTTACTATTCTAACTCCAGATAAGTGCATATTGAGAGAAAGTGCTGGTTAGTGAAAAAGTGCCAATTACTATTCCTACTCTGTGAAAGTGCATGAGAAGGGAAAACGCAGGATAGTGTCCAAGTGCAACTTACTATTCTAACTCCAAGTAAGTGCATATTCAAAGAAAGTGCTGGTTAGTTAAAAAAAGCCAATTACTATTCCAACGCCATGAAAGTGCATGAGTAGAGAAAGTGCTGGATAGTGTCCAATTGCTACTTACTATTCTAACTCCAGATAAGTGCATATTGAGAGAAAGTGCTGGTTAGTGAAAAAAAGCCAATTACTATTCCAACTCCGTGAAAGTGCATGAGTAGGGAAAGTGCTGTATAGTGTCCAAGTGCCACTTACTATTCTTACTCCTGATAAGTGCATATTCAAAAAAAGTGCTGGTTAGTTAAAAAAAGCCAATTACTATTCCAACACCATGAAAGTGCATAAGTAGAGAAAGTGCTGGATAGTGTCCTATTACTACTTACTATTCTAACTCCAGGTAAGTGCATATTCAGAGAAAGTGCTGGATAGTGAAAATGTACCACTTACTATTCCAACTCTGTGAAAGTGCATGAGTAGGAAAAGAGCTGGATAGTGTTAAAGTGCCCCTTACTATTCAAACTCCACATCATTGCATATTCTAAGGAAGTGCAGGATAATGATAAGATGTGCCATATTTCTAAACATCCTTAAACGTAAATACTTTTCCCCAACATATATAGAACACCCAAAATATGAAACATTTTCTAAACATTGAACACCTTTTCAAATTGTTTTCTTCACAGCCAAACAGAAAGCACTTGAAGGCACAGATCAGCAAAAAGACAGCCAATAGCCAAACTATTTTTACAGTTATTGAAAAAGAACCTTCAAAAAACTAAGGTAATATTCATTATTGAACATATATCAATAACATATTTCAGAGCAATTTAAAAACAATGTTAAAAGCAATATAAGTGCAGAATCATAAATAAGAAAATGTGTCAATTACTATTCCAACTCCGTGAAAGTGCATGAGTAGGGAAAGTGCTGGATAGTGTCCAATTGCTACTTACTATTCTAACTCCAGGTAAGTGCATATTCAGAGAAAGTGCTGGATAGTGAAGAGGTACCACTTATTATTCCAACTCCGTGAAGGTGCATGAGTAGAGAAAGTGCTGGATAGTGTCCTATTACTACTTACTATTCTAACTCCAGATAAGTGCATATTCAGAGAAAGTACTGGATAGTGAAAAGGTACCACTTACTATTCCAACTCTATGAAAGTACATGAGTAGGAAAAGAGCTGGATAGTGTTAAAGTGCTGCTTACTATTCAAACTCCACATCATTGCATATTCTAAGGAAGTGCAGGATAATGATAAGATGTGCCATATTTCTAAACATCCTTAAACGTAAATGCTTTTCCCCTTCATATATAGAACACCCAAAATATGAAACATTTTCTAAACATTGAACACCTTTTCAAATTGTTTTCTTCACAGCCAAACAGAAAGCACTTGAAGGCACAGATCAGCAAAAAGAAAGCCAATAGCCAAACTATTTTCAACAGATATTGAAAAAGAACCTTCAAAAAACTAAGGTAATATTCATAATTGAACATATATCAATAACATATTTCAGAGCAATTTAAAAACAATGTTAAAAGCATTATAAGTGCAGAATCATAAATAAGAAAATGTGTCAATTACTATCCCAACTCTGTGAAAGTGCATGAGTAGGAAAAGTGCTGGATAGTGTCCAATTGCTACTTACTATTCTAACTCCAGATAAGTGCATATTGAGAGAAAGTGCTGGTTAGTGAAAAAGTGCAAATTACTATTCCTACTCTGTGAAAGTGCATGAGTAGGGAAAGTGCAGGATAGTGTCCAAATGCCACTTACTATTCTAACTCCAAGTAAGTGCATATTCAAAGAAAGTGCTGGTTAGTGAAAAAAGCCAATTACTATTCCAACTCCGTGAAAGTGCATGAGTAGGGAAAGTGCTGGATAGTGTCCAAGTGCCACTTACTATTCTTACTCCTGAAAGTGCATATTCAAAAAAAGTGCTGGTTAGTTGAAAAAAGCCAATTACTATTCCAACGCCATGAAATTGCATGAGTAGAGAAAGTGCTGGATAGTGTCCTATTACTACTTACTATTCTAACTCCAGGTAAGTGCATATTCAGAGAAAGTGCTGGATAGTGAAAATGTACCACTTACTATTCCAACTCTGTGAAAGTGCATGAGTAGGAAAAGAGCTGGATAGTGTTAAAGTGCCGCTTACTATTCAAACTCCACATCATTGCATATTCTAAGGAAGTGCTGGATAATGATAAGATGTGCCATATTTCTAAACATCCTTAAACGTAAATGCTTTTCCCCTTCATATATAGAACACCCAAAAAATGAAACATTTTCTAAACATTGAACACCTTTTCAAATTGTTTTCTTCACAGCCAAACAGAAAGCACTTGAAGGCACAGATCAGCAAAAAGACAGCCAATAGCCAAACTATTTTCAACAGTTATTGAAAAAGAACCTTCAAAAAACTAAGGTAATATTCATTATTGAACATATATCAATAACAAATTTCAGAGCAATTTAAAAACAATGTTAAAAGCAATATGAGTGCAGAATCATAAATAAGAAAATGAGTCAATTACTATCCCAACTCTGTGAAAGTGCATGAGTAGGAAAAGTGCTGGATAGTGTCCAATTGCTACTTACTATTCTAACTCCAGATAAGTGCATATTGAGAGAAAGTGCTGGTTAGTGAAAAAGTGCCAATTACTATTCCTACTCTGTGAAA
Source organism: Lissotriton vulgaris (assembly GCF_964263255.1). Lineage (NCBI taxonomy): Eukaryota > Metazoa > Chordata > Amphibia > Caudata > Salamandridae > Lissotriton > Lissotriton vulgaris. The sequence goes on along the minus strand of NC_141685.1, from coordinate 1,376,192,852 downwards.
GTGCATGAGTAGGGAAAGTGCAGGATAGTGTCCAAGTGCCACTTACTATTCTAACTCCAAGTAAGTGCATATTCAAAGAAAGTGCTGGTTAGTGAAAAAAAGCCAATTACTATTTCAACTCCGTGAAAGTGCATGAGTAGGGAAAGTGCTGGATAGTGTCCAAGTGCCACTTACTATTCTTACTCCTGATAAGTGCATATTCAGAGAAAGTGCTGGTTAGTTAAAAAAAGCCAATTACTATTCCAACGCCATGAAAGTGCATGAGTAGAGAAAGTGCTGGATAGTGTCCTATTACTACTTACTATTCTAACTCCAGGTAAGTGCATATTCAGAGAAAGTGCTGGATAGTGAAAAGGTACCACTTACTATTCCAACTCTGTGAAAGTGCATGAGTAGGAAAAGAGCTGGATAGTGTTAAAGTGCCGCTTACTATTCAAACTCCACATCATTGCATATTCTAAGGAAGTGCAGGATAATGATAAGATGTGCCATATTTCTAAACATCCTTAAACGTAAATACTTTTCCCCAACATATATAGAACACCCAAAATATGAAACATTTTCTAAACATTGAACACCTTTTCAAATTGTTTTCTTCACAGCCAAACAGAAAGCACTTGAAGGCACAGATCAGCAAAAAGACAGCCAATAGCCAAACTATTTTCAACAGTTATTGAAAAAGAACCTTCAAAAAACTAAGGTAATATTCATTATTGAACATATATCAATAACATATTTCAGAGCAATTTAAAAACAATGTTAAAAGCATTATAAGTGCAGAATCATAAATAATAAAATGAGTCAATTACTATCCCAACTCTGTGAAAGTGCATGAGTAGGAAAAGTGCTGGATAGTGTCCAATTGCTACTTACTATTCTAACTCCAGATAAGTGCATATTGAGAGAAAGTGCTGGTTAGTGAAAAAGTGCCAATTACTATTCCTACTCTGTGAAAGTGCATGAGAAGGGAAAACGCAGGATAGTGTCCAAGTGCAACTTACTATTCTAACTCCAAGTAAGTGCATATTCAAAGAAAGTGCTGATTAGTTAAAAAAAGCCAATTACTATTCCAACGCCATGAAAGTGCATGAGTAGAGAAAGTGCTGGATAGTGTCCAATTGCTACTTACTATTCTAACTCCAGATAAGTGCATATTGAGAGAAAGTGCTGGTTAGTGAAAAAAAGCCAATTACTATTCCAACTCCGTGAAAGTGCATGAGTAGGGAAAGTGCTGTATAGTGTCCAAGTGCCACTTACTATTCTTACTCCTGATAAGTGCATATTCAAAAAAAGTGCTGGTTAGTTAAAAAAAGCCAATTACTATTCCAACGCCATGAAAGTGCATGAGTAGAGAAAGTGCTGGATAGTGTCCTATTACTACTTACTATTCTAACTCCAGGTAAGTGCATATTCAGAGAAAGTGCTGGATAGTGAAAATGTACCACTTACTATTCCTACTCTGTGAAAGTGCATGAGTAGGAAAAGTGCTGGATAGTGTTAAAGTGCCGCTTACTATTCAAACTCCACATCATTGCATATTCTAAGGAAGTGCAGGATAATGATAAGATGTGCCATATTTCTAAACATCCTTAAACGTAAATGCTTTTCCCCAACATATATAGAACACCCAAAAAATGAAACATTTTCTAAACATTGAACACATTTTCAAATTGTTTTCTTCACAGCCAAAGAGAAAGCACTTGAAGGCACAGATCAGCAAAAAGACAGCCAATAGCCAAACTATTTTCAACAGTTATTGAACAAGAACCTTCGAAAAACCAAGGTAATTTTCATTATTGAACATATATCAATAACATATTTCAGAGCAATTTAAAAACAATGTTAAAAGCATTATAAGTGCAGAATCATAAATAAATGTCACTTTATAACATAACTTTATGTAAGTGCATGTTCTTAAAAGTGCTAGATAGTGAAAAATTGGAAGTTATCATTCTAACTTTTTAAAAATACATAAGTAGGAAAAGTGCATGGTAGTGTCCAAGTGCTACTTACTATTCTAACTCCAGGCAAGTGCCTATTCAGAGAAAGTGCTGGTTATTGAAAAAATGCCAATTAATATTCCAACTCCGTGAAAGTGCATGAGTAAGGAAAGTGCAGGATAGTGTCCAAGTGCTACTTACTATTCTAACTCCAGGCAAGTGCCTATTCAGAGAAAGTGCTGGTTATTGAAAAAATGCCAATTAATATTCCAACTCCGTGAAAGTGCATGAGTAAGGAAAGTGCAGGATAGTGTCTAAGTGCCACTTACTATTCTAACTCCAGGTAAGTGCCTATTCAGAGAAAGTGCTGGTTAATGAAAAAGTGCCAATTATTATTCCAACTCCGTGAAAGTGTGTAAGTAGGGAAAGTGCCGGATAGTGTCCAAGTGCTACTTACTATTCTAACTCCAAGTAAGTGCATATTCAGAGAAAGTGCTGGTTAGTGAAAAAAAGCCAATTACTATTCCAACTCCGTGAAAGTGCATGAGTAGGGAAAGTGCTGGATAGTGTCCAAGTGCCTCTTACTATTCTAACTCCAGGTAAGTGCCTATTCAGAGAAAGTGCTGGTTATTAAAAAAGTGCCAATTATTATTCCAAGTCCGTGAAAGTACGTAAGTAGGGAAAGTGCAGTATAGTGTCCAAGTGCTACTTACTATTCAAACTCCAGGTAAGTGCATATTCAGAGAAAGTGCTGGATAGTGAAAAAAAGCCAAGTACTATTCCAACTGCATGAAAGTGCGTGAGTAGGGAAAGTGCAGGATAGTGTCCTATTGCTACTTACTATTCTAACTCCAGGTAAGTGCATATTCAGAGAAAGTGCTGGATAGTGAAAAGGTACCACTTACTATTCCAACTCCGTGAAAGTGCATGAGTAGGGAAAGTGTTGGATAGTATCAAAGTGCCGCTTACAATTCTAAGTAGGAAAAAGTGCCTTTATAAGAAAAAATCTGCATTAAAAGCAAATATGTATTTCTAAATATGTGTAAATAAGAAATTCCAAAATGTCTTTATCATAATTATAATATAATTTATATTTCCTTTTTTCAACAGGAAATGGCAAGCCAAACTACAGCTACTTATACCAAATCTAGAAAAGGGAACAGACTGCTTAAACATTGTGGGTATATATATTGTAATGAGAGGCTAAGTGAACCAAGGAGACATTGGAGGTGTGTACAATATTATACAGCCCGTTGCAGCGGCAGAGCGGTTACTGTTGGTGAGATTGTGGTAAAAACCACAGAACATAACCACTCTGCCTCTGCAATGGAGATTGAAATACGCGATACTATCAATGAAATGAAAGATATTGCATGCACCTCCAATCAAACTCCTGGTCAGATTTTGAGAGAGGTTGCACAACATGTCCCTGGACATGTTGCTTGTAATATGCCAACAATCCCAAATTTGCGTAGAATAATTCAAAGAAAAAAGCAGGCAAGTAACACACAAACTGTTACTCCTCAAACTTTTGCTGACATTGTAATTCCTCATGATTTAACTCTTTCTTTCTCTAATGAACCTTTTCTACTGTATGATAACCAAAACCCTCTCAAACGCATGTTAATATTTAGCACTCCCCGTAACCTTTTTAAATTAGAAAATACGGAAATTTGGATGATGGATGGGACGTTTAAAAGTACGCCCCATCCATTCACCCAAATTTACAGTATTCATGCTCAAATTAATAATAATGTAGTTCCTTTAGTATACAGTTTGCTACCAGATAAGCAATCTGCAACCTATACTGAGTTCTTATCAGTTATTAAAGAAAAAACTTCTGGAAAAAGTCATAGGAAAATCATATTAGATTTTGAATTGACAATGATGAATGTCATCAACAAATTGTACGCGGATACCCAAATTCAGGGATGTTTTTTTCATTTTTCCCAGGCATATTGGCGTAAACTTCAAAAAACATCCCTGGTTGCAGATTACTCATCTGATAGCAAATTACAAGTAGAATTAAAAAAATTAACTGCACTTTGTTTTGTACCACCTGATAGTGTAGATGAATACTACACTGCAATTTCAGAATCGGAATATTTTATCGAAAATGAGGAAAAATTGGCACCCATTTTAAATTATTTCGAAGACACATGGATTGGGCGTCTAGGCAGATCGGGTCGCAGGAGGAAGCCACGTTACCATGTGGAGTGGTGGAATTGCTACTCAACCTGCTTAGAAGGTGGTGCAAAAACAAATATTGCCATAGAGGGATGGCATAACTCCTTCAGTCATACGATTGGCAAACATCATCCTAATTTCTACTCTTTCCTGAAAACTTTGAAGAAGGAGCAAAGTTTTCAAGAAATGAGACTAGCTCAGGCATTGTCAGGTATCCTAAACCCACAACCTTCAAGGCAAACAAAGGAGATGTCTAAGAGACTATTGGGTGTACTACAACAATTTTCGTTGTGTGTGGCTTTGGACTACCTAGAGAATGTTGCTAATATTTTACATTTTTAAATATTTTTTCTCTAACTTACTTTCCTGCTTTGCCCTAAATTGATTTTTAAAATTTTTAATTCATTTGACATTTTTGCAAACATTTTTTAAATTATTACTTGTCGGGTTCCCTTACCTTTTATAAATATTTATTTTTCAAACTACACCTGTTAAAAATAGGAAAAATTCCTTTTCTTTTCTCTTTCAAAAGGAGAAAACCCTTACATAATAGTTTTTATAAATCTTTTTGAAAATGAAAATGGAAATTATTTTCATTCCATTACTTTTAAATGTTGTAAACATTTTGAACGTTCAAAGTAAGGTTATACTATACAACATATGTCACCCCTTAATTTTTGAAAAGTGATGCTGGCTTGTGAAAAATTATATTAGTAAACTGGTAGTAATATCGAAAAAAATTGGTGTTTATTTATTATTTTTTTCAAAATTTTCTGTGCTATTTCAAACAGAAAAAGTTCTTTAAAAGCTAAGATTTTCTTTTTTCTAAGCTTAAATTTAAAGCATTTTTGTTTCTTTTCAACAAATCTTCAAAATAAAATTTGGCCTTTTCTATCTATTAAATTATGTAAAATGTCATTTTTTTTTCACAACAACCTAACTGCAGTATTTCTCGCTAACTAAAAAATTAAAATTGGCATTTTTACGAAATAATAATTACAACTAGCAATGAAAATCATTTTTTTTCCTAAATGTAAACAATTTCTTTCTTTAATAACGGGCATCGATTTCAACTCTCTTAATCAAACGTAAACATGAAAATGAAACCATAACAACCAATTGAAAACATTTTTCAAAATTCTCTAAAAATAATACAAACCAAACCTTGCATGATCTTTGACTTTCTTAAAACTGAAAAACGAACTCTCTTTTAAATCCAAAAAAAACAGTTTTCTATTATACAAAACAAGCCAAATGCTATCATTTTTCCAAAAAATTGTTTCTAACCTATCCTATCTATGTTCATCTAATTAAAAGAAACCAAACATATCTACCACTACACAAAACATATTACGTTCAAAATGCATACAATATATATCATAAATATATGTTTGCAAACATATTTACCCTTTATTTTTCCCGTAACATAACCCGACAATGGCATATAACAGTGAAATGTTCGGCGACATGTTGAAATCTAATCAAAAACAACTATTAGTTTAATAAGCAACCTCTACTTAACCTCTCATTACAATATATATATCTTTTTAACTATGTTTTACTGTAAATAAAGTTAGAAAAGTTTCCTACCTTAAGCGCAGATCAGCTTCCTGCTACTTCCAGCAATCGGTAAATCCAAGATGGCGGCTTACGTCGACGTTAAGGTGAAGACGTCATCCAAAAACATCAAAATAGAAAATGGACAATTACATTATAATGTATTATATGTTTATATTAATACATAATTTTATTATTTGTAAATAAAAAAAGTCATGAAAATATTTGAAATTGAAATAAAAATAAATATATTTGTTTTACATTTAATTTCATCAATAAACAAAATTTATATCGAAATAAATTGCGTTTCTACTTTTATTATTTTTAATTTTAACGTTATTAATTAAAATAAAGTTATCAAAAATTATGTATTTTATCACTTGCCATTTGTCTACCCTTATTTCCTTCTTCTCCCTCCTGCATCAGTTGTTTTTAAACCATACAAAACTGTCCCGCGGATCCCATTCAAGTATTCATCGAAATAAATAAAGGACAAAACGCTTCATTGAAATCAATACTAAAGCGTGGGAAAATGTATAAATATAAATATAAAAATGATAAAAATAATATTTTAATTTGTTAAAAAATATTGTAAACACTAAACAATATTTTATTGATTTAATAATTACTAATTTAACATTCTACATAGATTAATTATATTTTTAAGTAAATACCTGAGTATTAATACTTGATTTTTTAATCTTCTTTACTTTTTAATATTTTTTAATATTTTATTTTAACTTCCAAAAAATAACGTAATAACAAAGATGATATTTATGTTGTAAAAAGTACCTGAGTATTAATACTTAATTTTTATTAAATAATTTCCTGAATATTAATACTTCCAACATTTTTTAATAATCACTAATTATTATAAATATTTTTATTTAAAACTAAGTAAGTAAGTAAGTAAGTAAATATTTATTGCATATGGTTAATTAAAACCTTTACAAGATTGAGTACAAAACACTATACGAACTAGCCTTGGTTAAAATGCATTTACACTCTTTAAAAAACAAGTTCTTTTTTTAAAAAACAGTGTTACATCGACTGCGGCCTGAGCCTCACCTAACATATCAATCATTCGGACTTGGTCCGCACCATTTTTTTTTCAGTTTTCTGGATTAGGAGGCTCGCCTTCTGTAAGAATTTGGAGGCCCTACAGGCCGTTTGCAACTGGAAACTGTTCAGTGCTAGCATGACGGCAGGCCTGCATGTTCTGATTTGATATAAACGAAATATTTGTAATAGGTAGTAACGTCTCAAACTAGCCAATGATGGACAGATGCACAGGATGTGAGTCAGTGTTTCTTCCGAACGGCCACACAGTCTGCATAGCGATGTTTGCCATGTTTGCTTCCATGCTGGGGTCTGATCCTTTGTGGTGTAGGTGCCCAGACGTATGCGAAGGAGCATTTGTTGTGTGGACGGTGTTATATAGTTGACTAGGTATGATTTTTTAATCTTCTTTACTTTTTAATATTTTTTAATATTTTATTTTAACTTCCAAAAAATAACGTAATAACAAAGATGATATTTATGTTGTAAAAAGTACCTGAGTATTAATACTTAATTTTTATTAAATAATTTCCTGAATATTAATACTTCCAACATTTTTTAATAATCACTAATTATTATAAATATTTTTATTTAAAACTAATATTTATATAATAATATATTTAATAACAAACAAATTATTTATACCTAATATATGAAAATTATTTAATTATAAATAAAATTAAATATTAATATTTAAACATTAATAAAAATACAAAACATAAATATTACTAATTTAAAGACTAAATAATAAATAACAAATACATGAAAAATAAATAATAAATCAATAATTTATGAATACTAATAAAATTATAAAATATAAATATTTATCTTAATACCAACAAAAATTTAAAAATTATATTATTAAATTTTTAAGACATACCTGAGTATTAATACTTCATACTTCTTCTAATAATCACTAACTATTATAATTAATTTTATGTTATATATAAAATTTAATTATTTTTAAAAAATAACAAATAAATTAAAAATAATAAATAATAAATCAATAATTTATAAATACTAATAAAATTATAAAATATATATTTATCTTAATACCAAAAAAAATAAAAATTATATTATTAAATTTTTAAGACATACCTGAATATTAATACTTCATACTTCTTCTAATAATCACTAACTATTATAATTAATTTTATGTTATATATAAAATTTAATTATTTTTAAAAACAATAAAATATTATTACTAAATAAATAATAATTTAATAAAATTAATATATAAATAACTATGTATCTAAATACCAAAAATATATTTAAAAAATAAAAAAATATTTTATTAATAATCATTTAAATACGATGTAAAAACATGCGTTGTAATAGCACTTGCGTTGTAACACCATGCGTTGTAAAAACATGCGTTGTAATAGAAATTACGTTGTAATACCTGCGTTGTAATAGCACTGCGTTGTATTAGTTGCGTTGTAATGGATGTTCCCCGTGTAAAGGCGTGGCAGCCCCCGGTCCGCCAGGCGTAGAAAGGGCCCTCATGTTCTGCAGGGGGAAAGCAGGATTAAAATGGATCGGTGTGTAAGGGGATGGGAAGGACGTCCACCGCTCATCATGGGAGACCGAGTCCCACACCTTCAGGGTGGTACTTGTGGGGGTACTAACGTACGTATTCTTGGGTCCATCCTTTTTCGGTTTCCATGCTAAGTGCCAGATCGTTCTCCCCGCCACGGAGCGGTCCATGTGTAAACATTGCTTCTCAGACATGGGCTGCGACCACTCTACAAGGACCCGGAGTTGTGCCGCCTTGTAATACAACTGCATATCTGGAAGGCCCACTCCTCCCTTCTTCTGCGGACGCCGGAGGGTAGCGAAGGAGAATCGGGCGTGACCCCCCTGCCAGATGTAGCGGAGCATCATGGAGCGGAGGCGGCCAAAGAAGTCGCCTTCAGGAACGATGGGTTGGGCCTGAAAAAGGTAAAGCAGTTTGGGCAAGAGAGACATTTTGATCACGTGGATCCGCCCAAGCCACGAGATAAACATCGGTTTCCAGCGGTTTAGGTCACTTTGGATCTTCGTCAAGAGCGGGGGAAAGTTGGTGGCATATAGCTTCCCAATGGTGGGGGTCAGGTGGATCCCCAAGTACACTAAGGATGTGAGGGTTCATGAAAGTGGTGACAAAAGTCGAAGGCGGTCAACCTCAGCAGTGGGAAGGGTAAGGTTGAGAGCATAGGATTAGGTTAGGTTGACTTAAAGGTGCCAGCGTCAGACCGCAGGCGATGGGAGCGATCCAAGTCCTTGTCCCAGACCAAATTAAAGTCCCCCAGCACCACAAGCTCTCCCTCCACAAAGTCCCCCACCTCACGCAGAAGGTCCCACAAGAACCCATTTTGGCCGACATTCGGAGCGTAGAGGACTAAGAACGTGCACTGTCTACCGAGAAGAACACCCTTGACCATTAGCCAACGACCCTCCTTGTCATTCGGGATCCCCACAGGTTGGAAATGGAGGGTGGAGCAGAACATCAGGGCCACCCCTCTATGCTTCGTGGTGGCTGAAGACCGATAGATGAGGGGAAATTGTTTGTGCTTCAACTTAATTTCGTCTTTGCGGGTAAGGTGTGTCTCTTGGAGGCCCACCACATCTAAGTGATGCTCAACTATGTATTTCCAGATCTTCTGGCGTTTTTGTGGGGAGTTCAAGCCCTTAACATTCCACCTGCCTATGACTAATGGCATTACAGAACAGTCATCCTCCCTCACTCTTCCAGATGGTACACTGCAGACCGCATACAAACGTTCAGCCCAGAGTGGGCGAGCCACACATCCCCCCCCACATCGGGTCATGTCTGTCATTCTCCAGTTCCAAACAGGGGATCGTTGGGAAAAGCCCATGCGCCAGCCCTCGAGTCTCATTCTCCACCCCAAGCCTTAGCCCTCCCCAGCCAGTCCCAAGGAAACGGGCGACCCCCTCACCATTCCCCTCTCCCTTCACAGTCAACCCATAGCTCAAAACCACCCTTGATTTCAGCAGGTGGTCACCCCAATGGAGAACACAGTACATCCAGGGAGCCACTTCACCGGTAGCCGCCGCCATCCATCAGACATCATGATAAGCTGTACACATACACACAACCCCGGTTACCACCACTCCCTCCCCCCTTCCCCAAGGTCCCCTTCCCCAACACCCCTACCCACGAAACCAAAACCACCCCAACCAGGAATAGAGTAAATGTCAAAGAGCCCAGGTAGCGCGCTACCTCAGTCGTTACCAAACCCCATGGGCCAAGTTCGTAGGCAACGCTATTCCCGGGTCCCTTCTTGTGGTGGTCTCTCACAGAGAGCATAATGTCACACAGTACCTGAGGGGGGGAAGGGGTCTCCCCCACGCCCAGCTGGTGTCCCTCTCGGGTTTAGGCCGCAGAAGAGCTGTGCAGGGAGGGAGACACTGTCGCTGATGCCACCGCTGCCACCGCTGCTCCACGTTCCTGTGAGCCTGTTGTGGGGTCGACCCTAGCCGTCGCTGCAGGTCTCCCCACTCTCTGCCAAGACGAAGATCCCTGCCGCGGCCGGGGGCTCCCATTCCTCAAAGAGGGGGCTGCGTCGTCTAGGCCCAGGAGATCTTTGGCATCTTGCAGGGACCTAACCTGAACCAGTCTGTTTTGCCACCGGAAAATGAGTCTGAATGGATGGCCCCAGGAGTAGGGCACTGATTCTTCACGAAGGAAGGTTGTCACCGGGCGGAATTCCCGCCGCTTCCGGAGTGTGGATGCTGCCAGGTCCTGGTATAGCTGGGGCCGATGCTCCCAAAATTATATAACGTCGATCCCCCTAGCCTTCCTTAATATTCCTTCTTTGCGTTGGAAATCCTGAACGCACACCAGAATATCCGGAGGTGGAGCACCGGACCCTCTCGGTAGGCCCACTCTATGGACTCTATCCATACGGATTTTTCGTAGGTCGTCCTCACCCAGGATCTGCAGAAATAGGGCCTCCACGTAGCCCGGTAGGTCCCCAGCCTCCCCTCCGTTCGGCACCGCTCGGATATGGATGTTATTCTTGCGGGAACGGTTCTCCAAGTCCTCAGCATGAGCCTGCAGATCTAGGTTTTGTTCCATGAGCCTCAGAACATCCTGCTGTAATTGATGTACATCGCCAGCTAGGCCCAGATCATGCTCTTCGAGCGTCGCTACCCTCTCACCAATGCCGTCTACGTCCCTCCGAACCTCGCAGAGGTCTGAGGCAAGCTGGGAACGCAGCTCCGTGATATCTTCTTTTATTGCTGCGAACAATTCCATCATAAAGGCTTTGGTGGCCGGAGAATTGCCGTCTTTCTGCTTGGGTGAGCTACTGGGACCTGGAGGGGTCAACGATGAGTTCCCCCTGAGGGGCCATCCTTGCCCGGCTTGTCCTTCTCCTTGCGGAGCCTGCCCGCCATTTCTCAGTCTCGAGCCGGACAAACGAGTCCAGCACAGGGCTCCGCAGGGTCCGGGGGTGCCAGGTGCTAGAGCTGCAGGGTCGGTGCTGCGCCTGGGTCCGTCTCAGATCGGACACCGTCTCAGCGGGATGTGCAGAGTGGAGGCGCGTCGATGTTGGAGTCCAAGAGGCCCGGGGCACCCACGTGGCGTCTCCGCGTCGATCGGGCCTCTAATCCCCAGCCTCGGGTGGAGCAGGTTGTCGGTTCCCACTTCTCGCCGCTAGTCTCCCCACATCGGTCGTCTTGGCTGCGGGGGTCCAGGCCACTGCGGGACACCAATGCTTCCTTCCGACTCTGGTCGGCAAGTTCCCCAGCGCCCCACGGGGGAGGGTCCGCGCCGAGCAGGCCGCAAATCCCCGGCCTCGAGTAGGCCCAGGCACCGAATCTCACCTTCCGTCTACAGACGAGAGGCTCAGGTCGCCCCTACCAAGGGAGGCTCCGGGGTCAGCGCTATGGCGTAGCTGTTCTCCTCCCGGGGCAGCGAGTCCTCCAGCGCTCAGCAGGGCGAGGATCGTAGGTCTCAGCAGCGTTGCCTCTGGCGTCTCCCTAAGCACTCCGCTTCATGGTCCCGGGCTCTAGGGCCGCCACAGCCGCTCCTGCTAACTCTGCACTCCGGGCTGCTAGCGACACCGGAAGGGTGTCGCTTGGATCAGGATCAGCTCACGGGGCTCCTCCCGCCAGTCCAAGGGCCAGTTAGGCCACCGAGAGGGCGCTGGACAAAGCTATAGGTATCGCGGCGCCAGAGAGACCCGACGGCACGTCTTACTCCGTCGCCATCTTGGACTCGCCCCCAAAAACTCCTATTTTATTATTCGCAGACGATACGCTCATTATTTTTAAAACCCCTAGCGGCCTCCAGCGAGCTCTGAAGATTTTCGAGGGCTTTTGTACTGATCGTGGGCTAGAAGTTAATGTAACAAAGACAAAGCTCATGGTATTCAACCCCCACTCCAGCTTTAAAGGGAACTTTTACATGGATGGACAAAAGGTGGAAAGGGTATCGGACTTTGTTTACCTTGGCATTCATGTAGCAAAGGGTGTAAAATGGGGGAAGCATATTGAGATGGGGGCTCTTAAATTTCGTCAAAATGCAGGTACTATAATTGTTGAGCACAAAAAATCTTTGACCAAGCCAATACAGCCAGCACTTCAAGTATATGAGGCGAAAGCCCTTAGTTCGGCACTGTATGGTGCTCAAATTTGGGGCTTTGATAACCTAGCCTGAAAATATTTTTTTGCGAAATCTTACTGCACTTCCTATAAGTACACCCATGAAGCCATTGCGCTATGAATTAGGTAGGAAAGCCCTATCAGACATGGCCAGATTACGACCCATTTTATATTGGCGCCGTATCTGGGTTACCCCTGAACTTGCGCACTACGCCCAGGGTTTCATGGATGTGATTAAAATTGATAAATTCCATAAGATAGACTGGCTAAAGGAATTGTGCCAAATCCTGGGGAAGATGGGCATGAGGGGGCTGTGGGAGAACCCAGAGTTAGCCCAGTTTCCATCTAAAGCCTCTCTTAAAGAAAAATATTGGGAAATGGTAGCTCATTGGAATTGGAATGATGCCGACCCTTCTTCCATGGAAGGTTGGAAGCGAAAGCCTTGCCCAGTCTAGAGCCCTACTGGGATGTTATCGCCAAGCCTGGGGATAGGAAACTTTATTTCCAGCTTAGAGCAGGCTCGCTCCCAATTAGATCACTAACAGGTAGATGGGCTGAAGCCCATTATGATGTCTGTCCGGCCTGTAAAAATGGAATTGAGAATATTTCCCATTTTATTTTTGTCTGTAGTGCCTATTTAATCCCCCGACATGTTTGGCTAAGAACGATGTGTAAATCGCTAGGCACGAGGGATAGTAAGGTGGCTTTAAGATTAATTTGCACTAGCACTTTGCCGGTCATCTCTGTGGTGGTTGCTAAATTTCTGGGGTGGTCTTGGTCCATTAGAAAGAAATTTCTACTGTGAAAAACTTTTGGATTGATTAATTTTTGCTCTCTAGCTCCCATTTGCACAGCTATTCGGAATTCCTAGATTATGTGATTTTATAAGTATTGTTGTCAAAATGCTTTTTTCTAACTATTTTTAGTAAAAAAATGTTCTTTTTAAATTGTATTAACAAAATGAAATGATAAGTATTGGAGTTTGTAAATATATTTTAACATCGAACAAATCTGTTCTTTTTTAACTATGTACTATGCTTTTATGAGTTTTATCTCGAATAAAGCAAATTTGACTGACTGACAAATATCAACTAACAACCTGCTCCTAAAAAAAGACAACATTAACATAATTACCAATTAATTAATAATAATTAATAACAAAGTAATAATTAATTAATAATAAATTATTTCCCACAGTTAACCATATTAAATAATAAATAAATAAGTATTAGTTATAAAAACATATTAATAGTTTTAATATATTTAAAATACTTTCCACCCTATTCCCCTCTAAACCCACAACCCACTCCAACAAAAATTACACAATTAACATATTTACCAATAAATTATCCAATAAAAATTAACAGCCAATTATTAATTATTCAAATACATTAATTACCATAATTAACACTGTAAAATCAAAATTTAATAAATACTAATAAAGAAAAATGTATATTCAACTTATTATAATTAAATAAATTCCTACCCTATTCCCCTATAAACCCACAACCTGCCACGGAACTAAAATGCACATTTGACAAAAAATAAAATTAATATTCAATTTATTATAAATAAATTACTCCCCACCTTATTCCCCTATAAACCCACAACCCACTACAGAACTAAAATTACAAATTAAATTAAAATAAAATTAAGAACTTCTAAAATTTCAACACATACATAAACAAATTGCAATACTTAGACAAAAAAATATAGCACATATAATTAAAATAGACACTAAAATACATAACACTAACTAATACAACGATTTTTTTTATCAAATATATTTTTGCAAACGATATTAATGACTTCAATATTTTGGAAAACTATAGTTCTTACTTTAAACTCGATATTATTGTCCACGATATTCTGACAGTCGATATTTCTGTATCACAATATTTTGCACTCAATATCAATATTAGTGCAAGTCGACATTTCCTACTCAATATTCTGACGGTTTTCCTGCCCTGACTACTGACATCTTCTGCCTGCCGAGAGAAGTAAAATTTGTGTTTTAGGGCGAATTATGGGAATATTTGGCCAAAAAAGTGCCAGTTAACCGCGGGTTCAAGTAGATGTTCCCCTTTTCGGCTAAAAACTTGTATTGGTTGGAATATGGTGAAAACACAGATTTCGGGCCTGATACAACTGCACCAAACTCCAGCCATCTCATAATAAAGGTTTAGAATTGTTTTTGTCACCGTCTTTAACTTTAATTAGCCATTTAATAAAAAAAATTGGAAAGCGCAAAACACAACTTCTATTTCAGTTCACCAATCTGAATGCTAACCATGAAATATGCAATATTTTAAAAATATGTGTGCAAGTCTGGAGAAGGTTTTTTTTTCAAATGTGTGACTCGAAGTCAAAATCATCTTTATTCAGCAAATTGTGCCATAAAAGTATAAAATATAATGTACAGTACATACGAGATATTACTTAAAACATCTCATTGTGCACACATTTTAATAAAACGTTTTAAAATATGTGAAAGAAGAATGTACAATAAAAACACAAAACAGTGAAATTTAGAGGGTCATCAACTCATAACGATTCATTCATTGTAACCCACTACTGATAAAATTTGTAACGGCATAACATATTTCTCCCATGGGTAAGCATTGTAAAAACTCTAAAACAGATTGAAAATGTGTAAACCCAGCCTGACACAATAGTGGGGCTAAAAAAATTAACTCTTGGGACAGAATATAGAGGGCAAAATAATACAAAATAGCACATACTCTTCTTTTTGATTTTATCGCAAGGATTTGGTGGTAAATCATCCTACCGTATTCAAGGTTGTGGAAAGGCAGCTTTAAAATGGATAAAATTCAATCTGAAAAATGTTTGATGCAAAAGATTTGATTGTAGATATATGAACATAGCTATCTACATTTTTCAATTTAATCACACCACACACTTTTGCAACCATGCACCACTAGGCATGATGTGCTTGCACAATGCCCTTTGCATCCGCGCTAATAATTGAGGGATTTACAAAAAATTTAATTAGCCCCAAATTAAGAAAGGTTTTTTTTAACATATGCCTGCCATGATATATTAATCGAATTCTGGAGAGATACACTCTCTCACCAATGCCACCTCTGGATTCAACCAACACTTAACACACAATAGAAGTGGGGCAATTTATATTTGGTCTTGAGTATGGTTTATGCCCACCTGTTCATGGCAAATCAACTTAGCAGTAATGTTTGAGAAGCCTATGTATAAAGCTGTGTTCAATTTCTTGGAGAAGGTCTGCTTTTTGGTACCCACACATACCTGCCCCGGAGGCAGCAGCCGATGTATATTTAGATATAAATAGAGCTGACATTTCTGGAAGAGGTTTGTGTTGTAGCTTCCTAGAGAAGCAGAAAATAGATTCAATATTTCTGCTCATTTGTTGTTGTTTTATGTGTATGCAGTGGCTGCTGCTGAACTTTGAAAGAGGTGAGGCATAATTTTCTTCCTCAAATTAGACCGACCAAAAGTGCAAGACACCTTACTTTCAGAGGGTCCAGGAGTGTTTTCGCCTTTGAGGAAACGCTAACTTCAAAATAAGTGCCAGTTGGTGCATTTTACAACACATTTGAGTTACCCAGGCCTCCATTAGCAGGTATCACATTTAGGGCCTACCTCATGCATAACGTGACTAAACATCACCCAATTCTCTACTTGCTGGCTTTGTTTACACTGATAGCCATGATCCTTCACTTGTCACAAAGAACCTGTTAACACCCTCGAACCTAATTAGACAACTTGCACTTATGTATGTTTTCCCACAGATAGCTTTCAGAAGGTTTCACTGTCTTGCTGATAATCTCCTACCAGTTCTCCATACCCTCTGAGTCATAAAACAAGCATGCACATGCCTACACACAACCAATTAATAAAAGTCACATGCACACACCAGGCCAAGCTAACTCACACCTATTCATAAACACACATTAACATACCTCTCGGTCCGTAGCCTCCAGCCTTAATCGTCCGCCTACAGCAACACAAACAGTAAAGACAGTTACTGACCCCATGCACACTAACAAAAGTGGCCACTGTGACAGCTCTAGGCGCACTGAGGAGACAAAGCCCTTACACACTCGGGAGATGGCAAAAGTTCAATATATAAAACAAATTTGAGCAAGCGATGTGATAAAATGCTGAGTGAATGTTCTATATGGTTCGGTTCAGGACATCTGATTACACCAGTTTTACCAGACAAAATGCTGAACCAGCCATGCTGGTATTTAAACCTATATTCCTCTATTTACCCGAACCTAAAACCTGGGCTACTATGATAAAGGCTTTCAACACTATAAGGTGGGAACTCCGATCCCATTTGAAAAGAGAAATGTCAAATTATACAAACAGTTTATCTGGTAAAATACCCCAAGACAATACCAGTGCAGTACACTTAAAATGTCCGCTGGTTTCTCCACGAGCCCGGGTACATCACGTCCAGGGCAGAAGGCACATTCTCATCATATTTGAGCCCTACCAGCCCCGGCAACAGTTTCAATCTCATTAGAAAAATTCTGCCTTCACAGTTCACACATGTAGCTATACACACAGTCAAATCCGATACCTACATTCCACTAGAATCTAATCCCACCAATCTATATAAAGCCGCATTAGCATCGATCATCAACAAAGCTCATGACAAAGGAACCATAGATGAGCGTACCAAAAAATTCTTATTGGTTGATTTCCCAAGAAGTCCCACCATAACCCTATTACCCAAGATACACAAAAATCTAAAGGACCCGCCAATGCGGCCAATTGTGTCCACTAAGGGTTCTCTTCACGAGCCTGTAGGCAAATTTCTTGATCGGTACCTCCAACCATTTGTTAAAGAACTGAAAAGTTATGTGAAAGACACAACGGAATTCATACTCAAATTATCGGAAATTAAAATAAATCAAAATGACAACCTTATTTTTTGTACTGCGGATGTGAACAGTTTGTACACCTCGATTCCACATGGAGGTGGAATTGAAGCCATCGAGAAAATTCTAGCACACAGCAACATTCCAGAAGCTATGAAAGTATTCCTTATGGAGCTCATGATCTACACTCTCTACCATAGCTACTTTTGCCACAATAACCACTGGTTCCAACAATCCTCTCGGATGTCCATGGGCAATTGCGCTGCACCAGCGTATGCTAATATCTATATGTCTGATTTTGAACAGCAGTATATCTATGACAATCCAGCTTGGACCAACAACTTGTTGATGTACGTTAGGTACATCGACGACTTATTCTTTGTGTGGAAAGGCACTAGAACCATGTTGGAAAATGAACTCAGCAACTTAAACACCAAAGACCACCGAATACAAATGACATGGAATCTTGATGATTCTCAAATCAATTTCTTGGATGTACTAATCACCAGATCTGACACTGGTCTAATTACAGACCTTTACAGGAAACCAACCGACCGCAACAATACGTTGCACTTTGCAAGCTTCCACCAACATTCGCTGAAACGTCACCTCCCGTACAGCCAAATGTTGCGAGTAAAACGCATAGTATCCAACCCGGATACATATGTTCAAAGGATCGATGAAATGAGCTTAAGATTCATTGCCAGAGGATATCCGCAAGAAACCACAGAGGAAGCCAGGAGAAAAGTATCTGGGATTGAACGTGAAACAGCTCTAAAGAAGACAACTAAAAAAGAGACAAACCGGATGGTAGTCGTTTCTAAATATTCCACATTGAGTGGTAGATATAAGAAAATCATCCTACAACATTGGAGAATTCTGGCATTGGAACCAGACTTTAAAGAAATGTTTAAAAATCCTCCGATTTTTGCGTATACTCGAGCAAACAACCTCAAGGAGATCCTGTCGAAAGAAACACCTGTTCCACCTACACACAGAGGCACAAAACCGTGTCTTAATTGCAACAACTGCAACAACATCATCCTTGGCAGTAAAATCAATCACCCAATGAGAGGCACAGAAATTAAGCTAAAAGTCAATGCAACATGCGACTCATCCAACCTGATTTACCTCCTCAAATGTCCTTGTGGAAAGATCTACATAGGAAAAACAGAGCGAAAAATCAAAGTCAGATTGAATGAACATAAATCTAACATCAGGACCAAACAAACCAAATCTAGTGTGGCCGCACATTTCATGGAAAACCATCATACCGTGGCACAGTTGAAATTTATGGTCCTTGAAACTGTTGAAAAAAAAGAAGGAAGAGATAACAACAAGTTTCTTCTCCAAAGAGAAACCTCATGGATTTACCGTTTACAATCTTACAAACCCTTCGGTCTTAATGACCGCATCGAACTGAGTTGCTTCTTATAAATACCTGGCTGGGTATATAAGGACACATTCATCTTATGCGAGTTTACTGAGATGTTCAAGTATTTATTGTTTACATTCAATGTCACCCATTTCTTGTTATATTTCTTTTACTCGTTTGTGACAGTATACATTTCACATTTACCCCTTGAAGATTCCGTTAACCCACTTCACATAGCACCCTTACTGATTTCTTCGCCTGCTTAGGCTCTCCCTTCACTACCCATTCCAATATGGCCCCCACCGTCATCATACGCTGGTCCTTTTTTGATTTCCATTACCGCCCACCCCGCCTAGTGTTAATATCGAGTCAGTTCCATCAGTGAGCGTTCACACCAACCCGGCGACTTCACGTTGCAGTTAACCGACCTGGAGACTTTGATAGTCCCCCCACAGAATCCGCTTCGGTAAGCCTATGATAGCGTTTGCTAGTGAGCCTCCATTACACTTGTACCCGCTCTTCGAGCGTTTCCCTAACCATTTTCCTTTTGTTTTTGACCCGTCCAGCACCGCATTACAGCCCTGTATACACGTGAGCATTTTTTTCACTTGTTTTTCTTAGTGCTGCTATCCGCCACCCGCTTACAGATCCCTTTTACTCTTCTGGGTGCGCCCACTATTTCCATGCACATCTGAGCCATCTCGGCACTGTATACCCCGTTTAGTGGTTACCTCTGCATTTTTCCCACAGACTTTTGTTTGTCTTTAATTCACCATTGGGATATGTTCGCTTTGCATATTATTATTATTCGTTAATGCAACCTTGATACAAATGTAGATCGTTCTCATTTTTCAGAGCTCCTTGAAAAAGGGTAATCGACCCGAAATGCATTGGAGCGACGATGATTTTGTGTAGAGTCTAATAAACTGGATGCAAATAATCCACCAATGAAAGACTTATGAAAAAATTAACTCATATCAAATAAATTTCTGAAATTCAACGGAGTCTATCCATTTTTGAACCAGAGGGAGTGCCCAAACACTGGGATGTGCGCATTGACTATGTTCACACGTATTTAAAGCTATACACACAGTGACACAAATGTTAAGCCATAAATGCATTCACAGAAGTATACAAGTCCAACCTATATATAGTGTAATGTTTATACTAAACAGTGGCGACAGTCACGACAGTCTGTGTCCAGTGCGTGCCCCTTTAACAGCACTTAGCACATACCGCTATACAAATAACACATAGCTTGGGGTTCCTCGAGTTCACGTAGCCAGTATTTTAGATGCATGGTTTTAGTTTTACGTTTTTGTTTATTATGAAGATGCCTGGTTAATATGAAACCTGCTTGGCATACTTGCTCTAGGGCTCTAACACTCACTGGGCTTGTTCCGCATTCTGTAGGAGGCGGTATTACTTTGTTAGATCCAAACATCCACGAGTGGGAATAACAGGAGACGTCACTCGGAATGTCATTCCTCAGCACACTGTGGAACCAACAGGCACTCCAAAAAGGCCATCTGTGTGCTATATGACCCCTCCCCCCAAACAAACTCCATAAATAAACTTAACTTACCGTCCGGAGACTCCGTCCCGACTCCCGCCGTCCTGGTTTCAAGTCCTGCAGCACGTCATCAGGAAGGCGACGCGGCAGGCAGCCTCCCTCCCCTCCACCGCCGCGTTTTTGATTGGTGCGGCCGGCTGCCCCAGGCTACGTCATTTTCTCTCTGTATGCTGCTGCAGCAGCATACAGAGAGAACAGGGAGAGTGAGTGGGTGGTGTTACTCAAGGGCAGGGGGAGTGGCTTGGGGGAGTGGCTTTCCCACTGTTGTTAATACTGTCTGTTTGGGTGGCCTCAGGCTGCCCAAACAGTTAGTATTAACAACAGTGGGCAAGCCACTCCCCCAAGCCACTCCCCCCTGCCCTCGAGTAACACCACCCACTGTAAACCAAAACCAGGAAGTTCTGCTATCTCGCCGTGCGAGAAGGCAGAAACAAATGGTAGTTATATTATTATGGCAATAATTAACTACCATTTGTTTCTGCCTTCTCGCACGGGGAGAAAGCAGGGGGGGGGCGGTGCCCAAACGCCCCCATGATGGAGGAACCCCCGCTATGTGTATGTGTGCTTTCCAACTAAGGAAGGACCTAAAAATTATACCTAAATAGCTAAAATTATTTGACCTTTGGAGAAGAGCTCCCCATTCTATAATACCTAGTTTTTGTGTGATTCGGGCCACATGTCATAGTATATGATTTTGCCTGATTCACTTTTGGATCCAAACTCTATATAAACTCCTTAAAATGAGCCAACAGTTTCTGTAGACTACTTGGAGTCCGAGCAATCAATACAGCATCATTGCGTAAAGTAAAATAGCCAGAGATCATTCTCCCACATTCTGAACATCTGCCAGGCCCATACAAGATGATCAGTTATGCTATTTACATTTATTATTAATAGGATTAAAATGCATCCCAATCTCACGCCTATTAGGGATTTTATTGGTGAGGTTAATTCCTCTTGCAGGCCTTAATGTACCGCAACTATCAAATCGTGGTGCAGATATTTCACTAGGGTAAGGAGACCCAAATCAACCCCCATTGTCCGCATTGTACCCCAAAGTTTATGTCCATTAACTAAATTAAACGTGCTTGAAAGTTCTATAAAGGCCAAATGAATTGCTCCCCTGTTACCTTTATGTATTTGCAAGCAATAAGATGATTAAGGCGTGTTCTACAGTGCCAAGGCATGGCCTAAAACCAAATTGAACAGGGTAATAATCTTATTTTCCTAAGCCCATATTTCTAGCCAGCCTAAAATAACCCTCCCCAGTATTTAGGTAGTGGCGTCTGTCCAAGAGATAGACCTGTAACAAGCTGGTGAAGATATATCCCCTTTTTAAACAATGGGGCAGTCCTCAAGACTCAGGTATTATATCCTCCACTGCAAATCTTAAAACATTTGCACCAACCGGGCCCATAGATGGATGTTAGATTTAAAAAGATAAACCAGCACCCCATCCGGAGCTTTACCAGAAGCAGATCGATTTACTGCATTCACTACTTCCTCCATGTTGGACCTGGGGCTACCAGTCCACATAGGGTAGCCTGGCATAGAGTGAAAGGACTTATCTCAAAGACAATCGTGTTATGCTTGCGTCGCACTTATCACAGTAACCCAGCACCCATCCACTAAAAAGAAGGACTCTACACCATGTTTAGAAAAGTAGAAAAACTTTATATCTTCTTAGTTAGTTTCTGGTTTTTCTCTTAGTTGCAAACGGTGTCACATTTACACTTTTGTCATAGCATAAATTCACTTGCAGGTGTAAACATTCCCCAGTTTTATAGAATCTTGGTCCTTTGATAAATCTCGCTTGTAATGTAATGTAAGTGTGCACTTTTATAGCGCGACTGTCACTCCTTAATCAGACTTCTCTAGGATAGCAGAAAGTTACAATCAATTTACTATCCTCCCTTTCTCTTCTGAAAGAGAAGCAGGCAATAAGCAATTCTATTATGTTCTGTCACCAATTAAGCCTCTACCATCAGTATTCATGAGTTTGCCACACAGTTATAGGTCCATTTCCAGGTAAATAGTCGTTTAAATTCCTCGGGTAATCAACCCCTCCAGGACACTAAATCAGGTGGACAGTTGTTTTCAGTCATTTGATGAAGCCCCGATGTATTCAACAGTTCTCATTCAATAAGGCACTTCCCTGTCGCTTAACTCTCCTCTCTCGCAGTACTGTGTGGGAAGTAATAGGTTCAAACAGTTCCCCCACCCTTCCTTTCAGGGTCTGACAGCAGGGTTTACTATTTCCAGAGGTGGCAATGAGGGCCCCCAAAGTACCTCCTCGATCTTACCGAGAGACTGCAGCGTTGATTCTAGGTCCGCTCGCTCTGCTCGCACTTCCGACCCTTCAGTCGGACTCCAGCCCTCACGCTGCTCTCGACCTCGATTTCCGCCCTTCTCTCGCCTGTCAGCGAGGGTGGGTGTCGCCCGCAATCCGGCCTCCTCAGCTTCCCGCCCCCTTCTTCCGGCGCTCTGCTGACAGGGCGTACGCTCTCTCGCAACGTCACCTCGGTGAACCAAACACTCAGCTGACTTGACCTGGGCCCCCTTCCTCTTTACCTGTAGATCTCCTCGGCGGGGAGAGGGGGGCAGTGGACACCGCCGATCTGTAGCAGGAGCACTGTTCAGCGGCGAGAACCCAGTGGCCCAGTCGCCTTACGGTAGGGTTAATTTTCTTACCACAAACGACAAAGTCCTGGGCCATTGGAGGGGATTTCACTAACTTTCCCCCCCTCTCCTTCCTACTTGGCCCGCAGGGTAATTAGAGTGTGGCAAAAAAGGGGAACTTATCAGTGACTAGACCTCCTCTCTCTGGACAGCAGCAAAGTGGCTGGGTACTCAAGCCGGGGTTATAGCCATATCCCGCGTCAACCCTGCTACCTTCAATCCTTCACTCCTCCCGGGTCAGCAGTCGCTCACCTGTCATGCTCAATACAGGTTTTATTCTCAAGCGATCGATGAGAGAGAAGGAAAAGAAACGAGACAGTCTCTCCCAGATCAGAGCTTTCCCAGAGGTATTCCCAGAGCAACGAATAACTGCTCCTCACAGTGGGGTCACTGACTCTGTTCCCAGGGCACCACAAAGGTTATGTGCAATAAAGTCAAAGAGCTGTTGGTGGGGCTCAGTCAATAGCTAGGGGGTGACATCCTCAGTACAGACAGCCGGCCCGGGGGACGATCTAGCCTCTATCAGTGTGCCTTCCTCCCTTTTCTATCGCCTCCCTCCGCACCAGGTTTCCTCTAGACTCTCCCTGGTCACTTCCAAATGGCCGCTCTAGATCTGGCTAAGCATGGGCGGAAAATCCGTTTCGCTCGCGGATTTTGCGGATTTTTGGGAAATTCGCAATCCGCGAGATTTGCGAATTTCCCGCAAAATCCGCAAATTCGCACGCAGCGGATTTTTTTTGCGGCGCGCGGCGTTGTGATACAATTTTTGCGGCGCGCGGCGTTTATCATCGTTTGCCGAGTTGTTTTTCTCGATAGTTTGCGAGTGCTGCGCCATTTTGGATCTTGCTGTGTGATCCCGCGGGAATTGGCGAGCGCGATTACGTCATCGCGGCTTGCCAGCGATAGTTTGTCAACGCGAGTACGGCGAGATCACGTCTCGCGGTACTTCGCAATTGCGAGATTTGAGATGCGGCGAGCAGCAAGAATCTCGCACAAGCGAAAATATAAAATTTGCAATTCTGCACAAGAAATCCACCAGCAAGCAGCATAAACCTTCTTGAAATGATGATTTTTATCTGAATAACTCCTTAGGTTGACATTTGCCTGCACTTTTTTAGCGAGGAGTCCATTTTTGGGAGGGGGGGAGGGGGGTGGGAGGAAGGAAGTGCCCCACAGTCTTCAACTTCCTGTTCCTGTTCAGCATGCTCCTCCCAGTGCTTTGTCCATCTCCTGGTCACTTTTCATTTGGATCTGGAGCTGGAAGGATTACTTTTTGTGGATGCTGCTGGATCTTTGGATTTGAGGCCTTTTTGACTTTCTTTGGATCACTGTTGGATTAGAAATTTTGCAAGTAAGTTTGTTTGGGGCATTACAGTTGCTGCAACTAAAATTTTGGAATTTTCGATTTTTGGGCTGTTTTGGGGCCTTTTGCCCAGGGGTACTCAGTGGTGGGTGGACTGAGTCTTTCTGTGGGTTGTCTTGAACTTAAACATCATGGAGGGCATGGATGGATTGGGATTGTGCTGATTTTTCAGTGATTTTCGTTTTTTGGGGCTGTACTTGTGGCCTTTTCACCAGGGGTATTTGAGTCTAGCATGGGCCTAGTCTTTCTGTGGGCTGTCTTGAACTTAAACATCATGGAGGCCATGGATGGAATGGGATTGTGCTGATTTTTCAGTGATTTTCGTTTTTTGGGGCTGTACTTGTGGCCTTTTCACCAGGGGTATTTGAGTCTAGCATGGGCCTAGTCTTTCTGTGGGCTGTCTTGAACTTAAACATCATGGAGGGCATGGATGGAATGGGATTGTGCTGATTTTGCAGTGTTTTTCGATTTTTGGGGGTGTTCATGGGGAGGGACAGGCCATGTGGCTGGTGGCCATTTTGAGTGCAGCTACAGGCACTGGCCATGTGCTGGCAGGCAAGTGGCCATTTTGAATGCAGGCTTTGTTGTTAGGCCTGCAACCATTTTGCCTACTTTTCAACCTTTATTTATGCCCAGGGGTAGTGAGTCTTGCATGGGCCTAGTCTTTCTGTGGGTTGTCTTGAATTTAAACATCATGGAGGGCATGGATGGATTGGGATTGTGCTGATTTTGCAGTGTTTTTCGATTTTTGGGGGTGTTCATGGGGAGGGACAGGCCATGTGGCTGGTGGCCATTTTGAGTGCAGCTACAGGCACTGGACATGTGCTGGCAGGCAAGTGGCCATTTTGAATGCAGGCTTTGTTGTTAGGCCTGCAACCATTTTGCCTACTTTTCAACCTTTATTTATGCCCAGGGGTAGTGAGTCTTGCATGGGCCTAGTCTTTCTGTGGGTTGTCTTGAATTTAAACATCATGGAGGGCATGGATGGATTGGGATTGTGCTGATTTTTCAGTGATTTTCGTTTTTTGGGCCTGTACTTGTGGCCTTTTCACCAGGGGTATTTGAGTCTAGCATTGGCCTAGTCTTTCTGTGGGTTGTCTTGAATTTAAACATCATGGAGGGCATGGATGGATTGGGATTGTGCTGATTTTTCAGTGATTTTCGTTTTTTGGGCCTGTACTTGTGGCCTTTTCACCAGGGGTATTTGAGTCTAGCATGGGCCTAGTCTTTCTGTGGGTTGTCTTGAATTTAAACATCATGGAGGGCATGGATGGATTGGGATTGTGCTGATTTTTCAGTGATTTTCGTTTTTTGGGCCTGTACTTGTGGCCTTTTCACTAGGGGTATTTGAGTCTAGCATGGGCCTAGTCTTTCTGTGGGTTGTCTTGAATTTAAGCATCATGGAGGGCAAGAATGGATTGGGATTGTGCTGATTTTTCAGTGATTTTCGTTTTTTGGGCCTGTACTTGTGGCCTTTTCACCAGGGGTATTTGAGTCTAGCATGGGCCTAGTCTTTCTGTGGGCTGTCTTGAACTTAAACATCATGGAGGGCATGGATGGAATGGGATTGTGCTGATTTTGCAGTGTTTTTCGATTTTTGGGGGTGTTCATGGGGAGGGACAGGCCATGTGGCTGGTGGCCATTTTGAGTGCAGCTACAGGCACTGGCCATGTGCTGGCAGGCAAGTGGCCATTTTGAATGCAGGCTTTGTTGTTAGGCCTGCAACCATTTTGCCTACTTTTCAACCTTTATTTATGCCCAGGGGTAGTGAGTCTTGCATGGGCCTAGTCTTTCTGTGGGTTGTCTTGAATTTAAACATCATGGAGGGCATGGATGGATTGGGATTGTGCTGATTTTGCAGTGTTTTTCGATTTTTGGGGGTGTTCATGGGGAGGGACAGGCCATGTGGCTGGTGGCCATTTTGAGTGCAGCTACAGGCACTGGCCATGTGCTGGCAGGCAAGTGGCCATTTTGA
Organism: Lissotriton vulgaris; assembly: GCF_964263255.1. Lineage (NCBI taxonomy): Eukaryota > Metazoa > Chordata > Amphibia > Caudata > Salamandridae > Lissotriton > Lissotriton vulgaris. The sequence continues at coordinate 1,376,166,651 of NC_141685.1, read as the reverse complement.
ATGCAGGCTTTGTTGTTAGGCCTGCAACCATTTTGCCTACTTTTCAACCTTTATTTATGCCCAGGGGTAGTGAGTCTTGCATGGGCCTAGTCTTTCTGTGGGTTGTCTTGAATTTAAACATCATGAAGGGCATGGATGGATTGGGATTGTGCTGATTTTTCAGTGATTTTCGTTTTTTGGGCCTGTACTTGTGGCCTTTTCACCAGGGGTATTTGAGTGTAGCATGGGCCTAGTCTTTCTGTGGGCTGTCTTGAACTTAAACATCATGGAGGGCATGGATGGATTGGGATTGTGCTGATTTTTCAGTGATTTTCGTTTTTTGGGCCTGTACTTGTGGCCTTTTCACCAGGGGTATTTGAGTCTAGCCTGGGCCTAGTCTTTCTGTGGGCTGTCTTGAACTTAAACATCATGGAGGGCATGGATGGAATGGGATTGTGCTGATTTTGCAGTGTTTTTCGATTTTTGGGGGTGTTCATGGGGAGGGACAGGCCATGTGGCTGGTGGCCATTTTGAGTGCAGCTACAGGCACTGGCCATGTGCTGGCAGGCAAGTGGCCATTTTGAATGCAGGCTTTGTTGTTAGGCCTGCAACCATTTTGCCTACTTTTCAACCTTTATTTATGCCCAGGGGTAGTGAGTCTTGCATGGGCCTAGTCTTTCTGTGGGTTGTCTTGAATTTAAACATCATGGAGGGCATGGATGGATTGGGATTGTGCTGATTTTGCAGTGTTTTTCGATTTTTGGGGGTGTTCATGGGGAGGGACAGGCCATGTGGCTGGTGGCCATTTTGAGTGCAGCTACAGGCACTGGCCATGTGCTGGCAGGCAAGTGGCCATTTTGAATGCAGGCTTTGTTGTTAGGCCTGCAACCATTTTGCCTACTTTTCAACCTTTATTTATGCCCAGGGGTAGTGAGTCTTGCATGGGCCTAGTCTTTCTGTGGGTTGTCTTGAATTTAAACATCATGGAGGGCATGGATGGATTGGGATTGTGCTGATTTTGCAGTGTTTTTCGATTTTTGGGGGTGTTCATGGGGAGGGACAGGCCATGTGGCTGGTGGCCATTTTGAGTGCAGCTACAGGCACTGGCCATGTGCTGGCAGGCAAGTGGCCATTTTGAATGCAGGCTTTGTTGTTAGGCCTGCAACCATTTTGCCTACTTTTCAACCTTTATTTATGCCCAGGGGTAGTGAGTCTTGCATGGGCCTAGTCTTTCTGTGGGT